>NC_134941.1:12626151-13282689 GCF_051020765.1 Lasioglossum baleicum | reverse complement strand
CGTTCCATCCACCCGCTTGCGTTTCCTCTTCGATCCCCCTAGATCGTCGTTTTCCTCGGCGCGCGCGTTTCGAACCGATCCGCGGAACCGCTTTTCTTGTTGTTTTTTTCTCTCTCTCTCTCTCTCTTTTCTCTTTCTCGGGGACACGAAGCACCCTCTAGCGCGCGTGCTCGCGCCGGTCGACCTTATTTTTCTACGTGAAAAGTCGTTGAGCCAGCGCGCACCACTAATTAGAATGCATATTCCGGCCAGCCGTAATTGTAGGACGCGCGACGTTGCGCCATAATTTCATTACGTTTTAATTAACATGCTCCCACGGCCGGGGACTTAAAGATCCCGCGCCGGAGGATCCTCGAGGCGGTTTTCGAGGCTCCCCGAACGACGCCGACGACGTTCGATATATATTTGACCATCTCGTCGATACGACGCCGACGACCGAGCCGGCTCGTTTCCTGCCGGAAGACGCTCCGATTCAAAGCCGTCCCGGACTCGCGCAATTACCGGTCAGACGTACCACAGTCCTCGATTTCTCGAAAAACTTCCACGAAGATCAGTTTAATTTTGCAAATGCGTTCTTGTAATATGAAAAAAATCATTTATTAGGCTGTAAAGGAAGAAACGCAGGATTTTTGTTCCTTTATTTTAATTTCGATTTTATACCAATAAATATTTACCTTAATTTAATGAGTTATATATTAATTTAAAGCTTGTTTTACCCTCTATTTAATTATGCTTTTGATATTTGATTTTAATCAAATATTTATTCAACTATTTGGCTTTCATTTCAGGATGTCAAAACGCGATACCAGTGCTGCACTGTGCATTCGTTGACACTTCCTTCGCCCACACTTCGGCGATGTCGTCCTAGTTTGAACTCGTACAAAAAAATCGCGTTTTGACATCCTGAAGTAAAAGCCAAATTTAATAAAAATTTAGCGTAAAACATATCTGTGGTTGCAAGGAAAAACGCCGCATGTCACAATTTCAAAAAAATTGAGTTTATGCATTCATTGAGTTTGGTAGTATAGGATCGACGTGTATTTACCAGAAAAAGTCATGAAAATAAATTCGAAAGGCTCAAAAACATAATGCAATTGAACCGATATCCTATGGCAAAGCGTTAGTGATCAAAACTTTAAACGGCAATATCTCGAAAGCGAAATTATCTGACATGCGGCGTTCTTCCTGACAACGACAAATATATACCTACAATACAAAAGAGCGTAAAACAAGCTTTAAAATTACATATAACTCATTAAATTAAGGTAAATATTTATTGCTATAAAATCGCAATTAAAACAAAGGAACAAAAATCCTGCATTTCTCTCTTTACAACCTCATACAATGGTATTATTCTAGATCGGAAGAATTGTTTAATTTTCAACAAGGCAGTGTTTCATAACTCGAGCTAAAACAATACAGTCGAACTTCGATTACCCGTGCTAATTAGTGGAACATGATCGTTCGGAAAATACAACAATTACATAATATCAGTGCTGAATTTAATCCTTATTGACGTGCGCAGTAAATCGTGTAGCGTATGGGTTGGTTTAACGCAAAATAATTCTTTGTGGAAAGTATTCAGACGATAAAGAATTCGATGCCCGGATAATCCGAAGTTCTACTATATGTTGCGGCATCATTTCCTGCAGCAGTCCAATTAATTTCCATCATTTCTTTTCTATGTCCACCGTGAAATTTTTCGAAACCCTCGCTTCGAGGGGTAATTTCACCCCCACACGTATCCGCTAATAAAAAAGAATAGGTGTCACAAATATTTTTACCTAAACCATAAACGTGGAAAAATGGCGTGTGGTTCGTTGCGGTTTTTCGCGGAATAATTGGCACGCGTACTCTATTCCTTGTACACGGCCATTTGCTACATTGATAACTCCGGCAGGTGGTAAAATTCGGTGGAGCTGCGTGTTTTATTAACTTTCTAAAATTTCGATCGAACATGAACGTCTAGCTATCAGTGGATAAAATTGCTGGATGCTGGGTTGTGGAGAGAGGGACCGGGATCGGTCAATAGCCGAGCGATTTCCGGCGGGTTAATTTGCTGGATCGTCGAAAATGTTCGCGCCGAGTGTCAGAGGGACGTAGCTCGAGGCGACATCCCTAGAACCGAAGGGATCCTAGGGACTTGAACACTGCGATTGTAGGTGGACAGCACTCCCATCAGGAAGGGTTTATCGACGGAATTATCGCGCGTCCGTTCTCTTCCTCGCGGGGACTGTTATTAGAAACTTCGCCCGAATCTATTCTATTAACGCGCTTGAAACAATCTGCTGAATGAGCCACCGACCGTACAACTCCCTAGTTGCGTATCACGTGCTCGGCTGAATTCTTATAAAAATCGTTGAAAATTGCACGCATTTTCATCGTGAACGCACAAAATGAATAATATACGCCATTTATTACAATGATTAAAGAAGCACCTATCTAGCTGGCGGTCGCAATCGATGCATAAACAGTTCGTTTAAGAAGAGAATGGATGCTAACTTGGCCCTGCGGCATTACCAAGGGATTGCGGAGGAGAATAACTGGCCAAAGTCGGCGAACAATCATAAATTTTCCTTATTCTATCGCGTTGATTACAGGCTAACTACTTCTGCGGAGAAATATCGCGGGATTTTTTTAATAAAGCGGAACAAATGGTACTGAGAGGGTAAATACCCATCAGAGCATTTACTTTCGCGAAACAAAGAGTTGCCGGGGCAACGAAAAAAATTCTTCTCGAAGAAACAGAGAAGACAAAAACAAAACAAAATAAAGGAACGACAAGTAGGAGAGACAAACATTTGACGAGGTTTTAGAAAGCGGAGGCCGAACAATAGCGACAGTTTTTCGCGAATCGATGACGCGCAACGACCACAGCACCCCCGACGCCGTCTTCTTCTCGAGGAATTCCGGTTTTTCCTTATTCGTGGTTTTTCTCGGTGCTGGCCCGCGAGAGACCCGATAAAGAGCAACCTGGAGGAAAGCGGGGAAGTAGAACGGGAGAAGAAAACGCGGAGTTCCGAAGGGATCTCGGGGGAGTCCCGGGCAGCTCGGCTTCGGAGGATCGAGTTTGGTCCACGGGATGGTCCCGTGAATCGTCTCTTTTCGGCTCCGAGAAAACCCACGTTCCAGAGGAAACTCCGGATTGCGGCCGACGATATCGCCAGTATAAATAAATAAACGGTCTCTCGACTCTAGAGATCCTCCCACGGTCCATCCTGTGTATCATCTCTTATTTTTAATTTTATTTACCGTGGCGGCGTACGCGAAAACCCGATACGTTATTGGCCGGTGCCTTTATCGATGTCTTTACGAGGAGCCTCTCTCCTTGCTCCGTTTACCGATTCTGTAAACAACTCGTTCGCCCGTCGTAATTTTATTAGGCGACTACCACGCGACGACGCGATTTGCAACTCGCTGGCAAAGAGCGGACCGGAGAAGCTACACACGGATCGATTTCGAAGAAGCGAAAGAGAAACTTGCGACGGACAACCCCGCGGAATATCGGCGAAGTGCAGCCGGTTCTCGAGAGCACTCTTACCTGCACTCGAGGAGCGCGTTCTTGCCACGGAAAGTGTACGCCGGCACGTCTAAGCGCTGCAGCTTCAGGCCCGCCACTGAAACAGAAAGAAGAAACATGTTTTCTAGATGTCGTCGAGCTGCTTTCTTAAGATTGTCGAGCACTTCCCGCTAAACTCTGCTCGGCCGGTCGATTCGCCGGTTTCTAGATTTGTTTGCGGACTATTGTTATCGAAATCCGACGGAAGTAATGTTCTTTACTCGAGCGGACATTGTCCTATAATCGTGCACGATAAATTCCGCATTGAAATACACGGTTGGAGGGAGAGTTCTGTTGTATTTTACAGAAAACGATTGAATCAATTTATAAAAATATATGCTCAATATTATTCAATGATATAATTCCAGAACTTTCCCTTCAACCTAGTACACTTTTATTACTCGCGAGCAAATTCAAAGGATCACCAGCTGGCGGATCTCTGTGCAAAATAAAAATTGTCTGCGCCAATTGTACGAGGAAACAGCGGGATCAGAGAGGGAGGTGTCTCTGTTCGGAGAGGATGAAGAGATTAAACGCAGACATCCTCTAACCTGCAGACGTCCACTGACGAGTGAAAATCGTGGCTGAAGGAGGACCGGTTCGTGTTTCGTTGATAGCTCGCGCGAACCGGGCCGAGCGAAAGCCTCTTTCGTTTCGGATTCGACCAACGCTTGACCTACTCGGCCAGGCACAATGGAGGCATTAAAAAAACACAGCTCTCTCTCTCTCTCTTTCTCTCTTGTTCTCTGTGGTCTCCTCGTCTCGGTATATTTCGACGATAAAATCTCGCGACCTTCGGGGATCGAGCCGCTCGAAGAAAAGCTTGAAAAGTCCGTGGGAGGACCAGGCGCGAGTACGATCGAACGATCGAGAGGGGGCGCAAAACCGCGAGTGGATGGATCGTGCTAGATGCTCAAACAATGCTCCGCAAACTCCATTGTACCGTCCTTTGTGATCGTTCTCCTTGCCGTCCTCTCCCTTCTTCGTTTCCTACGAAGTCGAAGCGGAGCGGAGCCGCGCGCGCCACGGCCTTCTCTCCATCCCTTCTAGGTCAACGTCGTCGACCAATAACCATGGAAAACGCATCGAGATGCAATTATCCGATTCGAACGTCGCCGTTTAACCACCCCGTGTACCCCCTGGTCCAGAACAGCCGCGAACCATTCCGCGAAGAGAAACGTACGATGGCTTTCCGAATCGATCCCGGAACATGCTTTTGTAGCAGCGTGCGGCGCGGCGCGGCGGCAGCAGCAGCGCGATGGCCAATAATTGTCCCGGATAAAACTATAACTTTTCGTCGAGAGATTCCGGGTAGCGATGTCGCCATTGTTGCCCGCCGAATACCGGTAAGATCGGTCGGTTTTGTGCACGGTTCTTTTGTTACGGCGCGGTTCGATTGGTTCTTTTCTCTGCTCGATGAGTCCAGGTGTCTGTCGTTTATTTTAGACTCTCTTTGAAATGAGAGATGGTTTGTCTTCGCTAGTTTATTGGCTAACTTTCGTGGCTTTTTAATTAAAAGGCACAGCCCAAATGATATCGGTAACCATAAACTAAACTTCACTGAAACACTTGAAGAAATCCCCGAACTAATTCCGAACGGCTGCAAAAATCGAGACAAAAAGACCGTAAAATGGAGGGGCAAGAAGCAGACCTAGATCCGTGAATGAATGTGTTTATGAAGTGGTCATAATCGCGAGCACGCGAGGGCTAAACCAACAGCAGGGCGACGCGTGGGTGCAGGGGTAGCTTTTCACCGGTTCGGAATGGTTCGAAAGGGTTCCGCGTGGGCGTTTAATTAAACGCGGGCGATATTTCACGAGCGGGTTCGCCGGAAGAAGAACGACGACGGCTACCCCGCGGAGGCTGGCCCGGAGCAGGCTTCCTCTGAATCGTAATATACGCTGTCCGTAATGCGGTATTACGCGAACACTCGGGCCGGACTCGGTCTCCGCTGTCGGCCCCGAGTTTTCCCTAAATGGTTCTTGCTCTCTCTCTCTCTCTTGCTCCGTGCCGCGGGACACATGCACGCAGGTTTTTTTTCGTAGATTCGCTCGCTGGGCAGTGACTTTAAAACGCCCGCGGGCCGAGTCGGAGCGAGGCGGAGCGACGGGACGCGTGCCGGGCGTATCGCGGTTCGCGCGAGCGTAATTTCGCCGCGATGACTTTTCCCAACGTTGGAACGCGATCTCGGACGTTTCGCGTACGTGGCCGGCCTGTAAGTTACTTCTCCCAGAAAGAAACGTTCCCCGCGGTTAATCTCTTGCACGGTCGCGCGACCCGCCGCTTAATCCGCCACTCACGGACCAGGATGCATTGTCCTCCTAATTACCCCGGGCCAGGATCTTAATGGACTTGGAAATGCCCGGCGTGTCGGTGCCGGCCGCGCGACGCGCTGGCTCGAATTACGCAAACGTGCGAGGACTTTTTAATCGAAATCGTAGGCGCCGCAGCTGCGAACCCGTTATCGCATTTTTAATAGCGGGCTTCGAGCCACCGCGAAATGTTTCCCGGCGAAACTCGACGACGATGATAAAGATGACGATCGGAATCGCCGAGGAAAATCTCGAACTGTTCCCGCGGGGATCGGAAAATCAGATTGAAAAGAATTTGATCCCGTAATCTGTCAACCGATTGTTAAAAGTCGTTGTTGTCCTCGCTGCAATTCCGAGGATCAAGCAGAGCTTTCGATTTTGCGAGTGTTCACGCAGCTACGATTGAACCTGACGTCGCGGAAGTCCTGTAGTATATCAATCAATTCTTAGTCCGTCGGAAGACGCATGGATCGGGTCCAGAGAGGTAAATCTGCCACCGTCCTCGCAGCAATTGGAAAATGAACCGAAAGAAACGTTCTGCGATTGTTTTCACGGATCTTAACGCGGCTGCAATTGGATTTGACAATTTATAGATCCTGTAGCTTGTCAGTTGACGTTATTGTCTGTCGAAGATGACATCAGTGATGCTTCCACAAAGGTGAAATTCAAAAAATGAACTCGCAGAAGCTCCCATTGATTTTGCGAACTTTCGTGGTCCCTTGTCCATCAAACGTCGAGAAGACGTGTCCGGGTTTCTTCGCGAGATTTCGCGTCGCGATTCGAGCACGAAAATGATTTAATTGTTTGGCAGATGGGGAATTGGCCGGAGAGCCGGGGGCCGTCCATTAACGAGGGTTAACTCGATTTCGGGACGAATCGCGAGTTGCGGTGAATCGATAACTCGCGCATAGAATCGTCGGATTCGCCGTCTCTCGTTTTGGCGTCGCGGCTGAGAGGCGCGAGGCGTCCTCGGCTAGTCGAAAACGGGGCCCCCCGGAACTACGACAATAACGTCGCTTCCGGTGTACGTAGCGGAATCGTCCATTGAATTAGAGCGCCCGCGGCATCGTTAATCGAGATAAGCGAGTTCGAGTCTCGACTACTCGGCTTTTGATCGAACGGTCGTGACGCGGGTCACGAGTGCGCCCTATCGGCGGCCGCGACTCGATTTCCCCTCGCTCAGGAATTAATTGCACGCCGCGCCGGTTCGACTTTGAATAGCCACTCCAAGTCTGTTCTCCGACAAACTCGCCTTCTACCTTCTGCTTTCTGCTTTCTACTCTACGCTTTCTGCCCACGGCGGCGCGAGAACTCCTACTTCCTCTCTTCTCTCCTCTTTCTTCTATCCTCGTGTCGCTTTCCTCGCGGACCCTTCTACCGCAGTCCTCGCTAAACTGCGGAGCTTCTCGCAAAGTAAAAATGTTCTAGTCAATTGCCAGAAACGGGAGAACGACACCAGCAAACTCTTCCGACGTCTTCTCAATTCTGCATAAATGCTCCAATCGATTGCCAGAAACGGAGAAGTTAAATAGCACTTATGCATTCCGATTAAAAATACATTTTTAACTACATTAAATATCATTTCGATTAAATACTGATCATATATTCGCATGTGTCTATTTTTGCCACGAATGCATTTTTGGACAAACTGTTCGTGGAAATTCATAGCCGAGATTGAACTCCTCCGCGCGGATTTTATTAATATCTTGACAAATATCACGTTCATAGAGCAGCAGAGGAAATAGAATAGGACGATTTATTAAACACTTTTGTGTCTATAATCTGCTGCTTCTATTATCGTCGGGATCAACTGAAATTGCCAGTGTCACTCCACTTTTTCGACGCATGTCGATTTGTCTGACGCTGTTAATACCCGACGATTCGGTAAATTTTCGATGGAAAATTGTTGTCAAAAATCGTATAACAATCCGCCAGCACTCATCGTGAAGCCTCGGTGTATCGTTCAAACATATTTACACGTGATGTAACAGGTGGGAAAACAAGGATACCCCTACTCTCTCCGTAAATTGTAATTTAAATATATCCACGGAGGCGGAAACATTCTCCTCGCGACTGAAATCACCAAGGATTTCAGGATTGCAGTTTCCTCTTCACAGCGACTACTTCAAAACCGTTGTACGTTTTTTTGCCAGAGTTTCATTTCGCTTTGAACGAGTAGCGCGCCGGCTTTAGAATATTCCAAAGGTATATTAGGTGCAGTGCAAATTTTTACTTCGAGCGTATTGCGTGCAGATAAATATTCCAACTAAAACGATACACGGTAGAATGTTATCGAATATACGCGAGCTACACTTCTATGTTACAGAGATTGACTGAACACGCAGAAATTGTTTTTAAACGCAAGACCTTTCGGTCAACAAAATTCGGAACGATGGAAAAATTATTTAAGCGGGAATGCTTCCAAAACAAATTTACTGTTCGCAACAGTGTTTACATCTGCTCGGATCGAACGGTGATTTCCTCTCAAACAATATTCTTGCTTCAAGAAACAGCACAGTTAAAAGTGCTTTAGAAAGTTATGGATGAGTAGCTGAATCGTTTCTTGATCTACACTTCTCCCGAAGCAAAACAGACGTGGCAACGAGAGAAATAAAATTACAGGTGGATGAATAGCTTCTCCGCTTGGTCTGCACTTTCTGCAAAGTAGAATAAACGCGGTAACGATCTGAAAATTCGCCTTATAATAAAATAACAGACAGACGAATAGTTGATGGCAGACTAAACGTGAAAATGAGGGGCGGGATAATGAAATGCCGCGTCTGTCGCCGTTCAAGGGCAAAATCCGTGGCCGTCAAAGTTTGTGGATCCGACGGGGTAACGAGTGCAGTGTGACCGGCAGTTATGGTCGCGGATCGGTCGGTGGTCCGACGGGTTAGGTTGTTGGCGAGCTGCTTGGAGTCGTCGTTCGCCCATAATGGAAACGTTAATGTCGAGTGACGGTTGCGCGGTCGCGTGAAACTCATCCGAACGCGATAATGCCCGACGGTCGTTACCTTTCCGTGTCTCCGGCCTCCTTTCGAGGAGCGGTTTAATTCGCGATAAGTATGTAAGGGGGAATTTAGTCTGGTGGCGTGACGGCAGATACGAGCTAACTGCCTAGCCGCTCGGACAGCTGCGCCAGGATAAGATAACGACTCCTCGGACGTCCGACTCGGCCCGACCGGGCTCTCTTTATTGGCCCGCGGACTCGTCCAATGCTTCCGACGCGATCGGCCCACCGTTCTTCTTCTTCCTCTCCTTCTTCTCCTACTTTCCACTCATCCTCTTTTTCCCATTTGTTTCCCTTCCTCCCACGCACGTTTCCTCGCGACACAACGCGCGTCGTCTCGCCTCGCGCTCCCTCCGCCTCGTCCCGCGCGAAATCGATGGAAATTGTTCGCCCGCGGGTCAAACGAACCGGTAAATAGACGAGTGAGCACACGCTCGTCGAACTTTCCGTTCCGTCGAGCAACACGGCGAAACGTCGATGCTCATTTACCGTCGTTAGAATTCATTACCACCCCCTCCACCCTACCCCTCGTTTCCTCTGAAACAAGCTCCGGTGTATTTAAATAAAAACGCGGACAGACATCGCTCGTAATCCTTTGAATTTCAGCGATAACGCTCCCTTTATCGCGCCGACCAATTACTCGCGCTGTCCACGGCGTCGTTCGCGTATCGCCGTTATTACTGTACAATTTTTATCGAGCCAATTATGCGCGACATGCAGAGGAATGTTTGCGACGATGTAACATCGTGACGGAAAATCGTAAAATAATCTACCTGCGATTATTCTTTTTTTTTACCATTTTATCGCACTTTGAAGCTCGCGAGTCTCCGTGTTTCTGGTCGAGAACATTTTTGCCGCCGCTGAAACTGCGATTGGCGTAAAGCTGAAAGTCTCCCCTCAGCAACCAATCAAATTTCGCGCACGTGCGATTTTTGGTTGCGATTTTATGGCACTTTGAAGCCTCGGTGGTCTCTGTGCGAGGAACGTGTGCTCGTCGCGCAGTTCGTTTCGTTAGTTAGATGGAAACAAGGGCGCGGTAGTTGTGAAACGCGCTTCGGTATCAGCGTTTCCCGGTGACTGAGTGAGCTGCAGGTACCCTTTTGTCGAACGGCAGTTCTCCGTGCAGAAGAACGAGGAACGATTCGCAGCTCGGGTCTCGCGTATCCACGCGCGAATCCTTTTGTGCGACTTTAGCGTTCCGTTCGAGCGCGTCGTCCTCTCGAGCTGGTTCCCGCAGCGGGAGCCTCTCCTTTCGGAATCGTAAAGCCGATTTATCCGGGATTCGAGTTAAACGAAATTAATTGGCGCGAGAGAATCAACGAGAACATCGAAAGAGAGAGAGAGACCTGCGAGACCTGGTTCTTTCTCATTGAGTCGCGCTTCTCGCCCGGAAAACCCGTCGTCGTCGGTTCTTTCGGCTCCGCTCCGCGATACCGCTCGAGCTCGAGCGGAAAACTAAACGGCCGAGCTCGTCGCCGCGAAAATGGACGACACAAAGATGCATCTCTTCTTCTCCCTCTCGTTTAAACGCTTTTTATTCGGCCCTCGCCGAGTTGAAAGCGCGACGTCTTCTAGCTCGCGGGAGCGAACGACTCGCTTTCGGTCAGTCTGTAACGAGCGATGCGATTCCTGAGCCCCGTCGAGCGTGTAATTGCGCGAAACAGATGGCGTTGGAGACGCAGACGGCAAAAGTGCCCCGGAAAATACGTCAAAGCTTCCGACGAGGATGCTCTCTCCGATTCTAGCAATAGTCGGCGACATTAGCGCGTCGTCGTTGCACGCTAGATCGGTGCGAAAACGAATTATACGTTTTTCCTAAAAATTTGTACAATTGTCCTTCGAAGATGTTTCTCATTGAGTAAGCGATATACCAGAAAACATAGAATTCCGTATGGAAAAAGAAAGCAAAGGTCACCTTGTAGTTCCTGCAGCACGATCACGGAGAGAAGAGCTCTGCGACAACCATAAAATCTCCCCTCCGAAACACATAGTCAATTTTCCCTGAATCACTTTTTGGAACGAGCTATAGCGTCGAGCATAAATTGCATGGTAAACTTCAAAATGGCGTGCCCTGTGTTTAGTAGTAAACCGGTGTTATATCTTAGCGGAACAGCGTACCAGTTTGCATCTCGAAACCGCTCTCTGTTTCCCCCATTTTATTCCCTTTTGTCTCGACAAGCGGTCGGTAATCAAAGGGTTAATCATAGTTTTCATTCAGCCATTCGAGTGGAGTGTGGGCGCGGGGTTTGTTCGGACGCGGCGTCGTGCTCGCGTTTATCAGTCCGGCAGATATCGAGTGGCGATAGAGGTTCGCGAACGAGAACTGTGGGACGGTCGCGAACATGGCGAATGTTTGCGAACGCTTGCGAACCAGTGCGAATCGTTCGAATCCGGGCCAGGCTTTGCTCCGCGGGAACGCGTAAAACGACAATAAAGCGGGCTGGGTTTCCACGCCGGAGTAATGGGATCGGAGCGATAAAGAGGGGCCGGCGTTATCCTGGAGACGCTGCGCGAGGCCACCACACCGGGGACACGAGCCTCGAAATGGCTGGCCGGATAGATAGACGTACCTACCGGACGAACAGCGGAATCTCGAGGACAATTTATTTCAGCGTAATCCTGCCCTTCTCTCTCTCTCTCGTCCTTTCTCGCTCGCTCGTTCTCTGTGCCTCCACCGCACCGGTTGCCGGAGGTGCGTGCCGGCAGCTTGATCAAGGTGTAAGCGGCTCGAGCACGGAACCACAGTTCTGTAGCCCGCGGCCGGACAATCGAGTCAACGAAATAAAACCGGCCTGCTTCACCCTCTGTGTTAGTTTCGCACTGTGGCGAAATACACACCGGTTACCCCGAGAGAGCAAGCCCCGTTGACAAATATTGTTGCCACGCGGTGCTGAGAAGCCGTGCACTGCAGTCGGATTACACGAACGCATTCTTTGATGCATCTAATGTGCTGAAAACGTTCGATCGAACAACCCGAGTGGACTAGGGATTTTATGAATTCATAAGAAATTCATGGTAACTTCATGTTCATAAGAACTTCATGTCACACAATGACATTTTTATCTGGCTCCTGTTCCTTACAATCACGTCCCTAGTCTTCCAGTCTTGTCCTGAAGAGCGAAAAGCAGGAAACCAGTGACGATCCCTCATTGAAAGCGTTAACCGGGACGAAGTCTTGTTGGGATTGTTACAGAATTACATTTTTATGTGACTCCTGTTCCTTACAATCACGTCCCGAATGTTACAGTCTTAACCTGAAGAACGAGAGGCAGGGACCAGCGATGACCCCTGATTAAAAGCGTTAACCAGGGCGAAGTCTTGTTGAAATTGTTACAGAATGACATTTTTATCTGGCTCCTATTCCTTACAATCACGTCCCTAGTCTTACAGTCTTAACCTGAAGAACGTAAGCAGGGAACAAGTGACGATCCCTCATTGAAAGCGTTAACCAGGACGAAAAGAAGCTAGTAGAAGAATGGTTTGGGGCGTGGAGGACCGACTGACAGTCAAATAAGTACGGAACGAAATTTCGTGGTTTTTATGTGGCCAAGTGGAGGTGGGATGGTGAACACGCGTGGCGTACGGTGTTGTGTCGTGTGTTCGGCGTGCCCCTCGCTGCGTTGCCAGCGGCGATAAATTCAGTTGGGCGATAAGGGTCCCGATTTTTGTCTTTACGAGCCTCGACGGGCCCCTCCGGCCAAGAGAAACACTGGCTTCCGGGTTATGGCGTGACTGCGTCACCTCGCGCGTGTCCCATCGAGAAAGAGAGAGAGAGAGAGAGAAAGAGGAAAAAGAGAACGCCCGAAACCGTCCGTGGTGCGTTTCTTGGCCCTCGCGTTTGCCACCGAGGCACATTTCACCCTCGAACGCCTGCTATTCGGGGTTGCAGGGCGTTGCAGTCGGTTCCACGAACCCCCGAACGACTCGAGGGCAACCGACAACGATCGGTAGACACCGTCACCGTTTTTTTCGCGCGGCTCACCAACATCGATTCTTCCTTTTTCGGAACGAGAGCAAAGAGACAGCCTCGCGAAGGGCTTCTACACGTGTGCGGACCCGAGGCTCCGCTGAATCAGCCGAAACGCACCCCGAAACACGCGGCATTAATATTAATTATAGACGAGCCGTCTACGTGCTACACTTCCCGCTGGAACCTCTTGAAAACAGCGCGAGGATCGCTTCGACGAGACAGACCGCGTTGCCGATCGCGTCGCGACACTCGAGCCGTTCGATCAAATATGACGAAGGCCGGAGGGTCGCAAAGTAGCCACCTCTGCGATTAATTATACCTGAAACACGAGCGGGGCCGCGATTTTCTGCCGCGATCGCGGAAAATGTGAGTTTAATTCGAGTTTCGCATCTTCTTTCTTTGTTTGGAAAACCATCTCGCGCTGCTTAAATTAGCCATCGTCAACATCAGAGTGTCAGCTCGGAAACTCGATCGATTTCGCTTCGAGCAGACAGCGTGCTCGGCGGTGTTTTTGGTTAATTCCTCGAGCCACGTGTTCGGGAACTCCGGTTAATAAATTGCGATGATTATTAAAGTTGAAAATGGCGTTTGCAGGTCGATGAAACGTTGTTCAGCGGCGGCTGTAGGAAAGGTTGAAAGTCGAGGAGCGTTCTCCCTTGTTTGCGATTCAGAGCGATTTCGGGCGCAGATTCGTGAACGCGCGCGAACACAGGAACGATGAAAATTTCGAGCAGAGTCTGCTTGTGGGTGGGGGCCGGGTGGAGGGGCAGCGGAGGCACAGTTCCCGTTCCTCGGGACAAAAAGAACGGATGAACGAGCGGAGAAGCAAAAGAGTAAGAGAGGAAGAGCGGACGGGTTACGGCCGCGAGAAAAAAGAAGCGAAAGTTTTCTCGTTGCGTCGGATGAGAAAGGAATCAAAGTTTGGTCGCGTACCTCGAACTCGTTTTCGCCACGATCTCGAGAATAACGCGCGACGCCGCGCACCAGGCGTCGCGACGCCTACGGGGAACGTTGCTGACGGGGGGTGGAGAGCCACGCCGGACGCAATTAAAATCAATCATTCGATATTTATGGAAGGTGAGCGCGTGGGAGGCGGAGTTGATCGTCCGGAGTTCTCCACGGTCCGGCTTTTGCTTCGACGCCAAGCTGTGGCGTGCCGATCCCCGAGGGTTTCTACCTTGCCACATGGTGTACATGGTGTACACATTGCCCTTCCATTCCCTACGAAACGATAATGGCGTACCTTCGTGCCCATGGGTTCGAACGGCGAAACCAACGAACGGAGCAAACAGGTCTCCGATGCTTGGTTTGACGACAAAAATCGAATTTCGAGGTCTTGTAACTCTGCTCCGCTTTAATACGATTTCTATGCTGCTCTGGGAACAGTCGATATCATTGTCGAACGGAAACGGAACATTATTATGTCATATTGCGTAATCCTTGTTTCTCCGGAAACGCTTATTGAAATTTGGATGCAGACGATTATACAGTTAGGTGCAAAACTGATCACACACACTTTAAATCGGAATAACTTTTTTATGTACGGACCAAACGACTTCAATTTCTCGGTAAGGCTAGATAAATTAGTCTAGTAAATGACCTCTAAACAATATGTTGGAAAATTTCATTGAAATCGGTTAATTGGTTTACGAGTTATAAACGATCGAAAGTGGTAAAAATGGCAGTTGTATGAAAAGTGCAACTTTTACCACTTTTGATCGTTTATAACTCGTAAACCAATTAACCAATTTCAATGAAATTTTCGCAGCGTATAGAATTTATACAATTTGTCCAAACACATCTTTCAAATTTTCGTTATCGGCCCAGCTAACAAAGTCGTAAAAATCAATTTTTACTATTGTTTTTCACAATTCCGACCAAATGCATTTTTTCAACATGTTTTTTTACACGTCATTTACTAAACTAATTCATCTAGCCTTACCGAGAGGTTGAAGTCGTTTGGTCCATTCATAAAAAAAGTTATTTTAATTTAAAGCGTGTGACGCGGAGCTGACTCTTCTATTATCATAACGCAACGTAAATACGTTCTGCATTGATCAATATTTCTGCTTATTCATTATATATATAATCAAGTTCTGAATTACATTCAATCAATTATGCACTGTCCATTATCATGTATGGCAGCGAGTCACAACTGCGCCTACAGAATTGGGACATATTTATAGTTGCTGTCGAACGGACGTGTTCATGTTACATTCTAGCATTCTATGTTCATACAAACTGCAGTCTAGTTGCAAACAACGTGAACTGAACAGGATCAAGGCTCGCTCATTCACTAGCAAAATCTGCATCTCTTTCTAATGAACGCATAAAATCCGCTTAGTTCGAATGAACGTGGCTTCAACAGGATTAAAGCCTGTTCATTCGTCTCTCTCGGTACTATTTACAATTACACCAAGTGCTACTAAACAAGTTGACAAGTGTTTTCAAGGAAGGTGAAAGAGAGCCTGACTAGGTTTTTACAATTCTGCGTTACAAGCAACGCACGGTGCGTCGTCTGGCATCGACGAAGGGGAACTGCTGATAGGGGAGCAAAGAAAGGGATTGGGGTGAAAGCAACGGTGGCGCAAACACGGTGACCTTTCTTGTTTATAATCGCACACCCCTCGTTCATTAGGATCAGAACACCTGCCGTGGGGGAATACGTTTCATTGCAACCGCGCGCATTTGCACTTTGCACGTTACGTAGAATCAACCAGCGAACCTTGTCTCACTTTCTCTCTCTCTCTCTCTCTCTCTCTCTCTCTCTCTCTCGTGTTCAAGACATCGTACTCTATCGAATCTGTGTGGAAGCCAGTCGATACTTTGTCGATTCCGATTGTTTATTTGCTTTTAGAAGTTCGGGAAAGTCGGAGCTGTTGGCCCTGACCGACAGCGAGCTGCTCGACCGTGTTCTCTTATTACTTTTCTTCGTTTCTCTTTCCTCCACTGTTTCGTGTACTCTTTTCCCGTCCTCTCGCTACTCTGTGTTAGTTTTTTCAATTTAAAGAGAGCTCGGTGTAGGAATCATAATCGAGCTAAATATTTTCTCGCAGCGATCGTTGAGGGACACTTCTCGCAAATATACACTCGCGCCGCTGTTATGTCCCGGGATATAAATCACTTTAATATTGCCGCTTTGTGGATGGCTATTGCAATTGGATTATTGGAGAACTTTTTCCATTAACTCTCCCGCGGGCCGATAGGAGTTTGACGTCTTTATCGTCGATGCCTCGATTCGTTCGGATACTTATTCATCAATTCGTAGAGACGTGTTTTTATATTCTTTTTTGTTTTTCGAACGTTTCCATTTATGTTTTCACGATTGATTTGCACTTCGTTTGATTGGCGTATTCTGCCCTTTCACGGCCTCGAATGTAAAATATTCATGCAGCGTGCGGAAATAAATATCTTTATTAATGCTCGAACGGCGGACCCTTTTCACGATTGTACGCCGAGGACCATTCACAGCTTCATTTGACAATTTCTTTTTAACATATTTTTGAAAAGCATTAAACCCTTTGAAGAGCCAACGCAAACTGGTGCCCGCACTGGCGTATCAAATAAAATCATTCGCGGGAGAATCGAAGGAAGAATTCGGCGATACATGCCGAGAACAAATGGCGTCTCGCTTTTCAATCGATCAGCCGAGGCTACGCCGAATACTTTCCACCGTGCGCGGAGCTTTCTCTGTCAGGTGGTCCCGGAATAAAACGCAGTGAAAGCCCTCGACGATTTGACAATCCCTTTTGGAGCTGCGCTTCGCATTCGATTAAGTGTCCCGATACTTACGGGCGGCGCGTTGCTCGCGTATAAACTAATTCTCTGCTCGGCCGAGCTAGCAATAGCGAATACACGAGGGGGCGTACGACTACGGAGGAGTGTAGAGGAGAGTTAGGGGATGGTCGCGCGCGTTTCCGTCCAGGCAGATACAGAGAGATAAAGAGAGGAAGGGACAGAGAGTGGACGGGAACAAACGAAAAGAGCACGGTATCGAACGAATTACGGTAGAAGCGTGTTCGTATGGTTCGATCTCCGGTGAACGCGTCCGCGGCGGAATTCGAGATCGGTTTGGCGACGAGCCAGCCTCGCCCCCCCCCCCCGCACGATGCTCGATACCCTCGCGAGTCTCAACTCCGCTCCGCTCGGCTCCGTTCGGTGTGCGCGGGATCGCGCTCGCTCGTCCGCGACTTTCTATTGTTCGCCGGCGATGCGTCTTTTCAAACTTTAAAGACGTCCGAACACCGGGCCCAGCCGATCTCAGCCAGGGGGAACTCGTTCTAGCGAAAACGGAGAGAAATATCGCGGGGGTGAAGCGTGTCTCCGAGGCGAACGGAGGAACGTTTCTGCCTGGAGGAACGTCGAGAAACAGGGACGCTGCTCTTCGGAATATCCAGATGCGGGAAATCCTCCTCTCGACCGTGAAGAAGCGGCAGATTTTTCGGGAGTATAGTCGAACTATTAGGTTGTTGCGTGCGAAATGTGATCTAGAAGTACTTGTACAGTCTACAGGTTTATGATAGTACATTAATAGCCAAGAACAGGCGTGGAAGGAGGAGCCAAAGAAGAGTTTGCGTAGTATGCGAATAGCGGGCCAGCAAACTCCATAATCTTCAACTAGAGAGAGGGAGAAGCAGGTCCCTCTTGGACTCCTGGACGATGGGGTTTTAGTGGGTATGTCCTAGTCTCGTTGTCTTATTGTGAGTCCCGAACTATCCCCCTAACCGTCATTAGACCTGGAAGGGGGGTGTGCGCGTAAAATGCATTTCCCCATCGCCCTTAAACAAAAAGATTTATGATAGTACATCAAACATGAAATTGGCCCGAGAGATTCGCGAAGGTTACAAGAATATTTCCGACGTTTTAATAAGAAGCAGTGCTCTGTGTAGCTGATGCACACACAGAGAGAGAGAGGAGAGAGAGAGCAGGGCTTGAGAGAACGATCCCGGCAGAAGAGTTTACATTAGTTGGTAAATCGGGCGAATTGTTATCCGAGTTCCTATCAGCCAGGCTCTCGTGGGAACTCGCCGTCGCTCGTTTTCCCGCGGATATCGCGGCTCGGCGTCGTCGTCGTCTGCGCGGAAAATAGAAATCGAAAGGCCGATGCGGCGCGACAGCGTCGTCGGTGTGGCAGCCGCCAGAAGAGAACGAGGAGAATATCAAATTTTCCGGAATGGGTCGTGCTGGCTAAAGCGGGGGCGCAACAGATATCGCGCGAACGGCGAAAACGATGATAAAACAATTTTTCGAAAATTCAATGGAGAGCGGGTCTCGACCGCTGGAAGGGGGTGCAAACGCGGGAGTGTACGGAGAGAATCAAGAGAGAGAGAGAGATAGGGGCAGCGTGAAATCGCGCATAGTCGTCCCGCCGGGGCAGCCTTAATTCGGCTTAATTCGTCGATAAAACGATTGGTGGCACCGCGTCAAATCGTTAACGCCCGGCCCGGCTCTCTCCTCTCCCTCTCTCACTCTGTCTCTCTCTCTCTCTCTCTCTCTCGCGAATCGATTTCTCTCGAAACCTTTTTCCCCTGCTGTCCACGGTCTGGCCAACCGGGGGATCGCTTTCGAGCGATCGCGTCGACCTCAACAGCCGCTCCGTTAAGCTCGTTTCACCCGCCCTACCGTCCCGCCACCGGCAAATTATCTCGTCGATCGTTTTTCTCGCGCGCGAGACCGGCTGCCCGCGAAAAAAAACTCCGGCGGAAGGAGGAAAAGTCTCTCTCACCTTTCTTTTTCTCTCTCTCTCTTGTACCATAGTGGTGGCAGGAGTACAGGCGGCCCCGGCGTTAATGCCGGGAAATAGAGCTCTCTCCAACGAGCAACAAACTCCCGCTAAAAGCCGCGTTACCATTTTTCTGCTTCACCGTAATTAGAAATAATAACTCGCGTCGGCCGCTACGGGATACGCTTGGAGACGCGCTACACTGACCGCCAGACGCCGAACAACGCGCGGCTGAAACGCGGCTGGTCTTCGTCTCTGCGAATGGTCCGACGGTGGATCAGCGGTTCTTGTAAACATCGCTAACATTATTTAGAGATTTTCTCCACAGTCAATAATTTCAATCATATTGGGTTGGCAAATAAGTTTCTTTCGGTTTTTGTGATTTATTCCAATGTAAAAAACCGAACGAACTTATTTGCCAACCCAATACAAGCTCTTTAAGTGAATTAGCGAACGCGTTAATTTCATTTTACCAGCAGTATTTCAAAAAATCGAGATCATACCGGAAGGAAACACGAAGAATGGCAATTCGTCCAATCCGCCAACATCAAAATGTAAACCGTTCTTCCACGCTGGTTCTCTCTGTTTCTTCTTTTGCGGGTTTCGTATCTTCGCAGGGTGGAACACAAAAACGGAAATAATTCGCCGGACTTATTCGCGGTTTTTGCCCTTTTTCTCGAGACGTTCGAGTTCTCTGTCCCCGGACGGCAAACGTTGGTGTCCCGGGCAGAGGAGAGACAGCCCGAGACACAAAACCCGACGAATTAATTGGAAATGTGCCGCGTACGGCACGGCGTGCACAGGTTTTCTCTATCTCGCTCGGGCCCTGGGAAAATACGACAGGGAACCGGGCGGCGCGGCGTCGCGATTTAACGAGTTACGCTACAAATTCGCGGGACGAAATTGCCCCGGTAATATCTCGGGAACCTCGTGTCGGCCAAACACGAACACACAGCCCCCGAAACCACGAAAAATCGAACCCGGAGTAGCGCGTGTCACCTGTCGAGATTCGGCCGGAGTTATCGCGCCGCGATAATTCTCGCCTCGTCGAGAGGCCGTTTCCCTTTATCGGTCGGACGAGCTTGCTCGCGGCGTCGAATCGTTTCTAGATCATCTGTACTAATTCTGCGATCATAATTCATCAATCAGACAGGAAACTGGGTCGGAAACCAGTGCAACTTGAACATTTTATTTATTCGCGAATAACAGAATTGACCACACCTGTTAATCTTCGTGGATAGATGTCGACTGTCAGAGAATTATTTCAACGTTTATCTCTCCTGTTTTAAGTTCCTCCATTTTTACCATGAATGCGTGAAATCCGCAGTCTGGTTACGACTTGATAAATCAAATATACAACGATTTACAACTTCTAAAATAATCGTGAAACGGTGAAAAGGTGAAATGTAATGGATCTCTTCAATGATTGCAGTCTTTCGAAAACTGCGGAATAATTACCGATCATTCACGTATCGACAACAACTTTGCACATCGAAACGAGACGAGTATTTCAACCGCAACGAATGACAATCAGAATAAGAATCGACGATTAATTGTATCCATCCTGATTCGCGAAATTCGCGATGATTTCGAGGCAATTCGTCCGCGAGTGTCGGTCGACTTACAGACAGGCAGGTTACGTTGTTTCGGATCGCGAAATTCGAATTGACGAATCGGTGGCAGAAAATTCGCGGGGTTCTCTGGTCGCTGGTTATCTGGGGTGTCGGTGTACCTGCGTTCTCTTTTCCTTTTTTAGCTGTCCCACTCGTTCTCTCTCTCGCTCTCTCTCTCTTGCGCCAGTTACCTGTATGTACGCGGAAAATTAGAGGATCCGAGCGACGAGGAACTGGCCGGGGAACTCGATTTACATACCTCGACGGGCCTGGATCGCGTCGGATCAAGTTAGCAGGGGCGACGAGTGAACTTAATTAAGCGGGTGCGCGAATCCTGGTTCGCGGCGTACACGTGCCATACACTTCGTTAAATTTTATTCGTCGTAATTGTGGCGCTGCCTCGCTCGCGCGTTGCCCTGGCCCTCCTGTCGCAATAGCGTCGACTAGCGTCCCTTAGCATCGTTGACTAACGTGTCGCGGTTGCTGACTCGGTTCGGTACAGTTCTGTTAGATTCGAGGCGGTTTAGGTTCGAACCCGTGTGTCGAGCGTGTGTCGAGCGTCGCGACGCGTTCTCTAGCCAGCCTTCTCTTTAATTACATCCTCCTCGGGGCTTAAGGCCGAGCTCGGCCAACCGACGGCCCTTCAACGGTCCAGCACACCGGAAGTCGACGCTTGCTGCCTTTCCAAATCGCTCGTAAACGCGACCGACCGGCACGCCGAGCACCACGCACCACAGAAAGATACACCTCTCCCTCTTTCTCTCTCTTGCTCTCTCGCCAGCGGATCTTTTAACCGTCGCTCCCTCGTTAGTCGAACGTTAATGAGAAATCTCTTCGTTACCCGACATTCGAGCCGCCCGACCGGCGAGCTATTCGTACATGGGCGAACGTAATACTGGGTGTCCCACGTGTTAGTCGCTGGTGAAATAAAACAGATCTGGAAAGAACACGAAAATCAAGAATTGTGGCGGTGTCGTATTTGCTGTTACAATGTAAGGTATAGGGTAAAGTGCCCACAAATATGGTATAGTCCCCTATTACGGCACTACCTTGTATCTTGCAAAGGAGAAGTCGCACTCTAGTGAGAAAATCCTCAAACAATAGTTTACCATGTTTATTCAACAGTGTCCAGTGCAATCGCACCATTCTATAGATTTTAGACATCCTATTGACATCCTTGGTGTGGGTGTCGAATATGGCACTAGGTGTCATATTAGGGACTCAAGGTGTATCATATTAAGAACCCCTTCCGCTGGAACCTGCAAATGACACGCCCCAAAAAGGATATTTTTTTTCCAAACTGTATTAATTTTCGAACAAACTTGACCCTACAATCTTATAGGGAGGAAATGCATCTACAACTGGTAATTTTTTGGTAGAAAAAGAGCATTCGAACATAATCAAAAAATGACACCAACAAAAAGTGGTTCATATTTGGGCACTTTACCCTAACAGTTTGCGTCATCAGTTGAAATGATGATCGGCACGAGGCGCGAGTGGGTAGAACGTGAGTTGCAGTTGAGGTCGAATCTATCAAGATTCCCGAAAAAGTAGTTCCAGATGTAACGCCATCATTAAATTCGTCTAATGTCTTTGCAGTTGTGTGTCCGGCCTATTCATTCCTGTCACAAACGCACAAAATCCGCAGTTCATTAACATCTCTGCCAAAATTGCAATAAATGGCGGTTGTCATCAACGAGAACTGCAGGCGTCACTATTACCATCTACGCTCGTTACTCGACTACGATGCGGTTATGACAAAAACGAATCGACGCGATTTAAAACGGCGGAAATATTAAAACACATTAATCGTTAACACTAGGTTTACCAAACACTGAATGCAGTAGATCCCGTTAATGTTTATTTTACACGAAGGCCGACAAGCAACTACCGAAGCACCAAAAATATGTATAATGACGTCCGTAAGCCAAATATTTGGAAAAGCTTCATAGCTCGTGAAACGAGCAGCGCGTATATCGTATTTGCTAAAAATAATAAATCACATAAAGCCGTACAATTCCGCGTAGCTAAATAAGAGAAAAATGTTGTATAAACATAGGTTGTTTGCCGCTTTATTAACCGGCTCCCCGGCGTGCACGAAAGTATAGAGATATCATTTTTTTTTCACTGCCATTGTCGAGAAGTCCGCAACGATGCAGGACACAGAACGGAGATGGTTTCTGCTGGTTTATTATTAAAATGCGAAATTCATTAGCGATACTTTATTTTTCGTCGTTGATGGAGAGGAATAAAAAAAAAAATGATAAATAAGAGACGCGTCGTATCGTTCTGCGTGAATTCTTTTTGGCTGTTGCTTTTCCGCGGAAAAGATTGAAAACGCGGCGTAATACATAATGTCACATCACGATCTCGTTGGTTGTCCCGCAAAAATGCCAGCCACAGGAAAAAAGTGTCATCGTGGAAAACGTCGCGCGGTTTGCAAGCGAAATGGTCAGCGAAAAGAAACGCGATATTTTTGCTGAGATCGTGACGCGACATTTTTGTTTTGCAACGTTTTAATAACATTGCTCTCTGGAAAGTTCGGCGCCGAGAATCTGGAACAGCCTGTACTCGCGAACGTGTTCCCATATCCTTTTCCAGACCGCGTTGCGGAATTTTCTTTATTGCTTCTCGGTTGTAATGATTAAATTATAATTATCATTATATATCCGTATAATTCCCTTGGAACGAATTAATGGGCACGTTAGAGAGACACACGATCGGTCGTTTCATCGATGCTGCCGCGATCCATTAAACGGGATTAATAAAATGTATGTGTTCGAGGGTAATTTCTATTCCTTCTTGTTGCGCTTTTTAAAAAAGATACTTCTTGTTATCCTGGTTCATTAACGTCAAACAACATCGTGGTAAAATGCTTGTTACAATCACAATTTACTTCTTATCCGGTTCTACGTTGTAATGGTAGAAACAATTAGTGGACTCTTTGTGCAAACGAGATAAAATTACTTAAAACTGCGAGTCATCGCGTTATAATACTTCACGGATCCCATATGTGCATAAAGCACAGTTTAGTAATAGTATTTAATTTCATGCTACTTACATCGTATCACCCTTTGTGCATCATCTTTTCGTTATGCCCTTTGTGTACGGCGCATGTAATACTGACGCATTTTTGCGAATTGCGTTTCTTGTGCGTCAAAGGGCGACCGTTAAACAAATGATTAATATTGGAGAGTTGAACAATAATGATAATAATAACAATAATGACAATAATAATTACTGGTTTATTATTAACGGCAGGCGGTACCCTTTGTTAAACAACGGAGTGCATTTGCATAGATTGTTCACGAAACGATAGAATCTGCCGGGTCGATTGCACATGGGAAAGTTCGCGGCACGGCGAACCAGAGGGTTTGTAAAATTCATTTGGACGGCTCGGTCTCGTTGTCGAGGAAAATCTGCTTAAAAAAAATTGCTCCGATACACGCGCGTCCCGTGATTACAGTAATTAGAATCGGCGGGTAATGAACGGACGCGTTAACCGAGTTCTCTATTCAATTGCACTGGGTCGTGCCCGGCCAGACCAACTAGATACACCGGAGACTCTCGTGTCCAGTATCCGACCTACAAACGCACACTTCTCGAATCCTTAAAATTGTTCATACGCTTCATGGTGTAATTAATAGCTACCGAGACTTGTAGCCAACATTAAATGAATCACGTGAAAACTTTTTGCATTTTTGTGAATGACAGTGAAAGGGGCAAACAAGAGAGCATTATGTGATACACCAAAACGCAATGATTGTGGTAACGGTGATTTAATAGAATGATTTCATTCTCTGTTATCTATGATAATATTGATAATAATATTGACCGTGTAATAACACCAATATAAACTGTACTCGAGCTGCAATAGCAATTGAAACTAGCAACCAGTACATCACTTATCGAAACGCAAAAGCATCGTAGACAATTTTACACAATTATTTATGGATGAAAGCTTTGCAATTTACCAACTAGATAAATAAGAATCGAAGAGAACATTAGAGGAAAGTATTGATTTCTCCCGGACAAAGTTTAATGCAAAATTAATGACCGTATCTGATAATTCTTTTGCAGCCACTTTTGTGTCTCTGTTGACACAACTATGCGGTGTATTTCAATTCGATCGAGCCGGCAAAGTGAAGCCTCGCCGTACAAATTCATTCGACCGGCTCCCGAGTTAGTTTTCGAGTCGGAGAGGCCGCCGACCCGAGGGATGGATGGCGCATCCTGTATAATTTGTTACCGAACGAGACATCCCGGAATGGAAATGCTTTTTATCTCGAGAAGGGGGATACGATCGCTCGATAGGAAACTGTGTCACCGTGTCTCCGCGCCGTGTGTTCTCAAGCTAAAACGGTAACCTTCGCGAACGATCGCGCACCGAGCCGTTTCCTTCTCGACCTATCGTTTTTGCGCGACTTCGATCGGCCGGCGTCTTCGGGGCTTTTTATAGAGACACACAAGAATATTCTCGCGACCAGCCTTCCAACCGCTCCAGAACACTGAAACATGGTCCTACTTTTCCAGAGGAAATTCTCTTACCTTTTCTTTGAATGCTAACAGCTGTAAAAAGGTGGTGGGTCACTTTCGACCCGACAGAAGGATATCGCGGGATGCCTCGTTAAAAGCTGAGTCGGAAATGAGGAATAACATTTTTTAATAGGTGGCCTGATTTTCGAGAGAATCGAGTTTGATGAGTTCGAGGTACAAGTTAAGTAGTTAAGGTCGGCCACTGGTCAGACACGCTGGGATTTTTCAGACGCGATTCTCTCGGAAACGAGTGCTCTTTTCGACAAATGGTGTTCTACGTTTTCCACTCAGTTTTTCACGTAGAATCTCCTCCAGAAGTTATTATTGTTATGGAACTTGAATATAATGACTGGTACAGTCGGAACAAAATGTGAACTTTCAGAAGAAATTCTCTTACCTTTTCTTCGAAAGCTAACAGCTGTAAAAAGGTGGTGGGTTACTTTCGACCCGACAGAAGAATATCGCGGGATGCTTCGTTAAAAGCTGAGTCGGAAATGAGGAATAACATTTTTTAATAGGTGGCCTGATTTTCGAGAGAATCGAGTTTGATGAGTTCGAGGTACAAGTTAAGTAGTTAAGGTCGGCCACTGGTCAGACACGCTGGGATTTTTCAGACGCGATTCTCTCGGAAACGAGTGCCCTTTTCGACAAATGGTGTTCTACGTTTTCCACTCAGTTTTTCACGTAGAATCTCCTCCAGAAGTTATTATTGTTATGGAACTTAAATATAATGACTGGTACAGCCTGAACAAGATGAGAACTTTGCAATACAGAATATTACCGACCGAAGTGGAAGTATTTCTCGATGAACATTATTACGCGAAAGATGTGGGTCACCGTCGACCCAGGGGCGGCCTGTGGCGAGTTTAAATTGTGCCAGCGTCGATTGTATCGCGATCCGGAGCGGATATTTCGTCCGGGTCAGCCATTGAAAATCACTAACACGCGAACGCGTCCGAAAACGGTGCGGTGGCGATTGCAACGCGAATATTTAATGCAACATCAATTACTCGAATTCGGTCGGTAAATTGGCACTACATCGACTCCCGGTTGCATTCAAAGGCGAGGAAACGCGGGGGCCGAAAGAGGGAGAGAGAGAGAGAGAGAGAGGAGCGTTGCACCGGTCGACAGTTCGCTACCGCTAATTGCGTATTTTCGGGACAAACGGAGGGTAAAAATAATCGAGGTATCGGTCGCGTTGTACGATGCAGGGTTGGCGATGGTGTTTGCGGGGAAGGGAATGATGGTGCATCGAATCGCGCCACGCGAGACTCGATTCCCTTCCGCGAGGCGAAAGGCGCGGACAATTTTTCCGTTTTCCGATTTGTCCGTTCACGCGGAAACGGTTTATTGGCCGGCGACTCGTTCGAATGGAAAGAAACGAGCTGAATTACGGAAGCGATAAAAGGGTAACGGTAGCCCGGTTCAGGAGGGGTTGAACGAGGAAGGAGCGAGAGGGAAGGAGGGAGGGAGAGAGATAGAGGAGACTGGCTCGGCCAGAAATCGAGGATATAAAATATGGTAATGCGACGGATTCTTTTAACGAAAACGGGCATCTCTTTCCACCGTAATTAACGAGTCGAAAGCCTGCGAATAGGTGTCGCGACGGTACCAGCAGAGCCGCGCCGGGGGCTCAAGCTCGACGGAGATGCACGACTCCCGGACAATTAACGGCAACCGGGAATGAAATCGGTTCGCTCCGCTCGGCTCGGTTCTGCTCGCTTGCTCGCTCGCCGTGCCGATGCAATCGTCGCGTTTATACGGAGACGATTCCCGAGCGTATACGCGTATCGATACACTCTCCCGAGCGCGCTGCACACCTGTGCGCACACCGGTCCACAGGCGCGGGACCACCGTTTCGTGATCAATGGAAGACGATAATATTATTCTGTAACGACTGTAATACTTTTAAAACCCGTAGCACGATCTCGACGCCCTCCTCAACTATTTTTCTCTCTCTCTCTCTCGGCCAGCTCGCCTCGCTTTGTGCGAGCCGCTACTTTATTCGAGTTTGTAAACTTGCTTTGTCTTCGTGGACTCATAGAAAAATGGCCACGCCAAAGAGTCATCCAGAATTGTGTTCGTGTCGTGGTTCACTGAAATTGCGCTTCCCGAAGTTTCGTCTACTTTTAGATTACATTTATCGAAATCCGGATTTTTGTTATGAATTTCTACCGAGGTTCGCTTCTTTCAGAAATGAACGGGCGATTACAATCATTCTCATCAAACGAAAGGGCTATATACCGGAAATATCTTCGAAACAGAGCTAAGATCAATTTCAGAAAGTTTCAGCATAAATTGACGGCGACGTGCATACACGAAACATGTATATTCGGTGTATTGTGTTTCTGTAGTTCTCCGACACATAAATCGATCGTTTTAAAATATCGCATTGCTCTTATGAAAGTCGTGCATTTAATGGTTAGTACCGTGCATAGCTGCTGTATATCTGGAATATATCACCCTATAAAATTATACTAGTACTAATTAAACTGCAGACTTTTATGCCACTATAGATTTTCATGGACCACTTCATAAAGTTTCCAAACGACCAAGGAAATAATGATCGTCTGTCGCTCTTTTAAAAATCCTACGATACGGAGTCACGCGAATTCTAAAGAAGAAGAAAAAAACGCATCGAATCTGTAACAATAAAAGGCGGAAGGTTTTTCCGTAGCCGTACGAGAACACTCCGCGTTTTATTTCGGTAGTTTCGTCGGGCGATCAAATATTTTTCCTGTTTGTTAATGGAAGGGATCCGGTATTTTTGGTACGACGATATAATATACATTCTCTTTGCTGCCTGCAGCGAGAGACTCGGAAAGGATCTGCCGCTGGCTGTTACGGTGGCGGAAGGGTGCAGGATCGACGGCACGCGACGAAACGAGACAGCGGTCAATCGTTACCAGGAAGAGGAGACGAAGAAGAAGAAGAAACTGCTCGTTTTGCCTCGCTCCGAGCCACTGCGGACGTTTCGTTTCCGGCTCGAGGGAGGTCCAGAGACGGTGGTAGTGGTAACGGCAGTGGCGGTAATGGTAGCAAGGGAATCGATGTTGGAAAGCGCTGAAATCGCACTATGTCGAGTAGCTTTCGAGCAACGCGGACGGGACAGCAGTCGGATTGCTGAGAGAAAGGGAGAGTGTTAGCCGCCTCTATCCTCCGACTTCGATGCTTTTTTGGTTGGATTATAAACCACAACCTTTTGTTACACAAATGTACAGAATGAATTTGGTCCTCGGTTTCGTACGACATAAACAGAATATGCAGCACATGCCATTTACGTGCACTCCCATCCATAAATCACCGGACACTTACTCATCTTCGACAAAATGGTAATTAAAGAATATGTACAAGCTTCCAGCTTGATTTTATTGTTTTCTTTTGACTAGATGTAACTATTATACGATAACATTTGAATGCAAAATTAAAAATTAAATAGAAGAAGAAATTGGAAAGCAATGGTCCCACTTTTACATTTTTATTTCATAATATAGGTCCCTTTAAATATGGATGGGAGTGTAATTGAAGGTCACCTTCATTTCTATAAGAACTGTGCGACTAATAGAGAAAGAACGTGAGAGATAGAGGGAGGGGGCTGGGGTTGAGTCAGAAGTAAGTTATTAGCGGTGGATGTATCGTGCGTGAGCGGTGTCACGGTAAACAGCCGGGAAAAGGGGGCGAGTTGGAAATAATTAGAAGACCGCGAGCATTATTCCCGGCCGACGGGTACGTCGACGGCCCCGGCTACGACAGACAGGGGACGGTCAATTAGGATGCGGCTAGGAAATAATGATCCGTCTCGGAGAGAGAAGCATGCTTCACGATTTCCAGTCGATCCGCAGCCGGCTCTGGTCGACTGTGCATTTGTCAAAGAAGAATACGGCTCGTATCGATGGAAGTGGAAAAGGCGGTGCAGCGCGCGGTATTCTAGAGTAAAAGGACCGAGTAAGAGACTCTAGTGAAAAGACCAAGCGAAGAAGAAGACGAAGAGGATGAGGAGGAGCAGCAGCAGGAAGAAAAAGAAAAAAGTGGAAGAAGCAGGTTTGATGTACCGGTGTCGTACGCGCGACAGACGAGCATCGTGAGAGACGAGAGATAGAGATAGGGCGGGAGGGATCGAGGGGAGCGGTAGGGGCTAGGAAAAATGATGAGCCAGAAATAATTAGCGGGGTTGCAGAGCGCGCGGTCGGCCGAACGCAGATGTGCCAAGTCCGTATGAAAAATTAATGACATCCCGTTCTCGGCGTTTCCCTTCTTCGCCCCGGCTGCTTTTACTTCCCCCTCCCCTCCCCCTGCTTTCGCAGCCCCGAGTTTATTCCCTCTTCGATTCTTTTTTCTTTTCCTTCCCTCCCACTCTTTCTCTCTCTCTCTCTCTCTCTCTCTCTCTGTTCCATCGGGCAGCGGTGGTCTTTTTTTCGTTCCTTTTTACTTAAGCCCGGTTTCCCTTTATTGCCAACCCTCTTTCGACGATCTCGCGTGTCTCGACGAAATTTAGCCGCGCCACGATCCCCGATAGGCTCTATAATTATCCCGTTTTATCTTCATCAGGTGGGGTGGCTCTGGGGGAGAACGACTCGCGACCGAGCAAGCGATATAACCACGGGGAGAGAGAGAGAGAGAGGAAGAGAGAGAGAGAGAGAGTGCCAGCGAATACACCAGCGAACGAACCAACGCCAGTACTACGAGTGCGTTTTCGATTCGAATCCGGCACACACACGTTCCCTGTTTATGCCATGCCTGCCGACACTAAAGCAGTTGCGGCCAAGCGCTCGATCGCTTCTTTTCGCTGTTTTCTCCTTTTCCCTCCCACTTGTCTCTCTCCCCGGAAAACGCCACAGCTCGTCCGTCCGCCCGTTCGTCCATCCACCCCCGCGCTCTCTTCCTACTTCTCTCTATTCGTTCGTTTCTGTCCTTCCGGTAACAGAGCGCGCCAGTCGGCCGCGTCCATAAATCCATTCTTCTTTTTAATTTGTCTTCGTTACGCGCGTCAATCATTTCCCGTTTGCTCTGTACCCCGGTCTGTCGTCGTCTCGCCGAGCCCGCGACACCGACACCGTCCCGCCGTGCTTTTCCCCGTCGTTTTTCACGGTTTCCCGAGTTCCCCCGCGACCGCGCCATACCGATCGATAAATTGCACACGCAACACCGATTCACCGAGCCCGCTCGTTTCGTAACGAACTTCGTCGAGGAAACGAACGATCGACACCGTCGAATTGCGCAACGGCCCGACACGGCTCGATTTCCCAACGTCGGACGACAAAGCGTCCGTTTGTCTCGTCCTCTATCTGCCTTCCCTTCCTTGTATTTTATGTGTCGATGCTGTCGCGTCGTTCGCCTAACTACACCGAATAATTTCGCTTCGCGGGTAATCATGCCTTCTACCCTCTCCCCTCTCATTTGGAAGCACAGGAGATTGCCCCCCAGGGCAACGCAAATGACGCCGGCGTACTCTCCATCTTCGAAGTTGGACGTCGACGACCGGCCAACGCCATCTGTCTTGCTTTCGATTTCGACGCAGCGGCCCGTGCCCTGAGGGCAGTTCGTGCCCTTGTCTGACCTAGACTCCCGTACCTTGAAAATCTCGCTACACAATGATAGACAGAGTCAGTAGAACAATACATCCGCGTAGTTTCCACAATGAAAGATAGTATAATTTAAGAATATAAAGTACAGTGGCTACAGTCCAACTAGAGCAACTGGAAACTATGAGAGTCATTTCGCCCCGGGAGCGTTCCAGATTAGCTCCGAGGGCAGTGCGTGCCCTTGTCTGGCCTAGACTCCCCGTACCTTGAAAACCTTACTATACACTAGATAATAGACAGAGCCAGTAGTACAATACGTCTGTAGTTTCCACAATGAAAAATAGTCTAATTTAGGAATATAAAGTACAGTGGCTACAGCCCAGCTAGAGCAACTGGAAACTGTGAGAATCATTTTGCCCCGGAAGCGTTCCAGATTAGCTCCGAGGGCAACATTTCAGAGCAGCCGCCATAAAAAACTGAGAGCCTCTCGCCCGCGCTTATTCAGCACGAACAAAGGACTCTATATATATCTTGTTCCATGTACGGAAATGCTCGAAGATTTTATTGCTCTCGATGTCAGCGTAGTCGTACCCCCTCGAGGGCAATTTCCCCTTAAATCATACATCCTCTAAGAATCTAGCTTCGACGCGGCAACAGTAACTCTAACTTTTTCTCTCTCTCTCTATCTCGGCATCGGAATATTCGAGTTGCCCGACGATCTCGCGGCTCCGGGAGCGGCGTGCACTGGCCCCAGGGGCAACGTTCCGATGGAAACGACGCCGGAGACACAAGAAGACACTCTCCATCTCCGGAATTTGACGTCGACGGGACGCTTTCGCGCGAATACCATGCGTGCCCCGAAGGGCAGATCCGCGTATCTCGTCGAGGTTTTGGTCGAAGGTCGAGGAGGGGGGTGAATCGCGGCGCGCTCGGCCGCGGTCCGCGAAAATCAAAATTATAGGTTTCCCACGTCCGCGCGCGCGGTGCTTCGTTTAACGTTGATGTATGCACGATTGTCGAGCGCGGCCGCAAATGGAGCGACGGACAAATATTTACAGTTAATATTATCCCGTTATAAAAGCGGTGACCGTCCCCCACGGTTCCCGATCGACGCGACGCGACGGGCCGCGTTCTAACGCGCGATATTGATAAACGAGAGAGCCGTCGCGCGTCTACCCGGCATAATACCGATAATTTATGAACGAGACCGGCCGACCGAGTTTCTCTTCTCCTCCCGCAATTAACTCGTCACTTTCCGCCCCTCTCTCTGACGCCGCGGAGCGCTCTCTTTGTCGCGAGCGCGTTCTCGCTTTCTCGCTTTACTTCTCCCTCTTCGTTGCTCTCGGGCGCGCGCGAGCTTTCCGATATATCCGGTCTAGACGCAGCTTTTACTTATTCACGGTAATCGGCTCTGCTCCGCGAGTCCTCGTCTTACCTTCCCAGTTTATAGTCTGAAATTTTCAGACCGAACAAGACCGTGCCCAGTTTTTCCACGATCGCGCACGCGATCCACCCCGCCCCCCCCCCACACCATCCCCCTCTATACTTAACCGCGAGGAACACAGGCTCTAAAAAATCAAATACACACGGCACCCTGGAAAAAACTTTCGCCCGGCTACTTGTCTGTAAATTAAATTTTATTATTTAGCCGTTTACACCCCGCCCTACATCCGGATCGTTAAACTCTTTTCAGAATCGTGCTCGACACCGCTGCCACACGCTGCCACGCTAAATCGGGTTCAATACCGTCTTTATATACGAGGCTCGCTAGAGGAGAGCTCGTGGAAGTCGACGAGTGCCGGATCCGATTATCAAATCATTCGAAAACGTTACCGGGGAAGTTTTACCACCTCGGAAATCAGATTTAAGTCACTTCTCTCTTTGCTCGTGAAATATGGAAAATCGTGAGAGTCGCTGGGAAAACTTGCTGAATTTAACGACGCGTCTTCGCATCACGCGGAATTAATATGGCGCCGAGCGAGAGCTTCGTAGTACCTGTGTAGATCGGTGAAACATGGAGATCATACCACTGTGTTGGTGAAAAATTCGCCAACTTTGTGAACTCACTGTGAAGCATATCGAATTCTGATAACACCCGCTGTAGCTTGCTTCGCTTGGATACAAGCGGATCCGGTGTATAGTGGCGCGTTTAGACTAAACCAGTCGATGCTCGTTCCGTAACGTAACGAACTGTGTTCGGGAATGCGAGCGAATGTTCGTGCGATTTAAATTTAGCATTGACGAAGTTATGCTCGAATTTTTCCGAAACGAGGGATGGGGGTCTGATTCTCTACCAGGATCAATTCAGTGGATATCTGGCGTGCGTTGCATTCCGCGAAATGTACAGGATTGGATAGATCCACTAGTTCAGTCAACGAAAAGTTGTAGAGCGAAATGGAAGGAACACAATTTTTAACTTTGGGTCTTTGTTTGGACTAGTTACGAGGTAAACATACTAAAAGTCCCGTTTTTCGGTTTTCCGCTTATATCTTGGAAACTATGTGTCCTGGCGATAAGACCATTCCATACAAGATTAAAGCTGACAAAATGTGCCACAAGATTGATTGGATTCAGTTTTTCGCTACCTCGCATAGTTTCCGAGATATCCGCGTTCAATGTTCACTAATTGTGCTGAAGAGTTAGCTATTAAATATAGAATTTTGTACATGTTTAAGTACTGTTCAACTTATAGAATATAGAATATAGAATTTTGTACATGTTTAAGTACTGTTCAACTTTCATTCGAAACATTTTGTCGTCAGATTATCCGAAACTCTTGAATAGTAGTCATAATGAAGTGCTTTGAGTACGATGTACAGAGTTCAGGTAGGTGTACAGGGCACTCACAGATTTTATTCTGTGTCATCATCTAAATTAATATTGTTATTAATATTTGAACATTACCAATCTCATCCTGTAAGTTTTTTGTCGATTTACTTTGAAAGTGGTACAAGTCTATTTGCAGCCCGTAAATATATATTATTTTAGTTAGCCTGAAAAAAATGTATATGATCAAATTACATACTGACAAATAAGTAGAAATATTGCCAGACTTGACATAATTAATTTATACATATTTTTAAATTGACTAATATGCTAACCTTTCATTTTCTCGAAACAACGAAAAATGGACTTACACCACTTTCAAAATAAACGGTCCAAATAACACTATAATATTTTATTCCCGTTTTACAACGAAATACCCCACTGTGCACTGTACAGAATGAAACAAATTCTCACGCGCTATTCAATGCAACAGCCAATCTCTGTTTTGCATGAGAGTGTTCGGTCTAGTAACCATTTCTTTGAAATTCCGCCGTTAATGGAATCCAACGTTCCAGAAACCAATGGGAGATCTAAATTCGCCAATGAATGGTCGATTACAGAGAATCGGTGCGTGTCTGGCGCCGGTGTCGCGGCCGGACGCGAGATTTTTATTTCCCCATCCGGCAACGATTCCTCGTCGCCGTGCTCGCTTCTTTTTCTCGCTTTTCGCTCTCGCGCCCTGCCGCGGCATGAGAGGAGCCCGCGCACCGGAACGTCATAAATTCCGGGCCATCCTACTCCCGGCTCTCTTACCCGCTACCCTCTTCCTGTTCCCTTTCCCGTTTCCTCTCTTTGCTTCCCAGTTCTCCGTCGCTTCCTCCTGCTCGGTGTCCCTTCCCCCTTTCTGGACTCACCGGAGCGGTGGCTCCTCTGTGACCGAACGAACGCGGCAGGGAAGGGGGAGGGAGGATCCCTCTCTCTTTTTGCGAGCGGTTCGCGTCGGCTCCCCTCGGAAAAGCCGCGATAACGCGGAAGAAACGGCGGAACGTAATTAGAAAGAGTGCCATTTTTAAACCGTTCCGCCGCCGGCCCTTCCTCCCCGCGTCCCTTTTTCCCGAAACGGTAGTCAGCATTCGCGGTCCCTCTCTCGGTCGCTCCATCCGCGCCGGAGAAGATTATTCAGCGAGAGAGCCAGAGAGAGGACCGTCGGCGATATCGGAGAAGCGGCACGGGCAAATGGCCATTTTCAAATTAGACGAAACGCCGGAAAAAGTCCGTCCGGCGCGAGATTTTCGAGAGACAGAGAAAGAGAGAGGGAGACCGGAAAACAGAGAGAATGCTCTCCCGGTAAATTGGTCGTCGCAACGCTGCTCGGGAACGCAATTCCGAACGACGGATGAAAAACGTATCCGGAAAACGTTTCGATCGGAACCGTGGGGGAAGGGGGCTCGATTCGTGTATGAAATCGACTCACCCGCTTGCCTGAGTAGCATGGCGAACAGGAGCAGCGCGAGATCCATCCTCGGGATCCTCGCGCTAGCTTGCGCGCCGAAATCTCCGAGACCCTTCGAGTTTCCTGTCGCTGTTCCTCGATGTGAAACTGCTCGAACGGCTGGTAGACTGTTCTCTTCTGGTCCCCTATCCTTCGTCGCACCTGTACCGTCCCGCGGAGCACGTTTATCCTGCGATAAACACGCACGTTTCCACACAATCACTGCGATCCGCTCGAGAACTCGCTCCCCCCCGGACGACTGCAACCCTCGCGGCCGCTACGCTCGACTTTCGCCAACGCTCGGGGGTCCGCGAAACTCCGCTACCCACTGTGGTTCTTTCACGGTGTCGCAATTTTCCGGGAAATCGTCCGAAAGAGTAATTACGCGGCGGGTTAATCGAATCGCGCGCTGTTGTTCATCGCGCCCGTAATTTAACCTCGAACACGGTGAACCTCGTTTTCGGAAATCTCGTTCTTCTTTTCAGCCGCTGTTGGGCATCAGCGTTCGGGATAAACGCGAGAGGAGAGGGTGAGACGGAGAGAGACGTTGATCGGAGCCTGGCAAGTATTACGGAGGCTCCGTATTTCCGTCGAGTGGGCTCTTCCGGATTGTTCGGGTTTCGCAGCCGAGAAGAACGATTGCCGACCGTTTAAAAACGACTCGGGGATTTCCGAAGTTTCCGCGATTTTTGAGTAACGCCGCGTCATCCGATCTGAGCGGCCGATAGCGCGATAGTTTGGCACCGGGACAGACCCGCTGGGAGGACGGGTAATTCTCAGTCGAATCTCTCGCAGCGATCGCAGCGTCAACGAAAAATAAGATCCGAGGATATCCAGTCGCGGCGTCTCGTCCGTGAGATTCGAGCAGATTCGGGTGACTAGAACGAGAGAATCGGGGAAGTATATACGAGACTGAGAAAGATGAAGTTGGTACGAGATTTGTCGATCGGCCCTCGATTCTGGAAATTGTTTCTCCCGATAATTACCCTCGGGAAATTGACCGCTCCGGTTAAACGACAGCCGGTGAAACTTGAAGAGCGCGTGGGCGGAGAGGGAACACGCCCGGCGAGTTCTCTTTACGATAGCGGGCGTCTGGGGCGTCGAGAGAGTAACCTGTGTTCGGCTTCCGAGCGTCGTGGAAAAAGAGCCGCGGAACCAAAAGAATGAGAAACAGGAGAGAGGCTCTCGCTCGTGGGTGGCTACAGCAGACACAGAATGAACGAACCGAGGGGGAGAGTGAAAGAGAGACGGAAGAACATGGCAGGAGAGGGAGAAGCGAGGGTGAAAGGAATGCCGCGAGAGAAGAAAAGAGAAAAAGGAAGCCAGAGCCGGCGTACGGAGGGTACGGCTTTTAAATGCAACTTGTTGCAATCTCGCCCAAAGCTCCGAGCTTCTTCGACTGGGAAACGCGCACGTGTGTCTTTCGCCCGGAGGAGTGAGGGAGCGTGCACGCGTGGCACGCGTCCACGCGCGCACACGCCTATCGATCATGCTCCTCGATTCTCTCGTTGCTCTCTGTCGCGAATCTCGCGATATAGATCGAGCGGCGATGATCCAGGTCGCCGACGCCGCCGGAAATCGATATACGCGTTCGCCAAACGTCGAACCGGAAGCGCGCCGACACCGGACCACCGACCGGACGCCGAATTATTTAACCGGACCAGCTTTTGCTCCCGCCAGTAGTCGTCGTCGCCCCTTTTTGTTTTTCCAATGTCGTGACACGTGCAACACCGCCGTCGGCCAACGACCAGCACGCGATCTCTCCTGTCTTTCTTTTTGCGATTCCCTTTGCTGGCGTTCGCTTCCCACGTAGCTAGAGAGAGACGAGTCTACCTTGTCTGCCACGTATGACGCGAGTATGTGTATTGATTCGAGACTATTCCCTTTCCAATTCAAAGAAGGGTGGACCGTGCCAGACGATTTGTCGACATATTGCCACAGATGAAATTTCCCGAACCGGTATCCAACTTTGCAACCACTCGTTTTAGCCGCTTCCACCACGGTCTCCCCCCGAGTTTGCCGGAGTCGCACCGAATTTCCGGAGGATTTTTCCACTCGGCCGAGGAACGCGAGCCTCGATCGCTCAGATTTTATTACCCTCGCTGAGGCGGACGTCACCGATCATCAGGATTCCCTGCGGCCAATCACTAAGCACGTTATCTACCTAATGTTTTAAACCAACAAGTCTAATAACAGGATTATTATGCGAGAGAAGATTTTTAAGCTTCGTTTGGGTACACCACTATCATTAAGAAACCCAGTAATTGGCTTCCGGTAGATACAGTGTTAATTGGGGATTTCTTGCGCTGGATTAATCCGATGGTTACGAGAAGATGTTGCAACGATGGTATAGGGGATGCATTCAAATAAGATACATTACAGAAAATGTATTGGATTGCGAAATAAATTGCAGGATAATGTTGGGTACAAGAGAAAGGGTGCACAGATGGCGGAACCGTTAGAGTAACAAGATACATTATAAGGAATCTCTTGAATTACTGAGTGAAATCTATTGTATCCGAGGAAAAATGTACAGAGACGGCAAGGGAAGCGTTGAAATAATAAGTCACATCGCAAGGAATCTATTGAAATGCGGGGTGAGCTTGTTGAATATCAGAAAAAGTATGCTAAGACGGCAAGATATACTATGTCAGTGGAAAAGTTCCTGCCCGATATTAAAATACAAGAAGTGACAAGGATGAATAAGAATTGTTTCAGAATTCCTTGCAATATTCAAGTATTACTTATTCTAATGTATCAGGTCAGTGCACTATTTCGTATTAAACTACAACAAGGTGCCGGACTTGTGCACTGACTTAATACATTTGAGCAAGAAATACGTTAATATTGCAAGGAATTCTTGAACGACCCTTGTCCAACCGTGACGCGAGAATGATGCAGCACTGGTTAAAAGTGTGGTACCACTCGGTTGAACCTTTGAGAACGACGATGTACTCCTTAAATCGCCAGTCCTAGCTATAAACATGTTCCTTCAATTATTCAAGAGCCAACTGTCTGAGTAATTGCTTTCACAAATGTCAAAAGCGATCTCCGCGGTGCGAGCCGATCTTCTTCAAAATCGTAACGACTTGAAATGTTTGCCGATACCATATCAAAAGACAATTCCCGGTTATTAATGCGAAATATTCTGCGAAAGATCCGATCTCTCTCTCTCTCTGTGTGGAACAAAGTAAAATAGATCCTGGCCCGCGCAGAAATCCCAGAGTAAAATTTCCAGTATAAATATTCAATATTTCCTCAACGGGGAGGCAAATACTTATGAGTATTCAGTAGCGTGCGCCACCGCGAGCAAACCTGTTTGAAAATTTAAACCGATCGCTGCGACACGGAGGATTATGGTCCCGTCCCGAGACGATCTATCAAAGTTGCAGAAGACTGATGCTCGAATCCAGAGTCCCGGTCGAGCGACAGGTCGCCGAGGTCTTTGACGAAAGGGAAACCGCTCTGACCAAGGTCCGGGACCGAAAGAAGCTCCGAAGATGGACAAAAGATCCAACGATGGGGGAAGAATGTCGAAATATTTGCAAAAGCGAAGAGGCGATTGGCCGCGAAAGTTTTTCAGAGAGCTGTAACGGCGTCGCGACGTGTCAACAAATTTAAAAAACTGTTCCCAAGTGTGAGGGAAGATCCACCGACAAAAAAAAGGTACCAGACCGAAAGAAAGAAGTTCGAGACTGGGGTCTCAAGTCCGGTAGATAAAAACGGGCTGAAAATCAGCGGTAGAAGTTTGAGGACTTCCGGTAGACGTCGGAGGACGCGGGATCGTTGCATCCTTCCTGGAAGCGGCGATTGATCGCGGAAGATTTTTAGACAGGTGTAACAAAGTCGCGACGTGTCAAAGAATTTTTTAAACTGTTCCCAAACCGAAAGAAAGAAGTTCGGAAGTCCGGTGGTTAATAAAAACGGGCGAAAAATCGGCGGCCGGGGTTGGGGAACGTCCGGGGTGCTTTGGGATCGTCGATGTATCCTTACTGGAGGCGGCGATTGGTCGCGGACGTTGTTCTCAGCGGTGTAGAACGGCGTCGCGACGTGTCGCGGCGTGTCGCGGCGCTGCCCGGCACGGCACGGCACGGCGAGGAGCGTCTCCGAGTGAAAGTTCGCGTCGCGGATGGCCGATGCCGACTACGAAAGCTCGACGTCGCGCCAGTTTAGCTCCGTGTGCGCCGGTGGGTCGTGCACCTGGGCGCGTGCGCGTTGCGGCCCGGCCAGGTGCAAAACGCACGCGGCCGACACTCGAACTCGAACGAGAGCTGTCTGACAACCGACCAGTGCACACCGCGCGCGCCGCGGCCCGATAGCTGATCTTCGGCTTTCGACGCTGTTACGCTTTGCTCCATCGATCCGTATCCTCTTCGATTCCTCGGAGGATCTCACGCGACAAGGTCGATGGGATATTTGCCTGTGGTCCTTTCCGATTCGACGGCAATACCAAAGCTATCCTAAGAGATAGCACGCGGATGCATCCGACTCCAATTTCTTAAGCTTAACGATCATTTCGACGTGATACCTCACTGACATCCTACGAGCAGCTTCTGTTAGTTCTCCTCTCTGCCCGATTCCGTTTATCAATTGACGGTTACATCATACAAATCTTCCACAAAGAAATTAACTAATGACATCGAATCTGGAAAGACAAAATTTCTCATACTGTTTACTCCTAAAAATTACATTCTCGCCTTTCTTCTTGAATTCTAGCAGCCACTCGTCGCAGATTGTTCAAACCACTTCCTAGAATTCGATGTCAATCCTCTTACTCGGCTTAATATAAGCAGCTAATCATTTGAATTGGCTGGTAATAAATTAGATTGCAGGTGATTCGTTTATAAATCTAGGTTATCGTGGACACATGCCAGCCGAGCATTAATTATGAGACGCGGAAGCTATTGTTACATTTATTTGTCGTTCCACTGAGTTGGGTCAGCTGAAAATAATAATGTTTTTCGAAGGACAGGGGTGAAAATCGCGGGGATCGAAATTTCGTATTTATTACAAGGAAGTTCTGGACGGTGTTGAAATAGGGGTTGATAGAATAACACTGCAATTGATTCGGGAAGCTTCGTTTAACCCTTTTTGCCACGGCGCTGTAGACCGAACAGAGATTATTGAGCCATCTCCACATTTATTACCGCACCTCGTTACTCGTAATCTCATCGCGGTGGTAACGAGATTCTGTTCAAGACTCATTTTTAATTTAATTTGATCTGTTTACTGCCATCGATGCCTGTAACCTCTCACCGCAGTCGTATTACTTCAATTGACATTGAATTGCGAACGTAAAAATAGTTGTATCCATAATTTCTTTTTTTAAACATCACAGAAGGCAAAAGAGGCGTTCCACGATGGCTCATTTTTCCAGCATTGGAAAACCATGTAACGAATTAGGTAGATTAGAGCGGAAAAGGTCGTTCGTGTCCTCTGTCAATGGCTTTAATATATTCACGTTGACGTTGAAACAATGTCGTATTTTATGTTGCTTTAAAACTTGTTGGGTTTCCTATATTTGAACTAGATTTTGCAGGATATGAAAGTCAACGGTTTTCCCAGCAAAACCTGCTTTCGGAGACGAAACTGGAGCGCTGTTTTCTCTTCGAGACGTCATTAGAGTTTGATCGTAAAGTTCCTCCGAATTACAATCTATTAACAAAACACTTCGCTCGATATTACAAGCCTGAACACGTTACGGGATGTTGATCATAAAAAATCATGCGAACCTTCTGGATCGGAAGTTAAGTGTCGGTTTCGACGTTGAAACAGCGACAGTTGTCCAAACCAGAGATCGGGGAAGAGTTATAGAACTTTTTAATACGTCCCACGTCAAACACGAACTATAGAACTTTGTTAGAAAATGTTCCAATGAGAACGGATGACGGAAAGTTCCTGAAAGTGAGAGCCTTAGTTTGAATAGAACTTACAAAATACGGAACGGGGAAACGTGCTATATCAAGAACAGATGCTTCGTACAATATTAAAAAAGTTCTCGGTCATCGTCACTGTTCTAATTCTCAACGCTGACATTCCGAGAGAGAACCTATTCTCACGGTATCTCCTTTATATCTCGCTTTTTCCATTCGATCCAGTCTGCGCAATGATCGTTCCGTAGCATTCGTCGGAGTGTCGCTATATCACTGTCTCGCGAAACTTGGACCGCGACGCGCGACGGTACGGCAGCGACGAGCGGAGCGCGCCGCAAAGGGAGGATCTCGCCGAGTCTGGTTTTCGAGCGTAACGGAACGACACCCGGTACAACACCGTGTCCCGCGTAATTATCAATATCCGGCCCCGTTGCCAGCCAGACTCGGCGAACGTGGATCGATACGAAACAATAGTTAATTCCACTCTGATTGTTGTTAGTATTCACGGCCCCGGGAACGCGTCCCATTTCCGTTCGAACGGCTCGAGTTTTCTCCGAGGGCAAATTGAAAATAGTCGGCGCGCGTTAACGGGATTCTCGATCGATTCGAGCGTAGCCGCGTAGAACGTATAGTTGTTGTTGTTGGGCCGCGTAATCGAGATCTCGACCGATCAAACGTCCTGTGGAGAGCGTCCAGGACCGCGGCGGAGATCGATCGCGGCTAAATCGCGCGCGTTTCGGCCACGACGTTCCGGCGGAAAGATAGACAGAGATAAAAGTGATAGAGGAGGGAGGGGACGGGGGTCGACGGACGAAACAATTATTCCATTTTCACCGGGAGCGCGACGCGCGCGACTGGATTCGAGGGACGCTTTAGAGGCGATAATAAGCTCGGTCGTTTGTAAACGCGTTCCGCGGGGAAATCTTCGTGAATGGAAAAAAAGGGACGGAAGTAGGAAGCGAAAGCGGAGGAGAAATTAACTTTCCGCTGTTTTCTTTTCCCGGCGATTCGTCGACGTTCCCCGACCTCCCCACCCTGGCTCACGATTTTCTCTCTTTCCCTCTTTCACTGTTTCCCCCCATCTGTTTCGAGGAAAGAAACGCATTGCCTCGCGTGGCACCACCGTTGCGGGATGCGGTGGTGGGATCCATCGCTGGCATGAAAACGTAACGGGATAATCGTTTTTCCCGACCCTCTAGGCCTCTCTAGCTCCAGCCGCCGCCGTTCCACCGTCCCCCACCTTCTTCATGGGTCACTTTGTTCCGCAAACTGAAACTGACGCGATGGCCAATTTCGTTCGTTACGGTAACGATAATGGTAATCGTTAACCGCGCGCTCTCCGCGCGCCTCGCCGCACCGCAGAGAGACAGGAGCAGAAAGAACGAAAGAGACAGAGAGAGAGAGGGAACCGTGTTCGACGTCGAAAGGGAATCCTCGGCCGGATCAAAGCCGGGCGAGTCTTTTTCGTTTGTTTCGCGCACGTCCTACTCCCGACGGACGATATCGCTTTTCCCGTCCGATTCGCGGGCGAAAAAGCAAAACTCGGTCGTCGATGCGGCGAAGGAGGAAAAATCGGCGAAGGGGGCGGCAAACGGTACGCTACGGTACGGTATGGTAACGGCAGGCTTTATCAGGGGACGCGTCTTCCTGGTTTTCGACAGCGGAGACAGAGCGCGACTACTCCGTTACGAAGGGTTCTCTCGATGGAGCGACCGAGTCTAACCGATTAAAAGCGGAGGAGTCATTGGACCCATCCACGTGTTATCGAACCAACAACCTACGGGATAAAATCGTTGCCGTCGCGTCGGGTCGCGTCGGGACGCGAGGTGTAGGCTTGTGTATACAACGGGGAGAGGAAGCGGAGCGACGCACCCCGGGAAAGCGTTGAAATCTCGTTCCCTTTACGCCGGTTGCGGTGCTCCTTTGAAAACAGTTGCGGTACGAATCCCCGGTCCATAGGTATAGACGATAAATTCCATTGTGGTTTGCAGCGGATTGAGAAGACAGCGAAATTGTTTTCGCTGGAAAACCACGTGCCCACCCCCACCCCTTCCCCATTCGCCCCGTACGACCTTTTCCACGGGCAACCACCCACATACAGAGCCACCCTCTTTTCGGTATCGCGTCGATCCCGACGATTTGCGGTTACGTCATCAAAGACGTTGTACTTTGGTAGCCCGGGCGACCGAGGACGGACGGCTTCTACGGAATTGGCGCAAATCGATTATCCGTTCATTAATCGAACCACCGGAGGGCCGATAAACGATCCGCTTCTCCGAGGAAGGGACACCCGCGAGGCGGACCGTTCGGAAATTGCGCCGCTCGAAACACCGTTCCCTCTCGGAATCGTACGTTCTCCTTATTGGCGGTTCGTCCGAATATCGACGCTCATCCGCTCCCTCTCTCTCTCTCTCTCCATCTCTTTCCACACCCCAACCCCCATTCCCTCGTTCATCCGTTCGTTTCCGTTTTCGTCTTCGTTCCCGATGGCTGCCAGCGTCGACGACAGCCCCGGCTCCACCGAAATAAAGTTGCTATTTGCGAACACCTGGACGTCGATATTTAGCAGGCGAGTATCGTGTAACCTCGGTTGAAATAAAATCGTCGATTTTAAGATTTTCAGAGAAGACGAAGTACGATGTCAACGATCCTCAGCAGCTATAGATCCGTACAGATTTTGAGGAAGATCCTAACCCTAGGACACTGAATGAGGGAAACGAAATTGTCGCTGCACTGACAGTTTCAGGGAAAAGATCATTCTGCGAAGATTTCAGAACTGATCAGCCAATCTACTAATTTTCTCTCGAGTCTTATGGCTTTGATAAAGGTCCTCGCACCACTATACAGACTGGGAAGAATGAAATTGCTATTTTCGCGAACTCCTGGGGAAAAGGTTCTTATTTTGCAAGAAGATGTTAATTATTCTTATCAAGAGAGAATATGGAATGAAATCGAATATGGAAGGACGAGCGAAGATGAATAATGTAAATCAAGTGTCCATTTCTTGACCGTTAGGTCTAAATTGAATAAATGTATGTGCACTGATTTCGGTCCAGCTGTTACAATCTGGGCGAGAAAAATTTTGATCGCGCGGAAATTATTGTCGGATGCGATGGATCGATACTGGTCGACCTGGTCCCGCGAAACTAGCTCGAAGAAGACGCGACCAGCTCTGTCACGCGACCGACGGCCCGTGCGGAATTCGTAATTAGCGGACTGCGTTCAGCGTGTAACTGTGCGGTCGCTAAACGAAGCGAGACGCGCTCGGCTCGTGGCGAACGCTCCACGCTCGATAATCGACCTCGGTCTTTTAACCTGGCACGCCTCTTCGGGTTTCGGGGGGTCAGCCGATCGTTCGCACCATTGAGAAGGAATCTGGAAGCAGCTGCGAGTAAAACGATGAGCTGCGAATCCCTGGGAACAGTCCACCTCTCCGACGATGGCGAATACTAATTAATGGACTGCGAATTTTATCTATTTATAACACAAATTTTATTTAACTTCAGTCTCTTACAATTTTTTGAATTTTGCAGACAGAATTAAGGTGCATATTGATTTATTACACTTCTGTTTCACGTATTTTTGCAAGAGTTTTGGCAGACTGTTCGCGAGTTACGTCCCGACCCGTTCCACTCGCCGGCGGATCGATCGGGTAATCAATCTGATTAATTTAATCGAACCCCTCCGAACATTTTTAAATACGTCCATTACAGGACGTCGTTGTGGCGAACTATCGGTACTAGCTCCATGTAACTTCGAGCTAATAATTACTCCTCGCGGACCGATGAATCCGCTCGAAAATGTAGTCGATCGGCCAGCGGTTCAATCGATCTCTAATGCAGCTGAACAAAATCGATTTCAATCTGTTAATTCGATAGGAATCTGCATTAAATAAATTAACCCGGTTGTGCTTTTAAAAAGATCACGACATTTCATCGGGCCGTGATTATACGGGTTAACAAAGTTCCATTTCGCTGGACATATCGCATCGAAAATCTATTCTTCTATTAGCGTGGAATATTGATCTGTCCCTCGCTCGGAAAATCGGACACCGGAATTATTCCGATATGGACTTCGCTAAATTATTTAACAAAACGAAACCATTGAATCTCGTGACGTTGATGATGTGGCGATCCCTTCAATTAATAAATCGATTACCAAATATATCTTCTAGACTTCGCATATTCAGTTTCATTAAAAGATAAAGTGCTTCCCTCTTGCTGAATAAAAAGCATTAAACTATATTCGTATTGTAACCTCAATTATAAATCCTCAAACTAGATGATTACAAGTAGTACAAGTCAATGGTTAACCCGACGCAGGATCAGAAATGGTTAGGCCTGTCTCTGCGGCGGTAAATCGTGCATGCATTGCAACATTGTGCGTACGATTGGTCGGAGTCGAGCTCTAAATATGTCAGTGGAAGCAGATTAATTAGCACGCGATACGCAGGTGACCAGTCGGTCAGGTTTACGACGGCATGATCGCGATGTGCGTCGGTTCGCGACGTGCGACAACCGCGTCGACCGAGTTTTCGAGAATTTAAAGCTTGTTGGCCGGTTGCGGGGACTTCCGTTGCTTATCCGAATAAATAAGGACGTTCCCTGACCGCAGGGTGTATCGACCATGGTTCTCGGCCCGCCACAGCGGAAACCTCTTCTACTCGGTGTGCCCGACCTCAACGGTCCGTTCCTCCGTTCTGTTTCTCTGTCCATCTTCTGGGAGTGTCTGTTATTTCTCTTGGTTTCCGTCGCGACGGTCCGTCGTCTCCGCGCCCTGTTGCACCGGCTGGAGGCAGCCTGACCGTCTGAAACGTAACCTGCGGGAAAGTAGAGGGGAAAGAAGGCCGGAGGAGGCTCGGGAGGGCGGGAGACCGAACTCGAGGGTGTAGCTTTCACAACCTTTCCCGGCTACGGAGTTAATATTTATCGAGGCTGCCTGTAATTTTCTTGAGAGTTGGCTGTGGACTTCTAACCGACCGCGGCCGAGGGGCCGTGCCGAGGGGAGAGAAAATAATTAAGGTAACTCCGGAGGACTGGTCTCTCTCTCTCTCTCTCTCTCTTTCTTCATCTTTCTACATCCCTCTGACTCTTTTTTGCTCTCTCTTTCCCCGCGTATTCGGCTGAGGGGATCGACTCTTTTCCTCGTTTCGTCTCGCGGCCGTGTTATACTCTCCTGCAGGGCGCGCGTCGAACAGCCTCGCGTCTTTCCCCGTCTCGTCGTCGTCGTCGTCGTGATCCCCGTGCCTTTTATATTGACTTTGCTTCGAACGGTTTTGTTCGGGATCGGGACGAGTAATCGAGAGGCTCGTTCAACAGAATTTTACGACTCGTGCGTTTCGACTTTTCTCCATACACTGCTCCCTCTCTCTCTCTCTCTCTCTCTCTCTCACCCCGGCCTCTTTCGTTCGGGGAATCTATTCGTATTTGCGGAGGCACGACAGCGAGCACTGTTCCTCTTTTTTCCATACTTCCGCGAAGGAGGAGAGAACGTACCTTTTCCCGCGAGACGATCGCGAACTCGAACAAGATCGTTGGCTGGAGGGAGAATCAGTAACGTTTCTCGATAAGAAGATAGAGGAGAGCCGGGCGATGTCGTAAAACGTACGCGAGCATGAGACACGACAGTCGATCGTTGTATATTCTCGCGTGGCAGCTCGATCTGCCGGTCTCGCGGCCGCGCATAGTTAAGACCGCGGCGAGCGAGGGACTGCATGATCGATGTGGGTCATACGACGGCTCAGATTGTTCTTCGTATGTGTATACAGCTCAGGACACGCCTACTCGGAGCAGGGAACACCCATTCCTGGCAGTTCTTCCTATTCTGAGCCGTAGGAGCAGCCGAGCCACGCCTACTCGGAGCAAACCACGCCTATTCATAGGAAATTAAATGGGTATAGACAAAAAGTGTCATTGCGACAGAAATCGCCGTGTTCCGAATTTGGTGCACGCCTTAAAATCTGTTTGAGCACGGTAGAGGATTTAAAGCTTCGCGTCTATCTTCCTGGCCCAATTCCTTCGGGAGAACCTTTCGATTGACCGAGCGAGCTGCACCGTCGTCGTCCTGTTTCTCGAGACGAGGCGTTCGCGGATCGATACTGATATCGACCGGCTCGTTACCGCGGGAAAAATAAAACGGGTTTAGGAGGGCGCGCGAGCGAGCTACGCGACGGCGTATCAACAAGTAAGTCGTCGGCCCGTTCCCTTCCCTACGGTTCGGTTCCGTTCTCGTCGACGAGCAATAACGGGTCGAAGCGAGGAGAAGGAGCGAGGCGCGATACCGTGTCTAGCTCGCGCGCTCGTTGCTTGACGCTTGATTTACGAGGCGGTCGACGCGACGCTCTCTCTGCCCACAATTCACGTTCTGCTCATCTCGATTAATTGGTCCACCCTGTCACGGAGCTTAATTTATAGACGCGTGCCAATCGTCTGCCACGAGTCGTCAACAAGTGGCCGATTCGCCGGGACCGTTTCAGGAAACGGACGACAACCCGAAGACGAGAGGGAAGAGATCCTCGATCCCGTGGTAATACGGGGGCGGTTTTATCGATCGTCGAATGGACGTCGAAGGAAAATGGAGAACGGCTCGGGGAGGAGGAGGAGGTGGTGGTTGGAAAGGTGGAGCAAGAATTAACGGGAAAGCGAAGCCGCTGCGAATGGAGGGACCGGGTCCGGACGGCTGTTCCTATGGGAGGTCGAAAATGCACTTTTTATCGCGGTACATCTTGTATGCGCCGCGGTATCAGGTCCGCGCATACATATTTCCTAGCACGTTCCCCGCACGTAGCCCTCTACACGGCTAGCCAACACCGCACCGCGCCTGCTCCCTCGATCTCTGATCGTCTGCGACGGCCTCTCCCGGCTTACCCCGAGCAAGCCCCAGCGACTGCGACTGCTTCTTCCAAGCCTTTTACCCGAGTATCGAGAAATCAACGAACCGTTTCGCCCACGGACAGAGACACACGGCGTCTGCCAGAGCTCTCCACGATGTTTTCCCCCAAATTCTCTGCGGACTTTCCGAGAAACGATGCGGATCCCCGCAAAAACCCGCGGACGCGCGTCGGGGAAAACCTAACCGGCCGCGATCGACGTGCGAGAAACCATACTTCGGACATTCATTTTGCAACATTGTGCTCTCGACTTTCAACGCATTCCTACGGGTATAAAGATCTCGCGTTTAATCCCCATTAATAACTAACAACACCCTAGTCCCGAGACTCTGTCTAACGGTTAGATAAAATAGCGGGTGTCCAATTATCTGTGGTCTTAAACCCGCGGATTGCTCGCGCGGATCCGCGGTCGCCTCGAGCGGGTAGGAAATTAGCCGGCGTGTTGGTCACGGTCCATCGACGCTGTATCCGCATTAATCCGTTAGCGGGCACTCTCGTTCTCCCGGGTAAGATTTATGGCTGGGCCGTTTTCGACGCGATTAAGTGCCGAGACGTCGCGCGCTCGACTCTCCTCGAGCGTTCCGCAACGTTCGCGCGGGCGGCCCTTTTAATGGGTTATACGCGGCTTGTCCCGAGCTGTGGAGTACTCCGTTGCAGCAGTGGCAGGCAGCGTCGGGTGGCGGCACAGCGTACACTAGGACCAGTACGAGTCTTTAATCAATTATGCAAATGATTTGCGGACTACTACCGCCCGTATCTCTTTCCCCTTCTGCCGGGGGGACGCGCAATCCCGGCGTCCCTTTCCCTCCGGCCCCCGGCGATCCTTTCCCTTTGTGGCGTCGTCATACTCGTGCAAACCACTCCCTTCCACTGGCTATTTCGACGGCGACCTCTAACACACAGTCTTTCCGTTTCTTTCGCTCTCAAACTAACTAGCACCGAGAGAGACAGAGAGAGAAGGAGTGAGAGCACACGCGGGGATACCTCGTTTATTAAAACTTTCGCATTAACTCGCTTTAGACGCGCGTTCGTTTCCTATTTGCGTGGGGGGGGGGGGCGGAACGCTGTACGTGCGCATTATTCCCGTCGGTGGCGAGGAACACCCAGCCGAAAACGCGCTTGTCCTCTTTTCAAAACCGGCTCTCGCTCGTCACCGACGATCCCCAGCCAGTGTTTGCCAGCCGCAGATATCGCTTCGAGTGCAGCACCCGGAGTCTCCCGGCATTCTCTCTCTGTCTGCGGTCCCTGTTCCACTTTACTCTCGCTCGCCCCCGTGCTTTTCTTCTCGTTCCGGCCGTTTCACCCTCCCCCTGTATGCTCCCTACCCCATCCCTCTCTTGTATCTCCCTCTCCGATCCTCCTCGGCCCTCTCTCTAACGAGTTATGTTTCGCGCTCTCGTCGCGAAACTTCGGATACGAGATTACCGTGCTGGTCGCCCACTCGAGCACCGTTCCTCGACATTATGGAAAACGTGAGACGAGACGCTTCCCCGCAACGCGAAACTACACAGAGAGCACGAGCAAGGGAGACTGTGACAGAGAGTGAGTGTAGGAGAGAGAAGGACAACGGTGTCCTCTCGAGCCTCCTGGAGCATCGGCGTTCTCCTTCCGCAGCGTCGGAACGAGATTTAATGCGCGTTCGAGGCTCCTATCGTTATGGTTACCGGAATATATCGACGTCTCCCCGCGCTGAACGAGATGCGCGTATTTATCTCGACGCGACCGACACAGGGAAAGAGAGAGAGAGATAGGGAGCGAGAGATCTCGCGGCGTCGCTCGCCTGTAACAATGCCTCTTGATTCCTCCGTCGGAGGGAAAAGGGTGCAGATATCGAAATATCCGGGCGAAGTGGAGTGCACCGATAACCGGAGCGTCGAAAGTCGAGTCCCCCCAAAAAACCGAAGGAGATTGCGCCAGCCTTTGCTAGTGCGTCGACGCAACGTCCTGCGGCATGTAATCGCTAGACTGTGGATAATTGTGAAAACAATGTTTTTAACATATCGAAGAATTTTCTCTGGTTCCAACCGCAGTTGGGAGGTTGCTTGAAAATCAACCCGAATCATATAGACGCGGATACAAATTCTGCATGTGTCGGAAAAGCGAGAAGAGAGTGGCGTAGATTGACAAAGTTCGTCGCAGTGGATCGATTCGACGGGTGTAGACGATCGATCTCGAGTTCTTCGGCGCGTCGAATAGGTTCGAATTTCCTTGGAGCGAGGTGTGTCGGCCGCGATATCCGGTTTCGACGAGGAACAAGCGGGCGAGAGCCCCGCGAGTCGGGAGGAAGATCCGGCAACGAGAGCGAGAGACCGTGTATATCTCGAGTTCAAACGAGGATCGCATGCACGAAGCGTTTCGTGTCGCGGCGGCGTTGCTCTTCGCACCCCTGGGGACCCGGCTGCAGGACCCGAACGGGAGAGCGCTCCCGTCGACGTAATTTTTTAAACGTTCAACGATAACGTTCCTCTTCTTGTTTTATGGACGAGGGACGAGGCTGGCCGCTTCGGTGGCGTGCAAGAGGATCGTGCTCGCGGCAACGCCTCTCGTCTCCGAACACGTTTTTGCCTTGGTCTTTAAGGCTGCCTGCGCCGGAACTCCTTCATATTTACGAGAACCGAGCCCCGCGGCCGTAAAAACTCCGTACTCCGTTCGATCGGTCTATCCGATACTCGTCATAGAAATAACCTCTCATCCGCTCTCCACACATCCGCGCAGCGAGCCAAACCGGTGAACTTTGTGTGAAAATTGTAGAACTCGAAAGCAACGTCCCCAATTTTATAATTAACAGAGAATCCCCTTCTATATCTTTTATCGGCAAATTAAAATGTATGTACATATATCTGTGGATTCGTCACCTTGTTCCACGGATTAACCGTGTCCCGCTATATTTACCTGCCAGTGTTTAATCCCGGTATGTCAGTCATCCCTCCAAAACCATCAATGCGAAGTTATTCTATTTCCACGAACCACTCTCTGTTATAACCCCGCTGTCGAGAGCCCTTCTTCTGGAGGCACCGGCCTTTTATTGTGTGCCCGATTTCAGTGACGCGGGAATTAAATCAATGGTCCCCATTTAAGCGACGCGGCGAACGGGATTGATATTATCAATGTCGATCAATCAAGAATTTTTTAGCAGAATTGGGTTACTCGAGGCTGCTGAATCTTTCATGGACGGATTAAATAAAGGTTATCGTTCTATCCGTAGCTCGTCTTCTTCATCGTCTTTTTTGGCAGTTCGATCGCTGCACATCGGATCCGCGGAACGAGGACGCGAGCAAGCTTTTGTTTATCGATGCGGCCGGGAAAAACGATGCAGATGTCTCGGCAGACGTTCGTCTGTGAGTTCGATCTTTCTAGCGTGGTTTTTGCTATATCATGGATGATGCTTCTCGCGGTATTTCCGTCCGTCAGTGACGTGCCCCGTAAGATCGGACAAATATTTCCCGGGAGCGGCAAATGTCAGACGAATAGTCTGCGATGTAATGTCAGGGGTTGCGACTGCATTATTCACGGCTGCCTCGAGTCCCGTTCGATCTCCCTTTTTCCCCTGCGTTACGTCGAAATCAAAAGTATAATTTATTTCCGTCAGAACGTTCGGTTAATAACCGCGCTGATAATCATTCTACCACGTTGAACGCAAATCTTTGTCGAGTGGAAAATCTCGATGGTTCCACGGTGCCGGGACACCAGCGAGATAATACTTCAGACGGAGCAGAAACGTTGTGTGCACGAAGCCGCAGAATTAAGCAACTTGGCGAGAGATGACCATAAATCCGCGTGAAAACCGGAAACTCTGTTTGAAGCTGATTGCGAGCTGCTCTATTGTTTTGTATCCATTTACGCTCGTACCTCGAGCTCTGTCCACACCTATTCTTTTATCGGTCCTGAAAACTCTGCTTGTGCCTTGGATGATTATTAAGAGACTGCTGAAATTGTATATACAGTAAGGAGCATAACTGATTCCACACACTTTAAATCGGAACAACTTTTTTACGAACAGACCAAACAACTTCAATTTTGTCTATAAGGCTAGGAGAATTAGTTTAGTAATTGATGTGTAAAGAATATGTTGAAAATTCCATTGAAATTGGTCAATTGGTTTACGAGTTATAAACGATCGAAAGTGGTAAAAATGGCAGTTGTCTGAAAAATTGCAATTCTTACCACTTTTGATCGTTTATAATTCGTAAACCAATTAACCAATTTCAATGAAATTTTCGGAGCGTATCTAATTTAGTTGACGAAACACATTTTTTAAATTTCCGTTATTGGGCCAGCTAAAAAAGTTGTAACAATCAATTTTTAGTATTGTTTGTCACAATTCCGACCAAATGCATTCTTTCAACTTATTCATTAGACGTCAGTTACCAAACTAATTCTTCTAGCCTCACAGAGAAATTGAAGTCGTTTGGTCCATTCATATAAAAGTTGTTCTGATTTAAAGTGTGTTGAATCAGTTATGCTCCTTACTGTATATTCCACACGAAAAAATAACTCGATGGCAGAGGGGCTTGCTGTTTGAGAAAAATTAGGTCAAAGATTTTTTGAAGCCGAGCGCTATTGAATGGAAGCGTCTGATCACGACTCGCCGTTTCTACTGCACGTATACATTGAGGCGCGCCAATGAATAGCCCCCTCTGTTTATGACTCAATGATTCTACTTATGAAGTCTATACGCTGCAGGCGTGCTGTTGCGCACGCAGAAGTTGCTGTGTCTGATTACAACTCGCTGTTTTCTACTTATAAAACAGATTGACTGTAATATTGTGTACCCAACAAAAACATCCTGTAAACAGGAGCCAAGTTCCCATGGCCTTAAAAAGTTGTGAGATCAAACAAAATACGGCCAAGTTCGTTAGCATAGAAATACCTCTTGCAATACTGAAAAAAGCGTTTGTAAAAATTAGTTTAAAAGAACGCTATTTAATTTATAAAGAGTTACGGGAGGGCTAAATTATTCAAATTTGGCCGCTACCTAACATTTTTTATGGCCATTGGTTTAAAAAGTAACGGCCAAGTTTGAATAATTTAGCCCACCATGTGACTCTTTAAAAATTAAATAGCGTTCTTTTAAACTAATTTTTACAAACGCTTTTTTCAGTATTTTGTTTGATCTCACAACTTTTTACGGCCATACGAACTCGGCTCCTGTTTACAGGATGTTTCTGTTGGGATTTCATCAATTTTTGTTGAAATTTCATCAATTATCAAGTAGGTATTACTTTTATCCCTGATTCATTAAATCCTACATATTTTATTCTTTAAGGTGGACATTCAGTAAATTATTAAATGCATGTTCGTTTTGCTACCTATTTATACCTATTTCGTAATGTTTTTTTTTCAATACAACCCCTTTAAGGTGTAACAATTCAAACTTTGATAATTATTCCTTTGAGTGTTTGTTATGGTGGACCTATGTAACAAAATTCAAGCTTGTAGGTCAATGGGAAGTACCCAAAAGGTTTTGATGATCTGTCAGTAAGTCAGTCAGTGATAAATTTAGCGATTTTTGAGGTCCTATATCTCGGAACCTACTAATGTTGGAAGATTAATGGTTTGTCAATATTGAGACACGATAGCATTTAACAAGTGTACGAAATTACATCTCTCCATCTGCCTCCAGTGCCGAGTTACAAGCCTCTAAAAAACGGCTAAGTTGTTTCGTGTAAAAGGAGGTAGTGTGAGAACTAGATTTCAGAACTACCGAACATTTTTGAGAACCGTTAATTTCTGAGGTTGAGAGAACGAATGTAAAACGAAATCGCAGACGAAGTAGAAGATATTTTGAGACTCAGATGTTTCGGAGAAGTGAAAGAAGAGGTGTGGGTGGACAGCGAGAACTCACGGGGAATAATCGTTAGCGAAGTTTCGGTTCGAGGACGAATCTGGAATTGGCTGACCAAGATCCGTGGGAGCCGCAGCGGAAGTCGGCCGATGAATCGGACCGAAGGAACTTCCCATCGAATTAGAGAAAAGTGTTCTGGTGGTGTCCCGCTTGCACCCGCTACGACAAACTTCCCCGTTAATCTCCTGGAAACCCCTACGGGTCTCGATTTATCGACGATATCCGATACGCGGAGCTTCTTCCTCCGATTTATTCCACCCCCACTACCGTTTCCTTTCCCTCGTCCTCTCTTTCTCTCCCGCAGCTTCGATCAGCGACGATTTCACCTCTCTCTCTTTCTCTCCCGGTTTCACGGTGTCGTCGTTTTCCTCTTTTTCGTAATATACTCCGATCAGACGTTTTACAATGAATCCGTTGTTTCGACGGAGGGAGTTGTGGGTACAGGCTCGCCGTCCTTACGCGGAATAATGTCGAGCGGAGTGGAGTGGAGCGGAGCTGAGCCGAGCCGAGCGGAACGCGACACGGTGGTGCTGCGAGATAAGATCGATTTTTCGCCGGAGCCGGCGAGTCTTGGGCGACTTTCGGGGTGCTCGCCGTTTTCGAGATCGAGATATTTCGTCTGGTTTGTACCTGGCCCTTTGTTGCCGGAATGTTGTCGGTTGGCCAGGCGCCCGTGAACAAGACTGAAATTGATCGAGTCGAGCGTGTTCGTTGCCGCGAAAAACCGGTCCGCTGGATTCGGTAAAGCCCTGCTCGGAGACCGCGACTCTGCTACTCGCTCTCTCTCTCTCTCCCGCTCATTACTTTGAATTATTCGAATAATATTTCCCTGTCTGGCTGTGAAATCAATGCGTCCGCCCTGCCGATGCATAATTCATGGCATAGTATCGGACAGATCGGAGATTAATAGGCCTGATCAGACGCTCTCTAATCGACCGCTTACCGCCTACTTTCGCCTTCCTTTCTCTCCCGTCTTCCTTTCTCTGGATTCTCTCTGTTCCTCTGTCCCCTTTTCCCAGATCCTTCTTTCGCTGTTCCTGCGACGACCCTCTTTATCTCGTCCCGAAGCTGTCTCACACTTTCGTCCGTTTTTCCCCGCGAAATCGATAGGTCGCCCTCGGGAGAGGACGGATTCGAATGATTCCGAGAGCAGCCGCGGAGATTCAGGATCCTCCATCTCGTCGCAGAAGAGAAAGAATCTTTCTCTCCGTCTATCCTTTCTCCGTTTTTTTTCTCTTCCACCGCGACCTCTTCGACGGACCGAAGAAACGGACGGTCGTTCCCGTCCCTTCATTTGTTTCGACCGCGAGCCGATTCGTTCACGTTCAACGTTTACTCTGGGGGACCGCAGGGTCGTTATTATTATTGTTAGCCTCCCCCTGAATGTGCTAATAAATGTACCGGCCGCATCACAGCAATCTGACATCCGATGCTGGAACAATGTTTGTTCTGCGAGGAAAAAAAATTAAACCGACTTCGAAAAAACGCACTAAAAAGTATGAAATAATTGCCATTTAATTGATGTGAGTACACACGAACTTGAATACAATACAATCTTTTCGCAGGCGGTGCAAAATTGAAAATTTTCGACACTGGAAATTACGAAAATCCTTAAGGATGTTCTGGAGGTACAATGGGAGACAAAAGTACAAGAAATTCGAAATCCATCAATATATTGGCAATGAAAGCCCCATTCATGAGTATATTTTGCGTTAAAAAATTAATCAAATTGTCTTCATATTATAAAAAATTGTAAGTGACTTTTGCGAATAATTGTACCCTCTGATTGTAGCTATATTCAGTGGTCTACACAGTTGTAGCGTTTCCATGCTAGTGAGAAGGACAACAAAGACGATAAATTTGACGTTTTGTAACAGTTTATAATGTTTTGCTTTTTTTATCATTATAGCAAACATCCACCGAATCGAAGGATCATTGTACATAAAGTCAAATAGCAGGCCTATTAGCCGAACAAAAGACATCGAGATGACAAACTAAGATATCGCAACTTGTTGAATGGGAGCGGAAGGATTGGAGCTCGTGGATTTAAGAAAGTGGAGATTGTAGTACGTGGAGAACGTATAAGAGAAGGGGCTTGAAGTTTGGAGCTGTAATGGGATCGGAAAAAATGCCCGGATCGACGGGATCTGTACAGAAGTCTAAATTGTACGAACACAATGGGATCGAAGAAAATACTGGCAAACTGATCGACGCTAAAATTTGAACGAACCGATCGGTGTATCGGGGTCAATTGCGATCGGAGAAAAAAGATGCTGTGATACAACCGAAAATCGAAGGGATCGATCACTGTACAGAGGAAGGCTGCAGGATTCGCGTATAATGGGCTGGGATAAAATATCAGAAAAGAATCGACAGGAGAATGAAATCTGCATGTATAATGGGGGATCGGGGGAATATTGTGAGACGGTTAAGGCCAGAGCTCGGAGGAGGAGGAGAAGGAGGAGGAAAGGGCTGACTGGGTAAAGGGCGGTGGAAGTTTCGAGGTACACCAGGAAAAAAGAGCGCGTCGGGAGATCGATAGGGCGGGAATTCGAGCGGATCGCTGACGGATCAACGCCGTGGAAAATTGACTCGCCGATAGGTCATCCCGATGCCGGCGACGACTTCAGGACAGGATAGGTATGCGGTGGACGAACAATTTCGTTCGGCGGTGTACGTTATCCGTCCAATTAAGCCGGGAGTCTGTGCGAGCAAGAGAGAGAGAGAGAGGAAGGGAGGGGAGAAGGGGGAAGTACACGAAGAGCGATCGTTAAAATCGTTTCTCGATGAAGGGAACCGAGGGAATCCGTTTTTAAAAGAAATTACGCGCGAAACTCCGGACGTCGGCCGGGCTTATCCGGGGCTGCGGGTCGACGAAGCTCCGCCTCGCCGCGGACTTTAGCCAATAAAACTTTGCCCTCGCATAACACGCGGGAAAGAAACAATTTTGGCCGGCGCCCGCGTAAAGTCCTAATTGGGGCGGGGTCTCGCACAATCGGGATAACTTTCGAGTTCGACTCCCGGAAATTAAGCGACGTGACGTTCAAGCAAAACGTCGCGAAAAAATCGGCCGGGATGAAGTTTAAAAAGGAGCCTGCGTGGCAAGAAGACGGAATATCGCGCGTTTGGCTCCAGTTAGCCGAACTTGCGAGGAACGAGTCGGGAATACATTTCCCGCTCCGGCTAGCAAGTAGACGAGGACACAATGGGCGAACTTTTATGCCGCAGTATCGCGGCGGGCCAACGATTTCGGTCGCTCTTCTTCGTCAGAATTGCCTGCCGAGCCGATTCAGAGGAGAACGATCAGAGAAGGTTCGCCGTCAACGAGGAAGACGACGGTGACCAAAGCAGTCCGGTTTCTCTTGAGCCGCCGAGAGAATACGCGCGACCCTCCCGTTAGACAATTCGTGGAACTCTTCTCCTGGCTTTCTCCTCCCACCGATTCTCTCCTCTCCTCCCTCTCCGCCCCGGTCTTTGCCGGAGCCGTGAATGTGGAACGCACCAAGAGCCAACGAGAAACTTTCCCCGAGACGTTATCGGTGTTTCCGCGAAGATTCAGCCGCGCTATTCTGGACAGCTTTGAGACGCTGACTCGGCCGGAATTGCCGGCAATTTACCCATTACCAAGAACCGAGTCTCAGCCCCTACTTCTCTCCCCCCTACCGAGATCGCTGCGGAACGCTTAAGAGCGTTAAAAGTGCCGCTAACGGAGAATCGATGACGATTACCGTTCGCGGTTTAAAAACGCGGCGAAACACACCGGGCTCGGCCGAAATGCTGCAACCGGAAAAAGGGATTCGTTTCGATAATTACTTGTGCACGAGAGCAACGTGTACACACGGTCGGCCGATCGGTATAGTTTTCCCAGATGTCGGCTATACGTCACGGGCGTGCACGTCGAGAAACGTTGTGCGCGCAGCGGTTATATCAATTTTCATCGGGCGCGTCCCGACGTCCCTTCCGTTTCCACGTCCCCTGCCACTCTTTGCTCCGCGAACCGGCAACGACCTTATAAATTGCCATCGCGGCTGCTAACTAACCGTGTAAGCTTGTTCAACGAAGAACGACGTGTTATCGGGGACGCGGCGCAACGTCGTTTCCGACGCGATCGATTCGTTTCTATTCGATTCGAGCGGTTTTGCGAGAAAGGGACTGGCTATCGCGTCACTCGCTGTGGCACCTCGGATTATTCAAATATTTCTGGACAATAGGTAAACGGTAGACACGTTTAATAAATATAGCTAAGAGATCAGCAAATTCATTTAATAGAATATTGTGGAATGTATTTCTTGTTTCGAGATATCTCAAGGAAAAGGATATTAACGGTAAATGAATTCCATACAATGCTGAAATAAATAACTCTCAGTAAGGTTGAAGATTCGAGTCAGTCGCGTATACATAGATCGCCTTGTAGGACACCAATTTAGCTCTGTAGAGAGCGAGAGCAAGAAGACCACGCCTATTCAGGTTAACCACGCCTACTCGGGATAAGCCACGTCCATTTTACACACAGAGAGCAAGATAGATAGTCTGCTATCCCATTCTCCAGTGTTAATTGCTCTGAAATGTTGCTTCTACAGTTAGTCTAGAACACTTGTTGCTCGAGCCTCGTCTCCGAACTCGTCGATAACTATCCAATCTGCATTGTCGATTAAAATTACGCTATTAGAATGAAAGAAGGATAACAACAATTTCAATCATTCATGAATGATGCGACTCACAATTACATTCGGATAAAATCGGAAAGTATTATTGTGTGCGCAACTATGCTCGGTTAGAAGCGACAGCAAAAAAGCCACACCTATCAGATGCAAGCCACGCCTACTCTAAATAGAAAGAGGATGATAAACACAGTCTTCCGTCCTGGTTACATCTAAATCGCCGTCTTCAACGTTATCTTCTCCGCAGCACGGTTCCAGGGAGCAGAAATGAGGTCAACCAGGGCAATTCTCGTTTCAAGGCTACTCATACCCCAAATCGAATTGCGGGATGCGAGAAAGTCGCGTCTTTAGAAGTCTGCGGGTACCGTGGAAGAGACAGTGTGGCGCATCTGGCTCAAAAATGGAGAAAGCGTGGCGCGGGACATAGCCGAGAAAAAGAGCGAAGTAGCCATGGAACGGGCGAGTGAGAAAGAGAGAGAGAGAGAAAGAGAAAGAACGAGGGAGCGAAAGAAAGACAGTGGCGCGCGGGGCGGAAAATGTAGACGAGTCGCAACGCGGAGAAAAGTAGCACCGGCAGGAGGCATATAATGGCGAGTATTACGGGCACTTAGTCACTTTTGTGCTTCGGCCGGCATTGTGCCGAGACAAAAGATGGCGAATCCCTGGGAGCGATTCAACTGTCCCGCGCGAGCCAGTCGTCGGCACTCGAATAACTACGAGGGGCTCGGGGCTAAATTAAGCCGAGCGGGCTGGCGCGTAGTCGCGCGCGGCAATTCGCGAGCGTTCACCGATACTCGCCCACACCGGCTCCCTCTGGTTCCCTCTAGCCGCCTGTTCCCCTCCCCCTGCCCCCTGTTTTCGTCGCTGTTACGGTCAGGATACGCTTGCACGTTTACCGGTTGCAAATGCGAGAGCCGCCTCCTCTCCCCTCCCGCCGATACGCATTGTGTGCCGTTCCCCTTTGTTATTTTCCTCTGTCGCGAGCTTACGCGGCACGCCGCGCCCTTGCCTTCCCTTGATTCGCCTCCTTGTCTCCTGCCGAGACGACGACAACGACACCACGGCATCTTTTCTTTGCTCCTTTGCTTTTTCATCCCTTCCCCTACCATTCTCTCCTCCGAATTCGTTACGCTTCCGGCTACAGACGTTAGTTACCCTACCCCGCGACCAGCCGCCGATATTATTCTTCCGCGTCTCGCCTCCCCGATCGTCCTTACGATCTCCTCGAACCGTCCCATTTTTCGCGTTTCAACGTTCCGCGAGAGGAACCAACGACGACCAATCGTCGAGAGACCGCTCTCCGCTCTGTTCCGCTCGGATCTAGAAGCGTGTCTTAGAGCTCCGACAATTTTCCATCGGAGAACGTCCGAGAGCGGCCCGGCGAAAGCAGTCGAAGCAAAGTTACAGAGAGAAATAGGCGGAGAGAACGGTTCGATAGACCGCTCGTCGTGAACGAGCAAGCGAGCGAGCACCGCCCCGGCTCTTTCATCTCGAACATCAAAAGGCAATTCCCGAAATTATGGAGATTTTTCCGAAGAATTTCGCGAAATCGACGTTATTCCGGGTAGGGTCGCGCCCTCTCGCGTATTCTTTGTCGGGAGGGAAGCGGGTCGGTGGGTTGGGGACGGAGAACAGGGCCGATGAACCAACGGGAACCGCGAGGAGAGGAGAGATAGAGAGGGTCACGCGTCGGTCTTCGAACAAATGAGAGGTTATTTCTGCCGGTAGACGGATGTACTGGGTGTCTTCTAACCGAGGGCACCCACGGACCATTGGTTCGCTCTTCGGGAAATGTGAGTCGCGGAGGAATTGCAAAATTTGTGCGTTTCGAGGGCTTTGTACTGTTGTTCAATCAATTCTTCATTCAAGTTACTGCTACGAATTTTTATTACTAACCCTTGCCGTGTTTTAACGAGTCAGGCTCGTGACGAAGATTTTAATAAGATATAATGATTTTCGCAACGCGGAAGGGGTGGATAACCGCGAGACTCTCCTTCTAAATTGTATATTTGCAGATAAGAAATTTTAGCGTGCGAAAATTTCGCACCCTAGGTGCACCTTAGCAGACACCCTGTACATACATTCGGTGCCCTGCTGCCAGCTCTCGACTTTGCATTTTCACGTTGAAACCGAGCGGATCGGCGCTGGTTCTCTCAGCTTTTCCTGGAGCAGGAGCCAGAGCGTGCTAAAGAGTAAACTGAAAAGACGTGACGCTGACTTTTGCTATCCTGCCGGAATCTACGCGTCTTCTTCTCGATCCATCGATACCTCGGACCGCGAAACTCTTATCTCCCTCGTTCCGATAATATTTGGTAACGTTTAATCCCCTTCCATATTCGCCGGCGTTGCTCGCTCACTCGTTTCCAGCCGGTCTAGCGATTTTTCAAATGCACGTATCAAACCCGACTCGTTTTTGACTCGATTCTGAGCTGTGCACCAGCGTCATCGACGATGGGAAACTGCGTTCAAAGCGTTTCGAGGAGAACGGAAAATGTGGTAATAGGTACGCCCGACGAGTAGCTGCCAGGCTTGAGAACCAGCCATCCAAGATCTTGACGAACCATTTTGGTCAAGTTAGCCTGGGTCGGGCGTTTCAGCTCGCTTTTTACCCCGATGCGCGGATTTCCGAGCTTTGATTGTTACTAATGCACCGCGAAAACTTCCTTCGACGTCCGCGGAACGGCACTGCCTTCGGAAATTGCCGGAAATGCGGGGAACCACGTCAAACCACCGCGCGACTTCTCGAAATAACGCCAGAACAATCGTCTCAATTCGCAAGCACCTTTCAAAGACGTCGCTTGGCTATCCCAGGCAATTTCAGTGAATACTCAATTATTGATTTATTTCAACAAAAGGACTGTAACGACGTGTATAAATAAATAAATAAAAAAAATGCGCAAGTAATAAACTTTAGAGGATAGGATTTTCTTTCGAATTTCGCTAAAATTAGGGTACTCAGATCAGACATCATCGCGCTGATCCCCGAGCTTGCGTCTCAATGATTTCCGAATGGGAATGAAGGAGGTTTGTAGAAATCGTACAGAAAATCCACGGGGGGACGAGTCGCTCGATAAACTATATCATCCGACGGCACTTGTCACCCTCCCACTTTGCCCTCGATACCTTCTGCGCTGGATGCATCAGAGTTATCTTTCGGTCCGGGGACAAGCTGCATCGAGATCCTCGTGCTCTTTGTTCCTGTGGCGGAAACGACGAAGCAGATCGACCGCGTATACGACGGGACATTAGAGGACCGGCGCGATAACGTACCGCCTCTCGCGCACCTGGAAAAAGATCGCCGCGGGATACGATATCGTCTCGTAAAAGCCACAGACACATATTTTACGTGCGTCCCGTAAAATTATGCGGATATGTCCGTCGCGTCGGTCTACCGGTGCGATGCCGATTCGATATCGTAACATGCTTGTCGATAGAATTCCGCTTCGCAGATTCGGTAAACGTCCGCGGAAATGTCCTTTCATCCCCTAACGATTCCCTCATCGCTTCTTCCAGGTGATTCATTCATTACAAGATATAATAATGAAGGATTTTAACGATTTATTTAATGTCTCGAAACTCTGTAATTCCATTAATTTTTGACGTTACACCGATCCATATTTATCACTAGACTGCGGATCATTATGCAAAATAAATAATGTCCGTATCGATTGTAGGACAAAGGAGTCAAATAAAAATTGTGTCCCTCTTCTAATTATCCTATTAAGCTGAAACTACTACATCGATGTTCTTAAATATTTTTAACGTGGTCCACTGTGCTTTAAAATGCACGCGCCCATTTTCGTTACAAATGCATAAAATCCGCAGTCTATTTATATCACAAATGCAATCCGCAGTTTATCGATAACCGTCCATAATTGCCCTCGCACTAGTTTCCTTTCAAAAATCGCTCGCACTCGAACCTGATCACAGAAACGCTTCGCATAAACGAAAAGTCCGAAACAATCGCGTGAATGTAGATCGAGTGTCTAGCGTGCACCGACGAGGAGCGACGCGTAGGGAAATCGGGCTGGTTGAAAGTCAGCCGAGTGCAAATGTTCGGTAAACGAGATTCCATCGTTAAAAACCCGTGCGGAATAGCTGGATTGGTCCTCGGGTATGTCTCGAGTGACGGATCGGCGCCGCGATTTCTCGCGGCGTCGGTATTTCCGGCAGCTCGATCGGATTCTGATGTATTCGGGGAATCGTTGGTGTCTCGCAGGAGAGGCTACGATTAACGGAGGAGCCGAATTGATTCGGCGGTAACGAGGGAAGAATTCTCGGGTGGCACGGGGGTCGTCGTCGTCGACGTTGAATTTCGCTCGTCCCCGATTCGGCGGAGTCTGCGTCGCGCCTCGTTCCCGGCGAGCCTCGTGGGGACGCGATTTGAATAATCGCGATGGCTCTTGAATCGGAAAAAAGTGTCAATCTGCAGCCCGACCGGTCGGGAGGAGGGGTGAGCGGTGGCTGTGGCGTGCGGATCGGAACGAGACCGGAGAAACGAGGAGAGAGAGAGAGAGAGAGAGAGAGAGAGAGAGAGAGAGAGAGAGAGAGAGCCGCGCGAGAAACAGGAGGGAAACACAAGGATCCTGGGTACCATTAACGACGCGGACGCCGCGTTGGAACGACGACAACCCAGACCGGAGACCGACCAATTACCGTTAATCCTCGTTAATCCGCGTCTCTCCAATCTGCATTCCTTTGTTCTTCGTTCGGGCCGCTTCGCGGGCCGACTATCGCGACAGTTTACGACGGGAATATCTCCGGGTTCTGGACGAATCAGAGGGGGAACAGGAGAGAATCGAGGCGCAATACCGTGGATCCCGTCGAGCGTTGAAACTGGGCCGAGGGCGGAGACGAGCCGGAGAGAACTTCACGGGATTCCTATTCTCGGCGAATTTTCGTTACTATTTCGTCTCGATCCCGACCGATACCAGGGACGAGAAACGACGCGATGCTCCCGCTCGAGGAACCATCGACGTAACGAGCGCCCGTTGTGGGTACACGTCGAAGACGAGGCTTTCCGCGTTTGATGATCGCGCGAGAAAAAATGAACCGTGAAAATAATGACAGAGTCGCGCTCGCGTCAGGCATTGTGTACAGGCCGTATTATCCAGCGAGAAACGAGCCGGAATTTTGGACAGGGTATCGGCGAAACGAACAAACGGTATCCCGTAGACGGCCCTCGGATACGAACGCTGGTTACCACATCGATTTTCTCTTTCTCTATCTATCTCTCTTGGTATAGCGACCGAAGGGACCGATTAAAACGCGCTCGAGGGCGAGAGACCGTAGGACTCACGACGATCCCACCGATCGATCGTTGTTGTTGCTTCGAATACGCTGCGCGACCAAGACGAGGGGAGAACCGGACAAAGCGGCGACGCGCTTAGAAATGTTTGTCTCTTCGCAGGGACCACGCATTGTCCTCCACGCCGATGCATTCCCAACTGTGTGCAACGCCCGCCTTCGATCAGCTGGACGACGACAACCAGCATCGAAGGTAGATGATGGCTGGCGGTGTGCTGGACCATCCGCTCCGGAGAGGTTTCAGAGGGATGGGAACGGTGGAGAGAGACGCGCGCGTGATCTGGCTTGGAACAGGGCCGAAAGTTACTTTAAAACTATCATGCTGGGTGCGCCATTAGCACAGGTCAGGATATCTCCGGTGCTGTGGACGATTGAAACTAATGCGTGGCACGGTTGCTCGCTTGGCTTCGGCTGTCTTCTTTTTACATGAACGGTATCATTATTCAGAAAAATGTTCTACCTGAATCGCAACCAACTGGAGTGAAATGAAAATTCATTCTCATTCTCAATGTGCGTAAAATATAACAATGTTAAATTGTTCCAATGCTTTTACCGTGTCAAGTGGTACCTACTCATTGTTATCATAAATGCATCACATCCGAAGACCGAAGTAGAAATTTCGTTTCGCCGTGACAGATGTTCGGAACAGAGTTTTTCCCAGAGATCGATATTACAAGAGTTCCGGTGCCACACGATCGAGGACGCGCAACGAGGGATCGAGAAAGAAGAAATCGCTTGGTCGTCGATCTAGAGAGAAGAGGCGCACGAGCACCGGCGCTACCGGTCGCGCTCCGTTCACATTGTTACCATAATCGGCCTCGGTTGGGCCCATTGTTTGTCATTCAATTTTCCCGCTGGATATTCACCGCGGACAATGCCGGCGGCGCAGTATAAGTCGCGGGAATTACACGGGCGAACAAAGCGCGTAAATATATCTGTTGAATCGTGAAAAACGCGTCGTCGCGTTACCGCTTCGCCTGTGCACGCGCGCAAAAGTCTTTTGTAGTTATGGCGTAGTTCTAAGAGAGAGAGAGAGAGAGAGCATGGTGCGTCGGAACGGAGCTGAATCTGGGACGAGACGATTAAGTTGACGAGCAACGGCAGTGCATTGAAACAGTGACGTACTGGCTCGAGCTTCCGCTTTAAAAGCGTCGGCGTTCGCGTAATTTGTTCGGGAGAAGTCAAGGACCAGTTAGCTCCTATGGTATTAGGTTGCTACATATGAGATTCAGCGCGCAGCTCCAGCTGATTTTATCTGGTAATTTAGAGGTGGATCTTTATCAGAGAGTAGCGAAGTGTCGAGAGGAGTGGAGAGACGATTTCTAAACTGTTCTTAAAATGGCCATTTTAGGATAGATCTGAAGGAGAGGATAGGGAAACGAAGGGATGGTCCTTTTGAATAAACGATGAATGGTCGGCGCGGATACAGGAGACCTCGCGAAAGAAAATGCTTTCAATCTGGATCGTGGGAGGAGCGTTCTCGCGGGCGCCAGTTTCGCGAGCGCGAATCGGCGTACCTCGCCGAAGAGCCGGCCTCGTAAATCAGCGGAATTTCGTGGAAGGCCGTTCCCGGACAATTTTATGATTTAATCCGGTGGATGCGCGAAGGCTGTGGTCGGCGGCAGCTTCGGGAAAGCGGGAGAGAGTATACTCGCGATATACCGACTGCACTCGCCGAGATGAATTTCGCGCGGCGCCAAATGGTGACCGCGTGTAAAAATGGTTTGCGGCGCGGTGGCCGCCGGGATCGAGCACGACGGGATGCACGACGCGACGCGACTCGGCTCGATGCGACGCAGCCGTCCGACGCTCGACCAGCGTGAAATTTCAGGACGCTGACCGACGCGCGCGTCGCAATTTCTCCGAATTTTCGATCGGCTCGAGAGCGTTATTCGGTTAAACCGATAACGAAACGAGCCCTCGATTACGAGATTGACAGCGCGGCGTCCGTCCAATCGATTCCGAGCGGTGTGCCGGACCCTCGTAATTCCGACGAGTGACGCGGCTCCACTCGCGGCCGTCGATTTTACTTTTTTCCCCATTCATTGCCGACGATCCGCGTACCCTCCAACGTTCAAGAAACGTGCGAACTTGGAATAGTATCGGAAAGACTGTCTATGCTCCTCTTTCTGCACTGACTGGGCGTACATTATCCTGAATGGCTGTGGCTTGCGTCGAGTAGGCGTGGCTTGATGGCCCCCGATATTTCTGAAGCACTGAGGGCTCCATTGCATGAAAATTTGACTCTCAATAATACAATAGCTCTCTACTCTGTCTTTATGTTTTGTCATTGAACATGAACACTGTCCAGTTTTCTACATTACCATTAGAAGCTCATGAAGTAATCAGCCTTAAGCTTTCCCTACCCGGTAGGCGTGGCCTGAGTCGAGTAGGCGTGGCATTCCAGCTCCAAATTTCGTCGCAGGACCATTGTGTACTTCGAAAAGGCTAAATACTGATCGGCGAGTCTACAGATCGAGGTTTCTTGCGTCTCCGAAGATTCTGCGATTGTTTCCGCAATTCGAGATCGTTCGCTGGATCCGTCAGCCTTGACGGCAGATTAAGAGTAGTCGCGAAAGGGCATCGTGTCGCGTCACGTAGGGTACCGCCACGGCGTAGACTCGCTCACGAAACGGAGAGATCGGTGTTCGCGTGACCGCCTAGACTCAGCCGAATTAAAGGTTTCTCGTATTTGTAAATCGCAAATCAAATTAAACTCTCAACCGGCACGCCATTCGGGACCCGCGAGTCCGCGCCGCGGCCGTATAAAAGGAAAGGGCCGCGTTCGACCGAGTCAAGTGAGTTGCGGAACGTATACACGACCTCTGTACCGCGTCTCACTTCAAACCGTGTGCGCCGGCACCTTTGATCCTTTTGGTCGTGAGAGTTGCTCGCAACCGTTCCTCTTTTTCTCCTCTCTCTCTCTCCCAAACACACACATACTCTCTCCCTTTTCTCTTCCCTTTTCCCCGCGACGGTGCGACGATCGATTAACTACACGCGCCTTTCCTTCGATCCTGCAAACCACCCTCGTCAAGAGGGACACCAATCGTCGTGCGTTTTCATTCGAACCCGAACGGGTTCGATTTGTGACGAGCAATCAAGGACTCCCGGCGTAACGAGCGTGTGCACGCGATAAACGAGTGTCTTCGAGTCGTGTAGGGATGCTGATGCGCAACGACACCCTCCTCAACGGCCCGCTGGCCTTCGTCGGCGAAGAGAGCGGGTGCGTGCTCTTCCTTCTCTACTACTACTTGACCACGGTAACCGTTTCGATCGGACACGAGATCGAGGACTGAAGCTCTTTCCTCTTTTCTTTCACGGCCGTTCAGGTATGTCCCGTCCATGCGAGAGAGGTTCCTGGGATGGAACGTACCACCGGAACATTCAGACCTCGTCCACCCCCACTGGAGGGGATTCATCGCGCCCGGCAAGTTCTGGCACATGGGCCTGGCGCTCATATACTCGATGATGTTCATAATGTCCGTCGTAGGGAACGGATGCGTCATATGGATATTTAGCACGTAAGTCGACAATAAAATGGTCCCCGAAACCTAGTGAATTACCGAACGTTTATAGAAATCTTAAATCAAATTCCTCGATGATTAATAAACTGCTGACACTTTCGTGCGAAATCAAAATGTTCTGCATTAGTTTGCTACAAATGAGAGCCAGATGCACGTTTAGTTCTGTCTTGAATAATTTTAATACGTTTGGAAATAGTACATCTTCATTATTCTAATTATCTTAATTTCTCTCCAGTTTCAAATAGCACCAATCCATCTTCATTATATAATATGAAGATAGGAGGTCAGATCGAAATAAAACTGGTGAAAATATTCTGAAAATCTTGAAAATACTGTTTCTCGTTGGACTTATGAAAATTAATCAGTTTGATATACAAAGATCGAGAGCATTCGTAAAAACTTAGAGGTTGTACATCTCGATGGCAGTGGTGCCCTCCTTCGAGCACAAGCGAAATCCTCGTCCAAGAATCGATCGCGTTAGGGTAGTCTACCGACCAACGTTAACCCTGAGGACCACCTCGACTTGCTTCGGGTTTGCTTTCAGATCGAAATCGCTGAGAACCGCTTCGAATATGTTTATAGTCAGCTTGGCGATGTTCGACTTGTTGATGTCGTTCGAGATGCCCATGTTCCTGACCAATTGCTTCCTGGAGCGGATGATCGGATGGCAATTAGGCTGCGACATCTACGCGATCCTCGGCTCCCTATCAGGGATGGGACAGTCGATTACCAACGCTGCCATCGCTTTCGATCGATACAGGTTGCTATCGTCGATCATACCTTCTCTCCAACAATCTATCTTTCCCATTTCCATCATCGCGAACCGTAAAATCAACATTTTCTACCTGAATTTCCTTACTTAGAGCGTCAGAGTATTTTTCGAAAATGTTTCAAGATTTATATTTTGAAGAGAACTGGTCGGGCAGATTTTTAACGCTTTCGATTTTCGTTCAGAACCATTTCCTGCCCGATCGACGGACGGCTGAACTCGAAGCAGGCCGCGGTTCTTGTCGCCTTCACGTGGTTCTGGGCCACGCCGTTCAGCGTGATGCCGTTGCTGAAGGTCTGGGGTCGATACACCACCGGTAACAAAACGATGTTCACCCTTTCGCCAACCCCGAAGGCTGGGCCACTCGAGACTCGAATGGCAATGCAGACTCTGGTGGCCTAACCATCGGTTCGATGGTACAATCTCCGAGAACTGTGACCCTCGCTATACGGTGTCAGGTCCATTGAAACCTAAGCTTCGGTGTTAACGCGACTTTTGGTCTCCGGCAATAGTCGGTAATTTGTTGGCCAGACAAATGGTCCAAAGCTGGGCGCCAGGAACTTCGGAATGGTATCATTCGACGTTAAACCCAGCTTCGCCGGTCAAATGGCAATTGTCGAAATTACAATAGAAAGACACTTCCATTGGAAACTGAATCGCATACGCAGTCGAGCATATGTAATTAGAAAAAGTTTCCGACATTTGATCTATCTGTGAATGAATTCCCAAGTAGAAAAGATGGCGAAGTAGAATAGGCTGGCATGGGCCAGACACCGTCCCCAGAGAAACTATGAAACTTCAAGTAGAATGCTTCATTTGATCATCAATCTCAATTCTTCTCAGAGGGATTCCTCACCACCTGCTCGTTCGACTTCCTCACGGAGGACCAGGACACCAAGGTGTTCGTGTCGAGCATCTTCGTCTGGGCCTACGTGATACCTCTGATCTTTATCGTCTACTTCTACTCCCAGCTGCTGCAGTCTATCCGAAACCACGAGAAGATGTTACGCGAACAGGTCAACGATCTTTCAAATCATCTTTCGAATCTTTCAATTTTGTTCTTTTTACCACTTGCCGCTTGTATTTGTCCAACAGGCTAAGAAGATGAACGTGAAGTCGCTGGTGTCGAACCAGGACAAGGAAAGGAGCGTCGAGATGAGGATCGCCAAGGTCGCGTTCACCATTTTCTTCCTGTTCCTGCTCGCGTGGACGCCTTACGCCACTGTTGCTATGATAGGAGCCTTCGGCAATCGGTACCCAAAGCGTTCAAGCCCGAAACAATCAACCCCAGTCTGAAATTTCACTTCTCATTTATGATTTTATATTATTATTCCTTTCAGGGAGTTGCTGACTCCAATATCTACGATGCTACCCGCCGTCTTCGCCAAAACTGTTTCCTGCATTGATCCATGGATCTACGCGATCAATCATCCAAGGTGAGGCTGATTTTCAAGGTTTTATCCTTAGCAATCAATTTGATATTCATAAAATGAGAAGAAAATGATATAGAATGAAATTATTCTCGAGTTAAAATAATTCCGACTGGGTCAAACGGTTTAAGCGACTCGCAGAGGATTCAGAAATTAGAAAGAGATAGGATTGTTTCCTAAGCGAAAACGAAGTAAACGAACCGTGCGTGTCCAGGTATCGTCAAGAGCTGCAGAAACGTTGCAAATGGATGGGCATTCACGAGCCGGAGCCCGCGCACGACGCGGCCTCCGCTCAGACGGAGAAGCTCAAGTCGGACGACGCGTAGATCGTCGATCCGATCCTGTGGATCCGATCGCGGCGACGCGAGGCTCTCATCGGGGCATGCGTTCGAATCGCAACGAGCCGACCACCACCATCGACACCACCACCGTTGCGATCTCGAGCCAGGCTCTCTGCTTGTTACGGTCGGTCTAGAATCTCTAAATGGAACCGATCGGCTATGCAACCGGACTGTGAACAACACTTCTAGCGACGTGTACGCCGACCCAATCGATTGTACTCTTATTAAAGCGTTATTAAAGCAAATTCAACGGCAAACTGCATCCTGTCGACGAACCGTTCTCTCTCTCTCTCTCTCTCTCTCTCTCTTATCTCGCGATGGTTACCGTAGGACGTAGGAAATTCAAACCGCGTCGACGTTGCGCTACTTTACCTGAAACGCGTCTTGTTGTTTAAAATTAAATTCTCTCGCTCTTCTAGTCCGTCCCCTCCACCCACACTGCTCTCGTATAAAGAAGGAACGTTTTCGTCTCTCTTTCGCTCCACCGTCGGACGCTTGTTATGAAAAATTGACAAGATCTCGTTACGCTCTCGTTATTCCGGCCCCTTTTAACGCACCTGGAATTTTCCTTGCCGAGATCCGGACGAAAGGTGATACTTTGCTCGGGCAAAGCGCGCCATACAGCACCCCTCCTCTTCTTCTTCTTCTTCGTCGTCGTCGTCGTCGTCGTTGTCGTCTTCTTCGTCTACTTCTTTTTCTCATGCATGAATCTCGAAGCACGTACTGGCAGACGAGCCCGCGACGCTCCGTTTACCACCGGCTCCCGACGAAAATGGAACAACTTTGCGGCACGAGCGATGTATACGCGCGTCTACACGTACTCGATTCGTTTCCGCGTCGGTAACGGAATCGGCACACGGTTTTCCAGCTGGGTTCGACGACTCTGCACTCCTCGCCGATGCGCTGGGTAAACGCAGCCGCCGCTGTGTCTTCTGGTTCGAATTCAGGTATGATCGGTAGTCATATTTTTGTGATAAATTACGTCCCGTAGTATTCATGTTCATATTAAATGATCGCGCAATTTCACGGTCGAAGATCAAACCATCGCCGAAGTTGGAGGAACAATCAACGACAGACAAGTCCAGAAATGAACCGTTCGAAGCCCGGTGGCACGAGCTCGGAGGATGAGGAAGGAAGACGTCGACCATCAAATTTTGACGATGAAGCTGTTCCAGCGAAGTCTCCCGGCAAGTCCACGATGATTTCGATAAATTGATGGTCGACATCAAAATGTGAATCGCTTCGAAGAAACGTGACGTTTTTGCCTGTAAAGCTGTTCGTCTAGCGGGGAAACGGGGAGCTGTCACTGGAGTAGATAAGAATTATGCTGGGGAGTGATCCCTCGACCCTTGCGACGATCCTACAAATTTTCTACGACGTTGAACAATATTCTAATCATGGTTTTAGCTCGTTATTTTTAGGAAATGCGAGACAATGAACACTGAACCTTATACAGGACGGTCCACCTAACTGTAGCCACCTAAATATCTTCTTTATGTTCGACGACATAACAATTGTTTTTAATACAATGTAACTAGAATGTTCAAGGATACAGATATACATTTACCTTGCAAAGCATTCACCTTATGTGATACCATTTACATTGCATTGAAAACATTCGTTGTATCATCACTAGACTGCGGATCTTTATGCAAAATACAAATTGTCTGCATCGATTACAAAAGATAGAAACCACAGTGGATGTTATTCCTTCCCTTAACGATTTTAATAGAGGAGAAATCATACATTGACATCTTCAATTTTGAAAATTTTCCGACAATTTCGAATTTCATCTACTCAATTTTCCTATAAATGCATAAAGATCCGCAGTCTAATCATCACAAATGAATTAATCATCACAAATCAACTATTGTGAACCTAACTAAAGATGAAAGATCGAGATACGCTGTTGGAGCAGTATCGGGAGATGCGAAGGAAATAAAATGACGGTAAGACGAAGGTGCGGCGGTATTCTCGAAAGGTGTGGACGCGTTATTGTCGAAAGTAGGCGTTGGTATCGTCGAAGGAAAGATAGCGGTGTGTGGTGGCGTCGGGATCGGTGTCCCGGACCGGATAGCGGTTTTCATCGCGGCAGGATTCCGATTCATCGTGGAAGACAAGGCGATTACGCGACGCGTCGCGCGGAACCGAGTCCGCTCCGTTCTACACCGCTCCGCGCCGCGTTTCCACGCCGGCGAAAGTTTAGTCCTGCGAACGGAGAAGGATCGTGTACCTGCATGTAGGTAGTGTACTCGCGTGGCGGCCCGGACAGGAGGCGGAGTCAACGGATAGCCCGGCAGTTCAGTTAATATGCAGTTAGTACGTCATTTGTTTCTCGCCGCTGGGAGGGCTTATCGTAATCTCTGGCGTCACGACTCCCCACGATCTCTCCCGCGTTAGCCAAGCTCGTTCGGTGGCTCGTCCTCGCCGCTTCCTCGCGAGCCGACACCGAATACTATCCTGCGATCCATCCGCCATCGATTCGACCGACCGCAGGATTGTTTCTACCTTTTTCCCTCGGTCCAGGTTAAACACACGTCTGTGAATCCATGACTCTTGAACAGGCAACGTTTTCCCGATGTTTTGATGTGTAGAGGCTTTTTGGTTACCGCGCGTGACTTTTTGTAGTTTGGCTACGGCGCACTATGGAACAAACCGGTGAAAATTCTGTGTCAAAATCAAAGAACTTTCAATAAAAATGAGATAGAGCGATGATTTTTCTTTAAATTAAAGCTGAAACATTGCAAAATATGGGAAAAATAGAAAGCTTACAGTAAGAACGTTTTTTAACCATGAAAAAATTCGTTAAACTCACACAATTTCAAGATAATTGTGGTTCATCCAATACTACGCGCGGAAAAAATTTGGTCTTTACATGCTTTACATCATTTCCCGTAGATTTTTTCACGCTGATTTCAAGCGACTATGGAGCATTTACTCTATAATCGCCACTCAGTTTAATGGCATCGCCGTTCATACAGATATTTGGACATTGGAATCCCAGTTTGCCTCCGTTTGACGGCGTTCGAAGCTGCTAATGACCGTCGCAGCACAGTGACACTGGACTCCCAGCCTCCGAAGGACTCGGCTAACTAAAGCCCAACGCCTCGGAGGCAACGCGTAGAAGCCGAAGAAGTTTCCGCTTGTTTGACCGCGTTGGAAGGTGCCGATGGCCGAGATACCCTCGCGAGAAGGCGAAAGAAGAAGAGGCTGTCGGTCGCGAGAGAGAGAGAGATGACAGGGCAGAGTGGCGGGTACACAGTTGGGCGAGAGCGAGGAGGATTCTGGGCTCGAAGAAATCCTTGATTAGATGTTCCCGTCAAAGGAGCTCCCTCCGTTTTGCTCGGGGCTCGGAGAAAGAAAACGCGAGGCTGGCTTGAACGAGTACGAAGAGGAGAATGAAGAAGAAGAGGAGACGGAGAGGAAGAAATAGGAGATGGAAGAATAGAGTGAGAGGAGGATGGCCCAGCAGGAGAATGTGAACGTCGAGAGGTCGTGGGGGATCGCGGGGACGAAAAAGAATCGGTTTGGAGAGCGAATTAAAAATTGTTCCAGTCCGCGAACACCGGAGGATCGAGGGAGAAGGGTCGGGGCCTGAACGAGGCAGCGTTTTAATCGAAGTGGGCTTGGGAGGGATTTCACCTTTTCGAGGATAGGAAGGAACGATCCAGCTCGCTCGGTTTAAGATACATCCCATCCTATTTCCCGGGGTCGCGTAGACGAGTACGACGACGACGTAGACGCTGCCGTCGACGACGACGACGACGACGACCAGTTATGGATGTTGAAAATTCAATTACGCGGGATTTATGACTGCCGGCGCTGGGCATATTTATTATCGTGGCATCTTCCTCTCGGCTGAACACGGTGTCCTCTGTTTCCGGCGAGGCGCTCTTTCTCGAAGCTCTCGCGTCGTCGCCGGCGAGCGTGTTGCGTGCGCAATTCGATCGCGATCGATCGCCTTCGATCCACAACCGCCGGACACGCTTCTCCCGAAGCACAACAGGCAGCTTCTTTCGCGCCGGAAACATCTCAGACCAGCTTCCAGTCGACCGACAACGAAGACGAGGAAGTCGACGCGCTTCGAACACCAGGATTTATCGTTATTACACGCGTTCGCCATTATCCGGGGACCGCTCGAATGTTTTACAGCAGCTCCGGTGCTCCGCCTATTCGCGGCATCCTTTTTAAAGCTGTCTTAATCCCCGTTAAGCGCCGGGTAATAAACTCCGCGCCGCTCATTAAGAGCGCTCCGGCTTTATGCGCTTTTTGTTCCGGGCGCGGAGGCACGAGATGTATATTAACGCCGGCGATAAATATCATCCTTATCGGCGGCGTTTCGCCACCTTGTTATCGCGTATTGATTTTCCCGGAGACGGGCCGAAAGCGTTCCCCGAGCGGACCCTCGACGCACAAGCGGAAAAATAGAGCCGTTTCCACGTTCAGGTGCGATTCATTATGGTCGTACGCATTCAGTCGTACGTTCACGATGTTTGCGGATAGGCGATGCGCTTTGCAAGGATAATAGATTAATTAATCCTTTGACTGCGTGCAGGACTCACAGCACCATGAAAGGACTCTCTCTCCTCACAAACGACGCCTAAAGGCGACTAAAGATCCGATACTCGTTGCTTTTACTCTAGCCGCCTCTCATCTGATCCTCATACTCCTGGCACGAAGAATCACGTGCTACCCACGCGATATTTTTTATTATGTCTTGAGCAATCCGAACGAGCTACCACAGATTTACGACAAAAATATCACACGGATTTTCAAGAGCTTTTTCGATGCAGAAGTCTCGCCTCGTGCGGTTTAGACGAGCACTGGTCGTTTAGGAAATCGCGGAATAGGAAATTCCAGCTTCGCCCGCTGTCGTCCCGCTGGTAATTGAACTTTCGCGGCGCGCGAGCAGCGAACACGGCTCGGAGTCCGGCGAATCGCGCGGGAGCGAAGTTTCCGAGCGAGGAAAGAAAACGGCGAAACTAATTTCCAAGCTGTTAAGAGCATTAGCAGGCTGGCCGGAGCAGACAGCAGACAGGCGTTAGCGTACGCCACCGCGCTGCTCAAGAGAGCGCCGAGTGTCTATCTACCTTGGGAAAATGGGAAGCGGCTTCCGTTTGGATTTTGCGTGTGTCCACTTTAACGTCTGCCGACCAGATCGGTTCCCAATAGATCTTGTGACGTGGAAAATCGGCCATGTCCCCCGGTAAATTAGAGATTCCTCTCTAATATAAAGATCGAAGGGACCGGACCGCCCTCTGACAGGATTATTGCAAATAGAGATCGGTGACTGTAAAGAAATTTCGAACGTCGCGTCGTGCTGTTTGGCGCGACGAAAAGCTACAGGACCGTAGCTCGGGCTCTGAGAGGAAGAGAAAAGGACATCGAGCTCAGGCCAACCAAGGCCTGAAGCAGATTGTTTTCCGCCTCTCTATTCGAGACCCGGAAAATAAACCGCGTGATAATCTATACGAACGACACCATAATCGCCAATGGATTAAAAAATGATTTGAAATGATCTTCGTGTTAGACAGCTCCCATCACATTATATTATACCGTGTATGCTGCTGAAGCCTGGATGAAGAGGAAGAGATTACTGAAATTCCTTTCCGCTGTTCGCGCAGGCACAAGGAACATAATAATCTGTAGGGTAGTGAGCAAGTGGAACTTCGCTTTGGGACCTCAGGATAATATTCCCTGTGTGTAACAGCATCGATTGGTTCGGTAGAAAATCGATTTTTCGACTGGATAGTCGAGTCTTTCTTCGAGTTGTTCTTGGCCCTAAACGGAGAGAAATAGAGAAAGGGAGAAAGAGAGTAAATCGGTTCGGACAATAGTTGGCCGTTGTCGAGGAAAGCTTGGTCAGAAGAGAGCGGAGTGGAGAGTCAGCTGAGAGAGAAACTGCGATAGGGTGGCTGCGAGGGACCCTCTACCCGAGACTGAAATACTAAAGCGAGCTTAAGTGCGTTGCCATAGGGACCAGCTGGAGCCGAGAGGGGCCGAGGGCAATCGTAGACAGGGTTTTCGCTGCGAGAGAAGTCTGCGCTACGCCGAGCCGAGCAGAGCGGAGCAGAGCAGAGCTGAGCAGAGCAGACTTCGTCCTCGAGCTTCCGAAACGCGCTAAACCGCTCGGAAGTGCCGCGGCCCAGCCGAGATTTCCTCGTTCCGCTCCGCGCGATCGCGAAACCGGACCGTCGCCGACTTTTCCCAGCTGAAACCCTCGCGTTTAACCCTTCAGAGAGCACAGTGTCGTTTTTCTTTCGTTTCAGGATCTCCTACAACATCCTACGATTCAATTATATGTACGAACACGGAAGTGCAACTTTGACGACCAATTTAGAACCGCAGGGAAACGATCGGGACAAAATGTACCCAAAGAAAAACTAAACAAAATTTCATCTACCACAAAATGGAAGCATCTTCGCGAGATGATAAGACGTCTGTTGCAACAGGAAGCACACGTGTGGAACCAATCAGACTTCCCCGAGTCTTTTTCTTCGAAAGTTGTCTTCGCAGTGTTCACACTGTCTTCATCCACGGTGTTCCGTTTCGCGACAAGGTTTCCTCGTCGGGAACCGTCGGCCGGGCTCTTTCGCGGCGGCCGCGCGATTTATTATTTGCAGCGCATGCCGTCGCGCATCCGTAACAATACTTCGTAAGTCCGTAATTTGCATCTCGTTGCAGATGTATTTCGTGTCGTTCGTGTATCAGCTAGCTGGCACGGTCGTTAAACGAGTTTCCTCTTTCCTCGTTTCTCCCGTTTCACCGCGTCGCGCCGGGAACGCTGCTACAGCAGCATTCTCTCCCCCGTTCTCTCTCTCTCCTCTCGCTCTCGCTCTGTCGTTCCCCGCCCCCCGTTGGTCGAGGATTTCTCTTGGCAGTTGACGCTGCAGCCGGCCGAGTGAAATAAAAATTTGATTATTCCCGACACGATTGGCTCGGCCGTAATTGCGGGGGACGGTGGCTCTCCGCTGCGGTTGACGGAAGTATTCGACCGCTCGAATAGGCAAACTCCCCGTGTCGTGATACTATGCTGCTAACTTCTTCTCTGACAGTGCTCGCTGCTAACTTCTTCTCCGACAGTCCTCCTTCTCGCGGTGTCAGTCAATTTTCACGCGCCTCATTAAGTATAGCGTTGGTACTGTCCTGAGCAACTTTATGGTTCATTAAGAACGCGAAAATATACGGTACAACCCAGGTTCTAGATTATTATCAAGACATTTTACTGCTCGTAAAGAGCAGTTTTTCAATTATTTCCGTAGGTGGTCGTCTGAATTATTCAGGAGAATAAAGCGTGGCGCGTAACAATAATGAAATGTAATGAGATATGGACGTCTGTTCGTCGCTCGTGTGCCCCCGGCCTAAGACGAGACCCGGTGCTGCTATTCGAATTACCATTTTTAGCTTTCGGAGAGCGTCTCCGGAACGCGTTAAAAGGCGGCGCCGCGATCCTAACGACTTAACCGGCGGACCGTATTAACGTGTTTCTGGCGCGGGAACCGCCGCGAAACAAAGCCCCAGAACAAAAGACCAAGTTCCAGTTCCGTCGACGGTGCTCTCCTACGAAAAGGCCGAGGCCTCTTTTCTTCCTCGAACCACCCGCGCGGTGCGACGCAACGGGACCGCACGCCACCGCAATTTCCACAGCTTCGATTGTCTTTTTTTCAGCTGACGAGCTCCCGTCAACGCGTTTCCCTTCTGCGAAGCCTCTTGTCGCTGGAGAAACCCTTCCAAAGGGGCGGACGCGTGTTCACGTCTTGTCTTGCTTAGACACCGTACCGTGTTTTGATTCTCCTCTGCAATCCTGAGGACGTTAAAAGTTACGCTGAATAATGGTGAAACGTCCCACTTTCTTGTACTTTTTTAACATTGACAGAGTAATGTGTAATAATACTGGACGCGAATGTCAATAAAATACACAAAGTCGCTTTTATAACAAAGAGGAGTGATGGAAAAATGTGTTTTCTCTCTTAATGTGTTTAGTAAACTCAAATATTCAATTATGCAACGCTCATTTTTGCCATCAACGCATAAAATCCGCTGTCTACGTGCAACTGTAACAATATATGAGTAACTGGAGCAGCGACGATATAATATATTTCTCTTTCTATATGTACACAGTGTGTCTCTCGCAGCTAAATGCAGAAAAGCCGATTATTTCGAAACTGCAGAAGGTACAAAAGAGTTTTTAAATGGAAATTAAACGGGCACGGATGAGGGCGAACTTTTTGGACGGAAACTTTATTAGAGACTATTAGAGATTAAACTTTATTAGCGACGAAATTAATGGGAGTTTCATTGAATTTTTTTCTCCGGTAGAAATCTTCTACTCGGATGAAGAAATTCTTCCCTCGTTCCGATCTTGATAAAGCAACGTACGAACGCGGGGATTTGCATAAAGATCGGCTGTCTATTCATTATTCACTCGTCCGGACATTCTTTGCGATGGTTAGAACTTCTTTCCTAGGAGAAGTTTCAATTGTTCTGCACAATTTCCCGAAGGAAGAAGACAATTTCCATCGATTTCTGTATTTTCACCGATGGTTAAATATCGATAACAGAGAACTCGAATTCTATTTCAGTTGAGGAGAAATGAATAATGCGCGTGCCCGATAGATTTCGCTTCAAATTTTCGTCACGACTTCGATATTACATGGCAAGGGGTTAACGTATATACTCACAGATCAAGTTCTTAAAATAGTCGATCCGACCTTCCGAGCCCAAAAATAATTCAATAATGTTTCCAGAAGTGGGTATCGTGTTCAATAATGCAGGGTTACTTGAACAATTTTCATTTTGCTATCTGCATCATTAAAACCAATGGAGACTGAACCTTCTCTGCTGTAACTCCCCGTGGAACACAACAGAACCAGAATTACAGTTCGGAAAATGAGCGTGCATATTTAATAGATTTCAGTTCCAATTTTCGCCAGGAATTCGACATTATAGGGCAAGGGCTTAATTCAATGGACCAAGGGATCAAGTTCGAAACGGAACTGCATATTCCACAAACACTCGATCATATTACGTCCATAGCCATTGCCAGTCCCAAAATAACGCAATTCCCTAGGGTGTAAAGGACTTGCTCCAATCGTCCCGAACACCTTGTCGCTACCTGTTCCTCGGTTCCTTCTCTGTCGAGCCCTTTAAAGAGCCCGGGCGAGGGAACAGAAGGGAACAGAGATGGGAAAAGAGAAGGGGTGCAACGGAAGATCGTCGGACGGAAACTAGGCGAGCCCGGCCAGCTGCAATACCGCGATACACAAACTTATTGGCGAAACTCGCAAAACTTCCGCGAGGCTTCCGGAATTTCAAGATGGCGAATATCCGCATAGCGGATTAGCCGGAGAATGCCACTGCGAGGTCGAAAGAGCTGAGAGAGAGAGAGAGAAGGAGGGACAAAGAGAGAGGGATGAAGGGGGCTGGGGAGAGGGAGAGAATTCGCGAGTCAACGGCTGTCCGATGACTCGCGGGTCGCGTCGAGCACGACGAATTACCGCGAGCCGGTTGCCATTTGTAATTGGCACGACAAAATCTCGGGCCGATTCGTTTCGCGTGGTGGCGCGGCCTCCGATTGTAAATGGCACCGGTTAATTAGGTCGACCATCTGACGATTCGATGCGAGGAAATCCGAGCTCGGTCGCGATAATGGCTCGTATTAATTATAAACGTAGGCACCGGCGTTAATTATTCGAGTAGGAAGCGCGACAGTACGGCCGCGTTCCTCTCCGCGCGTTCCACGCCCGTGGAAACCGGCATTGTCGGCGAAGGAACAAATAGTTTTTAAGGCCGTGGCCTGGTTCGCCCGTCGAAAACGTTCGCCGTCGTTCTACCCTTCTCTATCCCTCTCTCTTTCTCTCTCTCTCTCAACCCTGTTCTATCTCGCGTCGCGGTATTCGCGAGAAATAGCTCGTGAAATTTTTCGATCCGTCCCACCACGACCGGCCCGATTAAATTTCCTTTTTCTCCCTGCCCCTGTCGAAATACTCGAATTCATTTTCACCGACACCGAACGACGCTCCCGATTCCACCCTTTGCTACCACAGCCCTGCGTTTCGCCCTTAAAATCGTGGATCGCCTAACAAACCGCAAGAATGAATTTCTATCCGGTCTCATACTGGACAGAAATCAGAATTTACATAAATCGGCGGATTTTATGTATTCCCGACGGAAATGAATTTCAATTCTTCTTTCGTTCCCACCGTAGTACCCTATGAAGATTGAACGAGGCGTGAAGAAGGCCCCACCTGTGGGCCAGAAAAGGACTCGAAGAACAATATCCAGAAACTGTACGGTCGCGTTTCCAGTGGTTCGAGATTCCTGGCAGTGTTCTAGCGACCCTTGTGCCTCGGGGTCACCAAATCCTATACAACACCATAGCCTAACCGCCTCGGGGGGGGGCCACAGGTGTGGGGGGAGTGTGCGACGCGTGCAAGCAAAGAGAAAAGCACACCGGTATACCACTGCTTTCCTCTTGTAGCGGCTATTATCCCGGCAGCCGCCGTGCCAGCGACGTTCGCATTTCTATGCCACTTTCCCCCACCACCGACTCTCTCCACTGTATACGCTCTTTTGTCGTTTTTGTCTCTCTTTTTTTACATTAGCCAACCGGGCAGCTTACACCGCTCGTTTATCCGCTGTTACGAATAATGAAATCGATTCGCGGAACGATTCACGTTCACGCTCTCGCTGGCGATTTCCGGTCCGGCCAGAGCCGCGGTCGAGAGTCGATTTTATCGAAGAGTCCGCTCGTATCTCGCCGATCGATCCGTGTCTCGATCCAGCGAACAGCGAGCCGTAGTATCGGATTAATTCGTATATTTTCCTGCAGAGAAATAAACTGAAATTTGGCCTACCCTCAATGCTATGATAAATTTACCAGTTTCATATTTTTATGTCACAATTATAGACGAACGTTACCAAAAATAATCGAGTATTTAAATAAACGTGTATAAACAGCTCAGAAAATTTCACTGTAAAAATACCCAAGCTGTTCCAAACCGGTTGCGAATCGGTGAGAAACGCGCGATGCCGACAGTGGGGATGAACGGGGCTTAATATTTCAGTGGCCACCGATATTCTAACCATTTCTTGCCGTTCCAGCTTCCCGACGATACGCGACGTCCATTACATCAATGCGAATATCCGGCTGGCACCTCCGAAATATTCGCGGTGGAAGTCTTCAGTCAGGTACATCCAGCGGGGGGAACGTTTACGTTCGCGGGACGTGCGACCATAACCGCCCCTGTCCTATCTTTCTGCGTATTCGTTCGTATCCAAGACGAATAAAGGGAAGCAAAGTCACGACTAGCTCGAGGCGTTGCGTACCTCTTTACGACCCAGCACGGAGACAACCTATAAACCAAGACGGAATTGCATAACTTAATTACAACGCCGGTTACAAGATACCGAGCATCCGATTTTACGGATTTTCAACGGCAACTTTTTAACGATCCGCCCGCCCCGGTGGCTCGTTAAATTTAACGTCCCTGCGCTGCGCAACCGGCCGGACCCGGGGGAAAAAAAACGGGCGATTTCTAATTTTCGCGTGTTCACGTGATTTTTTATCGACTAACGCGAAGAGCCTGCGCTTCACCCCCCACCCTCCTATCTTTAATGGAAATTGAAAAAATACGTTCCGCAGATTTATGTAGGCCGACGTGCTGTGCATGCTGGAACTTCCGGTGGAATCGGTTGATGCGGAACACAAGCATGCACTGTAATCCGCGATCTAGTTATTAGCTTCGGACGATGCCGAAGGATTGAAGCAATAATTACAATGATAATATCAGTTTCACTTACGCGAACTAAATGATTTTCGTTGGATTTTCTCGACGTTGAAATTCGGTTAGCTAACGCGTGTGAATCGACGACTTTCGGGTTTCTGCGCGCGTTAATGTGTTATGGGGCGCAGTTAGGGGACTCGAGCGTTTCGCGAAATTCGCACAGAGGGTCGCGCGGCACACGTGGACAGAGAAGACGCGTATTCAAGCCGCAGACGTGTTATCGGCAGGGTTCGCCTGGTAAATCCATTTCGACGGCGAACCTTTGAATGTTGCGCGACGCGAAGGGATTTCGGGTAACGACGGGTAGACGCTCGGCCCCCTTTCCGGCTCGATCAAGGAGCCCGTTGCATCGACGTCGGGGAACGAACCTCGCTTCGAATCGATAGTCATCGACCGGAAGACGACTGGTGCGCGAGAACGAACGCGGGAAACCCAATGCTCATTGTTTTCCGAATATTAGCGTGCCCGTGTGTGTGTGTGTGTGTGGCCGTCTGAAAAGCTCCCAGCCACTCCACCTACGAACCGGAATTCAGACACGTCCAATCAACCCATATTGCAAAACCATTTCGCCCTCCAGACTCTTATTTTCTTTCGCGTACACTCGATTCTTCCTCTGTCTCTGTTTCGGCGGAGTCGTGTGTTTGAGCGTTCAACATTTGTCTTCCTTTTCTATCGATTCTTTCTCTGTGCTCTTCGATCTTTCATCGTATTTCGATGATATGCAAAATCAGGAATTGATATTTAATGAATAAACCGCGGATATTGTGTATTTCTGACAAAAATGGGCAAGCACAATTTAAAGCAGTGAACGTATTCAAAATATTTAAAGACATCGACGTATCGGTTTCAGCTTAATCAGATAATTAAAAGAAGGAAGATATTCTTATTTCACTCCTGTGTCTTGTAATCAATGCAAACATTTGTTATTTTGCATAAAGATCCGCAGTCTATTAATGAATAAAATGATAGATTGCTATTCTAGATAAAATCAATCATGTCATTTTTAAAAAGGAACACGTGTCAGTTACTCTGAAGACATCAATGTATTGGTTTCAGCTTAATCAGATAATTAAAAGAAGAAAGAAGTTTTTATTTCACTCTTGTGTCTTGTAATCAATGCAAAGTTCTGCAGTCTATTAATGAATAAAATGATAGATTGATATTATAAATAAAATCGATCTTGTCATTCTTATAGAGGAACACATGTCAGTTACTTTTAAAGTTCGGTTGAGTGTTAACTATCGAATTCTTGTATAAGCGTACTTGTTGAGGAATTGTGCAAAGATTTGACGTGGGTACAAGGAATTGTAAAAGCCTTCTACAGGCAACGAAATTCAAGGAAGTGTATAAAAACTCTATACATATAGCTCTCACAGTATAGTAATAGAATTCCATTTAGGTTCCAAGGAACTGCAGGGGAATTCTATGCAGGTCCTGAAGAATTTGAAACAAATTCTATGTAGGTTCTACGGAATTGCAGTAGAATATAGATTCGGCTGGCTTCGACAATCCGGCAGCTAGGGGGTCGAGTTTCGATGGTGTTCTCTCGATGTCTTCGAGTCCTCTCAGCTCTTCTCTCTCCCTCTTTCTCTCCCTCGTTCTCTTCCGCTGTGTTTCACGGCGTGAAACCGTTCCGCCTCGCGGAATAACCGTGACGCGAGGTTTTACGCGTCGACCAGTTACCCAGCTATTCACCTTTATTCCTCCGCGGAAACGAGCCACGAAACGACAGCGCCGGCGAACAATTTTTTTACGCGCGACGCGAGCAGGCTGCGCGATCACCTGCTCACCTCCTGTCTGCTCGCGCCGGCCTGTTAAGTTACGGTTCTTACCGGTCCCGAGAAATTGTAGATTCTTTGGGACCCGTAAAACGACGCCGAAATATCCTCGCGATAAATCTATATGGAATTCTTTTATCGTACCCCGCGACCCACATAGCATTCTTTTATAATTTTCCTCGAGACCCGCACCGAGCACTAAAACCGTTCGAAATAAATCAATAGATTAAATTGAATAACTAACGTTAATAAAATACGTGTTAATAAAATACAGCGACACAGTCTCGCACACCGACGCTCGCTTGTTCATTTTCTTCGCTGATACAATGTAAACGTATACACGTTTGTTATCAGAAACAATTCTTTGGAATCCGCGCGGAATTTTCTAGATGCGCGCGGAAATCTCCCGCGACTCCTTAGGACCTCTGAAGAATTCTTCTACAATACCTCTGTAGATTCTGCAACTCGGAAAACAGTAATGGACCGGCAAATATTGCAACAACGCGTCGATTTGCTCGATTCGCGCTCGAACAAGGCAAACGCGATATAAATCGAGAACGAGTGTCCTATTATTACCAGAAGATTGACGCGGAGGAGGATCCTGGATGATTATTTGTCATCTCCTCTCGAACGGAACGGCGACCATCCCCTACGTGCATGTGTGTCGGGGTGGAGAGAGGGTTGGAGAGGCCGTTCGATCGGCGAACGACTTCTTCGATGGGGTTTTGATTCCGCGAGAATTTTCTTGACCAGCCGCTCGTAGGTGGAACGCGTCGCGACTGCGAGCACCCTCGAGCTTAGGGGTGCGAGGGAGCGAACGAGGCGGCTCGGCGCGTGCGCCCCAGGTGTCACGATTCTTCGAGCTTCTACTCTCGCGTCAGTCGAACCCCGGCAACGGCAGGGGTAGAACGCGCTCGAGCTACCCTTCGACAACGTGCACGACTCTTCGCGATCTTGACCATAGCCCTTTAAATCGAACGGAACACACAGTCACGAACCTAGTCACGATCATCCATCAGGTATTCGGACACCTCCGAGTGGACTCGACATCGAAGTCAACGTTGAAGCGAGCCTCGCACCGAGCCAGGAGCGACACCTCCGTCGGCATGATCGCCAATGATGCTCGGAGACCGGCAACGGGTCCGTTTGTGATTCGACTGTCAGCGAAGCGGATCCTGTAACCGGAGACAGTCCACACGCGATAGTCGGTTCGCATCGTGTCGGTGCCATACACAAGACCGATTATTTTGCGAGTTGATCGCTCTCTGTCTGTGCCAGTACCGGCGCCCGATTGTTCCCTTGGTGGTAGTGTGGTCGGTGACCTGGTGGTGGTGGTTGTTGGTGTGCTGGTGTGCGGGTGCTCCGGTGCTTCTTCGAGTAGTGTTAGTGGTGTTTGCGGCCAGAGAGACAGCACGTGAAACACGCGCGGACACACGCACTCGCACAACAACGTACTTACAACGTATATGTACACGTACAGTGGTACAACGGCGAAAAGATGCGGTGAGAACACCGGCCGACGCTGGCGTCTCGAGCAACGCCACGAGGATTTCCCCTGCGACTCGTCCACCACGGTGAGTCCGAGAATTATGCTGGATAGTTATGCTATTTCGCGATGAGCCCCCTTGTCGAGGCAACGCCGACGGGTTTTTATTTTACAGCGGTTCAAATTACCGAAGATCCTCGAGGAACAGACTGGAATTTATTGTTTCAGCAGACCTGGTAAAAAGAACAGCTGGAATAACGCGTAGTATATTTTCTAGCTCCTGTGAAGCAGTAAATGGCACAGGTTTAGTTCGTCGGTTCAGAGCGAAAGGTCGTCGCTCACCTAATTGCTTAACAGCTGAACGCGCGTATCACAACCAGCGTCGATATTTTATTTTATAGAAAGGAGGAAAAACAGGTGTATCGATGCTATAGGTACTCTTGTTGTTGAGTACATACAGTTTTGTGCACCATCCAAACACGCTGACGTGCCGTATATCGAATCTGATGAATTGTTAAATTAATTACACGTGGTCAGATTATTAGACACGATACGCTTCAATTAATTATTGTTTGCTTTCTAGAATTTCTGCGCACCGTAGTGGAATTAATTGATTCGCATTGTACAACATCGATCGCGGAGGAAACAATCGGAGATCGGTCGTTGCCCGTCTAGGGCTGACCTTTTCCACTGTATCGACGTGTATAGGCTCGGCACGAGCTTTCTATGTCAAAAGCCGTGGTTCTTAAGAATTATTCAGGAATAAATCGTTTAAGAGTAACCAATTATTCGACCAGCAGAACTATAAGTTAATGAGCTCTGTTGACGGCAGGAATCAGTCGTGCTTCGCTAGTTGATTATTTATCCTCGTCCCCTTCACTTCTGTTTCTGAAAATTGCTCGTTTTGCATAGAAATCTGTAAAATCTCTTTCTTCTAGCATCGAGTAAAGGGTAAAAACTATTTGAATAGAAAAAAATGTTTAATATGCCACGTTTTTAAATAAAGTAAAATTTCTTTTTAGTTAAATGAAATAATTTTTCCTAGCCCCATACAGATAGTTCTGAAAATTTGTGACCGTGAATTTTTAATAGCTATGAACATACTTGTAAGATTTAAAACGAAAAACGTGGGGCACTTGCAATACATAATTGATGCATGAATAGTTCACCTAACAAAACAAATTTTATTGCACTGCAAATGATATGAACTGTTGTGCGAGTTTTCTCAACGGCAGCTACTCTTCACACTCCTTACTGTTATCTTGCGCCCCACGTTTTTCGGTTTAAATCTTTCAAGTATTTTTGTAGCTATTCTCAAAATTCACAATAACAAATTTTCAAGACTATCTGTGTGGGGCTAGGAAAAATTATTTTATACTTTTTAGTCCGTCTTGAAAACGCGGCATATTAAAAATTTCTTTTCATTTAAATAATTTTTTACATCGACACCTTCCACTCATTCAGAAGAGAAAAAGTTTGAAGGAAGCCACATCTCGCAAAGAAATAGTTCTTGAGATATAAGCTGTTAAAGTTTTTGCAAAATTTGATCGTGTGAAGATATACGTATAGACAAAAGCCTATACTACTAAAGTTCACCCGACCGTGTCGATGAAACGGAACACATAATCGTGTGCGTGCCTCGAGAAACGAAATTTAAAACAACATTCGTCGCTACGCCCGTACGACGTTATCGTCTCCCTGCCCACATTCGGCTCATAAATTTGAAGTTGCAAACTATGAAAGAATACCTTATACCGATTGTTATAAGAATATTAATCCTGCACATATTATAAAATGTTACCGTACCTCACACACAACTACCTGTAGAGGTCGTTATAGCAAGCAAAAAACGCATGCAATTCTTCATGCTACCCTTATGACTACCCTCATAAATCACGTCATTGATGACCGTAGACGATGCCGAAAGGAATTTCTTTGACAGTTTTCCCACTTCTCGATGTCCTTCCGACACACCACCGTCCAATTAACAAACGCAACATTTCCCCACCCTTAACCATTCGCGAAAAGCGAGTTGACAACCGCAGTACTATTTTGACCGTGATCGGAGTAACTTCTTCCCGTTTGCTGTCACAATTTTGGATAATGTGCTGTGTTGGGCTTCAAACTTATTCGCGCAAATGGTAGAGTCCCGTTGATCCGACAGGGAACAGAAGATTCTGAGCAATTTGTAAGTACCTAGACATTAGTATTTCATAATGTAGGATTAACATTCTTATCTATAAAACCTTACGGTTCAAAAGACACAGCCTTTTAAAGGTAGGACCTAACGAACCTAACGAACAGACAGACAAGATAGCGAGTTAATATTGCATTGTCATCCAGTTCTGAGCTATGTTTAAAGTTTCAAGTTTCTAGCTGATTGGGAAGTTAGTTTAAAATCAATTGCAAAATTTGTACCGAACAGACAAACAGACAGACAAGAAAGCGAGTTAATAAAACCGTGGTAAAATCCACATAAACAACGCGTATTTTAAAATAGAAGGGCGACGACCTTTCTCGTCAGGGGTTTCCCTGCGTTGCGGAGCGGGTTTGCATATCCCGGGTAGAAAACCGCGATCCGCAAAGCACAGGAGGAACGTTGGAAACAGGGATGCAGGATAGCGGAACCGTTTCAGTAGCGAGTTGGAGAACTCTTAATAGCGTTTCGTTGCCTCGGAGGCTTTTCGGGATAGAGCGAAGCGACGCGGCTTCCGCGTTCGAACACGATTAATCGCTTTGAAACGCGACTTGGCTTTCCACGGGGTTTCGAAAAAAAGGGTTCTGTGTTAAACAGAACTCGTCGGAGCCGGAGCCGGGTCCACCTGGACCGGGAACTAGCTGCTCCGACCTGGGGAGATAGGAACAAAGAGAGATAGAGAGAGATGCGAACGCGAGAGAGCTCGCGCGTTGCGGGGATTCCTCTGGTTGTCGATTAACCGGAATCAAACGATGGATATTGGATGTTTGCGCGATTCTACCAGTCCTCCTCCCTCCTATTCCCGTATTTCTGCCCGGCTCTCGATAAAACGCACAGGCCGCGATACGCGAAACTCGAACGATCGCACGCAACAAACGATCCCGAGGCGAGATCCGACATTTGCCACCGTTTCGACGATTGGCCGGCGATGCTCTTTTATCGCGCGACCCGCCCACGAATTGGCTCCACCGGTCTCTGAAGGCTGGGAAGCTCTTTTGCGAGAGGATTCTTTTTTCTGCCATCGCTGCGGCCCCCCCGTTCGGAGCAATTTGAATGGCCCGGGAGCGGACCTTTTAATTGCGACTCTCCGGGCACCGGTGTATAAGTTAATTTAATAGCGACTGTTTGTGCACGTTCCGCGCGAATTCGGAGTCGAGTCTTTCGCAGAATTTCAATTTTACTTGTGGTCCAATTTTATGTTCGAAACGCAAATGCACACTCCTCCCGAAGAGCGCACGAGTTAATCTGTTCCGCCCGAACGGCGACTCCGACGAGACACAGATTGTCACACCTATATTCAAACCGCTATTCCGTAAAATACAATATTTGTTTGTAACTTCAAAAGTGAATTCTCATCCCCGAAGGGAACGTTGAAACCAATTCGTCCCGCTAACCTTATGAATGCTGATTAAAGTCTGCTTGTTATTTAATCAAGATTTATATTGCTCCGCGTCGTATTACCACGGTGATCTTGTTATCGATAATGTGGAAAGCACGTGAAATTCTTTTGTAAATACCGCACACGCTAATTTTAAACGTCAAAGTGATAATTGTACTGCATTATGTTAAATGATGGATACTGCAGTATGCCCGACAATCGCGCTTAATGCATCAAATACGTGGTCCACTTAAACATTATTCACGCTGTCGGCGCAAAATTCGAAATCTTTCGCGATATCTCTGCAAATTGTAGCAGCTTTGTTTAATCTATATGAAATCTCTGGTTTTGTTGCTTCGCATGTTTCGATGGAAATTGTAGGCTATTTAATTCGCAGTAATAATAGGGATCAAGCAGGCTATAGTGCACACATGTGTTTTCAAACGGTTACTCATGCTCGACAAGCGTACGCGATTGCCACAAATGATCCTATTACCTTCTGAAAGAGACTACGAGTTAAAGGAACTATTTGTTAATTCGATCGATTCGTGGAATTATAGCTTCTCACATTGACCTCAATGTGCATACCGGTTGATTTATTTGACGAATAATTTCCTTTAGCATTAAAAATAAAAGACGATCGTAAAAGTAACAGAATGAATAAAACTGGAAATTTTGTGAAGCACTAATTCTCCAGTATATTATTTTACTACAACTTCATCTTCCGTCGTTTCTCGTGCAATTTCACGCGCGTTCCGCTCTATTGATGCATTATTCTTCCACGTGCTCTAGATTAGAATTTTATGAGCGGCCATGCCAATATTTTCAGTCAATTATTTATGCACAGTGCTGAAAGGTAACGCGCTAGACAGACAGTTAGAAACGTCAGGCGAAGTCGGTGCACGAAAATCCGGAAACGATTCCGAGCTTTCACCATCGCATATTTACGTCGAGCCGGGTGCATCATAATTCTTTTATACGATCTCCTACAATACGGTATCATTTAGTATGCAACTCCGCCGGTGTCTGCATCGCTTTCCAGCCAATTATATTGTACACCGTGCTAAAGGGCAATGCACCATTAAAAACAACAGAGAAAATCCGTACACGGAAATCGGAAAGCGATTCGAAAGTTTTAGCATCGCATACTTCCGCAACAAGTCCGGCGCATCGTAATTCTATTCCACCATCTTCAGCAACGTACACTGTAGCAGCGTTCTCTGTGCAACTCTGCAAGTACTTCCGGTTAATTATTTTGCGCAGTTTCCCTAAAAGGGTGTGCGCTGGACAAGTTATTAAAAATGACAGAGCGCGTGTCTAGGCGGGAAAATCGAGTGCATTATCATTCTATAATACTGTACAATGCATCGTTACGCATGTCTGTCAGTGTCTGCAACAATTGCCAATTATTCGGAATATGCCGTTAATTTATCGACCGGAACTCTATTAATAGGCTTTTCGATGAGTGAACTGTAACAGAAGCTGAATAATTTTCTCTCGAATATAATACTTTCAGAGGAAGTTGTTACATTGTATTAACCCACTGCCAGTATTCCGAGCATTGAACCGGGCACAAAAATATCGGAGGAAGTCACAGCATCGCATACTTTCTGAGCGAGCCCGAGGTGCATCATAATTCCATTTTGCGATCTAATGGGATAGCGGCGGCGTGACAGAGGCACACGCTGACCCAACGTTACATTTCGGAGCTTGTCATCATCGATCGGACCTCGATCGATCACGCGGATATAGAGGTGTATGTATGTAGCTGCAGGCGTCGCGACGCCCTTCGACGTCTCGGTGGTTGGCGTTCGGTCGTTGCACGGGATAAGTAAAGGGCGGCCGTTAATTAGGGACGAGCGTTCCGATTGTCTCGCCGCGACGGGACGCCTCCGGCCGCAACGGGCCATTTCCATAGTCGCCGGAATTAATTCGAAGATTTTCTCGTCGTAAACTGACCAACAATCATTGACATCATTTCGACGATAAACATTTTTTGCATTCGTTCCTTTTCATTAGTTAATTCTTTTAATAATTTTAACAAGCTGCGACTTATACGTTGATGTTGTTATTACCGGACAGCGGATCTCTATGAATTTATAACAAAATTGAGCAGATTGAGCTCAAAATTGTTGAAAAATTTTACAAATTGAAGGTGTTAATATACAGGGTGAGTCACCTAACTTGACCATCTTGAATATCTTTGTTGCTTTTAAAGATACGTCGAATGTCCGAAGGACAAAGTTGAGTGGTAAAATGGGGCTCATACGAGACCAAAACAATTTTTGTTTTTATGTAATTCTTTTTAGAGATATGATGGTCTCCTTCATTATTTTAAATGCAATGAGGTATTTTTTAACACATCAATCGATGCAGCTGAACATTCGTTATAAAAAAGTACTAACCTATGCATGTCGAAAAGTTAGTAGTCCAGGAGATATTTCAATATTTAAAATTTTTTTAAAAAAAACCTATGCGTTTAGCAGATATAAATTATTAATAAATTTAACCGTTACACCCCCCCCCCCCCCCCGCGTATGTTTTCTCAACGACTGCTACTCTCTACACTCCTTACTATTATCTTTCACCCCACGTTTTTCGCTTTGAATCTTGCAAGTATTTTCATAGCTATTAATAATTCACAGTCATAAATTTGCAGGACTATCTGTATGGGGTTACGAATCTATATGGGGCTAGGAAAAAAATTATTTTATACTTTTTAGTCCGTTTTAAAAACGTGGTATTTTAAAAAAATTTATTTTTATTTAAATAATTATTACCATTCAACTTTGTCCTTCAGGCATTTGACGTATCTTTAAAAACACAAAGATATTTGAGGTGGCAACGTTAGGTGACTCACCCTGTATGATTTCTCCTCTATTAAAATTATTAAGGGAAGAAATAACATCTACTGGGTTGGTAAGAAAGTAATTTCGGTATTTTAAGGTGAAATAGAGCCCAATTGTTTCATTCAAGCAATGAACTTTAATGAATAAGATATTCTCCGTTTTGTTCGATGATCGTTTGCCAAGAAGAATAAACAAGAAAATATTTTATTGATTAAAGTTCATCGCTTGGATGAAGAAATTCGGTTTTATTTCACCGTAAAATACCGAAATTACTTTCTTGCCAACCCAATAATAACGAACAACCTGATACAAAAAGACCCACTGCCGAGACTACTGTACGAGACCACACAGAATTTTGTCAAGGCTCCCGGTCCTATTCTTTTTGCCTGGGGGTTTCTATGGGGTGGACAGCCGAGGGAGATCGATGGGGCCCGAGGAAAGGAACGGTGTATACCGATCGGCCGGACGAATCGTCCGAGACGAATCCAATTTCCCGTGGAATATGCTGGTCGGAGGGCGGCTCGGTAATCACCGCGCAGGTTATCCCGCACGAGATTAATGCCGTCGAAGGTCATAGATATCGGATGCGCTAATGCGTTACGCCACGCTCGAAATTTCGGTTCGTTGGCTCGCAGGGAATTCCAGCCGGATAATCGTTTCGAAACAACCGAGCCCTCTAATGAAATATCGCTTCGACCTCTCTCTGCAGCCGCTCTCTCCACGGTGCAACTTTTCGATCGCTCGCGCGGACACCACGGGACAACGGTGAACGCGTTAGAAAGATCGTTGGATTCCGCACCAGCAACCTGTGAAGGACCGGGCTGAATTCGTGGTAGCCCATTTGCATCGTCAGTGTGCAGGTTGTCTCGAATTGATGAAAGAAACAGCGAGCAGTGAGAAACAACACAGCTCAGGGGATGATCTAACAGTTTCCGCGAATTTCCTGCTTTGGGGAATCATGAGAGGGAAGATTGTTGACAAGGGCATTATTTTTCAGTGTTGCTCGGGATGCAAACGGGTTAATTTCGTCTCATCGTGCGCCGAGAGTGATTATGCTCGGTGGATCGACTATATCTCTCGCGTGGACCTCATTGGCCTACGACGAACCGTGGAGACTGTTGGAAACGTTTTACGTCGCCTGAGGGAACTCGACAGAGAGGGAAAGGCTATAGAATTATAGCGGAGGGAGAGACAACGACAGAGAGAGGTTCCATAGAGCGGAGTGCATGCGCGGGCAGGCAAGCAAGCAGAACCGTCGCGTCGCGTCGTGCCGTAGCTCGTCGGTAGCAGGCGATTGCAAACAGTTTCAGGAATGCGTGCCGTGTGTTCCGAGCGTGCTGATATGATTTAGGAATGGCTTCCTGTGCGTCCCGGCTCGATCTCGTAGCTCTCGTGTTTGAGCGCGCTCGAGCTCGCTTGCCACTGGGCTCTGCGGCCGAGCAGAGCGAACCAGAGCGAAACAGAGCGAACCGGGATTTGCGTGCTGCGCGCCCTCCGCTAAATGTTTCGCTCCTCCGACATCGCCCCGGCCAAGATTTACCGAGCTTACGTGACCTTTCGGCCGCGAAATTAGGCCGATTCATCATAGGTCGGTTGAATGCTCGCAAGGCGGATAGTTGGCCGACGCCGATCCCCTTCCATTCATTGTCTATCTCGATCGACGATCCACGAAGCCGTTCACGCCTCCCGACGCGACGCGTTATGGCATCCACAGGATTCCGTCCATCGATCTCCACCTTGAACCATTCTGTCACCTAGGAAAATGTAGAAACGGGTTTATTTAGTAAACGCAACGATCATTATCTTGGTCGGGTTCCGTGTCCAGATGTAATCTAGATCGAAGCACATTTCGTTCAATTCAGATCTCTCAACTCGGATTTAAATGGTACATAATTTTCCTCGATTTTTCTACGACTTTATCAGATTCTCTCCCCACTCGTAAATCGCACGGTTAGGCTCGAGCTAGATCTAGGTTGGACTCGGTTTCAGTAACCTACGATAATCAGTGTATATTACGCTATCTGTCTTATAGATAGCGGAATTAAACCCTGCGACGACATTTTTGACGACTTTATAGCAGTCGTGGATAGATCCACTTAAATCCTCACGTATCAATTTTCTTTTTACGTGGCTGTTAACCCAGTTCTGTGAAATTAGTGGTAATCCTGCGGACCTGCTATAAACAGCTGGTAATTTAAATTGGCTGCTACGATTCTAGAAGTAACCACGAATTAGATTTCGAATTAGAGTAATAAGATAATCGACTTCGGCGTTGCAGTTCCATTAGATTACCTCGGTCGCGTGGAATTTCTGACATCGTGTCAGAGACGTTGTTAAGATCCAGGATTTCAGTGGCATCGAAGACGTTAACCCGTGGATCGATCGGATCGACAGCGAGAGGCTAAACGCGGCCAGGGGTGTTCGAATTATAAATATGCAGAGACCAGCACACCGCGGCGCGGAGCGGCGGCTGGCCCATTTTTCGCAAGCAGGCTCGCGCTAATTACGGTAACATAAACGCGGGTCGAGTCGTATAATTGCGCGCACGGGACGAGTTACAGCGGCACGCTCTCCCGGGCCAGTTGCCGGAGCGGGCGCGTTCGCGCCTCCCGTTCTCGTCGCGAAACTTTTTACCCGACCGGAAGGGATTTTGATCGCTGATGCATTATGCATCGTCGCCGTTGCCGTCGTCGTTCTCCTCTCCCTCCACCTCCTCCTCCGCCGTCTTTTTTTAACCGATTCGGCTGCCGGCCAGCCAGCCAACGAACTCGGCACCCAACTGCGGAATTCTGTCGACCGTAGCAACGGAATTCTCTCTCTCTCCCCTGTTGTCTCTCTCGTCTCGATCCAGACGACGCTCCGTCGCCCGCTGATCCTGGAGCTTCCGTGGACCGGTCCTTCGATCGAGCGGAACTTAATCCTCTGGATCGGCAACGATTAATTGGCTCCGTGCACAGGGCGCAACTGTCCAGTAGAAAGTAGTATTAATAGTGACGCACAAAGGACAGTGGAATCTCTCTGCCACGTTAGAGCACTGCTTTACTCCTTTATTTCCGACGATCCGGGATTTTTACGAAAATTGAAACTACACCAGTGCCGCTCTCTCTCTCTCTCTCTCTCTCTCTCGAACCTCTCCGATCGATCCAGGCCAGCTTTAAGTCACCGATCGGTGGAAAGTTGAAATTTTTCGGCATTCGGCCGAGTTTTCCGTGGTACTCGAGCACACCGTGATGCAATTAGTTGAATGCGCGATGGTTACGGTGAGCCGGAGCTTTCCGTCGGTAGATTGTCCAATTACACTTTATCGCATTAGTATCATTATGAGATCGTGAATTTTTGTACGGATCTCACGTGGATGTTGACTTTCGGTTAATTTATCAGACGTTCTATTTACATTTCGGAGCGCTGTATTTTCGCGAAATGTTCTTGAATATTTCACGGTACCTAATTTCAGCAAACGAAGGATAATTCTAACGAATAAAATGCACGATTTAAGGGAGATTTTTGTGGTAGGCTCGTCCCATTGATCGCGCGAGAGGAAGGATACGCACAATGTGAAAAATCACAAAGGATGCAAGGGAAGCAAGTGGAAAAAAGGAGGAATGACATTTTTTTCATACGAGGCTGCCGATATTAATAAACTTCCAAAGTGACACGCGCGCTATTGAACAGTAGTCCGCCACGTCTGACCAGTGCGCGCTGTTTCTACTTACTCGGCAGTCGCTACGCAATTCCAGCGAGCGTATACGTAGAATGGATTATCTCTCGTAAAAGGAGGCTCGAATCGCGAAAATTCATTCTGTGTTTTCAATCTATTTTTTCCCCCGTAGAATCCATCAACGTTGCTTTATCCATCCACGTATCAGCGACTCGTTAGCAAATAACAATTTAATATACATCCGGGCAGAAACGTCGGTCTATATCCCTTCTTATTTTACAATTTCCTTTCACAGCGAACAATTTCCACGATGGGGAAATAAATAAACGGACTTAATGCACTGCGGGAACGCTGCGGGATCGGACCGGTCGGCTCGATATCGGTCCGCGCGCGACAATGGTTAAGCGGATAACCACGGCGGCATCGTGTTAATTTTATTATCGATGTTCCTCGCGGAACTTTTACAATGTCGACGCGCGTAATAGTTCCGAGGGTTGTTCGGCCGGCCGCGCTCTCGGGATTCTCGTTTCGTTCCTTTGTCACGTGTCCCGTGGATCCGGTCGATGCTATGGCTCGCGCGGATAACTCGTGGAAAATTTCGAAACGGGATTCGCCTCGGGACAGCGAATAAACGGATTGTCGTTCATCGAAACGTCGATGCCGACACGAATATCGACGAACGTCGGTCCGTTCTCCGCGAGGGTGACTCTCGCGTCCGTCTCGCAGACACGGACGGTCTTTTAACCCTTTCGAGTTGCCCGTGTCTCTCGCCTACTTTCACGTGATCGCTCGAATGGCAAATTGAGGCGACAACTTTTTTATTTACGTGTTGACCAGAAAAAAGTCATGAAAATAAATTCGAAAGGCTCAAAAAGATAGTGCAATTTAACCGATGTCCTATGCCAAAGCATTAGTGATCGAAACTTTAAACGGCAATATCTCGAAAGTGGAGTTATGTGCCATGCGGCGTTCTTCCTGAAAACCACAGAATTGTCAGGAAGGAAGGAAGAAAAAGAAATTTAAAAAAATTATACAGCTGAGATTTCTATGAATTTGAACTACTAATTCACTGACAGAGGAAGTCGCTTTGATCCCAACGTTTATTTAGAAGAAGATTACGCGCATTTTATGTACCTAATAGTATTAATTTTGAACATACTTTTTTCTCTGTTCTTCGGTGCAAAGACTTGTTAGATAGACGACCAGCGGTCTCTTATTTTTGCCAGCCGCTGTAAACAGATTCTGTTTGATCAGAGTTGCGAATCAATGCAGAATTTTAATGGGCGACCAGTATCGAAAGGGTGAACAGGGCAGGATCGTTCTTTGTCGCGTATCTCCGGCAGCTCGGCCACTTTTCCGCGCGCTCTTCCCCTCGACTAGAGAGCACCGACTCGATCCCCTCTCGACTACCGTTCGCTCTTCGATCCTCCCCCGCTTTATCTTACCGTGAATTTTTCAACGAGGCAAACTCGCCTGCCAGTTCCCGCGATTCTTCTCGAACCGGGTTGCTCGAACGTCGATCACCTTGTCGCGGATCCTACGTTCGAGGATCCGTCTCCCATCGCGATTATCTTATCCCTCGGCCGAGGACATCGGTCAGCCGAAATCGTCCCTACCGTGTAACTCTCGAACGAGATTGTCGAGCAAACTGGATCGGAAAATGCCATTTGTGTTTTCGAGCGACAGCCTCACAAATCCGGAACGAATAAGAGATTCTTATTGTCATTCAGTTACATATTTTGAATGATGAACCATCATTTTAAAAGCAGAAATCGTGTGACGAACGTTCTTGTAAAATCATTTAAGCTGCTGTAACTGCACAGTGAAAATAGAATCAGGAAAAGTACGCCGATTTCCGCGGAAAGTGTAATGGGTTTCGAAACCGGAGACACTTTCCCCGCGTTGAAAGCAGTGCAGAAAAATTCCGCCAGCGATCTGCGAACTTGGCGAAAGTTTGCGGCAACATACAAGAAAACCCACGGCTAGAATTTCATTTTCACCGGGGTCGAGAACTTGATTTCAGTTCGCCGGTGAATCCGGGGCAGTTTGCTGGTTTCGTGGACCGGTGGCTCTCGAAACGCGTCGACGTTTCCGAGGCGTCGCGGCGCCCCGGTGGATTGCCTCAGGATCGAATCTAGCGTGTCGCGAGAACGGGCCGACGCCTTCGATCGGTTCTAGGAAGCGTCGCGTCGCGAGCTGCTGTTCACAGGGGCAAGAACGAATGCACATTAATATGTATACCCGTCAGTAGATTCGCCGACGATAAGCGACCCCGACAAACGACCGTTTAATGATTGAACGAAGAAACCAGAAGGGACGACGTGTCAGTCTTTTCCCTTTAGTATCGACGGCGAGGCTACCGAACCGCGCTATAGCACGCGAATATTAACGCTTATGTCGTCGCCGAGCTCGCTGACAGAACTCCTTCACCAGACTGTCGTAAGTAGACTGCGGATTTTATGCATTTATAGCAAAAATGAATCGGTGTACAGTCAAACCTGTTTTTGTGCGTTCTTTTTTCATATGATTTTTTTTATGCGGTATATGAATATCAGATCAGATCAGCAGGATATCTCGGAAGACGTCGTCGTTATCAAAAAAGTATTAATGCAAAAGTTGTTGTTCCTCCACCACTCCACCCAAAAGAAAACAATTAATACTACGTAATGTAGCCCGTCACACCGAACAACGTATTTGTAGGAACAATTTTTTGATAACGACAACGTCTTTCGAGATATCCTGCTGATCTCATTTCAGCAGCACACCATGTACACGTATTGAATTATATACATTTTTTAAATTTCTCCATGTTCAAAATGAGTAATTAAAACTTTTTAAATGTTTCCATGTGTAATTTAATTGTTTATTTCGTTTGGAAAGCACTTTCTCGCTATTTCGTAAAGCTTTGGCATATTTTCTAAGTGAGACTTTTTCTATGTGGTCCCTCTTCGCCGCATAAAAAAATTTTCTTTAATATGTTGTGAAAAATTATTTGCTATAGCTATTTATGAAGTTTGTGAATATTTCTTTTTGTGCGGTTTTTTCCTGCGGTCTCTATCTACCGCACGAAAACAGGTTTGACTGTAATTTGAAATAGTGGAAGAAGTAGAAGAGTTTATGAATATCAACACATTTTTTAATAAATTCCTATTTGGACCCCACGTCTTGCAATCGACGCAAACAATTTTTATTTTGCATGTAGGTAGCATGTAACATTTTTTGACAAGAGCTAGGAAAATAAAGTCTTTCGCGTCTGACCATTGCGAGCCGTTTCTACTTGCCACGAAGTGTCCACGTAGAAGCAGCTGTGCAGAACGAATTAAAATTAGAAAATCAATGATTCGACACCGGATCTTCATGCAAAATTAAATTGTTCTACCTGATTTCCAACAAACTGGAGTGAAATAGATATTAGTATGACAGTATTTTTACCATAAATGCATAAAATCCGCTGTCTATTAATGAAAAGTGATTCGACAGATTAATGATTCAACTGACAATGTGTCAGTCCTTTCCCTGACAGCTGCGTCAACCGCCGAGACAGTTGTAAACGACACTCTTGCGAACGCTTTCGTTAATTCTGACGTGGAGTATGTTGACTCCTGTGTCAAGCGACGTGCATTCATTCTTTTTCTGAACGAGGAGCAGAAATAGAGCAAATCGAAAATAGTGGACAGTTTGAAAACGGTTTGAAAATTGATGTAGTCGTTTCTAGGATCCGCCTGAAAAGATTTTTCAATTTGTGTTGCATCGGTCAGGCAGCTTTTTAGAGCGTGGGGAACTTTTAATTGAAATAGTTAAATTAGTTACAATAATTCGTTTCGCAGTTAATATATGGAGTGTATTAAATTACTTTAGGATGCACCGGACGTTACAGCGCGGAGAGTGTAATCGCTGGTAAACAGTAGGATTTTGTGCTTTATATTTTATTAAATAAATCACTCGATTTCGTGGAACTTTTAATTTACGCGTTAACGCGCGAGTTTGTGTGCAGTGAATTAATATTTTTGTTTGCGTATTTTGAGCGTGGTATATTGGCTTGGGATCAGTCGTCCGTGCAGTACAGTTGAAGGAACAATTTCAACAATAAATTACAGCTTTTTATTTTTTTATTTTATCAAACGAACGATTTCCATTTTGCCATAGTTTGGATACGCGAGTTTCTTCCCGGAAATGAAATTTTCTGGTACGGTATCGAGAATACGCTAATTCACGAATTTCCGGAATTACTCTAATTTGTTAATCTGTTGTACAAAAGAATTCATTTTTTCTCCTGATGCATCGAGCACACGAAATTTGCTTAAGTGCCGTCAGACGCGCGGGGAATTCAAAAGAGCGATCGCAGATAAATCTTGCCTTTTCAGTTTTCGTTCCATTAAACAAATTGCTTCGATTTCTCCTGAAATTTTTACTCCACATGTTACCTCTCTGCATCAGATACGTTTATCAGCGAGCGAGGGCATGCAACCAAAGATTCTTCGCGACGACTTCCGCAACGATTCGAGCCTCGGCGAAATTAACGTGGCGGACGGTTGTTCAACCAGCATCCGGCACAATTTCATTAGCGGATTTTCGAGAGGATTGCGCGGCTGTAAAGGCGTTCTACGTTTTTCTTTTCCCTCTTTTTTTTGTAAATCGCACGCAGCGCACGTCACCAAAAAATCGATGAACGATTCGACGAGCGGTGTTAGCGGAACACGCACACTCGCTCGATACAATTATACAGTCCCGGGGCGACGCGGTGGGAGTTTACGTGAAACGGATCGTTGTGTCCGCGAGGCCGCTGCGGAACGTTCGAATTCAGCGATTCTGTCAGGCTATTCCGCATATATATATGTATACACAATGGCTCGCGAAAGTGTTCGAACGCTCGCTATTCAAAGTTCAAACATGAAGCGTATGAATTAAACAGTAAAAATAGGAACGTCAGGCTCTCGAATACTGAAAGAAATATTATATGTATAATATCGAACCGATAGATCATTCACTGGGGAAAGCTTCGCTATTTTTATTAACCCTCTCGCGATCATAGAGAGACAATTAATCTTCTCTTTTTCAGGATTTCGCAAAGAAAATTAATGAATTGTGAATTCAACGGACCTAGGCGACCATTCTTTTTCTTAGACGTCGCAGCAGCAGTCAATTTGTCTTCGCGGAGGACTATCACGGATTATTAGTCGCACATAATCCCTTGTCGCACAATGGGCCGGATAAAACCAATAAACCGGAAAGAACAAGCATGGAGAGTCTGAGAAAAAGTACATTAAAAATATTTATCCGCGCTTCAGTTTGTTGAAATTCTGGAAGAAAATTTTTATTATAAAAAATGTAGTGCAGCAATCATTATTCCCCGGTCAGTGAATTTCCACGCCGTTCAAACCAAACGTTCCGGCGCTGTGCATAATTGCACAGCGAGCTAAGGAGGCGGTCTTAAATAAAGTCTACGAAGCTGGAAGGAAAGGAGAACGGGAGGCAGAGAGATTGCGAAACATCGTAGATTAAAAAATACGTCGCGGAGAATTGATGACCAGCGATCTCGACGAACCTACGCGGCTCTCTTTCCCGGGCTGTTAATGGAGGAAGCAATTTGTCCGCGAGGAAGAATTATTATTAGTCCGTTGAATCGGGGGGAACGGCGTGGCGTGGCGTGTAGACGCGGGATAAATAAAGATCGGGGAACGCGGGCGGAAAGAAGCGAAGTTCGGTAGATAGAAGAGGCGAGAGAGGAGAGAGTAGTGTGGAGGAGAGTAGAGTCGGGGCGCGAAGAGGAAAGATCGACAGAGACACTCGACCCTACTTCGCGTCCTTTCGCGTATCGCGCGGCAGTCAGGCTGGCATTGTTTGAGTTATCACAATGGCGGAACAAAACCTCAACCGGAGGATCGAACTCCACTCGAAAGCCGGGCTCCCCGGCGGCGTCGCCGGCGCCGGCGTCGGCGTCGGTCTTCTCCCACGGCGTGCAAGCAACCCCTCGACCCCGTCCCCTCGTACAAACTCCCTCTTCGAACGGGTCCATGGAACAACGAAACTGCCTCTTGAAGCGCCGCGCCACCCACTTTCCGCGAGCCGAGTCGCGCCGCGTCGGCTTCGATCGCGTACTCGCGGCTGAAACTATCGTTTGTCGAACGACAACAACCTCCTGCCTACCTCCACCTCCCTCCCCCGGACTCGCGAACAAAGGAGAAGGGTTCAACGACAAGCGCGGGATGAGTTCGTTCGTTCGTTCGTTCGTTCGTCGGTTCGTTGGCTCGTTCCTGTTCGTTGTCCCTCGAACACTCCGAGATGTTGAGGTTCCACTTCCACGGCTCGAGTCGATTTACTCTATCCGCTCGAGGAACCAGACTTCGAGCGAGCGGAATGAGCAGAGCAAGTTCGACTTTGCTCGCGGCACCCGCGACCCAGATACGCACGCGGCTCCTTTTCGAAGGCACTCGACCTAGACCGCAACCTCGCGAGATGTTCCGCTCGCCGGAAGCTCAAAACGCCGCGACAACGAGAAACGCCTCAGCGAGAAACGCCCTCGAGAGGTCGGCTAATGTTGGCCCTGTCCGCAAACTTATCTCCAATTGGCTGGGGACAGAGTTGGGCAAAAATCAACTAATAATTAAAAACAGACGAACAAACAGACAGACAGACGAGAAAGCGAGCTAATAAAAACGTGGTAAAAAGGACTAATAGTCTGATTGATTGTTAGTCAAAACTTTTTGATTAGTTAGTCATAATTGCATGGCACTAGGCACAACTCTAAGTAATAAAATGATTAATCATTAGTTAGTTTAAACGATCAGTCATCAATCTTTAGTCATCAGTCACTATTGTGCGATTAACGTACATCAATATGTATGCTTAAACTATATCGGAATTTGCAGTGACCAATCGTGTCATAATCTGTACTTTATATAATATGTTTATAAACTAATAGGATATTTTTAGTCATTAGTCATAATGAAATTCTGATTGCGTCAGTATTCAATATTCTTAATAAAAATTTAGTCATTATTCATTAGTCAACGCTCAAGAGTATTTACGTAGTCATTAATTATTAGTCACTTTTGTAGAGCTTACGAAGTTATTAGTCAATAATCATAATTGTGGACTAGCGTTTGCTCAACTCTGGCTGGGGGAAATGCAGAAGTTGTGTTTCACTGGGTAGAATGTCGCTACGCGTGTTTTAACTGGTTTCAACTCGTTCAATCGAAATCCATCAGTAGACTGCGGGTCTTCATGCAAAATAAAAATATTCTGCATTGATCGTGGGAAACAGAAATAAAATAAAAATTGGTTTCATCCCTTGACGACATTGTTACGTTAAAACCAACATTACGATATTCTTGAACATTTTTTTTCTGATCTATTACTGTTTTATACTTCATCCAACTAATTTCTTCATAAATGCATAAAGATCCGCAACCTATTAATCTCTAGTTTACAGTCTCTGTTTACAGACTGTATTGCAATTGGGAAGACTTTCATTTAACTCTGCCACCGTTAATATCTTCCTCGTTTATACAGATACAAAGAAACTTTTCACTCGGAAAGAACGTTCTACGAAAATCGAAGTCGCTTCAAATTTTCCGGACGTCCGTATAGAAAACATTCATTTCGGAATCGAAGCGAAACACGCGCAGTTTTACAATTTGAGCATTTAATGGCGAGCGTTCGAGTTTCCGCGAGGCGCTGTAAATTCGATTGTACGTCGATCGACGAATTCTCTTTTCCGGAAGAAACTGCGGTCTCTCTCGCTCCCTCTCTCTTCTCTGGAGGCCTTTGGCGGGATTAATTGGAAAAGCGGAACGGGACGAATGGTCGGTTGTAACGAGTTAGAGGGTCGGGGAGGCGAGGAGAGGAGAGAGAGAGAGTGCTCGGGTCCGTGCCACCGAGCGAACGCGGTGAGTAGCTTTTAATTTCAACGTTTTCGCCGTGGCTTCGTCTTGGTTCGCGGCGCGGCGACAGAATTTCTGGGGCTACGATATTTACGGTCGGGGGCGAAGGAAATGTTTGTGCAGTCTCTTTGAGCGCGGTCGAATCCTCTCGAGAGCGGTCCTCTCGTCACCGCACGGTAATTTCACCTCTGTCCCCGTGATCCTCGCACAATTATCGGGCGAGGAAAAGTCTTGGTGGTCTGAGGGGGCGACTGAGAGAGCCGTGTGCGAATAAACCCCTCTTTCCCTCTCGATGTCCCCCATTCCGCGGATCGATCGCTCGAAATTAAATTCCGAAGCCACCCCCGTCGGCCCTTCTTCGAGTCCGAAGCGATTCCGTGGTACGCGAGCATCGTCGTTCGATAAACGCGTTGCTGTTGGTAAACACGGGAAACCTACAAACTGGTTCTCTCCTGCTGGAAACTCCTACGACTATCGTCAGTGTCCACGTATGAATATGTAATAGCTGCAAACACGCCGCGCAGAGGCGCAACGGGCCCCCGCCGGCTTTTGTACGCCGTTATGCCACGTCGCGTCGTTCTCCTCCCGCCGAATTGTCCCGCGAGTACGCGCGAGCTTCGACAAGCGTTCCGCTACACACGAAACTTTTACGGTCCGCCACGGAAAAAGCTGTTGCTGTACCCGAGTCGATTCCTCTTCGATCCTGAGAGAAACGATACGCGAGACAAGCGTGGCCCGAAATGAGATGCAAAATATCGGTGTAAAATAAACAATCAAAACTTCAAAACAGTAACAAAATTACGCCAAGCACATGAATTGAATTGAGCCGCTAACACGGCATAATAATTATGATCACAAGAAATAGGTGAAATTAAAATGTGCTGCAAGTACATAAACTATAAAGATCTAGACATTTGCCTAGATGTCTGCGGCCTAGAAGTCAAATACTTGGCGTGGCCAGGCAAGGTCAAGGTGTCGATGAATAAGAATTATTCACATTATTGATGATTGATGACATGATATCACGATATCTCTGTCATACGTGGACCGATTTTATTGAATTTGGTCTTATTCGAAAGCTTAACCGCTTAAAGCGGTTTACGTAAGAAAAATGCCTTTCAATTTAGAAAATATTGCAGGCGTGATGAGATATTAACGAAAGAAGTTTCAGGTTAGGTTAGAATGCCCGGTTTACGAGTAAAAGATACGCGGTAGCGACAGTTGACATCGATACAGTGTTTGGTAATTTTTCATGTATTTGGCGTCGAGACGCTACCGTGTTTCTAGATACATTATGTGTATCGTATACCACTTCAACATAGTCTTTCGTGTTGGAGATAATTCCTTCCGCAACGAATCCGACGAATCGACGTCGCGGTATTTTCGTCCGGGTAATTCCGCTTGTCATCGGGCCGCGTCGATTCCGATAAATGATGCTCGTTCCCTCCGATCGACACACGTCCATCCGTTGCTCGTCGTTTTTGCAACGATTGCTCTCCGGTTGGCGTTCGAGCTCTCGCGGATATCAAATCGTGTCTCGTCGCGTCGATTCGTCCCTTCCCGGATTGCCCGATTTTCGCGGACACCGATTCTCCAAGTTTCCAAGGCTCTCTCCTCGTTTCTCCTCGCGTTTTCTCCAGCGTGTTTAGCCGGGGAAATCGATGCGCGAGAGAACGGTGCTTCCGAACGAGCCGGCAATGTATGAAACTTTGAACGGTCACTTCGGTATCGATTCGACGGCGATTCGATTGCCGGGGTTAATCGCGAGACCGACGCGTTTAAAGGGTTTCCCGTGTACCACGAAACTCGCCTCGGGTGCGTGGTCCTCTCTGCAACTCGCTCCTGTAATTCGACTCGTTCCAAGGATCCCATGAAACGACACCATTATGCTGAGGACTTCCCGAAACCGAGCAGAAACGCTGAACCTGCTTCGTTTTCGAACGACTATCTCCGCGAGAAAATTCTGCCTTCAAAAATTCAATCGCCCTCTGACCACTAGCTTTGAAACGACAGCGCGTCGTCGAGTCGCATCTAGTTGAATATGCATTACGGTTGCTTCAAAGTAACGACGCTCTCCGGGAAGATTCTTCATCTTCCAGATAATTGCAATGTCCCTTTCATACTGCCTCGCCTAGAAGAGGTATAACGGCCCTCGTAGAAATTCGTCGGTTTCAACAAATAAATACGCTGCCACATAAATCCCCGGGAATGTTCGCGTTTTCCGCGGCTCGCGGGAAACGCCGCGCTCGCGATGGTCCCGTTGTATTTAACCGGTCCTTTATTGCTCGAGGAAACCTACTACGACGAAATTTGAACGGGATCGCTCGTTGACGGACTTTCAATGTATCGGGTTGGAGGAGAAGTTCTGTCGTATTTTAGTGAGTCACTGGGAAACAGGAATTGACAGGTTATCTGAAAGATGGCAACAAGTTGTAACAAATAATGGAAATCTTATCGTTGGGTAATATTAAACATATATTTTTATAAATTGATTATATTGTTCTTTTTACCACGGTTATGGTAACTCACCGCGTTGTTGTTGTATGCGTCAAAATCTTGTAATCGAATTTTAAACCTCTTCCCATAATCCAATCTTGCTGAAATTTTGTATACACACTTGCTTCCGATGACAATATTTTCCGTCATACTCGTGGGATCAAGAATAACTAGCCTAACCTCTTCCCGTAGGAATATCCAAATTTAATAGGATTTATTGGCTATTTATTTATTGGATATAAAAACAGGATAATAAATTATCTAATCATGACACAATATTTTCCCTTTTTCAAAAGATCTCGGTTGAAGTGGTAATTAAAATCTATTACAAGATATGTAAAGACTATAAACAGTATAAAATTAAATGCATAAAAAAAACTTTTGAAAAACAACGCTTATATATTAAAATGCACTAAAAAGGAGAAAATAATTTATATAGATAGATAATAGAATAGATAGACAAATTTAATATAAATTGAAATCAAATCATGACATTAGCGACTATAAAAATAAAAGCGTGGAGCGCTATCTATATATTGACGTAACCTTCGTGGGCGTTCCACGCTTTTATTTTTGTAGTCATTAATGTCATAATTTGATTAAAATTTATATTAAATTTGTCTATTTATTCTATTATTTATCTATATAAATTATTTTATCCTTTTTAGTGCATTTTAATATATAAGCGTTGTTTTTAAAAAGTTTTCTTCCATATAATTTTTTAAACACGACAGAACATTTCAAAAAGATATTTTCTCCTTCGACCGTCTTGAAAAGTCGAAGATAGTACAATATTCGGAAATTATAAATGCTCTTTGGACGCGAAATGACGTTTGTACAGAGCAGTCGGCACGCGAATAGCCCGCTGCAGCGGGAATTAGTTGCGTTTCGGCGATCCCCGGGTAAGCGTCCGCAGAGAACGAACGAATTTAGTTCGAGCCTAAGTTGGGAATAATCGATGCCCGGCGGAAGCGAACGTCGGACGATTTCGGAGAACCGCGGCTTTGCGGTATCTCCTCGGCGGAGCCTGAAATCGATGCGATTCCGAGATTACGTTTCCCCGGGTATTGTACGTAGAAAGCCACTTGGACTTGACTGATAGCGAGCCGAGTTCTCTCGCGGTTTCGGGGCCCGTTCTCTAGCCTCTCCTCTCCTACGATCTCTCTCTCTCTGTCTCTTACCGCGTTTTCGAGCTACCCCCGCGTACACCGGATAGAGGAACAGAGTTCCTCCTCGGTGCTGGCTGGTTTTCCTGAGAAGCCCTACGCGACTGCTACTCTTGGATCAAAGTTGCCGCGGGGACGAGTTCGACTTTACTACGTGCCGATAGCGTGCTAGTCGACGGGACGACGAACCCACCGTTCCATCTATTTCGTCTTTCTCCTCGCTCGCAACCTTGGAATCTGTCCTCGGCCGGGGAAAATGTACCCCACGAGACGTCGCGTTTCTCTTCTGCTCTCCTCTACCCCTTGGCTCACTCTTTTGCTGCTTCTCGCGCGCTATAAAACCGACGCAAAGTAGCTCTGTCGTCTGCAGCCAACGCGCTGGAAGAAACGTTGCCATGGATGCACGGGGCGCGCAAAGAACCACGAATATCCCGGTCCGAAGAACGGGAAACACCGGCTACCGGCGTCGATAAGAACGACCTTTACCGTTGGAACGCTATCGGTTTTCTCCAACAGCTAACGAAGTCTGACGAAGCAATAGAAGATTGTTTTGATATGTACCTTCGTGTAAAGAGCATTCGGCAGGTGTGGCTTCCTCCAAGTAGGCGTGGCTTCCTCTAAGTAGGCGTGGCATTTCTGCTGATTTGCAATGAACTGGAAGATCTTGCTCTAAAGACGTCAGAAAAGTAGGTGTGGCTTCTTTGTCCTCAACCTCGACAACGCCCAAATATGTCGCTCTAATCTCTAACTAGGATTCTCCGACTTGTTCTGGGAGCACTCAGGCTTGCCCTCAGGGGCCACACCTCGCAACAGTTTCCCTTGAAGTAAGAAATAAAAGCCCATCTAATCAGATTTAGCGTAGAGCACTTCGAGTGGGCGTGGAGTTTTTCCTCGCGATTTCTCCGGGCCCAGCCGGTGCCCCACGGGGCAATTTCTCCACAGACCGTAGATAGCGTGGGGAAAAGGCGTGGCGCTGATAAAACAGCTCAGCCAGGAGCGAGAACACCTCGAACCGTATCCGCTCGTAAATCTGCGGAGCGTTCTCGTCGTCGTCGCAACATTTTTTCGGGCACGTCGGTTCCGTCGGGTTTCGCTTCCACCGCGTAGGAAAAGCTCCGGGAACGTCCTGCCTCGTCTTGCTGGCTGGCAGCTCCGGAGCAACGTGTACGCGGCCGAACGATGATCGAATTAGTGAACGTCGCGTCGTCGTCGTCGTCGTTCAACGAGGCCGATTGAAACGCGCGAGAATTTTCACCGGGCGTAACGTCGTCGTCGTCGTCGTCAGGGACACGCCGTCGTCGTCGGGAAAAAAGAAAACGGTTCGCTGATTCGCATTAAATTCCCGTTGAGACTAACGAACCTGGATCGTCGAGGGGATATAACCAGGCGACGCGACACGGTGTTCGAACGAAACGCGGAGGCAAACCCAGGGAGGGGCGGAAGTTTTATCGCTGGCGATACCGTCCGCGTCGCGCGCGAAGAGATTCGCGTCTCGTGGAATCGTTCCTCCGTTTCGCTCTTCGACGAGACCGGCGCGGATTAATCTCTGTTCCGGGCGGGAAAGATAGAGCAGAAAAAAGAAGGAAAGGAGAAAAACCGATGCGCGACGATTCCTGTTGTCGCGGCCGAGAGGTTGATTTTACGGGATAACGAGCACAGCCATTGCGGTCTAGGATGTTTTGTTCGTCGACGGGGGGCCAGCGGAGACCAGCGGAGACCGGCGGAGTCAGAGGCAGGGGGCAAAGTGACTTCGTAAATCACGAGGAAACGGGTTACGCCGCGCTCGGTCATTATACCGAATTTACGCGTCCCGCGCAGACCGCTGTGCGCGAGTTTCGAGAATTACGCGAATCGCGGGGAATTCCGGGGCGCTTATCCCGCCCCCTCGTCTCGTAGCTCGCCTTTAATCGAAACAAAAACTCCCGGAGCGTTTCTCCGGACGCTGATATCGCGCCGAAGAAACATTCTCACGCGCGAACGTCGACGGAAAACGCTGCTGCGGCGGCGACGGCGGCGGCTGCTGGGACAACACGCGCGTGCACACAACCGACGACGCACGCGGCCAGAGATATCGGCAAACTTTCCCGTTCGCTCGCGATTAATTCGAGCGATTATACGGCGTTAAATTGCAATGCGGCGTATAATGCCCGGCCGTTCTCTCGTCGCGCTATATAACACGTTAAGTCTGGCCAACGAGTTCGCTGGTGCGAACGAACACGTTTGGTACACGTACCAAATGTCACCGAGAACGCCGACGCTGAAATCGCGCAACATTGTACCGACGATTCTCGTTTTCCCTCTGTTCTCTCTTTCTCTGTCTCTCACTCTTCCTGGTCCATTCTCTCTAGCTTTCTCTCTCTCTCTCTCTCTTCGTCGTCCGTGCAAACGGTCAAGTGGAACACCGCGTTAACGCCATTTTCCGACGGCCATGCACCAGCACCAGCTCTTCCCCTCTCATTTCCGGCAACGAGGAACGTCGCTTCGACCGCGTTACGGAATCGTTCCGTCGAAAAATCCTCTTCCACGACACGACCCAACGCAGGAGCAGGTGTAACCGGTACACTGTCGCCGCAGCCATGCTCTCGCGTTTACGTTCACGTTTTGCGAATGCGGAAATGTCTTTCGCGGCTGCCGCGATCTAATTATTCCGCACCTGACGCAACGATCATACGGTTTCCCTGGTAATTGACTGATTCAACTGTGCTACCGGAAACGACCCGTCAATCTGCTGATCTAATCCAATCATTCAATTTCGAACTCTTCCGATCCGGTTTATTTATTTCGATCGATTGGAAATAGTTTCCTGTTGAGTATTTCTAGTCGTTTATATTAAATCTATATAGAGGCTGAATGAGATTGAGTGGCTATAATGGTTCGTGGACCAGAGATACTTCCTGTATCTGGTTCTTTTTTTGCTCAGCTTTCGTAGACATTAGGCTAATTCTCTCGACTCCTGCGGCTTGTTCCGAGTTGTCAGTTTGTAGTGACCCTCGATCATTAGGAATTCATCACCCACGGGTACGTCGTTCTACGATCGCATTAGAAGAGATAGGCACTCTCAGAGCCTAGTGCTCTCGAGCTTTCTGCAGACCAATTTTCTCAAGCTCGTCTCAGGTTGTCAGTCATTTGTATCAACCCTCGACCATGAGGAATTCATTACCCTTGGGTCTACTGCTCTAGTAGCTCGGCAGTAGAGATAGCGTTCAAAATCGCTCACGGTGATTTATCACAGTGATCCGGTTGTGATTCTTTTACGACCACGACTGTGATCCTAACTTTTTATCTCGAGTCATAGTAAGTCCTCATTTTTGAGTTAGAAAATTGTATTATTCATGTTATTAGTAGAAAGGTATAGACAATTTCTGGTTTAAATACCAATACCAGACAATACGTTACTTAATAATGATAATTCGTGGTATGGATAACGATAATTCGTAGATCGTGATTATTTCACGATCACGACTGTGATCCTAACCTTTTTATCTCGAATCATATTAATTCTTCATCTTTGAGTAAAAAAATTTTAGATTTGTTATATTCTTTATTTCTTTCTTGTTTTGGATTTCTATTTTGCTATTTAGGTAAAGTATTTTTATATATTTTTACATTACATATTGTTTATATAAGACACATAAATAAATTTACTAATTTTGTATATTTTTGTTTGTATTTAAATTGTACTATTTTTGTTAACTTTTTATACATTTGTATATTTTTAATATATACAATATATACAATATACCACATAATATAAAACATTTCGCAAGGTTTAATGTTTGAAAAAATTTTAAACTGAACTGTCTTTTACAATTCATAGTCATTCGTAGACTGCGGATGTTTATGCAATTTGCAATTTCCGTAAACGAATTTTAAGAGAAACTCGAATCAAATGAAATCTTATTTTCCGTGGTAGTAGCCCATTTAGATCGGAAATAAATCAAAATCGTATTAAATTCTGTTGTATTTTATATCCTAGCATTTTTTGAACATTTTCAAAACCTATATTTGCATAAAGATCCGCAGTCTACTCATTAGTTACTACTAATTATTAATTTACTCATTATTTTTCTTGTTTTTATTTTTCTTATGGAACATGTCGCGAGAACACAGACTTCTATATAGACTGACCTAACAGTTATGTTCCTATGCTCTCTCCAATCAGAAGCGATCACGAAAACTCACGAATCACTGTGATAAATCAAATGGTGATTTTAAACGAACGTGATCGAATCACAAAGTCGCAGTTTATCCCATCTCTACTCAGCAGTAAAAGTGATTAAGCCCACTAAGAGAAACGTTATGGTTCTACTTCATTTTGACTCCAGAAGATAGAATCATTCCCTCAATTTCTTCAAGGCGACCAACGCTGTTACTTATTTGTATCGGGTCTAACAAAGAGATTGAAGCTTCTGCCACACCGTCGACCATAAGTAATTCAGCGCCCATAGAACCGTAGCAAGAGGAACACTTTGGATCCGGTTTATCGTGAGTCAGGAACTCTCTTATTCTTTTATTAGAGAAATCTGCAAAAGGAGGTCTCGCGGAGTATATAAGAACATGTGACAGGGCCTTTCCAACTTTCCTGAAGCTGCGTTAACTTTCTCAATTTTTCGTGGCTGACATAAATCAAGTCGGCCGTTCAGAATACCGTGCATAATATTCGGACAGTTTTGGACGTGTAGCTCCCACCGAGATTCCAATGCGATTATCGAATTTAGGATTCAGTCGCCAACATCGTAGAATCGTCAATAACGCCCACTCTCTGATTAAGACACGCCCATCACACCTCTTCGATGAAGCTCCTCCGTGACAAGCGCCGCACACCGGTGAAAAACCTACGGAATATTATTATAGTGCATCATAGTCACCGGCAAGCCTTAGAGAAAAATGTTTTGCATCTGCAGCTGACTAGGATATTGTATAAGTAATGGCCGCGCAAATTTCCTCCGGGGCAATGCGTCGCTATCACGTTCCCCGGCCGACACGCGGTTTCCTTAAGACGAAAATCGAGAGAAAAAATTGCGATTTCAGCCACCGAGCGTCCCCGTATAATAGACTTCCTAGATAAAAGAGTCATTTGAAGTCGTCGTGTCACGAGACTCACCCTGTACAGGATGACAAGATCATTTCTTATTAATAATTCTGTCAAATTGACGAATTTTGAAAAACCAAATAATAACAATCATAACATGGACCTTTAGTATTCATACATTTAAGAAGTTTCGAAATGGCGACCCTTTGCGCCGATACAGAAGCTCAAGCGTGTCTTGAAATTTTCGGCAATGGGCCGCAGCTCTTCTGGCGTCATTCGGTCCCACTCCTGGTACAGAGATTTTTTCAATGACTCCAAATTTTTATGCGGCCGAGCACAGGCCCTGGCCTCCAAAATCGACCACACGCTGTAGTCCATCGGGTTTAGATTCGGTGAGCACGGCGGCCATTCCACAGATGTGATGAAACCTGGATCATTTGGTTTTTCAAAGTTCGTCGATTTGACAGAATTATAATAAGAAATGTTTAACTCCGTTATTTCTTGTCACCCTGTACATTGCTTCGTGTTGCATCATTTAGAGGATGAGGGGAAGCCTGGATGAAAATTTCGTAGCGGGGCGGTTTTCGCGGGGCCATTCCGTCGGAGAGCCATTTATCCGCGTCCCGTGGTATCGTTGGCGGGGCGGTAACGACGCGAATAAAATAATCGCGTCTCGTCGGGTCGCGTGAACACTGATTCGACGGGAGTCGTCGCGAGAATAGATGGCTCGCGGTAGATAGCTCGCGCAAGCCCACCGGCGAGGAAAGATTTGCAACGCGCGTCGCATCGCCTCGCGTTGCCTCGCATCACGACGCGGCAGGTCCCGGCGAGGCGAGGGTAAGGTCCGCTCCATTACCATCCCCTAAATCACGCTGGTAACGTTTTTGGGACGGTCGTAACTCCGGTGCTCCGATGTTTTTGGCCTCATTAGTAGCCGTCTCTCGGCTTGATGTGGTACACGGAAAAGGCTCTCGAGGCGGGCGGGAGAGAGCGAGAGAGAGAGAGAGAGAGACAACGTGAGACAGAGAGAAGAGAAGAGGCGGCGGGCCGCACGCGGACGAGGAACGAGAGAAGAGAGCTTGCGAGAAGAGAAGTCGTGGCTGCCGGGAAAGGGCGAAAGCGAGGGTGAGACCGAGGGAAACCAAGTGGCAGAGCGACGGAGCAAAGCGAGTTGGAGGAGGAGTAAGAGGAGAAGGTGGAGGATGAGGACGAGCAAGAGGAAGAAAAGGAGGAAACAGAGGGAGAGAGAGTGAGAGAAGAAGAAGAAGAGAGACGAGCGGGCTGGGAGAGGCGAGCCGTGGCGGAGGATACCGACAGTGGCTGCGATTAATATTCCTCGGTTCTAGCGTCTCCGTCGCTCGCGCTCCTCTTCCGTATGTACGTTTGCACTTTGAGTCGCAGACGGGGATCCTTTGGCCGCCTTCGAGCCACGGCTGCTGACCCTTTCGGGACCCGCATTACGCTCGATAGCCTCCCTCTCTCTCTTTCTCTCTCCCACTCGGTTCTCTAAGCTCCTCTCTCTCTCTCTCGTCGGACAAAGAGGACAAAGGAGCCAGGAGTCTTGACTGTTGGTTTCGAGGATGATGCCACGCGTTATCTCGTTTCTGATCGAAGCGCGTGGCTGCTCTCGGACGTACTCCGCGTGGTAAACACGCGCGCGCTGCATCTCGACGAAGCTTTCGGGTCTCCCTCCCTCGGAGCCACGGCCGTTTACGAGATTTATGCGACTGGCTGGTCTCGCCCGGCGAGGGAACCTCGTGAATCTTCGAGCCGTCGAGTTACTTCGGACGAGAGCCTCAAAAACGAATAAAGTTTGCGGCCCCGGGTAAAAGGAGGAGCGTTGACGACGACGACGTACCGGAGAAACGACGAGACGGGGTGAGAGGGACAGAGAGAGAGAACGCCAGTGGACGACGACGACGACGCCGACGACGACGAGAGATTAGTGTCTCGTTGCCCGTGGTAGAGACGATTCACCGCTACCTACTTCGAGGGAAATAAAGAGCCGGAGCAGAGAGAGAGAGTAAGAACGTTGGCTGAAATTTGTTCGAGCGAGCGGCCGGGCGCCCGGGAAAAGCGACGCGTGACGTTCAAGACGGCTGAAAGACGAGCGGGGAAACGAGCGAAGCGGCCCGGATCGTCTCGTCGGTGACTTCACGGTATTAAGAGCCCTCAAAGGAAAAGGAACGCTAAAAAATTAGTAACCGGGATTTCGTACGACCGCTGCTCTCTCTACCTCTGTCTCTACCTGTTTCGCTCTTTCCCGCTGTCCCGCTTATCGCGGAGAGTAAACCAGGGAAAACGAACACCTCGATAAAACCAGCCGAACCGAACCTGTTAAGCATCGCGTCGAACCGAGGACCTGTGTTAACGCAATGTCTAGTTTTTGACGCAGAGAACCCGGGCTGGTCGCTTCACGATTTAAGCGCTTCAAAAGGACCTCGCTGGGTTATTTATCAGGGTTTCGAAAGTTTACAGCGAGTTTTCTTTGATGTAAATATTCATTCGTCCGGGAGTTATAAAATTCGTGAAAGCGAACGGCTTCGTGAAAAAAATTTATCCGCACTGCGGCTGCGAGGAACAGCAACTTGAAACTTCGCGCGATTGTTAATTGATGCTGCACGGATGTGCGGGGATTTTTTCGAATAAAAATCTTTATTCAATCGAGAGGCGCAGCATTGGAAAGATAGGAACAAACTAAAAATTCAGTTACACTGTGGTTAAAAAACAACGATATTCGGAGAACAAAGAGACCGGCGCATACATTATTTTTAAACATCGCGGATATATGCATCCATGTTTCGAGAGTGCACCGTAATTTTTCCGAATAAAAATTTCCATTCATCTCTGCGCAAAATTATCGTGAAGGGAATCCCTCGACAAAAGCTCCTACAACGTAACGCTGGCAACGTTTAACAATCAAATGCAAACAATCTGTTGCAGATATCATCCTGAATCATTGCCTCGAGAGTACACAGTAAAATTGAACAAATGAAAAATTACAGAAAAATCGAATGAACGAGTCGTACCTCGCTGCACCGTGCAATTTAAACTTTTGAATCTCGTTACAGAGGCGCCAGAAAATCTATAAGCTAATAGCTTGGCCAGTATCGTCGGCGGAATATCATTTGGCCCGCGAGGGCGGTCGCGAAAGCTCACGCGAGAACGCAGTCAGTGTTCGAAGTCGCTGGAAGCGCGACAGAATCTCGCGACCTAGATCGCTGGAGTAGGATAGGCAGCTGGTGGTAGGTGCTGGAGCGGCGGGCCGAATCGGCACACCCATTTTCCGATAGCTAATTATCGTGGATATGCGAGCGCATCCATTGCGAGCCGGCACGGTATCGCGTACACGCGCGATACGCGCGATTACGAGGCTCGGTTCGATACACGCGCCGCATCGGCTCGAGATCTCGAAAACGCCTGTGTGCATCAGAGAGGGGGAGCAGATCCGAGCAGAGCAGTAGCAGTACACTGTGTACATCCAGGGTATATCACGAGGAGAAGAGAGGAGGATGCCGGAGAGAAGAAGCAGGAGGAGTGGAGGATGCCGGTAACGATTTCACGCGGCAGCTCTCGGTGCAATCTAATTTGAAAACGGCGTCGCCTTAGGACGCGAATTAACAGATGGATGCGATAAAACGCTCGAGACGTAATTCCGCAGCGAGCGAACGCGCGCGCCTTAACCCTCGGAAGCGATTACACCGGTTATGAGTAATTAAAGTCGGCGGAGCGTCGCCGGGGCATTATCCGGCAGGGAATTCACGGGAAATTTCCGATATAATGGTTCGGTGGACCGCGCACCGTGATCATCGCCGAGACGCGAGCGGAAAACGCGCCTCGTCCCCGTGCTCGTCGCAGTCTCGCTAAAAGAGGAGGAATTACGGCCGACGCTGGTTCCTCTGTCCGCGGGAAACGGATTCGATCGCGGACTCCACCGTGCGTGAAATTCGACCCAGAAATTGCGGTGTGTTTGCTCGCGCGAGCACCCAACACGCTGCCTGCCGCTTATTTCGAGGAATATAAGGAGCCGAGCGAATTTCACCAGCTGAATCGCTCTTCTCTCTCTCTCTCTCTCTCTGTCTCTTTCTCTCTTTCTCCCTATCTGCGTTGCGCTTACCTATGCTCGCCTCTGCTCGTTTCCGCGGCGACTGCTATGTCGACCATTGTGAGCGACGCTTAAGCCCACGCGTTATCGACGCGCTTGGGAATTGGAGCTGCTAGGACAGCTGCTGCTAAAGTATGCATGAACGGAGACTGTTTTGTATCCGTATACGCGGTATGCGACTATTCCTCGTACACCGTGTTCCACGCTGATCGAACCGCAACACATTGTCGCGCTATAGTCCGCTCGAGCGTGCTCGACGGGCACAACCTCCTCGCGGAGTCCGTCAATCTTGCCGTCACCCCCCTACGTCGGGGCTACGTCGGAAACGGAGCCGATCGATCTTCCCCGGAATTATTAGCCGATGGTTCGTCTTTATTTTTCGAACATTTCTGACGCGATCCTAAACTTTAACTCGTCCAACTGCTGCTCTAGGGAACAGAGAAACTTCCATTTTTCTAGCTGCATTGTGTTCTAGAAAATCCACAACTGCCTGAAATTACGCTTCACCCACGTGTTAATTGCATTTACACACAATACATTTGTCAATTGATTTGTTAGCAGTGCACAGCGGACGTCTTATTAATCACAGCACCGCGTTCGTGCATTCTCGTGCAAGGTAATTCCGGTCGGGCGTCATTGAAAAATCTGAAGAATATTAAAATTCCCCGAGTTATCTTACCGGGCAGAGTTCGTAATTCCTTTCCAGACGTCGCGTCGGTCAGAATATAACAAGCTGGAAACATCGTTAGGCGATCTCGTGACTCGCCTCGCACATTGTTGCTGCGTCTTGCGTTTGATTCGCCCATAAAGTACCCAGTGGCATGTTAGTTGCTCATAATTCTCCCAGCAGCATTAAACTAGATATACCGAAGCTTGCTTTAAAGAATCCCGTGGCACATCGGACATTATAATTATGAATGCGAATACTTCCGCTAGTCGACAAACTTTCCACTTCTCTCCCTCACTCTCTCTCTCCCTTTTTCTCTTTCTCCTGATGCCCTAAGGCGCAGTGTACATTACGCTTTGTTCACCTAGGTAACTAGGCTACTTTTTGCCCGGTTACTTAATGTACACCAGAGGCTATTTTATCCTTTCATTACGATGGTAATGTACGGCAGACTTTAGTACTCAATATTTAAATGTGACCATTACAAGCACGTGGTCTATGTTACGTCACAGACGATGTTCCAACCGTGCTCCTCGGATCCTTGTCGAGCCAATTAAATTTTATTTTGTAATCCCATGATCCAATTACGTCCGCGTTTCATTCAACGTGGTTACAGACGCGAGAAAAGTCCGAGAAAATTCTCATGTAAAACGGGATAGCCGATCTTCGATTAAATTAAACAAAATTATATTCATCGCGAGAGTACAAGGAACGAACAAGGATCACAACTCACCTGTACGACCGAGTACAGCCTCGAATAAAAGCTCGTCCACGAAACCAGAGCGATTACATTTACGGGTAAAATTAAAAGTTATCGCCGATTTTAGGTCGGCCCGTCTCCGGAGTGGTTCCTTGTCCCCGACTTCGGGGTCGCAGTCCCTCGACTTCGTCTTTCCGACAAGGGGCTAAGCTTTAATGTACGAGTCGTGTTCAAACCGAAACCTGTTTGGCGTAGTTAGAAGTCGCACGAGGCAACTTTGCCCGATAGCTGGTCTCCAGGGTAGAGTGGCGAGAGGAGAGAGAGAAGAAGAAGAAGAGAGTATATAGTAGAGGAGAGTAGGTTCGCGCTTGTACGCGGCCGGCCAGGGATCACCGACCTCTCGATACGATTCTGCGGCGAGTTACACGATCCGGCATAGTCCCCGTCAAGTATAGTCGCCGTCAAACATAGTCCGTTCGACTCGCACGCGGAAGACACTCGGTGTAACCGACGTTGCCAAGATAATTGTGTTCCGCGGAACCGAAGGCGGCGCGACCGCATTCGATAGAACTTTTTCGACCGCCTCCCGCGCTCCTTCTCCACCCCACAAACCACCGCCGTTCGTTCCTCCATCGAAAAGTGGGTCTATTAAATAGGTTGTACGTGCGTGGATGGAAAAGACGGAGTTGTGTAGAATTACAATTGAATTATTCCAATTTGAATTACATCGTAATTCAGTCATATTGTGATTTATAATTAAGATCTTCTTTCAATTAAATTACAATGTAATTCATAATTGCAATGGGAGTACTATTATAAAGTAGCGTTACGTATTATGAAGAAGAACGAGGAATAGAAACTACGCCGCATAAACGGCAAACAATTATATGAAATAAAAACATAAAAATATATCGCACTTCTTGAAAGTTCTGGGCTATAATTTGGAGAGCTGTATTTTAATTATATCGTATTTCAATTACACAAAGGTTTGAATTGTATAATTCAGTTACGACGTAGTTGGATTACTATATAGTTGAAATACAATGTAATTCAATTGTGTAAATGAATTACAATGTAATTGAATCACAATGTTATTGAATCACAATGTAATTAAATCACAATGTAATTGAATTACAATCTATTGGGTTGGCAACTAAGTTCGTACGGTTTTTGTGATTTATTCCAATGTAAAAAACCGAACGAACTTATTTGCCAACCCAATAATTGAATCACAATGTAATTGAATTAGCACAACTCTAGAAAAAGATCGGCGAACTCGACTTTTCTCACGTCTGTCAAACGATAAGGTGTTTTGATGAACGGTGGAATAACTGTTTCGTGGATCTCGCATCACATTGCGTCTCAACACCGGTGGAATTAATTAAAAAATATTATCGCAACGAAACAATGCCCGATTGAAAGGAAGAAATGAACATTTATCGACTTCCAGTGTCTCGGAATAGGCGCCGACAATTTTTCTGAGTATAATTAACAGAGAGACACGAATTTCGTCCAGCTTTTCCCGATTCCGGCCCACTGTGCATCGTCCTCGTTCCCTTCCGTTCTCCGCACACCAGTTACCAACGAACCCGGCGCAACGGAGTGACGACACGGCGATGCAACTCCGCGAAAACTCTCCAAGTGGTTTCCTATCCCGCTGCATTGCGATGCGTCGCGCACTGCAGACAGCATCGCGAGCGACTCGAACCGGGTCGTGTAAATAATGCACGCCCAGACTCCGGAAGGAGCGCTCCTAATTACCGCGTGTCGAATTTATTCACCCGATTCCACTTCTTTCTCTTTTTCGATCTTTTACTGACCGGATTTTTGCGCGGCGGAAAGTAATAGGGATGTTACGGGGTTTGTGTGATCAGAGGTGACCATGTGTTTCGTGAAATTGCCGGGAAGGATGCAGAGAGAGAGGGAGGGGCTTGAGGAGCCGAGTTTATCGGTGTTGAATGACCCTACGTTTACTCTCGGTGTTTGTCTCGCGTAGACAGCGAGCGTTTGTCACCGAGATAAGTAGTGGCTACTCGAAGGTGTTTCTGTTCCGCACCTATCGCGCCTGAGTGGCTGAATCTGTGCTTGTAGAATTCAAATTCTGTTCAGTTCTTCTTTCATCAGTCGACTTCGAGAAGTCCAGGTTTGCCTTACAAAAATAAGAGTCTAATATTGGAAATTAACTAACCAAAAATATACGACTTCAGTGTTCTTTGTAAGTAGATTTATAAGAAATTCACGAACCGCAATTAACAGTTCCCGAATAAATCTCTGCACAGCGACTGACGATTTTCCGAAATAGCTGTTTAAAACGATATTTATAAGCTGTTCGCAGACACGGTGCAGTTAATCGGAGTTCTAATTCGATAAAAGTAATTTTACATCGAAGGACCACGAAGCTCTCGGCTTTATTTTGCTCGCGGGAGCTCGGGGATTCGCGTATCTTGAATATTCGCGGATTCCTGGGAGATCGTCGACGCCGTGGCGAAGGCTTCGCGGGTTCGAGTTACATGGAAATGAGGTTTCGACGGGGCTCGTAGCCGGGGGACCAGGTATCGCGTAATAATCGCATCCGTTTTGGCTCGTTAGCAGGTTGCCGGGATCGGTGACGCCCCATCGGGCTACCAAACGGCGAGGATCGTGCCGAAGCCAGCGCCCGGCTACCTTGTCACCGTCTAACGATTATTAACGATGCCCCGGCTACGCGTCTCTCCACTTTTACAAGCTGAGTGCGAGCAGAGTGCAAGCAGAGTGCAGCAGAGTCGAGCTGAGCGAGTGCTGATGCTTTCGACTGCGAGCCACGTCCTTTTAGAGTTATTTTCTCGACCTAGCTTCATCAGGCGTCAGAAGACACTCTGATCATCGTGTGTGTATGTGTCTAATGAGCCATTAACCCTCCTGTGATCCTCAGTCTAACTATATTTTCGAAACGATGTTAAGAAAAAGTGGCAGCCCGATTGTTTTCTTCCAGAGGTATTTTCTTAACGCTTAGAAAAATTAACCCTTTGCACTGGGAGCCATTTTAACTCGAAAATTAAACATTCCCTATGATGTTTTAAGTTTTATAGATATCAAATTGGCATAATACCTCGTGCAATGTATTTCGAATAATGGTACAGCAATTTTTAGTGGCGCCTAAGAGTCACCATTCGACTGCTAAGGGTTAAATCTCTACTGTTTCACGTTTCGAAAACTAACTTTTATCATAAACGAATAAAATTGAGAAGACGACCCGATACTCGTGTGTATCAAACGCTTTGACATCGGTTTATAGAGCCTGCGTTCGCTACAAATCGTTTCACTCTACCACAGTTTTACAGAGTCAGACCCACGACGATGTCAAACAAAATCAGCCAACTACGAGCGTGTCACTCGTCCCTGCAATACAAAAATAAAATTCTACTTCTCCGATATCGACATTTAACCATTGGGCGCACCATTAGCAGGCAACAGAGAGAGAGAGAGAGAGAGAGAGAGAGAGAGAGAGAGAGAGAGAGAGAGAGAGAGAGAGAGAATACCGTGGCAAAGTGAAACGAAGCTCGGTCAAAATGGGAACGCGGATCGACGAGTGAGCGTTTCCACCTCGAAGATATCCACTTTGTCGCGTTGCTCGTCCCGAAGCTCGTACCCAAGGCAGGTAGCAGCGTGCGAGAACCCCAAGAGCGTCGCGGAGAGATCCGCGGCAACGGTTTTAATTAATTTTCATCAAGCCAGCCACCGGGCGACGTCGCGACGGTGCAGCTTTTCCGCGGCGCGACGTTCCGACGTACGTCTACACGCGAGCTGCACCGGGTGCTTTCTCGTCGCAACCTTAGGGAGGTACCTCCGCCGCTCAAAAAATAATCAATGTTTTTCAATACCGACTATGTTTTTAACCGACTTCGGAAAAGGAGAAGGTTACTCAATTCGATCTGTATGTGCCTTTTTTTCGCTTTCTTTCTATGTATGTTCACCGATTACGCCGAGATGGATGGACCAATCGGAACGAAATCTTTTGCATCTTGTAGAGTATGTCCCCGGGGTTGTCACGTGAAAAAAACAATTTTGCATTTCTTTATTCCTTACGATTTTATTTGCGAGAAATGAATTATTTCACCGATTACTTCGGGATGGATGGACCAATCTGGACGAAGCATTCTGCATTTTGTAGGGTATGTCTCCCGATTGGTCCCTTGAAAACAAATTTTGCATTTTTTCATTCTTTGTTTTTTTTATTGCAAATTGAAATATTGATTGAAAGCTACGCGACGTTCGTTTTTTTTGTTGTATTGAAATATGATACTAAAAGCACTTTTAGTTTTTCCCGAATTTTCCATTTTCCCGTGATACTTTTCCCATTTTTCTTATCCTATAACCTAGTTCGGACTAATACGAACATTTTAAAAAAAGAATTAGCCAAATCTGTCCAGCCGTTCTCAAGTGATGCGCTTACCAACGAACAGCATTTGATTTTTATTTATATAGATAATCAATAAGACCGAAAAAATATCCTATGGTGTTCTACAAATTCTGCTCGTTCCACTAGTTCGTGTGTATTCATATAAATTAAATGGAAATTATTTCATACTTTTTAGTGCCTTTTTCGAAGTCAGTTTAATTTATTTTATTTTATTCATAAATTGTTGAAGTTGATTTCTCAATGTAGAAACGTTTTAACATTTCGTTGTGAAGAAAAATTCAGAATAGAGTTCAGAGTTGTGTTAATATCACTGTGAAATACCGGAATGTTTCAGTTGTTAATTAGCTTCAGAAGAATTCGCGAAACTGTAGCGCGTTTTTAGACAGTCAAGGCGTTCCACCCCCTTAAAATTGAGGGATTTCAGGGAGAGCGGGAAATTATTGACTCGCGGCCCCCGGTCGAGTCGGCGATATTCCGCCTGGACGGGGATTTCACCGTTTCCCGTGGTTACCCCATGAGATGCGACGTCACGTTTCATAGCCAAACCTCGCGCACCACGGCGGAATTAGTGGTACGCGTGAGTTACTCGCGAATCCACCCTTTTCTACCCTTGTCCCTCGACCGTTTCCATCGTTCTTCCTGCCAGCTAGCATTTATTCATCGTCCTCTCGATGGAATCGTCTCGAGGCACCCATGACTGCTGCTGGCTGCTGTTGGCTGGCTCTTTCTCCACCCTTCGTCGCTCGAAATGAAATCCGAGTGAAACTATTAAATAATTCCAGAGGATTCGTTAGGAAGGACTTGCATTTATATTTAACTTATATTCTTGGATCTGTTACTTACTATTTCGATAATATTCCAAGGATATCGAGAGGATATGTTCTCGCCGTGAAATGAACTCGCGTGTCAATCTACCGATGGCAAATACATAATGATGAAATAAATTCGACTTGCTGTAGGATTCTATGAATACCAAGCTAATACTTCGGAGGGTAGTGCATCCGCTTGTGATGAGAATTCCGTCGAAATCGGTCTCCCTATCCGATTTATATTGGATTTTGGTTATTGCAGATTTTTCGGGGGGTTGAAACAATCCTCGGTGTCGAACATCATTTACTATCTGGCTGCAAATACGTGTCCAGAGTAATATATCGTGTTTGCTTGAAGGTTGTTCAGTAAATAGAACTTTTCAATCGAAATTTTCTGTTTTTAATGAATATGTTAAAAACGCAGACGGTTGTTCTGATCGATAACTTCACAACATCTATATTTAAAGATGAAGTAGAAATCATACCAGACTTATTTAGATTTTGTGCATCTATGTATGTAGAAACGGCTACAGGGTAATTATAATTATTAGCTTCTAAAATAGGATTGACGATATTCGACTAAATATATAATACATTTCTCACCCATTAACGATAATTTCTATCTTTAGCTGTTGAATATCAACGACAACTGATTGGTTGAACGTTCAAAGAGATCGGTGTATTTATAAATGCCAGAGCTGTTAATAGCCTCTCGAATAGCTCAAGTGCACATCCCTAAAATTGAGGCTCGTTTCGTCCCCTCATTAAGACCGATGGCCAATGGAAAATAGACGAGGGCGAGAATTATATTTATAATTATTGGAACTCCCAGCTTTCTCCAGAGATTCAATACTCTTCTCACCCCTAAAATTCGAGTGCGTTTTCACACCCTTTTGACACGAGCAGCTGCTAATGAAAAAGAGTTGAGGGTGAGAATTATATATATACATAGTTACTAGAGCTCCCAGTTTTCTCCAAAATATTCAATACTGTGCTCACCCCTAAAATTGAAGTCCGTTTTCACCCCCTTGAAACGAGCAACTGCTAATGAAAAAGAGTTGGGTGTGAGGATTATGTTTATAATATTCTCAGCCCTAAAATTGCGCATCATTTCCAACCCCTTAGAACCTGCAAATGAAAAAGGGATGACGACGAGTGATTTATAATTATTAGATTTCCTAGTTTCAACGTGCTTGACGATAAAAATTACGATCGTAACTATTCCAATTCGTAACAGCTTCCAAAATATTCGAACCGTAGTTTCCATCCATAAATCCAATTTCCATATCCACCGTTCACTCGAACGAAGGCCACCAGCGTCCAAATATTTTCGCGTCGCCTTCTCCCAATATTTTCGTCAAAACCAGCGTAACCGTTTCGCGGTATCGGGACACCGGGGTTGGAGCAGGTGTGCAGGCGGACAAATCAGGTGGCTCGCTGGTTAGTACATCGCTGATAGAAAGGGAACGAGCGAACCGGAAGTCCTCGAGGAGGGATTTAACGACGGCGGCGGCGTTCGAACACCCGTTAACTCTCGGAATAAATGTACGTACGCTGGCAGCCGATTCGCGGTGCAATTTTATCTTGGGCGCAGTCCGCGCGTTAAAGCTCGCGTGTACGGTTTGTTGCCGGTTATAGACAGTCGCGTACCGTGTGTGGCGAAGCGGAGGGTTACATTAAAATTTATGCACGCGGCGCTGCGTCGGTTCGGCTGTGGTCGGCGCCGATGTACGTGGAGGAGCGTGACGAGAGCGATTCCGTTATTGGAAATATTCCGGTCGTGCTTCGACGTTTCTCCCACGAAGAGAAAGAGGGAGAGAGAGAGAGAGAGAGGGTAGAGTTTGCTCGGTAGTTCTCTGGTCGCCGGGAGGAGAGAAGAAAGCCGCAAGTTCTTAAGCCTCTTTTTAAAGTATCGAAATTACTTCGATCCACCGTCTCGTGCTCCCTTTTTTCTCCCTCTCTTTCCCTCGTGCTTTCTCTCTCTCTCTCCTCGTCGCTCGTTTCGCTGTTCGCGCGCATCGAGTCGCGAGGTACGTCGATGCAAATCGAGTTTCGACAACAGTTCGTTTGGCTACGACGAATTCGAAGCCGCGCGACAGCTCAAGCGTACGGAAAAGCTTTCAACCGGAATAGACCGTACGTATTCCTAAGGAATTGGCTTTATCGTGCAGCACTCTTCCACCACCTTTCTCTCCCTTCCTCTCTCTCTCTTTCTCCCACCGTTCATAAAATAGCCCGACGGATATTGCCGCTAGGCTAAACCACTCGTTCGCGACTGTTTTATTGTCGGCGCTAGTCGATATCGTCGCGGGATCGGAATTATCTGGATATATAGGGGTTGCGCGGGGACAAGATAAAATAAGTAAAGTTTGAAAAATGATTGGACAAATAAACGCGTCGAATACGGCGCTCGGTGCTGGCTCGCCGTGATACGTAACGAATGGCTGTACCAATTTACGATTAACGAATATAACGCGGCCGTAAAATGGCTGCCAGGAGTAGTCGCGCGCTCTCGGACCAGCGCGATCCGCGTTATCGCGGTGCTCGTTGCCCTTTTTGTCCCTGTATGCTCCTGTACCCATCTGTATCCACCGTACACACATCTGCATCCATCGTGTGTGCATCTGTATCCGTATCCGCGTGCGCTTTTTTTTCCCCCGAACGTCGAGTCCCGTCGAAATCCAGTTATCATCGCGCGGAAGCGTTACCCGGTGACCCGTCAAATATCCTCGACGGAACGACGACAATAACAACAACAACGGGGTCGCTCGATGCCGGGAAGAAGCCCGAAATTAGCGGTCTTTGTTTGGTCCGTCCGGTTCGGTCCGGCAGTCCGTCGAAATGTTCCCATTACCCGTGATACCTTTGCCTCGAGGATCCGCTTTTACGCCATCCATCCGGAAGCGCTTGAAACGGTAATTCGAATTTGCCTCGACGTCGTTGCCGTTCACAAGGGCGCTCGAACAACCGTCGCTCTGTCTCCTCGACGCCGCCGCCGTGCCGGCTGGTTTCGATATTACGAGTAGCTAGTTTAAATTAGCGAAGATCCCCGCCAACGCCGCTTTCTCGACGCTTTCTGCGTTTATCGCTCCTGTAATCGATTCCTCGATTCCCATCTACTCGAGCACCGGCGACAGGAGCTGCTCGTCTCCTTCCGGAAAATATCGATAGCACTGGTGGATCTCGGGAAAATTGGGACACTCGCTCGGTGGTGACACTCCCCTTTTTCTGTGACCTCTGTTTTCTTAACGTTCTAGACTCTAGATGGAGCAACAAGTTAATCCATCTGCCCAATTTCACTCTCTAATCTTGATCTCTGTCGGCGGAGTAGGCGTGGTTTTCTATGAATAGGCAGGACACGTTTCGAGTGGGCTTGGTTCTACCACTTTCGCTTTTAACGGAGATGAAATTGCGTTTTATAGAGCAATTTCTATGTGTGTCTGACTGAGGCAGACTGTATCTACTTAATCCTTAACTGGGCGCGCCTGGAAAAGTTATATACTATTTTATACCACTCTATATAAACATCTATATTTACGCAGATCACAGTGGCTCTACAGTAGTCTCTTCATCAATGTGCTTGAGTGGTACTAACCAGTGGGAATGCACTGATGAAGATAAGTTGCCCTACAAGCGTCCAGAATTGCCAATGACGGCTCAGAAAGACATGGAATACTATTTATCTTGCTCTCCCAGTGTAGAGTAAACGTTTTCCGTCGAGGTGAGGCGTGGCCTGTCCGGAGTAGGCGTGGCCACGTTGCCCTCAACGTTTACCGAGCGGAGTAGTTCCCTACAACCGAATCTACGACTGATTTAGAGCTTGTACTCTCTAAAAAGTCTAATTTTGGAAATCAAGCAGACTCTGTACCCTGTATTTCGATTCTAATCTTGAATGAGGCTCCGGTGGGTTACTCTAGGAGCATTCAGGCTTAATATTTTTAACGTGGACGTGGTTTACTAGTTCTCAATCTAGACAGAGCCCTCGATCTACCTTCGAAGAGCGCAACAGCTCTTGAATTCTCGCCGAGGTTTGTAATTGCCCTAATCCCCGTAGAGAGTTGCATCCGGAACTACCCTCGAGACTGAGAAAGAGATGGCAGAGTACTTGCTCGTTTTACATGTCTACGCAGAGGCGTGGTTAGTTTCGAGTAGGCGTGGCCCCGCAGCCCCCGGTTCCATCGAAGTCGGGGCAATGCTCCGGAGAGTCCCGATCCCAAAAGGATGATGTTGCAATCTGCTAATGAAAGAGAGGGGGATCGAAGAGTAACCGAGAGTAGTTGGGTCACTCGGCGGTCCGGCAGGAAGCCGCCCGGAGGAAAAATGCGGCGGCACGGTGAATCGCGAATATTTCTTCGGCAACTCCATCGTCTGCCATACGCCGTGGCCCGATCTCTCCCCCGCTATTGTTACGCTCCCCCGAGTTTCCCCGATACTTGGTATTATATTAAATTATGATAGCGCACACGGCTGGGCGCGCCTCTCGTCGGAGAGGCAGAGCCTGGACGAGGCGCGTAATATCGTCGCAGGATCTTCGTAGGAGTTTGCGAGAGAGAATGTGAGCGAGTGAGTGTGAGAGAGAACCGACTTCGCGAGGTATTAACGGGACTAGTCACACGAACGGCGTCGTTAATTGCACCACGTAGCATGATCGATCCACCCGTGAACGCCCTTCGAAAGCGGAATCCTCTTTCGATAACCGCGCCCGAAAGAAATTTAAAGGATCCTCGAGGTCTCTTTCCAGTTACGCTCGCGGTCTTTCGAGCACCTTTCGAAGTTTCAGCGAGCGAGCCAACGACCGGTTTTCTTTCAAAGAACCGTCTCGACGAAACTCCCACCTTTATCCGGAAAGTCAAGCAGATATCATCGGCAATGCTGCAACCGGCGGTTTTCGAAAAATCGTGGAGTTTGTTCGGTCAGAATTATTTGGATGTCATCGGACACCACTCTTCGCAATTCGAACGTTATTCCAACCAGGCGTTCATCAAGCGAAACGGGATTCACGTCTCTCGAGAGTTTCTCGAGGCTTTCTTCGCTCGACGAAAATTGCTCGCCGAAGATCGCAGGCCGGAAATGATCGCTGTCCGGAAGCTTATCTACCGCTGGATTCCGGCCGTCCATGTTTACGTTATAATACGAACCGATTATCATACCCCACGGCCGGACAATATTTAGCGCGGTCGAGTCGCAATGTGAAGTGGTGCGGTTTCGTTCGCGTGCTAACCTAAATTCATGAGATGTATTTACGGCCGCATACTCGCGTGCACGTCTCCCAGTCGTTCCACCGACTGCCTCGACGCCCTTCTCTCTTCGAGCGAGAAACCCCGACAATTCGATGCTACCTGCCTACCCTGCCGGTGTCGGTGTCGGTGTCGGTGTCGGTGTCGGTGGCGGAGGCTTTTATAACACCTTTGTCGCTCCCGATCATCGACCGGCTTTTGCGGAGAGGACTCGACACGCCGCTCGAAAAATCAATTATTCTCATTGCATAAATACCTCGATGCGTTCAACACAGAGTCCGGAAGTTGCAGAGCTAACGATGTCTCGTAAACAAACTGCGGACTTTATGAATTTCTAGTTTAAAATGATTTCGAACAGCAGAAATTTCAATAGCGGTCGAGTAAAAAATCTGAAGTCAGTTAAACCGTCCCTTTCGGTCCGGAGGAAAGTTTCCGCGCGCAAAACATAGCGAAAGTTTCCCCGAGAGTTTCATCAATCTTTCAGAGAAGAAAAAATTCCCGAAAATCGCGTTATCTTTATCGGTTTGCTCGAGTCTCTCTTCTCTCCCGTTAAACGAGAGAAACTCGAGTGCAGCAAGGGGGTCTGAACCTTTTCGTAAAATATGAAACTGCCTTCTTATCTCTTGTCTGTCATTGTAAACGCAGGTACACTCTCCACGCAACAGGTATCCGTCGTATCCGTCACTGGAAAATTGATCCGGTATCGAAGATTTTTCAGAGGACAGGTTTGTCGGGAATTTCGAATTGTCACTGTAAAAACCGTTCCCCTCAACAACTAGATATCCCGGCACGTCGGCACGCTGTAATTATGTTAATTCTGAGGGATCCCCGTTGAAGGTATTCAGCCATAAATTCGTTGTCAGACCCGCCACCTTCCACAGCGTTCGGTAAAAACGCGTTGACGCTTCTAGGCGCGTCGATCTCGTTGGAATCGAGCGAGGCAACGCGACGAACGCGCCAGGGGAAATGCAAAGGTTCGGCCCGGGGACTATTAGATTAACTAGGATCGATAGTTCGTTTAAGGCCAGTGGATGCGGCCGTAGGAAGCTCGGGTTCTCGCTGGGAAAGACGCTAAAAATAAAGTCGACCGTGTTCGAAGGGACCAATACCCTTGGAAACAGGCGTCGAGAGCGCGCGTGTCGGTGGAATCGTTTACGCTTAACGATCGATATCGATCGAGAGGGGTAGGTCGATCGCCCGTGGAATCGGCACGGTTCGAAAGGGACTGGCGTCGAATGCAAAGAACCAATTAGAGTGGAACGGGTAACGGGCGTTGATACTCTCCTTTGTAAAAGGGAGACGAGAGCGCGAAACCTGTCCGAACGGACAGGCGAGCAACGAGAGCTCCGTTCGCGATTCTTTGCGATCCGGGCTTCCGTAATAGTCCGCTAATAAGACGCTGCGGGGCAACGGGCATCAGTAGTCGCTATTGAATCGGTTAGGCGAGCTTTCCATGACGGACCAGAGAGAGGCATCCGATGCCACGTAATTAGACGGCGGTCGGATCGCGAGATTGCGCGGTTCCGCGCCGAGAATTTCCTCGGGAATGTACCGTGTTCCCGCTTCTCTCGGCTCTATGGCGAGCCGTTCTATTTTCGCGGCCGCTTAGTCGAAAAATTCGACCGGACCCCCATCGATAATCTATACTTCGTGTATACGGCGTCCAGTGTCGTGTCCACGGTTGAAATATGAGGCGCCAAGGTTTTCACCAGTGCATCAATACAGTTTCTCCATGTCCCAAATGTCCGGCCTATGACTATCCTAGAACTATCCCCACTACCGCGAGGTATTCTCCGTGGGAGGATTTTAAACACTCATAAGTTTTGAACCGCTAATCTTCTATGGAAACTTGGATTTTTGGCATTCTCTCACCCGAATGCACTGGATTACATGGGAAAGGGCAAAAATTTCTGGTTTCTTTTATATTTCTTTTATATTTGGTTTCACCAAATATTTCTTTTTTATAGACATTGAGCCACTGAAACCTATTATAGGTTTATTTCAGCTTTAACAATTATACAGTAGGCTTACAGTTAGTGTACAATGACAGACTTAATAATCGCTAGAGATGTAGATTGCAGTCGTTTAAAAACTGGAAGATATATTCGCAGGCTTTAACATTAGGTTTAGCAAAGAAAATGTCCGGTTTTAATGGTAGAAAAAACTTAATTTTGCGCAACTTATTTACTAATTTAATTCTTTGGGAATCATAAAGAAAGAAACAGTGCCATAGAACATGATCTAAGTCCTCGGAGATATAATCACACTTACAACTAGGATCACTAACAATATTTACTCGATACAGAGAGGCAGCGAGATTATAATTATTGGCCCTGATACGGTTTACTGTGGATATAAAATCCCTTTTAATGTAGTCATCAAAATTTTGAGCAAACTAGGGAGTTTGATTTGGGCTGTAGAATTTTTGGAAATAATGTATACCCTTGATGGTGCCTTGCTCAGTAATTCAGGATCGAGTGTTGAGAATGCCTTTTAGTTTGAGGTGGCAAGTAAAATCGGTCGAAGAGGAAGTCCGCATCTTCGTTTCCATACACTCCTATGTGTGAAGGGATGTAGAAAAATTTTACGGAATGTGAGTAGTCCTGACAGAATTTCACATACTTCTTTTTAATTTCGAGAATGAAAGGATTTGTTCTGATTTTGAAGCTGATGGAACTTAGACTAAGCAAGGCACTCAAAGAATCAGTAAAAATATCAAAAGAGCGATTTCTATGCTGAAGTGTAATGTTCATAGCGTCGCTCAGGGACGGGCATTCCGCTATAAAGGTCGACGCGTTTCGATCGATACTTTTTTTGTAATACCAAACATGATATAACTCCGATGATATTTATTTGTGGTCGGTAGCAATACGAGGCATCGCTGATATCGGAGCATGCAAATGCACAAGCAGAATGACGGAATTCTATTCTGAGAATTTCTAGATTAAAAAATAAAATGGGAACGTCATAATCCTAGCTCTTCTTCTGTTCAAAGAGCTATCGAGTCGAACAGGGTCAACGAATGCCGTGCTCCATCGGGCAGCAGATAGCTCGACCTTTACGGTCTCGGGGCGAAGCAGATCCGCCCACTGGAATTAGTCCGGCAGAACAGGCAAACGATTCCCAGTTTCCGCGATCTGGAGCAGCCTGTTGGGACCAATTTATTTAAATAACGATAAATTAAGAGTTGCCCTCGCCGCGCGAAACCCACCCGGCCAACAATGCGTCCGTACGATGGAGAGAGATCTGGAACTGAATCTACCGACTAACAATGCTTGTGTTTAAGCACTGAGAAAAAGGGGAGGAATGAGATATGGGTGGCACGAGGGAGATGAAGAGGGAGGCGGAAGGATGAACACAAAGGGAAACACGGCGATAAACTTGTGGGAGAGAGGAAGCGCAAGGGTTGCGTTTAAAATGAGGGTCTGGAAGAAAGGCGCTCTTCGAGAGCCGCAAACCATCATGAGGAGCACGTAGATCTACTGCAAGACTGATGTAGATCTAACATGGGCATAATCTAGATCTAATGAGGACCTCACATTGAAGGATTTGCATGAACTAATCAGGACTTGGTCCAGACTCTATGTAGACCTAACACTAGACTTAATCCAGGTCTGTAGACTCAATAGTTGAAAGTTAGGAAGTTGGGAGGTCGAAATGGGTGTACACTAAGTCTGAAGTGTGGATTAGGTTTTGGTTTCCTGATCAGGAAAGCAAGCTATCCTAGATTAATTTAGAAGGGGTAGAAAGCCGGAAAAATGAGTAGAACAGGGATGCAGCTGAAGAAAGGTGGGTGAAAGGAATCCGGTCGCGATGTAGATCGATGCTGCGTTGCTGGTCGAAGAACGTTCTGGATCTGGGTGATCCGTCTAGGGTGGACGTTTCGGTATCGGCTGGTTGCCGTTAATCCGGCGTTACATCGTCGGCCGGGTTTGCCTTCGAACTGGTGGAATTTCGGTGGACGACAACAGAGAGTGTGCAGCACCGTCGCGCGTCGCTCCGATATCCCGGTGTCGCGTGCCTACACGAGAAAACGATACGGTGGCCGGTAGGCCGGCCCGATAGGAGACTAGCCCCGGTAAGCTTTGGGGCTCTCGAGCTCCCGAGAGCCCCGAGAGGAGTTAAGCCGACGCGAGCGAAACGGCTCCGCTCGGTCCGGTTCGGCCCTGTTCGGCACGGCTCGGCTCGGCTCATGGAACGAGGAATAGTGCAGCCGTTGCTTTCGGGGGGAAGAAGAGGAGGACGAGGAGGAGGAGGAGGAGGAGGAGCAACGACGAGCGGCGACGGCGTCGGGGGACGGTCTAATGTTACCGCATCCAGGAGCGCCGCGATTTCTCACCCTTATCTTATCTGGCAGCCGCCGCTTTCCTCTCGGCTCCCTCGTTCCTTCTTCCGATGCCGTTTCACGCGGCACCCTCTCGGCCCCCATCCCCTAAGCTGCGCGTCCTCCTTCTTCCCGTGTCCACGCGTCCTTCACACCCCCTCTCTGTCCCTTGTCCCTTCCCCGCGCTGACCCTCCTAGCATACCCCGTCAACCCTTCAACCAGGCCAGGACTCTCGTAGAAGCTCTTTACCCTGTCGATTTTCCTCGAGGGCGATCTTCCAACCCCCCAGCCACCCCCCATCTTCTCGAAGAGAAAGGCGAACTTAAATTCGCTCGGCGAGGTTTTAATTCCACGGATTGACGCGGAATTTCGAGCGGTCTCGCAACGGGCCTGTATCTCTCTCTCTTTCTCTCTCTCTCTCTCTCTCTCTCTCTCTCTTTTGCTCTCTGATTTCACCTCTCCCGTCCCTCGCGTTTGATTCAGGAGAGAATAGGGTTCTCTCCCCTCCCCCCTTCCTCCGATGTTTGGTTCGAGAGAGAATCTCTCTCTCTCCCTTTGCCCCAGGTCGCTTTTCGTGCGATCGCCTCGGGCGAGCCGAGCGAGCCAAGCAAACGAAGTAAACGGAGCGAACGGGCCGAGCGAAGCTTGAAAATCTGTCCTATCGATCGGCACGGGGTTCGCCGCGACTCGCCGGAATTACGAGTATCGATCGAACGAGACGAATACGACGACGCGACCGTCGGCGTCGCGACGCGACGATCAGGAAACTTCGCGCGTCCGTGCCACCGTTTTCTAGCCCACCTCTCCCTCGTCCTCTCCTGATGTCGGGTTAGACCATCGGAGCTGCTTGCCCCCGAGAGCGGCCGCTAAATTGCCCCCCGGGGCAATGCGTCGGACCAAGTGACGTCAGAGTCTCTGGATTTAGCGTAAACGATGGTAAAAGACTCGTCTGAGTTACTTTGGCACTGTACAAGACCCTCGGGTAGGCGTGGTTTCTTTGCCCCGCGATTCTGGAGGAGCCGAAGCAGTGTGGCCCATGAGGCATTCAATATTTACCTCTGTTACGAACTCCACGTGAACTTAGCTCTCAAGGTCAGAGAATACATCTGTATTTCTTCTTGTCGGAAAAGCACAGTAGATTATATCTGTTGATCTTTTCCTGTAGATAGGCGTGACTCGCTGCGAGTTGGAGTGGTTTCCTAGCTGTCAACTGTGGCCAGAACAACGTGCCTCGCAACAGTCTGTGTGCATACTTGCCTTGGACTCTATTATGAATCTGACTCTAGAGATCAACTAATGCTTGCTATCTGGATAGTAGGCGTGTCAAGTAGGCGTGACTGTCTCTGAGTAGGCGTGGTTTCCTAGCTGTCAACTGTAGCCAGAACAACGTGCCTCGCAACAGTCTGTGTGCATACTTGCCTTGGATTCTTTATGAATCTGACTCTAGAGATCAGCTAATGCTTGCTATCTGGATAGTAGGCGTGTCAAGTAGGCGTGGCTGTCTCTGAGTAGGCGTGGTTTTCTTGCCCTGCGATTCTTATGGAGCCAGAGCGTTATCCTAGAATGTCGTGCCAGTTGAGGTAGTATGTTACGTCGAAGGGAACCGTAGAGAAGGCGGTTTTCTAGCCTGGAGGAGGCTCGCGAGTCATTTACTCGGACCGAGTATCGTTAATCCGGCAGCAACGCCGGAAGCTGGCTCTCCAATGAATCTTTCGGAGTTTTCCCTCGGACGGAACGACCCTTGACCGATGCTCGCGCGGACGAGGCTTACCGGAAATTCGATTAACCGGTCGGGCTCTTCTCGAAGGAGACGTTGTGGACGTACAGCGAGGACTAGAGGGAGAGGTAGAGAGAGAGTGCAGCTGGCCTCAGTCGATGAATCGTATGAAATGCGACCTCTGCTCTTACGTAACTGGAATATCGAATTTAGAACGGCTATACCGTTACGTAACGCACGCGATCCACGAATTCGTTTCGTCGCCGACGAACGTTTTCGCGTGTCGCGTTCCACAACGATCCTCTTCCAACGCCTCGCGATGTAGATCCCAAGCAAATCCTGCCAGCCGACTCTGTCGACGAAAGAAATTTCGCGTTTTCGTCAGGAGGGTCGTGTTAGAGTGTGCTTTTCGTTAGGTAAAAAGCAGGAGGAATTGACGAAGATCTAGGTCGAACAGCGAAGTGACCAAGAAGCGTAAAGCTGACGGCGAAGATGCGATTGAAGCGAACGATTGGCGGAGCGCCGAATCAATTGGCCGCGAAGCGTTTCGATTCGATCAATTTACTGGACACGACGGCTGTTTCGGACCCTCCTTTCCCTGCTTTTTACCCCGTCCCTCTCTATACATGCCGGCACTCGAGGCAAAACGGCGATTCATCAATTTCAACGTATCACGGACAGCTTTCTGCGCAACCTGGTCGGCCTGTCGATTCGAAAAAAATACTCTCTCGTTAATATCGACGAACCGTCGCGCGCCGCTTCTTCGCCCGAGCTCGGGTACACGGGTTTATGGCCGACAACGGGATCGGACTATCGCGGTTTCGCCGCTGTCGTTGCCGTTCTCAACCAGTCATCAAATTTTATCGAACTGCGAATTACAATTATCGCTGAGACGCACGGAATCCCCTTCGGGATTGCTGCGACTCTGCTCAAACCGGGAAATGGTTTCTACGTAGATACTCTGCGTCCTGTTTTTCAGCCAAAAACACTACACAAATTTATTATTTCATCCTTGGCCACGTCATGTTCAAGAATCATTCTAGCCCTTATAATTCCTAAATCAAGCCATTCAAGTTAGCGACATAAAATTTTTAAACACTCTGTTACTGATTGTCGAAGACTACTGCATATTCGTTTTCGACTGAGTGCTGTTGCACCTTATAAATAAATTACTAATTAACGGAACATAGCAGAACATTCCCGCCTCCTAGACTCCTTATTCGACACATTTTGCACTCGGCTAAAACAGCGTATCTCTCCCTTCGGTGCACAATTACAATTACCTGCCGCGGCTGTTTACGCAGTAATAAAATTACTAGAAGCATCTTCAATTCAGACTTCTCGGACAGGAAGACGGCAGAACGGTTCGAGATGTATCTTACATTTCCACAGACAACGGCTCGGGACCTTTTCCTTCATCCAGGCAATTTACGCGATGCAATTGCAATTACCTTCCGTTGCTTAAAATCTTTTCCTCTTTCCTCTGTCGTCGTATCTTTGCCCATCGATTTACTAGAAATACCTGGAGCACGGAGATTCGTAGCTACAGTATAACTGTTTCGAAAATACAGTGATCTTCATTTTATTTCATTTCTTGTGGAGACTGTTCAGGGAATCTAGACATTTCTATTCCGAGAATTAAATGTGATTGTAATTATTATTCTGGAGGTAGTCCAGCTATTAATGCATATAATGTAAAATGTTAACTTCTGACATTCTATTAGCTCTTTGCACTTAACGCTATTTTAACTTCAGAATCATGATGTGTCATTCGGCCTGGGACATTTGTATTCTGAGTAATAAAACGGTTAAACATTCAGCGATCTGTTAAGTGCAAATAAATTTAGCTATGTGAAAATTATTTTAGACGAGACTGAATCAAGTTTTCATGGTATGTACGAAGGGTTCAAGTACTGTCTTGAAATGACAATCAAAATAATATTCCGTCTCACAAACAGAGCTGGGGAAAATAGTATTTTAAATAATAAATAGTAAGTAGTAAATAATCCTATTTATTTTTTAAAGATTGTGTACAACTTTGAAAATAAAAGATTTTATTTGATGCAGTAATTTTTGAAAGTAAGATAATTTATTTGAGGCAGTAATTTTTTTGAAAATAGTATTTTATTCGAAGAATATTGAAAATATTTATATTTTGTATTTATTTTCAATTTCAATTTAAAATAATATTGCTGAAAATTTTCGAATTCAATACATTTATGAGTATAAATCGTTTCTTAACGATAAGATAGACTGTATGTCTATGCGGTTTTTCGGAGTATTATAACAATGCAAAAAGTAAATAATTTTATTTCGTGTTTTCGGTTGTTAAAACAGAAATATTTTATCTAGTGGATCAAAATTCCGATTCAGGAATTCAGGATTCCGAAATCGTATATCTTATTTAAAATACTATTTTCTTCAAGCAAAACTAAATCTAAAATATTCAATAGCATTTTTGAAATATTTGTTTTGCTAAATAATGCCCACCTCTGCTCACAAAGTATCGCGAATAGATTCGCCCGTGCGAAAATCTCGCGAATAGCCCACAGCGGCGCTTCGAGATCTCCATTTGATCGAAAGAAGTCGGGCGTGGCGTGATCCTCAGCTTGTTCCGTTCGGGCCTAGACTGTCTTCCGGCCTCTATCTTCCTCGCAGAAACGTGACAATGGCAGCGAACCGCGAATCAGCAGCAACGGCTTCGCTTCTTAGAAAGGGCCGCGGGTAAAGGCGCGTCCGCGTGAAAGCGGGTTTTGTAGACATACACAATTTGTCAAACCGGCTCTCTCTCTCTCTCTCCCTCTCTCTTTCTTTCTCCGTTGGCGAGGCTCGGCCGGGCTACAATGAACCGTGTATTTTCCCAGCGGATTTTCCGCGATGGAATTCGGGCCATCGTTTCCTCCCTCCCCCGAGTTTTCCCCAGTTGGTGACGTCTTACAGTCGGCGCGGACCGCGCTTTGTTTCGGTGTGTTCGTGTCTGGCTGCGCACGGTTGCTCGTCGCCGCGTTGTTTGGACGGTTCGTTTGCGGAAGGAAGCGCATTCGAAAATCACGATCGAGGACGTACGTTTTCCTCGTTCATTGTCGTTTGTTCGCGCTTGTCCGTATACCGTTGTACGTGAGTGACGGTACACGAGCGCCCGCGCGCACACACACATACACCGAGAAGCACAGTCCCAGAGAACGGCCTCTCTCCTCCGTTGTGTACACGCGTTTTCCACGTTCCCGAACCCCCGCGTTTCTCTCGTATTTACCTACCCCCTTTGCGGACCCCTACGTCTCCCCGCTTCGTTTACCCTTTTCGTAAATCGTGACTCGTGACTCGTAACTGGCCGATCGCCGTGTGTCACTCCGCTACGATCGATTTTTCCTAGCTTCCTCTTCGAATCCCTCCTCGCACACATCTCCTATTCTCTCTCTCTCTCTCTCTCTCTTTCTCTTCTCTTCCCCTCTTATCGATTCCGGTACGCTCGACTACGCTCGAACCTCGATAAGATTGAATCCGAGGCGGCAGCCTTTTTGATTCACCGACGACGCCTGACGAATCGCGACTAATCGCGGGGAACGACGATCCGATGGCTGGGCTTGCTGCGTCGAATCGACGCGCCCGAGAGATCCAACTGATTCTTTCGCGTTCCACGACATTCTTCTCTCTCTCTCTCTCTCTCTTTCTTTCCCGCGCGTGTAACGGTCTAGATCTAGACGCTTCGAGCGTTCCGCTTCAGTGACAAGAGCTGCCGGGAAACAACGCCGGGAAACGCGAAAAACATTTCCCGGATCGATTTCGCGAAATGGTCGGAACGTGCCTTCGAAGCGGAGCCCTTACAGTCTTGCAACGGTAACTCGATGTCCTCTCCCGGCGACGATCCGTTTCCCTTAAACCCTTCGCCTTGGCGAGTCACGTCCCTCATGGAGACTCAAAAAATGTGCTAAATGCGGATGTTGTTCGATTCCAGTCTTTTGGAATTTTTAGTTAGAGACTTGCTGCATTTCTCGACTAGAATGCTCTTGTGATAAGACTAAGGGAGAGGTGCAATTAATTCACATTGATATACTTTCTCTTGTAACTGGAATGACGCGGATCTCGCAGCCTCGATGACACAGCGTGCAATCGTTCCGCAAACCCCAAGAGAGAAAGAAAGAGAGAGCCTGTACAATAGGGATGACGATTATTTTCAAAAAGATCGATTTTTCTGAATCGATTATAATCGAAGCTTCACGAATCGATCCACTAAAAAATCGTTCCCAAAATAATCAATGTTTTGAATGATAAAAATGATAAAAGAACGAAGATCAAAATTTTGGTGGACTCTTTTATTAAAGAAATAAAGTAATAATAATTATTAGATTGCGGATCTTTATGCGGTTATAGCAAAATTGAGTATATGAAGATCGAAGAATTTGAAAAATTTATTGCGTACTTGTTTCGCGCATGTCGAGTAGGGAATTAGCCAATGAACGAGTTCCGTTAGAATCATTATGCGCAGTGGAATCGTCGCGTTTTAGGAACATTTATATAGTTACTTTTGATGCTTGTTGGATATAAATACAGTCTCCACAGTAAACAGTCCACGGTCTCCACGTGCAGTCATACAATTTGCCATAGAAATCGTTTATTTTTACAATCTTAGAATCGATTATTTGTAAAAATTGGATATTGAAGAATCGATTCTAAAAATCGAATTACTTTATGAAAACAATCGATTAAAAATCGACATCCCTACTGTACAACGAACAAGGGAGGCCGATTTATTTATCGACGGCCGGGGCGCCGTTGACAAAAACGCATTAAAAAGTGAAAGCTCTTCGGCGCACAAGAGGAACGTTATAATCGTGTGTACAAAACAAGAAATATTAATCGTGATTACACGCGGCACGTCTGAACGGCCGCTCGTTGTGAAATAATGATGAGGTGCAGTTTAGTAAAGGGCACGCAAATTGAAAACGCCGCGCTTCGAATTAATGATCAATTATATTTGAACGGGGATGCTGATCCCGCTGTAAGCCGCGTAGACCGAAAAGCGCGACCGCGTTTCTCCACGGCGTTTTTCCCGACCGGATACACGGAAATTTATTTTACAGTAATGAAAAAAAGCGAGCGGCTACGCGGGAGAAGGAGAGAGTGATTTCGACATCCGGTGCTCACGGAATAGAGGGAAAGAGGAGCAAAGCTTAGCGCGATGGCGCGGACGTGATCCGAAAGCGAAGCCCGGCTCGGCGAACGTCAGCCGAAATCGGTACGTTTCGTCGCAACGGCGCGCACCGTCGCTCTAAACCTGGACCTTTCCCTCGCAGCACGAGTGTCTCCATCTTAGACTTTTGACCCCGGGATTTCCTCTCGGCTTAAGGACCCCAGATCTCTGTCTTTCAGGGGATAGTGGATCCCGAAGTCTGCCGGTTCGATTGGGAATTAATGGTAACGCCAGACGAAATCATTTATCATTTTGCGCATACGCAAATTCTAAAGACACAATTTACCTCTCCACCGAATGTGCAAATTGTTAGTTATCCTTCTTTCATTCTAACAGCGTTTCTCCACCAGAGAAATCCAGTAAACAAGACCCGCAATAAAACTGTGCCCAATTTAAATTAATCTGGAGCCTTGAAAGTGAGAAATAGTTGCAGCGAGCAATCAACAATGCGATATACGAGTTCAGCGCGCAGTCCGCAGCGTCCGGCGAGTTTCCAAAGATTTCTCGCCGTCCTAAATTCGTATAAACGCGAGACCCGCTAAAAACGGTGACAAATCCGGGCTCGTAGGTCTTCCTTAGGAGACAAGTAACGCGGAAATTTTTGTCGAACGCCTTCCACCAGCGAAATGTACTTTTAGCGATATGGATTCTAGATGGATGAGCAATAATGTAGGTTTCGCTTTTCCCCGGTGTTTTCCCTGGAGACGAACGAGAACGAACCAACCAACCAGCCAACGAACGAACGAACGAACGAAACGAACGGGTGGGATCTCGATCGATCGTTCGCGCGGCAAGACGAGCGTCGGCTGTTCTTTTCGAGGTGCGCGACAGATTACATACGTCCCTATCGGTCTGAAAGTCTCGGAGAGGGAGAGAGAGAGAGAGAGGACGATCGATCGATTCGCGTCTTCGCGGTTGAACGTCGAGGAATGCGAAACGAATCGTGGATGTTACGGTGGTGGGCCGTGACACCTTTACGTCCCGAATTCCTCTTTTACGTCTGTCTAGCTGCGGCTGGACCCTTAAGGGTAAAGTCCGCCTTTCGAGGACGAGTTCCGGGCGAAGTTTTACGGGCGAAGTTGGAATCTCGGCAGCTAGGAGAGAAGCGTCTCGCTCCGGGAACCGGGAAGGAAATGCGGTCGAGAGGGAAAGATTTCGCGGGCGCGGCCCCATAACTTCGCTCGTAAATTCGATATTCAAAACAGGAAGTGAACAATGCTCTTATACAGCGGCGCGCGGAGCAGCACGGAGCAGGAGCAAAGCTGAACGAAGCGGAACGGAGCAGGGCGAAACAGAGCGAAGCAGAACGGAGCAGCGTCCACTGCTCGAAACTCTGTCCCCGGCGCCCGCGCCCTCCAAATTCGACGATTAACGATCCACGCCTTCTCTCTCTCGATGCCGACCCGGCAGCCATCCGCACGATTGCGCGTCTCGCGTTTATTAAACGCGTCCATTGGAAATCGGTTTTTCCGCGTGCCGGCTAAGACCGACGATTCGACGCAGAGGAGACAGCGCAGAGAGAGAGAACGAGGAACAGGATAGATAAGAGAGAGAGAGAGAGGGAGTGAGGCATCCGGCCGATTAATAATTTTCTAGCATCCCTTCTTCCCCTTCGTTTCGCCGGGAATTCTAGGAGGGAAATTGGTGTTCCGATATGCTTTCGCGCAACGGCAATATCGCCCGGACGCAAAGGTTTATCAACGATTTATCGGCCGTCGGTGTGCTGTACAACGATCTCGCTGGAACTCTACTCGCCTCGCCGCGCCGTGGCTTGCCTCGCAGCGAATTTAATTTCGAATTTCGAGAAATTAAAATTCAGACGATCGAACGCCCCCACTCTATTTGCATACCGTAGCTATTTATTAGCCGAGGACCGCCCCGTCGCTTCTCTTTCCCTTCTCTCACTCTCTCGATCCCTTGATCTCTCTTTTTCGACGCCGTGGATGTTAGCCTGTCGATGGTCGGTGAATTTTTTTTTTGTTTTTTTTCGATCGGCCGGAGAGTGCAATTTTCGACGCGGCAATTGGACTTTTAGCTTTTACTTAACGGCCAATATCGTCGCAGATGTATTCGCCGGGGGTCCTCTATAAACGCGGAAACAATGGACGTTCATTATTTACAACCGGGGCTCTGGCTTGAATCCAATTGTCGGCGTTGCGGCAATTTTTTGATCAATGAGATCGGTACACACTCATTTCGGACCGGGCACCGCCGACCGTATATTTGCGAGACAGAGGCTCGACAGAGCCCGCGAATCAACGGCCGACGCGTTTTCCACCATACCCTGTCGACACTCTTCGAAACCTCCCTAAACCTTCGCAAACCATGATTTTTCGCTGAATCGAACGCGGATTCAAAGAACCAAATCTTGTATCAATTTCGCTGGTAATCGGACAATTCTGTCTGAGATCGTATTCCACAATTTATTTTCGAGTCTTCGATCAGTTCAAGCCTATTCCCCTCTGGGGATAAAATAAACACCGATTTCCTGGTGGTTCTTCGGGAGCTAAACGGTTCGATTAGGTTTCCCTCGATCCGTTTCTCGGACGTCGAGGCGCGCTCGTCTTTGACGGCGCTAATTCGTTTGTCGTTTAAACGCCGATGATAAACGAGCGATTGGCCGAGAGAAAGGCCGACTACAGGATAGAGAAGTAGGAAAATCGTTTAAGCGAGTCGGGAGATGAGTGGCGTGCCATAGATCGAGAACCTTGGGGAAGAGGGTGGGGAGAAAGGAGTCCAGAGAACAGAGAGGGAGAGGAGGAAAGAAAGATTGAGAGATCGCGTTCTTACGCGAGAGCGCTAGCGTGTGTGTCCACGAGCAAGATTGAGATGCAGACGGAGAAAGCTCGCGAAGAAGAAAAGAGAAAGACCGAGGGGAAAGAGAGAAAAGAGAGAGAGAGAGTGAGAAGGACTGACAACTGAAAAGAGACGGAGGAACAAGGGGAAGAGGAGTCGTTCAATTAGAGGACCCGAGCTGGCACGATCGAATGCGAGAATTCAATTTCTTCGGTCTTTCAATCATTTCGAGTGCGCCAGGCTTCTCTCAAGTTTTCTCTTCCTTCCATTCGCTTTTATCTGCCGTCTCTGCCGTTCGATCCCCCGGCCTATCGCTCTCCGCTGTTCGTTATCAACGGGAACAGAGCGCCGCGATCTTTTTCCTTTTCTTTTCTCTCTTAAGCGTTTACTTTCGGCTCGGCACAGCTTCGCACAGCTCCGCGCCGCTCAGGATATCCCTTCCCGGGTGGTAGTAGTTTAACGCCACGCCGAAAAATAAATTCAAAGAATCATCCGGCTCCGGGCGTTTTTACGCTAGCGAGCCACGCTGAATTCCGGATTTTCTAAATCCCTGCGACTCTACCGCGCCCGGTTTTTCCGCGAACGTTCCTTCCGCTTTTCCCACTGTCTCGCGTACGCGCGAGCCAGGATGAATATTAGGATCCCAGTTTTCCCGGCCTCACCCGGCTGGTTCTCGCTACATACTCTATCTCGATCGCTCGAGAGCCCGGCCAGAGCTCGATCCTCGATCCTCGAGGGACACTCTCTTCACCGTGACTCGCAACCCTCGCTGGATTTTCCTCGAGATGAAATCCAGAATTAGCGCTGACGCAGTCAAACAATTTCCCGGGCTGGGAAAAATGCGACTGTTACGGCACCTCGTGATTGCTGATCCGGGGAACCTCGCTCGCGATTCCCACGTCTCGCAAATGTAGCTGAGCTTGTCCGAAATGTTCATAATGTTTGACGCTGTTTGAACGCGACTTCGAACAGAATTAAATACTGAATCTGGAACAGAAATTGAAACTACAGCTTCGTAACAGTTCAATGATTCGCCATGTTCTATCGCAGACAAAAAATAGAAGCAACTAGAGCGTCTCAAACCCAGTCAAACGCGCACAATTCTCCCAGACCTCTTTTACTCGATACTCTGAAAAAGCACGCGGTGAACAGCGCCTGGTGCACAGACGTCGAAGAACCAGTTTGTCGCGGTGTGACAGTGTTTGAACAGTCCGGGCAACGGTGTCGATTGAAGAATCCGCAGCTCTCATCCGCGATCCCCATCCCCGTTGCCGCTTGCTTTCACGCGATGGCGGCTGTAGAAACGCACAGGAAACTCTGCGTTCCGCTTTGATCTGACAAGCTGGCACGTGCGCGCGCGATGCACAGGAGCGGCGCGTTTGTAGCAGCGAGTCGAACCGTGCCGCGGTGGAAAGAAAACCGCGGTATGAAATTTTAAAACGCGTCTGGCCGCGGAGTTTTCACTTTTAGCGTGAAGCGGCGACGGTAGACGAGTTCGACGAACGTTTTGCTGCTAGACGAGAGCAAAAGAGCGAGAGAGAGATAGAGAGAGAAATGCGAGAGAACGATCGGTTTCACGGTTTCCTGGTGCGAGTCGAAGTTGGTGGCTGCTCGCCGGCTGCGCTGACAGTGACGAAGAGACAAGGAAAAGCAACGGAAAGGAGAAACGGTGTAGAACGAGAGAAGAACGGGGGATGCAGGAAAAGTATGAGGCGAACGTGTGCGAGTTCTCGGGGGCGGTTTCGCAGCGCGACGAACAAATCGTACGTAGTTGAGGGTGGTAAGGAACGGCGCCCGCGAGGACGAGGAGAGTTGCGGAAAAGGGTGGCGCGCGGGTTCAGAGGAGGGGGTGGGGTGCACGGAGGAATAGGAAGGGAAAGAGATACGGAGAGGCGAGTGCACACTATTTCCACCGGTAGCCTGCAACCGGCTCATCAATCATCGGAGTTTAGAGTCGGACACGTAATTTCCGGGGCGTGGGATTCGTTCGACGCGCGCGTCCGCTCGACCGAGACTCCGATTGGCTGCTGGCAGCTAACTGGGCCATCCGATTGGCTGTTCCACCGCGTCTCTATGATTTATGAGCCCGAGTGCGTTCGTTAATATGCCCGGTGATCGGTTCGAGCGAACGAACCCCGACCAGCTAGCCCGGACTGGACCCGCACGAGACACACGGCCACCTCTCTCTCTCTCTCTCTCTCTCTCTCTCTCCCTCTCTCTCTCCCTCGCGCTCGTTTCGGCTGCGAGTGCTGCGACGTGAGTTATACTCTGCGATGGCTCGCCCACTGTTCCCTCAATCATAGCCCATTCTCTCCTTCGCTCTCTGATCGGCCGCGAGCCCCACCGTGATCCCACGTCAGGATTTAGCGGTCCCGAATCAATATACTCTGTCGCGGCCATATATTTAAGCAGTCTGCTCAACGCTAATGTCAATAAACTGGCCACCCTTTCGCGATCTCTGGTGCTGAAGCTGCTGCTGGCTGAAGGGTGTCCCAAAATTCACGCAAGAAGTAATTTTCATAGAAAACACAGGTTTTTAATTAAAAATTGTGAACTTTTTATTGATTCGTAAAGTATACGGTATAGGGTTATGTATGGAATAGCATATCGGGTAAATAGCACTCTTTTGTCGAAATTTTCCATGGCCGTTTTGCATAAATATGCCCGAATTTCGTTGATACAGCGCTCAATTTCTTCCTTCTAGGCGTGGTTGGTCGTGAGCTTGTTGACATGAACCTTAGACTTCAAAAAAGTCCAACGGCGTTAAAACGGGTAATTACACGATCGGAAAATGACTCGTACAGTAATTGAATTGTTTCTCGGGCTGTCATAATTTTTAAAATATTGCTCAACAATGAAAACGCGTTGTTCTTTCGTGTAGCACTCCACTTTTAATAACCCCGAAAACTGTCAGCTGTCGCGCCGTCTTTTTTCCCGTTGGCAACACTTTACCGCACAAATGGTGCAGAATTGAAATCTTCCGTGAATTTTGGTACACTCTTTAAAAGCTTCTCTAACAGCGTTGACTGCCATTCATCGAAAAATTACGGTAAAATATTGTTGTTCGGTTAAAAGCAGGCCGAACTCAAGAATTCAGGAATTCAAGAATTCAAATATTCGAGGATTCAAGAATTCAAGAATTCGAGGTTTCAGGAATTCAAGAATTCAAAGACGCTTCAATTGTGCTACGCCAACGAGAATTGGGACGGTGCAATGATTTAAAAGCTTCTCTAACAGCGTCGACTGCCATTCATCGAAAAATTACAATTTATCGTACAGCCATTGAACTGATTCTGTCCAGTTCATTTATAAACGAACTTTTACAACGACACTGTGGATTATTCTGTGTCCAACCAGCTCGCTACACAGAGTACACTGATCCGTTAATTCGATCGATGAGATTTCACGTCCTCTATCGCGTTAGCCAGGTCGCGATCCTCTTGCGAGCCTACAATATTCTCCACGGTGACTAACGGTTCACCAACGTCCGAATCCAATTCGAGCTGCGATAATCTCTATAAATCTCGAGGTCTCGGTTAAACAGACGACCGACGACTCTTACGAAAGTTTCACGTGTCCCACGATATCGCCGATTTACGATGGACTGTTGGTTTCGATGCGGAAGACTGTATTTCGTCGATTCAGACCCCTCTTTTCGCGCTGGAATCGATACATGGAAACGCGATGCTCCGGCGCTGGTTCCGTCACGAGATATTGATAGATTCTCCGTGGTGTCAATTTTAAAAAATGGATCCCCTGGGAAAATTAAGACCAGCTGCGAAACTTTTAACTACATTCATCTTCGAGAAAGTTGTTCCTCGCCTTGGTGGGACTGGAATACTTCAGATAAATGATCATTAGACTGCGCTTATACAAACGTCTTTCATTAACAACAGAAATATAAATGTCTTTCTTTAACGATAAGTTTGCGATAACACTTATCCATAAATCCTTCGAATCCACCATTCTATTCCATGTCTCATAAATGCTTAAGCATCGGATCAATCTATGAACACACCCGTGTAAATAACAAAGTAACATGAGCTATAAATACCCACAATGCACAATTATGGAACTGACAAGACCAAGACGAGTCGTCCGACGTGAATTTTTTAGCACTATCGATCGCCATTCCCCATTAGGATAGTTCACAGATGATTCTCCGTGTCAGACAAAATCATTTGTTCGAACGGCTCCGAAAGCAACGACAAATTTTCGAACCCTGGTGCTGTATCTACGATTTGTTCTCTGACGAGGAATTGTTGTGCTTCGCCGGTGATTGCGAGACACCGCGTATACTATCGCGCGTCATCGGCCGCGTCTCCCCGTGTTTTTCGAGCCCCGATGTCGGAACGTTCGATTAAATATTTAGAATGGAACACGAGGGATTCGGTCGGGATATGGATTTTCGATGAGCGCCGTTTCAACGCCGTTAGAACGGCGTCGAGGACTAGGACTGCGTCCCTGCGGTTATTTCTATTGCGCACGCAAACCATAAAAGCTCGATCTCTTATCTGCCGGCGATCTGAAATCGTGTCGCAGCGCGACCCAGTTCGGCCGCGGAATGTATTGCGTGTGGGTGGCTCGGATTCGTTGGATGTCTTTCTGGATAACGCTTCGGAGCTCGCGGAAAAGAATGGGTCTAAATTAGCGTTAGAAATCACGGTTCTCTGATTGCATTCGATCCGGCGCGTCGGGATTATTCGTTACAAGCTCTCGCATAAGCGGAAGAAAATCGGATCCGGCAGAAAATCAAGAGCGATACGAGGATGTTCTAGAAACGTCTCTGCATGCGAATAAAACGATATCTCGAGCGCAGTCGACGTAATTCCAGGGAATCGGATAGCCGTGAAAGCGCGAGGAAACTCTTAGCTCGATATATCCGGTTCTCCAGGGGACGAGAAAAATACAGGGGCGCCTCGTCGGGACTCGTTCGGATCCCCTGGACCAGAGCCAGGAAATAGCGAAATTGATAAAATTTGCCGAACAGAGAGCCAGGCGCCCCTCGGCCCGAACCCCGGCCCGGTCTGTCCCGTTAAGATAGCAGTTCCGCTGGGTCAACAAACCGGCCACATCGACTGGCAAATTGTCACGACCATCGTAAAGATTCACGTACCTCTTCCTATTCAGCCCCCGGCCGCTTATACCTGCAATTAGGAGCCACTGCCGCCGCCCAAACTTCCAAATTATCCCGCCAATCGATGCAAATGGCAATACATTTAAGCCTCGCCGGTCGCCCGAACTAGCCCGCCGATTATTCCCCCGGCAAATTGGCAAGTAATTCGCAAATATCGAACCCAATTATTTCGTATCAATCCGCGGTAATTCTACCAATTTTTTCGGCGTGCCTCTAATTTGGTAAAAATACACGTGCATCTAATTGCAACGGAAATTCTACATCGTACTTCTGAGCGAGTAAAACGACGTGCATCTAATTGCAAGTAAAACAGCACATTGTACAATTAACGTACGTAATTAAAATAAAGTTCTTGAAAATTCGCAGGCTGTGAACGACTTTGTTTCACTCTCTGTAATTATTTCATCTAGAGGGTCCGCTGAAAGAGTACAATGGAATTAGATTGTGTAAACTTTATCGTTGCGAACCAACACCTTTGCGAGCCACGGTGCGCGAATCGACTTCGCGTCTGCTACTGAAATATCGTACATTTTCCACGCTCTCTTCGTCGTGCAAAGTCGTATCAAATTTTCGTCAGTATCATTGTACGATTCTATGAACTAAATACACCGTCTCGGGGAACATTTTCTGGTATCTAATTTCGTATTGAGCGTCTGTGATACGATTAACATCGACTATATCTGAAAGTTTAATGTCTGTGCGACTGTAAAGGATTGTTACAGAACTGCTGGCAAGTAGACTGTAAAAAATCCTGTTGCTCAGCTGTTTAGATGTCGTGAAGCGTTTAACTTGTTTCTGTTTACGTTGCAAGACGTGCCCGTTTAAAATGTGACAGTATAAACGGAGCGTAAACGTCTGGTTTATAGTGTGAGGGAAAATTGATTGAAGCATTATGCCGGGATCTTGTTTAGCTATTTCCGAGTTTATGAAGTCAACGAATATCATTGAACGTTGCAGAAAATTTGGTGCATTCAAGGTTAAAGAGACAATTGGCAGTAGCGGGGGGAGTGGCACGCGGGAGCGATAAGCGCGTTTACCTGCTGGCGATCGTTGGTCGGCGTAAAAAGGGTTCGTTAAGAAGCGTCGGCTGAAAAACAGCGGGAAGAAGGGCTCGAGCACCGTTTATCCGTGGTTTATACGGTGCTGGCGCGATGAGGAACAGGAAGCCGCGTAAACGCGCGTACACGTAGCTCTTGCACACGTTCCTGCGACCGCTGCACGGTCTTTTTTCCACGGTATTTCGCCAGTTTCGCCACGGCGCAAACTACCTAATGGCAAAACCTGCCTTGGCAACGAAAAGAAGAGAGAGCGAGAGAGAGAAAAAAGAGGAGAATCGGCGGGTAGAGAACGCGAGAAAAAAGAGAAGAAAAGGCGAATCGGAACGGCGGCGTTGGGCGCGTCGGAACCGGGGAAGGAGGAGGACAGCCCGGGCGTAATAAGCCGGCCCGAAGAAATTATATTTTATGATTGCCGCAGCGTTTAAGCCGCCTACGGCGCAATGCACGCGCGCAATTATTCCATGCATTCTAAGCTGCGATTATGACTGTTGGCTTGCTCGATTGCCGCGCCGCCTCTTGCCTCACCTACGTTTCCACGCTACGCCCTTTTCTCGCATTCCTCTATCCGCAAATCCGAACTACACATTCGAGTGTTCGTCTCGCGCGCCTCTCCTGCTTTTTGCGAGAGCTTTATCTCCGTAACGCACGCGTACTCGCTCTATCCGTCTCTCTCCTCTCTGTACACCCCTCTTTAGAAATATGTATCGCTTCGGACGTGAAACACGCTCTTTGTCTTCCGGGAGCTGCTTCGATCCACCTCCGGACCAGTTAGAAATGCCTCATACGTTTTCATTCTTTCGGAAAATGTTTGTCTGCTACAAAATTCATCTCGAATTCTCGAAAGTATGAATATTCCTTCATGTCGATCGTAGATAGCGCAAATAAACAATTTAATGATTTTGTCGGCGCAGGTTAGTCACTAAGCAATTTTGCAATTTAAATTGTTCTCGACCATTCTCAAGAGACACTTTGCGTCTGCAAAATAATGTAAACTATTAACAAAACCGGGTAATACCAATAAAACTTTGACATACTGGCTATGTGTAAACGAATTATATAAATTCAATGATGGAACTTTTGAGAAAACTAATCAACACCATGCCGGTAGACGTTAAACTGAAACCATGTGGCCGTTATGGAAGAACCAAACGTAAGAACAAAGGAACGACGTGTATCGAACGATAGCCAATCGGAACACAGAGATCGATGAGTTCTCGAATCAATATTTGGCGACAATCATGCCGGGCAACCATACCCACTTCACATGTGCTTATACACCATGTAGATGTAATGGTAAATTAATAATTGACATTCAAAATATTTGAACCAAAAATTACATACAACTACTCTTGTATGTGAGAGCACTAGGTGTTTCATTAAATTGTTATGTGGATTGGAAACAATCCACGCCTGTATACGTTTCTCCAGAACATTTTCTGCAGGATCAAGACTGGAGAGCAAAAGATACTTTCTCAAAAGTATCTTTACAGCGAACCCGATCTGTTTTTCAGTTTACTGTCCCAATTGCGACGAAAAAGATTCGACTCGATAGAACTGGTACGTAATTCTCGAGATAAAAATTCACGAGTTCAGCCTATTTTTGAACCGACGACGCGGCGTTCTAGTTTCTTTCAGTCGAGCGCGAGCGGCGCTGGAAAATTCAGTATTTCAGGAACAAATTCGAAATCGGCCAAGTGATGACTTGAACCCTCCTAAATTTTGTATGATTTCGATGATTCTGGAACGTTTTTTCACACAGCCGAGCCAGAGTCGCAGAGCAGATATCGAGGCAGCACGAAGACAGAAATGATAAAGTAGGAGTCACGGCTGAGTTAAATACGGAGCTGGCAAACAATCGCATCGCGATTACAGAGGCCAGGCTAGTGCATCGGCTCCCTGAGAAAGGTTTCCGGCTCCCTCGGTGAATCCTTTTCTCCCTGCAATCTCGGATCTCGCGCGCGAGAAAGATTCGATCCTTTGTGGCCGATGAACCGGACGGCAAAGTTCTCGTCAACGCGAACCAGCTTCCAAGATTGCCTACGGTGTCGCGTCACCGTACAAAATCGGGATTCTCCTGGACGATATTGCCAACTTCCTACCCTTGGTTTTCTGCATTTTCCCTTCTCCCCTTTCTTTCGCGGCCCCTTGCATTGTCGCTTCGCCGACTTCCCCCCGGAAACTGGGATGAGATTCGCCGGCTACCCCTTTTGTCCCCCGCCTCTGTCCCCTTGTCGACCCCCTATCCCTTCTCGTTCCTCTGTATCGACTGGATTTCGTCTTTTCGCGCGGAACCCTCCTCGGAATCGACGGGGCGCGTACTGTTTGCCCTAGAGCTGAGCCGCGCGAGCTGACGCGAGAACGCGTCATCGAGGAGAGTGGTTTGGAAAATTGCACGTCGAAATGCTGAATTAATGCCCGACGGTGCGTGAATCGACACTGCACGCGATTTTCGGGATCGATTTAGAGGGCACGCGTCCATTAGACCGGCACGCTGCTACGCCCTCAAAAGCAGACGCAGTTCAGCGATTTTTTTTTAAATAAACGCTTTGAGTAAATCCAAATGTTTCTTCTTGTGGCCATTGCTTGCGCACCGAGCCGTGCGGCAGAAATTTTCCGGGATAATTTGTCCATCCATTTTTGGTGCAACTCTTGTCGAAATGGGCGCTGTTGCAAAATCAATATCGTTCGCAGTTGCTGATGATCAGAGTACATAAAAAATTAATGTGGGTCGAATTGAGCTTTATTCTGTCTTGAGCGTAAAATGTAAAATGTGTATTATATACAGTGCTGTGAATAATTGTAAACGCAACCATATTTTTATGTTGTTCATGGTACTGAAACAAAAATTGACGAAACCGTTCATACATTTCTATAGTCTAAGAAGTGAGCAAACGAAAAATAATAGTTTTGTTAAAAAAATACAGGAAATAAGTGTGAGTTTATAATTAATCACAGCACTCTATTTGGAACGTGCGTCATTCGGGCAACGCGACAAAAAAAAAGCCTGACGTTCTACCGTTGTGCACACCGGACGCGAACAAAGGGCTCGTTGTAATTTCTCCGGGTCCACTTGAAGCACCCGGATCCATTTTCGATCCGTGTATCTGTTACGCCGGCCTTGCTGCATAAAGAATGCACGAGCGTCCTCGCATCCCGTCCGAAATCTCGATCCGGCGCGGCGCGGTGGGCTCTCCCGAGGAACACAACGGATATTTATTCCGTCTCGGTATTACTCGCTTCTGCTCGCTTTTGCGGGGAGCCTCGACGCAGCCGGGGGTTCTCGAGAGCACGAGGCTAAATGCAATCCGGGCTATTAAGTGCCTTTGATCGCTGGGTCTTATAGACCGTGTGTGCGATCCTGCGCGGGGCTCTTCGACTCTCTCGAAACGCGATTCGGCTCCCTCTCTCCTAGTTATATCCAGTTTGACCTCGTTCCGCGATATTTCGCGAAATGTTACCGAGGTGGGGGAGTCGCGGGGCGGCGCGGACTCTGACAAAGGTACCGGCGAAATCGTGTCGAATGCGATGCATCGATGCACAACAGACATCCCGCAATATCCTAGTTTTGGACACCCAGAAAAATTGACTGCTCCAGCCACCGGCAATGGCTAACGCTCCCAGGAGAAAAAAAGCCTCGCATCCTTGTCCCCGGATTTTTCAGCTCGCAAGGATTGGAGGCTGTCGACATTACTGCGAAGACTTTCCGGTAAAATATTGTTGCTCGGTTTCCAGCAGGACGAACTCAGGAATTCAAGGATTCGAGGATTCGAGGATTCGAGGATTCGGGGATTCGAGGATTCGAGGATTCAAGCATTCAAGCATCCAGGAATTCAAGCATTCAAGCATTCAAGGATTCAAGGATTCAAGGATTCAAGGATTCAAGGATTCAAGGATTCAAGGATTCAAGGACTCAAGGATTCAAGAATTCAAGAATTCAAGAATTCAAGAATTCAAGAATTCGAGAATTCAAAGACGCTTCAATTGTGCTACGCCATTGAGAATTCGAAAAGTGCAATGATCGCCGAATTACAAACAGAGCAAAACTTCGCGACATCCCAGTAGTCCGACTACCCGAATAAGCGAACGTGGAAGATCGGAGACAGTGGAACGACCCCGCGATGGGTCAGACGTCGTATCCCAGTGATATCCGAAGAATGGGACGACGCAGGAAACGAATGGCCCGCGGCGACGAGGAGGACGTGTCGCTCGGAAAGTTATTCGCGAGGAGGCGAACAGGTTCCATGATTTTTCGGATCAGCTGCGGATAATTGTTCAGCGGCGAACGGAAGCTCTCGCTAATTTTGAAAGACAGGCTCGCGCGTAATTTGTCACAGGTAATACGTACCGGTGTAACGCCTCTCGAACGATTCATCATCGCGCGGAAGGTAATGAAAGTTATGGAGTATAATTTGGAATAAGCAAAGATTTATAGTCGGCCGTAAATTCCGGGGTGCGTGCGCGCGACAATATGAATTTTTCGTTATAGTCGTCAAACACACCGAGTCTACGGCGCGGATGGGACACGAGTGCGTACGCGGTGCAGACGTGAAAGTGAACTCGATTAAATCTCCTCCATCGGGAAAATTCATTCACGAATTAATAATAGATTTTCGATTTACAAAGATCCGTAGCCTGGCAAGATTTTCCATAATTCGTGCACGCAATCAGGAAGATTTGGTAATTACGACGAAGACTTTCGGGGATTTTTGTGGAGCGTGGGGCCAATTCGGCGAGCGCAAACTGACTCTCCGGCGCGGTGAATTCGTTGTTTCCACAGGGTGACAAGGCAGCGGAGGTACCGGGTCGGAGCTTATTCGTGCGACCGCATAAATTCCCTGACGTGGAAACCTCCTAATGTTAATTCGAAACAAAAGCACGAGCGTCACCCCTCACCGTGCCGCACTGTACCGTGCTGTGCCGTGCCGGGGGTCCTGCGAAAGTCTAGCCAAGACTGAACGCACAGAGACAACGAGAGAACGCCGCACCGCTGCTCGCAGCAAAGCCGGAGGTTCCGGTGGCGCGGCAGGGATGCAGGGAATTCTGGGGCTGTTGCGGAGCTGGGTCGAGCGGATTCGGGCACGGCACTACGGCACACGGTATAGCACGACAACGGAAACAGGGTTTTGTTCGAGGGATGCGGCAGAGCGAAGGGTGGCCGCCGGAATATCCACCGCAACAAGGTGCACCGTCGGAAAAAGGGAACGACAAAACGCCCAGAAGAAATAAAAGCCACAGAATCGGCGCATAAAACCGGCCAACGGACATCCCCGGTTCTCTCGAATACCCCGAAACGCAAATACACGACGATTAGATATTTTCTACAGTTACTGACCCGCAATCGTTCCCCCATCTTGTCTGTCGGATCTACTTCGGTCGTTGCTGGGATAATTCCATGCAAGATTCTCTCTCTCTCTCTCTCTCTCTCGATCCTTCCCTTTAACACTGCTGTGATTTCTCCTCGTTACAATCCACTCTCATTTGTGCTTCTCTTCTCTCCTCCAGCACTTTACTCCAACTTTCCTAAACCTGTAAACATCCCTCGAATATTCGAGGGTCCATCGAAGCCTGGCGCAAGCAAGGAAGGGATCACCCGTAAATCGCACAGGCGAGCTCCCGAACTACCCTTCGGCCCTTTACCTACATCCCTCGAAGCAGCTTGTTCCTCGAGACTCCAGCATCTTGCGAACTTTTTCCATTTCGAGGGGGAGAGAAGAATGGTAAAAATGCGGCATTGACGGGGCATTGATAAATTCGCGGCGCATCGATCATGGGAACGCGGGACACGATGGGTACACACAATGTGCAGCGATAACTCATTTTCCATTGGCGGATCGATGCCGGCGAAGTTGTCGTCTTGACCGACGTCGCACAATAGCGCTGAAAGAACCGATCAAAAATCAACGTTCGTAAATTGTGAATCGGTAAAACGAATTTTCTAATACTCCTGCTCGATGGTAGAGAAACAAAGTACCACACATCAAGTCGTTTCGTCCCATTGTGCGTCGTAGATCGATGTATCGCTCGGCATGTCGTGCTCGCGCGTTTAGCGACTAGTATCCCCGTCGTCACGTGTCCCGTCGAAAATAAGTATCGTCTATTGATAAATGCGGCCGGAGCATTGCCGACGAGGCATGGAAGAACGAGAGGGTGAAAGAGGTGAAATTCCATTGGCCCAACGTAGATATTTTCCTCGATTCCCGTGGAACACGCGACCGACCGCGTTACAGTGCGCGTACACTACACATCAGGACGCGGCACGAAGCGGAGCGGAGCGGCCGCGGGTTTGCCCGCTCGCGTACACGCTCGCACGGAACGAAGAGATCGCTTTATACCGCTTCGTTCTATACGTGCGCCGTAAAAATGCAAAGCAGGCTTGCACGTCGGCGCATACATCAGCGTACACGTGCACACGAGACACCCGCGCGCGCGGACCCGCCTCGCAGAGAGACAGAGAGAAAAAGAGAGAGAGAGAGAGAGGGGTGTCAGGTGGGTAGCAGGGGGTCGTTTACCCTGCGCCGCCACTCCGTTATCAACTCGCCCCGATATTATCGACGAAACGCAATTTTCTCGGGTACGCCACCAATTTGACGTCCCGTTTTACCCTCTACTCCGTTCCTCGTGCATCTTTCTCTTTGATCCGTCCGTGCCCCGGCCCCCCGATCCATTCCTCTTTCACTTTCGTTCGTCTCGTTCCCGCCCTCGCCTCTTTCACGCGTTATTTCACAGTCGACGTTTTCCCGTCGCTTCCGCCGCAACGGCCGTTTAGTTTTTCACAAAGCTTCTCTCTCCGAGCGATCGGAAAGGGGAGCCCCCGTCTATCCCTCTCTCTCTTTTTCTCTACTCTAATCCGCTTTGCTTGTTGTTTCCTCGAAGAGCTTCGTACGAGCGGCCTAACAATCCGCGAATCTCGGAAGTCGTCGGCCGATTCGCGAACACACCTTCGAACGACGCGGCGAACGAGCGACCAAGTGGCTCGTTTTCCTATCGGCGACGCGAACGAGCGGTCGTCGGGTCGCGTTCCACGCCGAGTTACGACCGCTTTGTTCGGTCCCTGCGGTTACTTCCGAAAGAATTCGATCGTTGACTCTCTGCGGTCGCGTTTTACGTTCCACCGCGATAAACCGAGCTCTCTCGGTCCTGCGCTGCCACTTTTTCTCTCTCTCTCTCTTTCTCGTTCTCTTCCTCGCTCCGACGAATAATATAGTTTGAACCCCCGCGGAATGGACAGAGAGCAACGCGACGGGAAACTAATTTCCTCTTTGGCGATCGTGAGCATTCCACGGAGCCCGGGCCCGGCCCGCCGCGCAAATATTTGTCGTAGTTTGCGAGCCAGCTGGCCAGCGGTCGGAATGCGTGTAAGTTGTCAGAAGTGAAAACAAAAAAATATAAAAGAAAGAAAGTTACGGCTATTTACGGCGGAAGGGAAAGGCAGCGAGAGAGACGCCGATACAGGAGGCAAGGCTGGCTGGCAGGCAGACGCGGAAAATGAAGGGGTATCGAGGATCCCATAGGAAATCGTCGGGAATGCCAGCCCCTGTTCGAGTCTGAACAGGACGGAACAATGCCGGTATAATGGGCGAGTTGGTGCACGCAGCAGCCGAGTCTGGAATTTCACTCGCGATACACCGGCACTTCACCCTCTCTCGTGCTTTCTCTCTCTCTTCCTCTCTGCACTCTCTTTATCTCTGACTCTCTCCCGTGTCGGTTGTCCGTCGGGTACACTGTATCGGCATCTCTTCCTATAATATGTATTCGACTGCGTGAGAAACGGATCGCTGGTCTCGTTCTCCGCGAGACCGGTCGATGCATCCAGCACCCGTTTTCGCGAAATATTAGTCGCAGAATGAAACCGATCGCTCGCAAAGCGCCCGGTAATTGCGCGCCGTTCGCCTGCACCGAATACACGGCTTTTCACCTATTCACCTGCTACACGAGTTTCGGTTCTCAACGAGGAGACGCGCCGTGTCGTCGTTTGCTATCGTCCGTTCTAGTTCAGGCGAGTTTCCAGCTCTCTCGAAGTCCAGGCGATTACGTGCATGAAGCGTCGGAGCAGTTGCACGGTTTTTTTTCGGGAACACGCGGTACCGCAACCGTCGCGGTCATTCGATTTTCTCGCCGGTTTGAAAACCCGCTCTCTTTGTTCGGCACGCGGCCATGCAGCCCGCTACTTTCGCCACCGTGCTCTCTCTACATATCGATCCGACGGTATACACTGTGTTTCCGAAATCCTGCGACTACTGGAACTGGACGGAAATATGTCGCAGCGGAAAGTTTCGTCTTGGAAATTCTTACTTTGGAAAGTCGTGTTCGATGCTTGAGAAGAGTTTTGTTCCTGTATGTCGACGAATTTTTGCATTCTATTTGCAGAATTCTCTCGTGTTAAGGCTCGTTCATCGATTAATTTAACTATTTGACGGAATTTTTGTTATTTCCAAAACTGTGTTTCTTTTATTCGCGTAGTTCGTCTAATTGTGTCAAGAATACTTTGGATTTGTTATAGTTAATATTTTTTAAACCTTTGGATTGTTCTTTTATTCGCGTAGTTCTTCTAATTGTGTCAAGAATGCTTTGGATTTGTTATAGTTAATATTTTTTAAACCTTTGGATTGTTCTTTTATTCGCGTAGTTCGTCTAATGGTGTCAAGAATGCTTTGGATTTCTTATAGTTAATATTTTTTAAACTTTTCGATTGTGTTATATATTCGCGTAGTTCGTCTAATGGTGTCAAGAATGCTTTGGATTTCTTATAGTTAATATTTTTTAAACTTTTCGATTGTGTTATATATTCGCGTAGTTCGTCTAATGGTGTCAAGAATACTTTGGATTTGTTATAGTTAATATTTTTTAAACCTTTGGATTGTTCTTTTATTCGCGTAGTTCTTCTAATTGTGTCAAGAATGCTTTGGATTTGTTATAGTTAATATTTTTTAAACCTTTGGATTGTTCTTTTATTCGCGTAGTTCGTCTAATGGTGTCAAGAATGCTTTGGATTTCTTATAGTTAATATTTTTTAAACTTTTCGATTGTGTTATATATTCGCGTAGTTCGTCTAATGGTGTCAAGAATGCTTTGGATTTCTTATAGTTAATATTTTTTAAACTTTTCGATTGTGTTATATATTCGCGTAGTTCGTCTAATGGTGTCAAGAATACTTTGGATTTGTTATAGTTAATATTTTTTAAACCTTTGGATTGCGTTCTTTTATTCGCGTAGTTCGTCTAATTGTGTCAAGAACGCTTTGGATTTGTTACAGTTAATATTTTTTAAACCTTTGGATTGTTCTTTTCTTCGCGTAGTTCGTCTAATTGTGTCAAGAATGCTTTGGATTTGTTATAGTTAATATTTTTTAAACCTTTGGATTGTTCTTTTCTTCGCGTAGTTCGTCTAATTGTGTCAAGAATGCTTTGGATTTGTTATAGTTAATATTTTTTAAACCTTCGGATTGTCACACTATTCGACTTCCAAGAGCAAATTCGCAGACAAAGAGTTCTTCGGAACGAAGTTTACCGGTCAAAGTGAGGACCGGGCACTGCACACTTCCGCCGGCGAGTTTTTAGTTTCTTAATCCTTTGACAGCATTCGCGGGACACTATGCAGTTTAACAGGCCGTGCGAATTGCTGAAACTCATTACAAAAATTGAGGTTCCGTTTGAGCTTTGGCTGCACGAAAACATGGTGGAAAATTGATGTAGCGAATCTGGCTGGTGGAAAGGACGAGGGTTCACTCTGTCGCGATAACGTGTGCCATAATCAACGTCACGAAGAGTGGTTCGTGTAAAGCCGAAGGAACCTCTAACTTTTGTTTCGAGAGAGGCACATCGGTAGTCTGATTAAGAAAAACAATCGGAAATGTTAACAACTGGGCGAATTCGTCTATCGAAAAGGTTGGAGAGCGGCTGCAGGATGATTCAGGGTTGAAAGTGAGACCGTTGGTGGACGCTGCATAGGCTCGGCGTCGCGTCGGTCCGGTTTCCATCGGCGCGAGATCGAATCTGAATGACGTTTCGAACACTCGACGAACGGCAATCCGGCGTGCAACGATAAAACAGAGCGAATGGAAAATCGAGTGAAACGGCGGACGGGTATCGTTTTTGTTTGACGAATAGCTCTTTAGTTCGATGGTATCGATCGAGGCGTCGTTCAACGGAGAAGAATGTTTGGGAAAGCCGACATTGGCGCCGAGGATTAGCAGAACCGGCGCGGCGATCGAACGGGGCGAAGCTGAAACTGTTTACGAGCACCGATGCACACCGCGGATGCACCTCGCGGGATTCACCCACGCGCACGTGGCCGATGGATGCAACGAGCAAAGAACAGAAAGAGAAAAGGACAAAAGGGAAACGAGCAGAGAGAGAGAGAGAGAGAGAGAGAAAGAAGAGGTAGAGCAACGGGGAAACGCGATACCAGCGGCGGCTGCGAATCGCCTCGAATAAAAGCGATCGAGACGATAGCACCGATCACGAAATAAAATTTTCGTGAGTCCCGTCTCGTCCCGACGCATATGCTACACCGAGCAGCTTTCGCAGTTCGTACGCTCGCACGCGCGCCCTCCCTTCCCTCCCGTTCCCTTCGAAACTACACACCCTAGACTACTACCCTACGTTCCTACATTTTATCGACTTTCTTCCGACGTCGGTTCGAGACGCGAACGCGATTCCCTTCTTTCCTTTCTTTCGCATTATTTAGGGACTGTTCCCCGTTTCCACGACACCGTGCCTCATTCTCGAACGGTCTCCGGCCTCCACCTTCATCGGGAATCGTGGATTCCGGTTTCGCCGTACTGTTCTTCATTGTTAAACATTTCTCGGTTTGGAGATTTGCTGGAAAATGAAAGGCGATTTCGAAATTGAAAGATATTGGCTCTCCCGCCATTCTTCTCTTCATCTTTTCCTGTTCCCTGTCGCAAAGGCGCATTATTTGCGCACTGTTTCTGGCTTCGGCACGCTGCTCTTCATTGTTAAATATTTTTTCGCTCGCAGATTTGCTGGACAATGAAAGGCGATTTCGAAATTGAAAGATATTGACTTCTTCCATCCTTCTTTTCTCATCTCTCTCTTGCTCCCTGTATAAAGGACTTCGGCATACTGCTCTTCATTGTTAAATATTTTTTAGTTCGCAGATTTGCCGGAGAATGAAAGGCGATTTCGAAATGGTAAAATATTGACTATTTCCATGCTTCTCTTCGCCTTATTCGTGTTCTACGTCGCGAGGCTGCATTATTTAGAGACTGTTCTCAGTTTCCAGAACGTCGTTCCTCATTCTTGAACGTTTCTCGATTCACAATTTTCCGTAGCAAATGAAAGACGTTTTCGAAATTGTAATATATTGATTCTTTTCCGTCTTCTCTCACTGAAGAACGCATTATTTATAGTATATTTCCAATTTCCAGAACGCCATTCTTCATTCTCAAACATTTCCCGATTTCACAGCTTGACTAACAAATGAAAGACATTTTTCTGAATCGATGGATATCGGCTGTATCAATTCTTCATCGTTTTCTTGTTTCCTACCACAACGATCCGGCGCATTATTTAGAAACTGTGTAGAAACATCTTCCGATTCACAGTGACGCCAGGAAACACAAGCTGTTTTCGAAATTGAAAGATATCGGGAGATCGAAATTCTATATGTGTATTTGCTCGATCTCATTCTGTATATTCACGCACACTACACCATTATAGACCGAATAATATTTGGATTCGCATCGATCTACGAAGAAGATTGTCCAGCACTTTGAACGTGCACGGAGTGTAGTTTTTCCGTGGGTCGAAAGCAGCGAATAAGCGGTCCGACAGGGAACGCGTTGAAGCGAATTCGATGTTCCTTCTTTGAGTCGAAAAAACTACTGCCAATGTTATTCTTCTACCGTTGGAAGCTGCGGCGTTCGGTTCATTCTCTTTCGACGGACCTTAAACGTTTCCTCTCTAGTGGTATATACATTTCTCTCTCGATTTTAGCATCTGGAACCTCGAGCTCCGTTTTTGTGCTCAAACGGGATTGAAATTAATACCTTTTAACCCGGCGTTAGTTAGGCGGGGTCTCACAACGCATAAATCAATAAAATTATATATAACAAATAAACATATGAGTGAAACACTCAGTCATCCACACGGTGGTATAAACATTCTTACAGAAGTGATACTTTTACATAATGCTTATACAAGTTTTATTAGCCAACTTTGAGCGCGGATATCTCGGAAACTATGCGAGATAGCGAAAACCTGAATCGAATCAGTCCTATGGCACATTTTGTCAGCTTTAATTTTGTATGGAATGGTCTTATCGCTAGGACGCATAGTTTCCGAGATATACGCGGAAAACCGAAAAAGGGGACCTTCTATGGCCCCCTGCACTCCGCTCATCTCACTAGTCCAAACAAAGACGCAAAGTTAAAAATCGTATTCCTTCCATTTCCCTCTACAGCTTTTCGTTGACTGGACTAAATAGCGCGTAATTTGATTTAATTTTCATGTAAAAAACAGTATCATCCCGCGGGCCGTAGTTTGCCGACCTCTGCTCTAAGGTATCAACTCCACGCACAATTATAAAATTTCAGACCCCGCTCAAAACGAAAGACAAAAGCTCCCAAATAATTCCACGCTTCTCGCAGCGCATCGAGCGCGCAATAGTTCATGTAGAAAATAAAATTTCCGCTTACAGAAATTGCATTTGGCAACGGAGTCCGCACGATTTAACGAGTGCGGCGCAGCAATGCATTTCGGGACGCCGTTTTTAATCAAGAAGCGATCGATGGGGGGGTTAAAGGATTTCCGGGAGAATACTTGCGGGTGGGTTTACGGGTCGCGAGTGATGTCCATTCGCAAAAATGATAGCGACGCGCAGGGGGTAACGCTGGCATCGCGGCTCGCTTCGTCAGCGGGTCGTATGACACAGTGATACCCGCAGCTTACACCGGAAAGAACTATACCGGGTCGTCTCGGCCGTACAAGTTGAATTTCTACGCTTTTATCCCGCGGGCCCAGCCTTATTATACGAGTTTCTGCCGTGAAATCGAATATCCTTTATTTCGTTAGCCGGCACATCGAATATGGTAAATCATGTTTACCACGGTCGGACCGAACTTCCGTTCGCCAGTAATAATGGCTTGGTTACCGAACTTTGAAATTCGAGCAGCGGAGTGTGAAATATAGAATATCCGGTGAAAGTTTTGCTCGAACTCGATACAACTTTCTCGAGCGGTGTGCGGCTACGGCGCCGGCTACACGCCGTTCAACGCCGTTTGATCTCGACCATCTCCTCCCTCTCGCGAAGTAATCGAAATTACCTTTCTCACAGTCGCGAAAAGATTCGCGGGCAACCGAGCACGAGAGACCGGCGCCGAATCCCGGTAACTGTTCCGACGTTCCTCTTCGAACGGATATCAATCTCTAATTAATTTTGATATTCGATGAGGCTCTCGATCTCGAGGAACAAAATCGAATGCGTAACAACTGAGGCATTCTACAGCTCCTATAATTTCGCGGAGGGTCTTTTAATTTCGAATAAAAGAAAGATCAGCTCCCCCGTGACGGTGTGACGAACCTGAAGATTCGCGGGCGAGCAGAAGGGAAAAAGGGCGAGGGCGGGGGTGGATTCGAAGGGTGTTTGCCCCTTTAATAATTCCGAAAACGTTGACAGCGACAGAACGCGCGAGGCGCGGAGGGGTAAGTAGGCTGCGAGGAGGCAAGGTGGAACCGAGCAGAATGAAATGCCGGGGCTAAAAAGGAAAAAGGGTGACCTGGCCCGAGGAGAGAGGAGCCTGCCTTTTATTTTTCCTCCAGTGTCGTCGTCTCTTCTTCGAGTGCTGGCTGTGCGCCGAAACAAGACGGAAACTCCGTGTGTTCCGAGCACGATTTCTTCAAGTATCTCACCTCTTTACTATCTCCCGCCTTCTTCGCCCTCATCCTACGTCTCACCGGGACCGAGACGCCGCTTCGTTTACGTTTCTCACCCTTTCCATCCGCCCACACACGACCAGCATAGACAGACACATACAGGGTTAGATGGACGTACGGAGAAACCGCTCCTCCTCTCTCTCTCTCTCGTCCTCGATTTCCTTTTTCTTCTTATTCGGCCGATTCCGATGTAGCCGAAACTAATTTCCGGGACAATATCGAGCCAAGAGACGTTCCGGACTGTTTCGCTGACGTGGTCCCGAAAGAAGCTTGCTGGATAATTCCTTTTCCTCGCGACGGGCCCCGCTGGCCACCAAAATACGGATAATTCAACCGACCACGGACACTGGCATTTTATTAACCCTCTGTCCTCCCGAGAACTGCGCGTTTGAAGTATTGTCGACGAAGAGGTGGCCCCAATTCTCTTGCTTTTCTTGGAACATGTTATTCGGACGAAATGGTTTTAGCCTCCGGGAACTAGCTTTCCACAAAAATTATCACCCGGACGTTTCAACATTGTGACTCCATGGTCCAGTAAATGATTCAATTATTCCGTTCAATCATAGAGTCTGAATATTTTATCACATTCTAAAATGTGAGGACGAAATGAATTTCGAAGGTGAAACGAAGTCTTCAATTACCCATCCCCAATTTCGCTCCACGAATAATAGACGCCATTACGTGACTACAAATGCTTCTCAACGCAAAAAGAGCGCGCAAAGAACCGGTATAATTTTGTACACGCATTAGAAAGATGTAATATGTCCAGCGCCGTCCCTAAACAGCGATCAAGTTGTACCGGGGGCCCCATTATTCTTCGGCGCGGCGGTCTTTACGGGAATAACGGTCCGGAGCGTGGTCTTTACGAGGAGATTGGTCACGGTGGTGTGTTCGGTGGGATCGAGAGCCGGGACCGGAGATATGAAATCCGAACCAATTCCGGGGAGATTTTCGATTCGTGGCCCCGATAAATGCATCTCGTCTTCGCGCTCGAGCTGGTTTCCGGCTGTGGGTCGCGGGAGCCCCGGCGCGCACGCGGAGCGTGAAAAGTGGGTTAATGTTCCCGACGTTTTCCCCGGAAAGAGAATTATTCGAACGAATTGGATAGTCGTGCGGGAGAGCGCTGCCTTCGTCGAGGGAGCACGGCGTTTTCTAATTGACAAAGAGGAAGGATAGCCGCCCCCCCCCCGTCGTCGCGACGACCATCGAGACGGTGAAGAGAAACGCGCATGAGATGGAGGAGAAAGAAGAGAGAGGCGGATAAAAATAAGAAGAGGAGAAAGAGAGCCGGGGAAAAACGGAAAGAGGCGAATGAAGGCGAGCGAGGGCCAAGGCAAGGGGGGGAAAAGAGAGAGAGAGAGGGTGGATTTCATCTTTTCTGCAGCCTCTGCACGAACAACCCTCTGGTATGTCCGGAGGCGTGCCGCGGAGTGTTCCCCTCTCGTTGAGAGTCGTCGGGAAACGAAAGAGAGCCGGGGAACGATAGAGGAAAACGCGAAATTGCCGGAAGCCCGCGTATTTAGGGGACACGTGTTTCGGGAAACTCGCAGGTGTAACGCGACCTCGGCCACCATTAATCCGCGCGATCGATACTACGCTGGATTCTTTAACGCGGCCGCTGTCCCGACGTTTCAAGCCCTCCCGGAATTCCCCCGGAAAACAATCGGCTTTTTAACACCCGCGGTAAAACCCTCAACCTTATTCCCTGTATTATTTCTATCGGGATTTTCCCTGGGAGCTTCCGCCCGGAAATTTCGGACCACCGACACTTCGCAAACAGTCTGTCCCCCGTTGTCTTCCGAGAAAGAGGATAAAAATAAACGAAAGGAGCAAGCTTCCCGAGCCTGTATTTTATAAACAAATTGAAAACAATCGAAGAAGACTCCACAGAAAATCGTCAGAAAGAACCGAATAATTGAACCGTGAGCGCGTTAAACCGGATTAGCTCGGAACCGGTCGTTTCACGAAGGCCTCAGTCTGTTCGCGGGTTTCTCGGGAGCGTTAAAAAAATGGCGAGGAGCATCGTCAAGCGATAAATATCGAGTGCTCGTAACGGCGGCCACCGCTTTCGTCTTGGCCGGCTCCCGCGGGACTCGCTGAAACTTCCGGCATATTCGACAAATTAGTTTCGCCGGCGTAATTTGCTCGATCAAACTTTTCTATTCGAACTTTCTCGCCGTGCTCGGATGATTTTTCTCTTCTCGATTCCGTCTGGCGAAGCAAAGTTTAATCGCAGTTTAAAGTATCGCCGGTGTAAGAGAGAGAGAGAGAGAGAGAAAAAGAGGCGAGGGAAGTCCGTTACGCACAAAGAATCGCGAGCCTATATATCTCGGGCTTGTTTCGTTTGCCGGTCGTTTTATTTTACCCGATGTGAACACGCTCTCTTCACGCTCGTACAGGGGAGAATCCACTCGACACGACCGCCGTGGGATCGTAGGGCCATCGATCCTCGGAAGGGCGCAGGATCGACTGTCAAAGGATAGTAGACGCGACGCGTGTTGCTCGCGATTTATTCTACACCGACGAAGAGATATCGTAGAACGAGAGTTCCGTGTCTCCTCGAATTCGAATCCGATAGTCTCCGGGACACGATTTACGTGCTCCCAACACCGGACAGAAAATCTACCATTATTGCGATCCCGACTGTCACTAATTAAATTGCTGAACGTTCTCTTATCCAGTGGAAACCCGCACCGCTAATCCAACGATAATAGCGAGCTTCTTCTCGCGTAATTATTATCGGTGTTGTAGCGCGAGGGTGTTATCGCGGCGTGTTCCGAAGCTATCGTGTTCCACGCTAATAAACGACAGGAACGTCGGGGCTGTTTCTATCGAAGCGGGCTTCAAACTTTTAACAAGACAGCGCGAGATATCGATGCGAAACGCGCGGATCGAATGCGACGACGCTTTTCTCGCTGTCGGCGGTGTTGCGACGGACGCTGCTCGTTTTCGCCGGCGTAAACGCGAGTTCGCCGAGGAATTCTATTTTCCAGGTAATTCGTCCGCAGAGTTTGCGAGCCGCTACTCTCGAACTGGCCTGCGGTGGTCACTGTCTCCGATGCCTCTGGCATTTCCGGCGCAACGTTCCGCGTACACCTGTCCTGTCAACGTTACCAGGCCCTGGGAAATTCTCGTCGACGTTGTTCCACGAACTTGCCTCTTGCGTTCGCCTCGCCTCGTAATATATGCAATTAAAATCTGTCTTACTTCGCTGGAAAATTCTGCACACGCTATTGAACGGCCACGGATATTTTTGGACTATTCAGTCTGACACCGGTGTCCTATTCTACTTGCTAATCGAAATTATTGACCCACGCTACTGAATTGTGGTCGGACCAGGAATTACCTCTGGGACAGGACAGCGCTCGATATTTGGTCTGAGAAATTTGATTTAGTGTTGTTCAATCTTTTCGGAAAATTCGTAGCCATCTTTCTGAGGTGTAAATGTATTTGTTATTTGATAACTGCCGCTGTTAACTTTGTACTTCAGTTTTTGTACAAAAGGCAAGGATCGTTATAACGATTCACGTTTTTATTTCCATGATTTGTTCGAGAGCATTTTCATTTAAAAAAAGGTTACAAAGCGCGAGCATTGGTGTATATTTCGAATAAAACATTAATAAAATCACTATCAACGAATGTTAAAAATTGTTTAAAGCAATAGTCGGATAATAAACGCATTGCTGAACGCCCCTCGATTAAAAAATTGCTGAATAACTTTTTAACGAGATAGTATTGTATTATAGTCACCTTTACGAGCTTGCCGGGATAATTGACTTCATTTTTCAGCCGGAATATTTTATCTTTCATGCGTTTAAACTCATTTTTACGTTCGATTGCGTAACACAATTATAAAGGCCGGTGTGTACCGGCAATATTGCCAACCAATGAATTTGTTATTGAAAGTGCAGTTTTAAAAATTGAGGATTTTCTTATTAGCCGCAGAGCTGTGTTTTAATATCGCCCGCGAGCAGTAACGATAGCTAACAATTTTCTCTGATTGTTACCAGTCAATAAATTTTATATCACGTGACCTTTCAATGTAGAAAACCAATCCCTTCGTAAGTGAGCATCAACTTTCTCCAAAAATAGTCGCGATGTAGGACAATTTTCACTGATGAATCTTTGAACAGATCTTTCTCTTTGCATCCGATTAAAATCATGTCAGTGTTACCAGTCAATATCAATCGAATTATTATGGTTCAGAAGTGTCCTCATCCAAAGATACTTATATTCATTATGAATTTTCGTTCTAACTTCTATCCAATTAAAATCATGTCAGTGTTACCAGTCAATATAAATCGTGTCAGTGACCTTTTCCAAAGACACCGATGATCATTCACAATTTCTATTCCAGATTCTACAGATTTTAATAAAGTCTGCAACACGCGACACATTAACACAGAATTTCATGTACAAATCTGTATAAATAATTCCTTCGCTGAGAAATGGGAGACAGCATACCAAAATAGCATACCGAACCTAGACATAATTAGCGCCGAATAAACTGTATAATTAAATTCCCCAGGCCTTCCGCAGTCACGGGAACCAAACAGCAAATCGAGAGGAGCGGTTTCCCAGTGTCGTTGAAAAATAGTCACGCGTCCTGACAGTTTTCGCTCATGAATCTTCGATGAAAGGAGTCCGTATGAATTGAATTAGAGTCCATCTGCGACTACATCGGCCTCCGCTCTAAAAACAGGCCGGTCTGTCGAGCGCGAAATCACCGTCGGATTTAAAAAGCGATTCAAATTCCACTAGCGTCCGATAATTTTCACACTTGTGTCTCGCATAACGAAGTAGCCTCGACGAGGTTCCTGTCACAGTAAAGGGTTGGTTGATCCTCTGCCGGGCCGAAACTGGGAACTGAGCTGACCCTGGACCGAGGGATTACCTCGTTGCATCCCGTTGCCGTGGCTGACAGTCACGTAGGCGAGGGACTTATCGTTTGCACCATGGAAAATTTATCATAGACGTTCGCGTGGCTTTGCGCCTCTCCCTCTCTCTCTGTTTCAAGCAAAGGGGCAAGGTCTCTCGACGTTTCTTTATCCCCAACGTGTACCCGGAGCCATTCTTCCTTTCCCGGGGATTCGGCCGGCTACAAAGCTTTGATCCAGACAGCGCTCTGTCGTCGAAACAGTTGCCTCTCGGAAGAGGTAGCGCTCACATAATCGAGGCTCTCGCAGTTTTCAAGCGGCCGTAAACACGGTCGCGCGCGGGGAATACGCTTCACTTCGGCTCGATCGCTCGAGCCGAGCACCTATGCGCCGAGCCCTCGAGTGCACTGAAAAGGGAACGGCTTGCATTCGGAGTCACGCGTTTTTTATTCGCCGAGCGCCCGAAAGCGACGCGCTAATGCGTCTCGAGAGTTTTCACGGAGAATGTTCTTTGAGAATCCAACAAGCCCGGATCCGCGATCCGTTTCCCGCAACGATACCGGGATACAATGACGGATAGAACCGCGAGGAGGAAGGACGGAGAGAGAGAGAGAGAGGAAAGAGAGAGGTTTCCCCTCGACGAAGTTGCCTCGAAACAAATATCATGGAAATTACGAAGAATCGCGTCGAACTTGCCGCAACTCGGTAAAGTGTTTAGAGAGAGTTTGCTGGGGGAATCTGAAAGTCGAGCCGAAGGGCTGATATCGAACCCGGAGACCTTGCAACGGGGCTGATCTTGCCCCAGAATGTAGCCTCGAAGAGTATAGCGAAGTATAAAGCTGGATGGATTAACACTTTGAGGGACGTTTGGTGCGATTTAAAAAATTGAAGAATAAAGATATACACTTTTGAGTTATAAGGTGGAGTGGGGTAAGTCCGCCCTAGTTTTTTAAAGTTGGACTTTAAACTGATGCATTTTCAGTCTGGCAACTAACGCCGGGTTGACTCAACGAATTGTGTAAAAGAACATCGAAAAATAACTGTTTACCTGGTGATTTTATTGATCTATTATCACTGTGTCAATTTCACACCGAGGGACAGATTCAGTTCGTGAAATTAGGGACGGATGAGGGTTAAATAATTGGAAGGAGATCGCGGGGGGGATGGGTTGATAGAATATTTACGCGCGGTTCGTTTTTCAACGAGCAGAGAGCGGCTGGAAGGAGAACGATTCTCGAGGAAGGCCGGCCGTCGAAAATAGACTTTTTAATCAGCTTATTTGGCAGCGTTTTCATTTGGTTATATATGGCCGGAGGTTGCCGACGATGCAACCGTTTCAGCCCCCGCAGCTAATGACCGCGCCCGACCGACGGAATTTATCGCTCGTTCTATATTTGCCACGGCGCGCCGTGCGGCAGCGTGCGGCTCGACGGAAAAACGAAAGGAAAAAAAGGATTTCAAGGTAACTGCGGCTAGGCGGCTTGCTCTCGTCGGTTTTTGGATAGGTTCCAGGCAAAACTATCGCGATTCGCTCGGCGCGCGGAAACGTTCTCGCGAGACACCGTCGTTTCACCGGGGTCTTTCGGATTCCGCGAGATAGAAACTCGAACGTTGCGGTTCCGCGAGTTTAATGCGATTCTGGTCGAACCGTTGGCTCCGCTGTGAAACTTTCTGGCCACCGTCTGCGAAAGAGGAAAAAAAACCGTCGAAGGAACGTGCATTCGAAATATGAGAGAGAAACGTGTAAATCAGACGAAACGTTAGCGAGACCGAGCGATTAAATTTTTCGACGCTGGATCGTCTTCTAAATAATTTCGGAGAGAACACGCTGCTGTTGGATGGGTCGAATAGTACGGCTAAAGTGTTGGTAAATTGTTTCCGAGAGAAGTTTCTTAGGACGATGGTTGTTCTAGGTATACGGGAAGTTATGATACTACAGTGGCAGACTGTGGGTACTTTGAGATGGTGTTCAGTCAGGTGATACTTCAGGTTAAGCGACGTACACCGCGCGGTACAACTGGAATGGATGACCGAGGATTTCTCGCGTTGAATTATTCCGTGTCTGACTTCTTTCAATCGGTCATCGAATACGTGGACGCCCCAAGGTTTTCAAGATCATTAATGAACAAAACAATTATGATCCTACGAGGACAAAGGAGAGCAATTCTAAGGAAGTCGGAAGACAAACAACAATTTAACTCAGACCAATTTCAGGGACGAAAGCGACAACAACGTCAAAGGCAAATGAAGTGCCAAGACTCCCGGAACGTCAAGTACACCAAGATTCTCGGGAATGTAAAGGTCAAGGTACTTTTATCCAATTAAAATCATGTCTCTGTGTTGCCAATCAATATAAATCTATAATTATTAAGGTTCAGAAGTGACCTCATCCAAAGATACTGATATTCATTAACAATTTTCATTGTAGCTTCTATGCAATTAAAATCATGTCAGAAGTGACCTCATCCAAAGATACTGATATTCATTAACAACTGGGATGGATGACCGAGGATGTTGAATTATTCCGGGTCTGTCTTCTTTCAATCGGTCATCGAATACGTGGACGTCCGAAGGGTTTCGAGATGAATAAAACAACTATGATCCTACGAAAACAAAGGAGAGCAATGCTAAGGAAGTTGGAAGACAAACAACAATTAAACTCCGACCAATTTCAAGGACGAAAGCGACAAACGACGTCAAAGGCAACATTAACAATGGAAACGTGAAGTACCAAGACTCCCGGAACGTGAAGTACACCAAGATTCTCGGGAATGCAAAGGGCAAAGTACACTGCGAGATATTCTCAGGAATACAAAGATGAAGTACGGGAAGATTCTTACGAGGGTAAGCCCGGCATTCCTGTAGACGCGGAAGCTCAAGAAGCCGCGCGCACAGCGGTATCAAAATATAAATCCAGCGGACTACCTGTTCCATCTCCGGGATCCTCGCGGGGCTCGAAACGGGTGTTCGATTCGCAACAGAGAGCAAAGGGGATGTGGTACGTGTATGTGCATTAGCTTCACGCGGATGGCTGGGCTCGCTTAAAATCATCCATTATCTATTCGCGTCGTTCGTACGTCGTCGGCGAGTCCAGAACAAGGTGAAGAACCAGCAGAAAGACTGGTCGAACGCGGTATAATTAATGACAAGAAGAGCCAACATCGGACGTCTAACGATATTAATAGCCCCGAGGTATAAGGGCATAACTTCGTTAGTCGCGCAACGACTTCGAAGACTAATGACGAAACTTTTGTCTGGATCTCTGGCGCCGCATAGAGGCGGCTGAGAGCTGTTCTCTCTGTCGCTTTCTCTGGGGCCAGGGAGCCATAGCCTGGGAAACACAGGGTCCGATTAACCGCTGGGATGTTTGAAGTTGGACACAGAGATTCGAGAGAGGGGGATGGGAAACACAGAGCAGAGCAGATTTGCTGGCGATCGTAAAACTGTGACCGGTCGCGACAACACCGCGAAACGTTTTCTATTAGCGTCGATATTCGGTGCAACGAATCGTGAAACGCGACGGGATCGGGAGCTCCGGGCGTATGGCAACGGTAGTAGCGCAGTATCGTATCAGATTTATCGAATCGAGAAATTATTACCGGTTACTGTAGAAACGGGAAAAAATATAGAAAGCGTGTGCGCGCACAAAGGGAGGGAGAGAGGGTCCGGGGAAAAATAGAAATCAAGAAGGAAAGTACACGGCCAAAGAAACGGGGCGAAATGGTCGAGTAGTTGGGTCGTAATACTCGTAGACCCCTCGCGACAATTATTGGAGTAAAGTCGTCAAATGGCTTTCCTTCGCTCGACCGGTTCTCTCGGCGTTCCGACCCTCTCCCGGGAGAGAGAGAGGAGAAAAATCATTTAGCTCCTGGTTCCTGAACACGACGGGGCCGACACGGAGAGGCAACCCGAGAGTGGTAGTAGTCGGAGAAGGACGCCGCGCCATCGGCAGAACGTAATTGGTGGCATCTGTGACCTACTGTTCCGCGAAATTGATTCAAGTCTCGAGCCGGAGAATCGGAGCTAATTGGAACGGGTAACGAATCTGCAGCAGGAAAATCGCTACGATTTTTCTTCTGCGCTGCCGAGCAGTCCGCGCGTACCTGCTCGTCGCGCTCGATTAACGATTTTTCGATCGCGTCCGATTCGTTCCCTGTCTGAGAGCGACGGGATCGAGCCCCGGGCCCGTCTTTCCTCGTTACGTATTCCCCGGAACAGTGTCTGCGACGTCGTCGCCCGAAATACACGGAATTAATCCGGAAATTTTCACCCAGCGAAAGAAATCATCCGGACGAGTCGCAAATAATTTCTTTCTACTTCGTTTTACCGTACCAATTCTACTCGTCGCTGTAACAACCGACTATTTCTCGATTTAGCATCGTCGCTGCACACACCCATGCTCCTGAGTTACAGATTTTCATGCGCAATTTTCTACTGGAACGAAACATAGATTTGATTCTACTTTTAATAGTGCTGACAAATTTACTGTCATTAAATTCCTTTTATCTGTGAGGAGTTGATAATTTTAGAATGCTCTTCTTCGTCCAAACAATTACCAGTTGTAGATGCATTTCCTCCCTTCTTATAGACTGGGGTCAAGTTCGTTAAAAAATTAATACAACTTGGAAAAAATATTTTTTTTGTGGTGTGTCATTTGCAGATTCCAGCGAAAAGGTTTCTTAATATGGTATACCTTTAGTCCCTAATATGACTCCTAGTGCCATATTCGGCACCCTCACCAAGACTGTCAATAGCTATACCCATATTAGGGAACCCTTGGTAGTGCCATATTGGGAACTCCACGTGGACTGATAATACTAGCTATGTACTGACAAAGAGAAAATGAATGGTAAACTATTGTTCGAGGATTTTCTCACTAGAGTGCCACTTCTCCTTTACAAGATACAAGGTAGTGCCATAATGGGCGACTTTACCATATTTGGGAACTTTACCCTATGCACCGCTGACAGCGTACAAGAGCGATTCCCATGGACAGGAGCTAGTGTTTCAAGCGGAATGATCTGGACACGAGTTTCGGCTGGTTATTGGGCGGTCGATTGCGATTAAAGTTCGAGTCGGGCGCGGTTTCCGGTAATTTGCAGCCGTGGAAAGTGCGCGTCGTCGATAAAAATGGGGGACTGTTCCGCTCGACGGTCCGCGCTCGCTGTTCTTTCGTTTCCACCATCTCTCGACTGTTACTCGCGGTATTACGAGCCGAGAGCGAGAACGAGATCGAGGAGCCAGGAATGAAACTCTGACTTTCACGACATAGATAGGGTATAACAGAGAGGGGAGAGGAGAGGGGGTGTGCAGATGGGGTGAGCCACCGGAAATAGAAAGAGAAAGAGACGGGAGACTCGGGGTTCGGGTAGACACCCTTAACGCGGAATGTCGCCTGAATTACGGCTCTCCTTATGGCCGGTCCGCGCGCACCGTTTTCAGACAAACGAGCGTAGCAGAGGCCGCGAGCGCGAATTTCTTTGCGAATTCCGCCGGAATTCCGGTGCCAACCGGCGCCACGGGCCTCGACACCCTCTCTTCGCCCACCTAACTCCTACCACTCGTTCGCCATCCCCGCGTCGTCTTCGCTAGGTGAAAAGTAGCTGCGAGGAATCCTCGTACTTTTCTGAAATTTCGGTAGATAAGGCGAACATCGGGCGCCGCTGCCATCCTTCCGCCTCGTTAATGCCGCTTACAAGCCCGATTCTCGGCTCTGCACCATCCTGCGCGACTTTTTCTTCGGGAAGTCGGACTTCTCTGGCCGTTGTAATCACCAATCTGAGGATTTTGCGTACAATATATTAAAATCTGCCTCGAAATAAATGCAACAGATAAAATTCCGGCGCATCTCGCCGACTTAATCGAAACGTATCGTTTCGATCGGCGTAGCCGCCGACGAGGAAGAGTATTTTCGAGACGATAGCGGGGGAGGAGAAGCGTCGGCCGACGACGGGCGAGGAGAGACGGCTGGCTATTAAATATGCCTCGGAAAATTGGATTTGAAATTCTTATTTTTCCGACGCGGCTTTTCCGCAAGTTCTGCCTGCTCGCCGCGTTCTCGTCGAATCTTTCGTCTTCCGTTCAACGTCTCTCTCTTCCTCTGTTCCGCGAAGTTCCTCTCTGTCCGCTGGGCCGACATGTTTCATCGTGGCCAAAGAAAAGATACAGCACCGGCCCCCAGGCTAAATACCTGTGTCAGCATTGTTAACGTAGCTGCTACGGCTGACCTAATAGTCTTAAATTTTTACGTTATGTACCCGGCTGGGCCCTGGAGGAACCTTCGGTCCTGGCCTCTCCGACACTTTTTCTCCGTTTCATCTTCTCGCGCTCCCCGACCCTCTCTCCCACCGTTTCGAACCCCTTCAGACCCCCGTCTATCCTACGGAGGAGGACCGTAGAACGTTTTAGACGGGAAGCGTCTAATGGAATTCCCCGCGGCTACAAGCAAACGTGCCAACCGCGTTTCTGCAAGCCACCGCTGTCTATCGCGCCGCGCATATCACGCTTTTTCCGTTTCCCCTTTTCCGTGTCGAAGATCGAAAATCGGCCGCGCGGAAACCGGGATCGGACACATTTCCTACCGTAATTCCAATGGCTTCTCTCTCTCTCTCTCTCTCTTTCGTCTCCTCTCTCGGTCTACTTCTCCCCTCTTTCTTCCTTTCTTTCTCGGTATCCACGGGTCGAGAGCATCGCTAACGTTTCCCTAACGAAACTCGAAACGAAAAAGTTATCTCGTTACCGTGCCGTAATTAATGAGCGTTAGTCGCCTCTGCTTACACCCGTTTCAACGACTCAAAGAACTCGTTAACGAGCCCCGGTTTATTCCCATCGCATTCGGAGCCCGGCCTAAGTCGATCCACCCTCCGATCCCGGCTTGCTACTTCTTTACCCTCGAGCTTTATCGCTTCGCCATTTCGACGTGACAGCGACAACAAAACAACCGCAGCCATGATTTATGTATTGTTATTCATCGCTGTTGGTCGCTCCGCTCCTGCTCCTCTGCTCGTTCATATTTTACTTACGAATTTCTTTCTCTATTGATTTGAAGAAACGTAAATCGTTCTGAGAATTGTAGGCTGAGCAATTTTTTGTTTGAAACACCTCCCGCCGAAGGGTTGAATCAGGTAACGGTTGGGAGGGTCGTGAAATCGGGTACGCGACGAAAACGACTCGTTTAACAAACTAATTGCCGTTCTTCCGGCTCGATACTCGGTCCTCCGGTTTCCTTGGTTCGTTGCGGAGGCGGGCGGCGGGTATCTCGTACCCGCCGGGGAAAAAACTGTCGGTGGTGCTCGCACGAAAAGACCGATACAGGCGTGGATTCCGCGCGAGGCGGAGACGAGAAAGGAGGAAACGTGAGTGAAAGAGAGAGAGAGAGAGAGAGAGGGAGAAGGGACTGGGGGCTGGGCGCGGCAGAAATCCATGGAAAACGGGGCAACGACCAGATATCGGATGCCGGAATGAAAGCGGGATGCGGATGCATCGACGGCACACAGAAAAAGGGGAAAGGGGAAAGAGAAGAGAGAGAGAGAAGCCGAAAAAAGAGAGTATGAGGAGAGGGATATACCCGGCTCGAGAATGATTTCGTGGGCCAACGCTGAAATATCCACTGTCTGCTCGTTAAGCGATTACAACCGACGTACCCTGTTTTACCTGCGGCGGAAACACAACGGTGCAACGGTGCGCGTAACAGATACGAAAGCCATTCACGATCGGTTCGACGTTGCGACGAGCGTCCACGTTGCCCCGTTTTGTATAGAAATGCGGCCGATATGCGGCTAATACGTCACGCGACCGACCGAACAAGCCTGCATCGGACGTTAGTCGAACCCTCACGAACCATGTCTTGAGGCTCTCTCTGTGTAGTCTGGTTCTCCCGAGGACTCGTTTCCCTCCTCCTCGTCGTCGTCGTCTTTTTCTAATTCTCTTTCTCCGTATTCTCCGATGCTCGCGGAATACGTCGTCTGCTTAAGTGATTTTTCGAAATTGAATGGATCGGAGGAAGCTGTGCGGCGTGGCAGCAACGCGGTTCGAATGCCTCGAGAAGGAGCGACAAACTTTAAACGCGTTTTTCTCGGAACTAAGTTTCCTGACGCTGTCCCACAGTTTCCTCGGCGAACCGATTGCTTTTCCCTTTATACCGCGCTTTCGGAGCATCCATCGCCATCGTACCGACCAGAATCCAGTCAATATTTTCGAAACTTTGACTTCCTTCACCGGGGAAAGTTCGTCGAACCGCCGGGAAAACTGTTTCCGAAATTCCTGATTTCGAGCGACGCGACATTTTTTAAGAGAGGTCCTCGGATTTATGATCGCGACAGAGATAGTGGTGAACCATGACGATTGAAAGAAAACTTGGTTAGACTTTATCATGCCATTATTAAAGTCAACGAAGTCAATCAACGAAGATGTTCCATTTGAATAGCTTCCCAGGTGAAGGCTTCCTTTCGCAGATTTATAAACAATCACACGGTGAAGGTTCTGATTGCACATCGACAGATTCAGACAGCCAGAAGACAGATACAAGTGTGTACCAATTATCAGGACTGTAACTTTTGCTATCGTTCTGGAAAGAAATGTGAAATTCAGCAGACGTCCGATCTGACAGTAACAGATCTATACTTGTCCGACTGAATCGGGACCGCGTTAAACGTGTTTATTTATTAATTCGCTACATATGTTTCAATATCGTGCTTCTTTTACTCACTGCTCGTATGCATATTTCATTCATCCATTTCACTGTCTCCGCGTCACACATTGTTCTCTTGCTATCGGGTGAAACGTCGAAAATACATAATTATCTAGTGAACCTTCTTATTTATTTATTTAACTGGGACTGAGGTTACTATTTATTTAGAACCTTAGTTTAAAATGTTTCCTATAATCGTTTAAAATTCGTCTACTAAAGAGCCTCCGACACGGTCCGCAGATTCGAATTCAAAACAAAGTGACAATTGGTGAACCGTGACAGCCGCAAACTGACTCGTACATCGAGAAAATCAACGAAAAAATACTGACAGGAAAAAATCGATTTTTCGTTAAACGAACAGCTAAATTCCAGTTCCCGTTCCCGAGTGTGTCATTCCGAGTCCACATCGAAACCGCAGAAACTGTCTCAACAAGACGATTCCATGCAACGAGGCTCCGATTCTTCCTTTACCTTCCTCATTTCCGCGGAGTTTGTTCGCCGTCTGGCTTCGTTACCGATTGATTTATTCCGAAAAAATATATATCGACGAGCCTCTGCACCGCCGCGTCGGTCCGCCGCAAAATCGTGCCAGATATCGAGCGAAACTTTTTACGGGCTCGCTTCCAATCGTCGCGCAAAGGTTTTGGACGACTTTAATTTCCGAATTGCTCCGTCGCGTCGGTTCGTCGGTTTTTCGCTTGAATTTCATTGGAAATGTAAATAAAATGTACACTTTTTTTACAGAACAATTCAATTTTTGTTTCAATAAGTTCATTGTGCTTATTGATAGTTATAATCCGACACGTTTGACATTCTTTACCTTATCCTCTTCGAGCAACGGCGGTTCCGATGCGACGACGTATCGCTCTCTCGCCACCCGCAGTTCCGTTGCTTTTCTTTCCGCCCCCGTCGCGTCTCGTCGACGACGAAGAACGTCGAGAAAGACGACGGCGACGACGACGGGGGCGAAGGCTCGCAGAGAATTGGTTTCTCCGAAAGCAAATCGAGAGAAAAGGCGAGCGAGCAGCAAGAGCAAGTCGAGCAAGCCGAGCGGGTTGAATTGTTTTTGCGAGGCAAAAGGAGGAGGAAGTTAGCCGACGCGACTCGACGCGACGCTACAATAAAAAGATTATTTCATAATTTTTATTTGTAGTAATTATTTCAGGATTAATTCAACGTTAAACACAGCGTATTCCTCGTGAAATTTTGCACAATAGGAAAACAATTAGCACACGATGGCTAGATTGAAGCTGACCTATTGGCTGCAATAATCGCGTATATCTCTTTTCCTGGCAGAGGCAGCTAATTCTTATTAGAACCAGCGCGCGCTCGTCCGACGATTTTCTGTCCGAGTGAACGGGCGACGTCGCGGCTATCTCGTCCCGACGCTCTCGTCGAAAATTTTCAATTGCTGGCGACGTTTCTTCTCTCGCGTCCACCACTCTCTGTCTCTAGATATCTTTTTCTTTCTCTCTCTCACTCTCCAGATTTTTCTGTCGCTTCTTCTCTTTCGCTCTGGATCTCTCTTTCTTTCGATGTTTCTCTCCGTCGCTCTTTTTCCCTGGCCTTTCAGGCTCGTCGAGGCTCGTTCAAAGTTTCCCGTTTAACCGGACCTTCGAACTCGTTCCAACGATTCGGACTAAGCCCGCTCCGTGCTCGCCGGGCTCGAGTCGAACGTTATCGCACCCCTTCAATCCACTTCTCACCACCTCGAGAGAGGGAGTATCTATCGTGGAAAAGTTGAGGCTCGGCGCGAAACTTCGTAAATTTCAAGCGATCTCGAGAACGCGAGAACCCTTTGAATTTTAATCCCCGCGCGTTCTCTCTCGCTCTGCCGTTTCATCCGTCGTCGCAGTCTCTCTCCACCTTCTCTCTACCACGGTTGGAAAAATGGTTATAGGTTTACGAGAGAGGGATCCGTCGACGCTCCCGTCGACCAGTTGCTCTCGAAAATCCAGCCCGTATCGCGGTAATACCGGCGCCGCTTCCGCCCTGTTATTCAATTTTTCATTTTACCGACGCCCCGCCGTTCCCCGGCCAGATTTACTCTCGTCATTGTGCCGGCCAATTACCGAATGAAATTCGCATGCGAATCGCGCGGGCGCAGCTTGGCGGGCTACGTCGAGGAAACGACGCTGGCTGGACTTTTCGCGGAAATCGCGGGCGCGCTTTTTGCCCGCCGGCTTTTACGAGGGCTGGTGGAGATTCGTGCGGGAAAATCAGGGAAGTCGTCCCCTAATTTTCAGCCAATAATGTACTTTTAATCCCCTGCTTTATAACTAGATGGCGGATTTTATGCATTCGTGAGATCATTGAATCGGTCGAATATATAATAGAAATGTGGAGTCCAATTCGAAATATTTAAGAGCACTTCTTAATACAGAGAGAAAATGTTTGATTACTTTCAATACTATTTTCACCAGTTTTAGTGCCGGGGAGTTCGAGTGTTGACATCTCAATTTTGGTTCCATTAAGGAAATTCCCGATGCGATCGCTCAGCGGGCAATTAACGTGTTAATATATAATTGGACAGATTCAGTAGCGACGTTCAGTGGGATACATTGAATGTCGGAAGCGAACCGTAAAAATACATTCCACATATATCCAAGAAATAATTGATTTAATTTCGTTCACCTCTCCCATCCATAAAAGGAAAATTAAAGATTCGTGAGAGCGTTCCGACTGCGAACCATTCACAGATTCTTTTAATATAATATTTAAACTGCAATAAATCATCGTATTCACTTTTCTCGTACTTACAGCGGAGATTTGAAGCGAACGATTCAAGACAGCCTGGGACATCTATTACTGCATATTGGCGAGAGTGTACACATATTTTATTAATACTAATTTTTTCGTAAAACTCTTCGTTATTAATCCAAAGAATCAACTAAAGTACATGTACATTTCCATAGCGGTAATGTTGTTGAATTAGATTGAAAAAAGTTTCATTAAAATATTTCTAATTTTTGATAAAATAAGGTGCGACAAAGCTATAAGACAATGTATATTTTACGTAAGAAAAAGTCGGTGGAAGATAATGAAAATTTTTTTTTCTATTTAGTAGTATAATGTGTTGTGCGGTATCATCGGCACGGCACATCGACTTCGCCCAGCCACTCTTGAAACTTCTGAAATAGAAGTATTCCTTTCTTTTAAATTTACGATCACTCTTATTTCACTGTCTGTCAGCTTTTTCCCACGCGGCATTGTAGTTATATTATGTAAGAACAAAATTACAAATTTACAAAATTACTCGTGGAGTATATTTTTCAATATTCCATTATTTCTCCGGCCACAACAAATGCTATTAGCGTAAAAAAGCACCGGAAGCGCGTTTACCGAGAAAATACTGCAGAAAAATCACACACACCGTGCTTCGAGGGGTGAATTACACTCTTGGATCGTTTCGTGGAAGAACAACAAACGATCGTGCGCGTGTAATTGCACAATTCCTCGCAATATTTATATTCGTTGTTTATTCGAAATCAACCGGTATTAACAAAACACCGTTGCACGGAGGCTGCAGCGAATCTCGCGTACACGAGAATTCCGCTTGTCCGTGAATGTTCGTCGCAAAGACACCGAAAGTTGTGGACTTTTTGCAGCAGCGTGGGTCGACGCGTCGGTGGTTCGCGATGGAATCGTTACTTTGACCGACGACAGATGAACTTGGGATAATAGGTTGCCTCTCTCGCTCCCTCTCTCTCTCTCTCTCTCGCGGTCGCCCGGTTCGGGTAACTCCGCGGTTGAACGGCGTCCTCGTGTTCCCATCTATCGAGGCAGCCCACGAAAAAAGAGGTTGCTTTTTCACCGGCTAGTTTTTCACTGTAACCATCTCTTTCCAAGTTGTTGGTCTGGAAAGAGGTTTTCGAGTGCGGGGGTTAACGAGCAGTACAAACTGAAATACGCGGGGCGCATACACCGCCGAGAGTGCACCGTCTATACGTAACCAGCAACTAGACGGCCACCATCCTCGGTTATTGGTCCATTGATTTTTGCATCGGCTCCGACGATGCCTAGGCTCGTGGAATTGCAAATATCGATACTCGATGACGGCCCTCCCCGGTCCCCTAATCCCCTCCGGTTCCCACTGAGTTCCGGCTGAATCCCTGCGGCCCCGTTACCAACAAAACCGATAATCCGTCCTCGGAATCTTGGTGCCTTCGTCTCCGCTTTTGTCTTTCGCCCTGTCCGTCCGTCCATCGTTGCGTTTCTTCTTTCACGATCTCCCGCCACCGTTTCGTTCGCGTGTCCCCCTCGAACCAGAATGGTCTGTGCAACTATACTCCCACCCACTCTTCCGATCTTCAATGGACTCGGCTTTCCCCGAAAAGATAGCATTGTCTGCATTCTTGAACGCAACTGTTACCGCGCAGCCAGCCAGCTGCTTTGTAGTCGCCCCCTTGTGACCGATAGTCCGTTCGTCTCAGAAATTAATATCGCCGACGGATCTCGACAGATAGTGTTTGATTACATTTGAGACGTGGACACACTGGCAACGCGCTGTTCCAGTTTGATTAATATACCAAGAGTCATTTGTGAGCCCGTGATGTTGACTGTTCGAAAATCGATCGGGTTTCTGTCTGGTCCGAGTGTTTACTTTGCTTGGGTCCAAGAATGATTGGGTTTGCGTTGACTAGACGATGTTGGTAGCGATTTAAGATCGTTCGTATAGAGTCTGGAACTTGTTAGGACTGTTACAAGATTCCATCGGTTGGTTTGTGATCGAATTGTGTTTGTCTTGATTGTGGTTTGTATTGGTTGGAGAAGGTTGACCATGCTGGTAGACGTGTAAGGATGTTAGGGATCGAGTTTGAAACCTGTCGGCACCGTTCCGATATATTTCTCGACTATCGCAATCTATTCGAAGACTGAGACTTCTTGTGAAATACATTTGCACTAGGAGTGCGCGGATATATAAAGGGGACACTTGGGATTATATCCTCATTTTTTCAAATTTTTAAAAAATTCCCTGCTACGAAAATGTTGCATTCGTTTAAAACAATTGCAAAATAAACGGTGACAAACATTTTTTTTCAAATGACAACATTTTTAGTAGAGATACTCTTATTTTACTAAAAACTCATTATCATCGGTTTGCTAGTTCTAGGTCACTTCGCGTGGAATGGCTCCTATACATTAAAAATGAGAGAAAATTAATTAATCCATTAGTAAAATATACATATGTACGTTAAAATTTTAATAAAGGAAAAGGCGGAAGTCTCATGTGTACATACGACATACAATGAATTATATTGTATAATTTATTTCGAATTTCAAATTTCAAATAAGACTTCTCTCTCTCTCTCTCTCTTGAGTGAATCTCGAGAATCGAACTCGTCCGGCCGATGCCGACTGCTGCTAACCGGCTACCCGATGCGATCAAGCTACCCGAATATTCAGATGTCTCGGGTACTGGCCCGAGCCCGACGGACTTTGTCCGGCTCGACTCGACTGTCGGGTACCCGTAAATTCCGGGAACCCGCACACTCCTAATTTGCACGCATCGTCTAGACGTCCAAGAACCCCGGTTCGTGTCCGTTTGACCATGCTTGACCCCGTCGACCGGCCCGGCCCGCAACAAAGGCATTCTTTCCACGGTAACGATCTAATATTCGCCGATCACTGGCTCGCAAGGATTTAATTAAGGCGTCCCCGGCATCGATAGGAGTGACGGTCGGAAAGTTTCGTCACGGTTTCCGACGAACCGCTAACGAATGTCTACGGAAACGGCGCGGATAAGGAATCGCTCGATCGCAGAAACGCGGATGATTCGGTCTGGCGGAGACTACGATTGGTTTCCGGGGCTCAGCGCCTTCGCCGGAAGTCACGCCAACTGCTACCAGCACGCCACACATTGGCGTAATCCCCGAGACTTGCTTTAACGAAGTGAGGGGTACGGTCTCTATATATTCCCTCGAACGATTTCTTTCGAATTACAATATTATATCTCGCTCAGGCGGAACACCATCGTCTTCTTTTTCTTCTTCTTGTTCTTCTTCGTTGTCGTCGTCGTCGATATCGTAGCGGAGAGATCGCGTTCCAATGTGTTTCGCTGCTCTTTCTCATTTTTCGTTTAAAATGCAAAAGCAATTTCAGCCGACAGAGATTCAATTTCTGAAAGCTTGCGCAAAGTCGGCGGCCTTCGCTCCGGGAGAGTTCTTTCCGGCGCGTTCCTCGGGCCGAGAGTCTTGTTAGAGAGCCGAAAGATTGGACGTGTCATCGATGGAACGAGGGTCGACTTTGGAGTTGACGGGATTTTCGGTGGCCGACCACGACAAACAGAGACCCGATCCTTCGTGCCCGCTAATCCATACGACTCTCCTCTCTCTCTCTCTCTCCCGACTTCCTTGGACGTGGTCTATCTTCGAGCGGCAGCCTGTCCGCTTCGGAACGGGCTTTGACCCCTAACCTACCCTCTCTCCGTTCATCCCTCTCTATCTTCGTCTTCCATCCCCGTCTCCGTCCATCGGAGGCTTTGCCCTCCACAGACGCTCGCGGTCATCCATAAATTCGGATGCCACTACCGACACGATTAATTTACTAGGTTACGAGACCGGCTCCATCGTTTTTCAAACCGTGCATCGGCTCGGAAAACCAATTATTCTTGCCCCGCGCTTTTACTTTTATTGGATAAAACTCCGCCAGGGGAGAACTCGTCGTCCGTACCCGATGGAAATGGTGCAAAAGATTCATCCGAAAATGGGAAAAGTAACCGGCGAGGAACTTTTTACCAATGTATACCGCTCTTTCCAATGCCGTCTCGCGCCGACGCCATCCGTCTTGTCGTCGGACGGAGAAAGTGCTCACAGAGAAAAGTTCGAGAAAGAGAGACGGTGGAAGTTTTGCTCGTCGCCAAAGCGAAAGCATTTCTTTTCTCTCCAACCCGTCGGTGCGCGCTTCGCCGACGGTCTCCGAGTTCCAGCTTAGTTAGCGAAACGCAATCTCCTTCATTGTTCCCGGTAATGAGACGAAACGATAAAGTGGCACACTTTGAAAGTTTATCGAGGCTCCGAGGGTGTGCTCTCGACGTCTCTACATTTTTCGTTCCTACGCCCCGGTTGGTTAAACAGAAAACAACCCTCCCACGGATCCTTCGTCTTTGCCGCTTAACTCATAAAGTCGTAGCCCGTTCTCTCCGACCCCCCCCCCCCCCTTCTCTCTTCCTCTCTGCCTCCACCCTCGCGATTTACTGCTAACTAACGCCGAGACACTCGTACAACCGCTGCCTTCCTCGTGCGAGCGATCACTCCGGGACACTGCAACGCGTTGTTGCAACAACTTCCGGTTAAATCAACTTCTGCGCCGAGAAACCAACGCCATTTTTATTTGACAATTATTCAAATCGCATTGGTGTTTCCATGCAGAGTGATTAAATTGATTCAACCTTCTCGATTTTATAAACGCACCAGTCTCTTTCAGAGTTCGGTGTTAACAAGTTGAGAGAAATGTATCCACTCGTATATCCAGCCGTTGGTGCCGTAAATGTGTAAAATCCGTACTCCGGTTATTGTACATGAGATAGATTTAATATCGTTGATCTGGTGATACATTTCAGCCAAGAATTTTTATATCTTCTAAATGGTAGATAATTCCTTTGAGGTTCCCCCTTCACTCTTTTTATTCAGTACAGTCTATTAATAGGATTTCCAATGGTCCTGCTCTATCAAAAGGAAGCTTAAAAATCGCCTTTTAAATTAATAATCCCGAGAGAAATTATGAGAGCTCGCTACTCGAGGTGAATTGCTGGCACTCGGATGAAATTTCTGTCGATATCGAAACATTTGTTGAAAAATCTTCACAACTGTTCAACCTGGCTACCTCGCCTTTGCTAAATGTATCAATTAATACATTCAATACCAACTGTGACTTTCCCGTTTCCATCGTCCTGTTCCTTTCAACGAGAAAATATTTTTGTCATCGAGTATAAAGTGTACTCGATCTTTAAATAATTAGGTTTATACATTTGGAACGAGTAGGAAAATGCAGTAGCCGCAAAATCGCGATACAATAAACAAACGCTGAAAAATCCCGGAAAGAGGCGCGGAGAGCTCTCGAAACAATTGTCGACGCGGTGGCGGGGACATCGATTAAATGATAATCGACTCCAAAAACCAGTGCTTCCGTCGCATCGCGATTAAAAAGCGAATAATGGTGAAATAATAATTTTTTGCCCGGTGGAATTGAATGGAGTGGCAACTCGTTCGAATCCCGCGGCGTTTTTCGCCCCGGTTCATTGTCTCTGGGGGTTCCGTTTGCTAATTAATGTTTCCTCTTACCCGCGTTCGGTATTTACCGGATCGCGTAACGCGTTTACTTTATTCCTCGTGATCCTTAAGCGCCTTAGCTTCCGTTCGCGAACGTTTTCCGGCGCGGCGCGCGATAAAGGCGACATTATTATTGCTGGGCGCGTCCGCGGCGATGAAAGGGAGATAGAGAGAGAGAGAGAGAGAGAGAGAGAGAGAGAGAGAGAGAGAGAGAGAGAGAGAGAGAGAGAGAGAGAGAGAGGAAGACGAGAGAAAAAAAGGGAACGGGGCCGGGCTACCCGTGAAAGTATTAGAAGCGACCAGAACCGGGAACCAAGCGGGATTTTCTTAAGCGACACGGTTTTTCCGGTGGAAGGTAAACGCCGCGAAATAGGGCCGGATATTTTCCGCGGCATCTTTACGCTCGCCCATCCCCCTTCTTGCACCACCACCCATGACCCCTCGTGTCGGCGACGCTTCCTATCCAATGGTTCGACGATAAAGCCGTTCTCCCCCATTAAAAACTTTAACATCCGAGAGCCGACCAGTTCGCCAAGATTGCGCGGGACAGTCGCAGACGCTCCGAGCGAAACGTCGTTCGCACGCTCGTTTCGACTGTTTCCACAGGCTCGGGAGACTCTAATTAAACTCGAAACTGCGAATCTTGTCTTTACCCCCAGGCATTGTCCGAGAGACCTCGTCGATCGCTGTGTCGCGACCCGTCCACTGAGAATCCACCACGATCCCCCGCTATTTCTGCTCCGAAACCTCGTCCCTTACGCCGCTATTAGACTAGGCCACTGCTGGCACCATCGAATTGAAGAGCTTCAATAAATCGGTCACTGGCGGCACCACCAAGCGTTTATTCCCGTATTGTAGAAGGAAAATGGCATCAAACGAAAGTTTGCTTCTCCATGCTCTTTTATTAAAAAAGAGGAGGAGAACGAATCGGAAAATGCATATACATCCGATGTTAGTTTCAAGGGAAGACAAACGATTATATTATTCATTGTTTCGTGATTTTTTCGGTATTTTCGAATGTCAAAGCCGTCCTTTTACGAGCTCCTGGAATACACAGGGTGGAAATTATAAAGCGTTACAGACGAATATCTCCAAAAATATTGACAATACGCAAAAATGTTTCAGATGGAGGTTGTTCAGTACCGACGGGGATATCGTGTGGTGGTAATTTTATTTTTCCCAGTGGACACTCCAAGGTGAGGTGAAGGTCAACTTTCTTTTTTTAAATATAAAGACTTTACTACATTTTTATTAGCTTGCTTTTCTTGTCTGTCTGTCTGTCCGGTACAAATTTTGCAATTGATTTTAACCTTTATACCATAGACCGATAGAATATCAAATCCTGAGTATAATAGTGTACTTCATATATCCTAAACCTAACAGTTAACGAGATATTATTCAAAGAAGAAAACAAATTGTTTCAATAATATCTCGTTAACTATTAGATTTAGGACATATGAAGGTCAATACATTTTTACTCAGAATTCAATAGTCTATCGATTCATGATGCAGAAAGTAGGTGTTTCCATTTTAAAAAATCAAGGTGACCTTCTTCCTCACCTTCAAGTGTCCATCGGAAAAAATAAAAATCCCACCACATGATATCCGCCTCTGATATCCTCACCTTACTGAATCAGCGCGTGCAAAAATTTATATCAGGTTAGAAAGGAAGTTCTGTCGTATTTTAAATAAGCTTTAAATTGCTTGTAAATCAAAACCACATGTTGATAGTGAGTCATTGGGAAACAGCAATTTGTTAAAAATAATGGAAATTATATCGTTGAATAATATTGAGCATATCACAGAAGAAAATGATTTTCATCCGATTAGAATTCTTCTAAAAAGAAACAAATGGGGAGCAAAAGGCAATGAACAAACTCTTTTCGCCGCTTCGAGTGTTAATGGGAGGAAACCCATCGGATTTCACGCTCGGCGAATGTAACGAAGCAATTTCGACCGGTAGGATCTGAAACCGGGTCCGTGGACCGGAAGCAAGTGTGTGGCAGGTAGTCGCCGGTCCGCTGAATCGACAAAGAGCAAAGGAACGAGATTTCTACGAGATCGAGCGTCTTACGAGCAGGCGACGTCGTTTACGGGAGCTCCGTGCGGAAACGGAACTCGAGTAATCGTGATCGAATCGGCGCATTAGAGCAGGCAGCTCTCGTAATTAAAACCCGACGACTCGGGCAGACGACCACGACGACGACGACGACGGGGCGAACCCGATTTCGCGATTTCGGCCGATGAAAATCACGGATGAGCAGCGACGAATGCAATGCTGCGACTGGTGCAGCACTGCGCGACCAATCGAACGAAACGAAGCGTTCGCGTAATTGGGGGTCTCGCGTCGCCGATTATCCTCTGTAAAAGGTCGATAAATGTAAATCCTAGCAGCCATTAGCCGTCGATGGTGCCGATATACGTCCTCGAATAATCATAACGTCCGGCAATTAACGCGGCAGGCCGTTCGACCGATCCGGACAGACCGGATCCGCGAAATATCGACGCGGCCGTATTTGTTTAAATTATATCCTGCAGCCGCCTAATCCTAGAATGATCCAACCGGACCGAAAATGTCGAAAAAACATCCCTCTGATTTTATACAATTTTTTCAGATAAGTGGAGCGATGTTTTTCAAATATTTACCATCCGGTGAGTTGAAGGAGCTGGGATTAAAGGGAGTTTGCTAGATAATTATGGCAACGGAGTACACGGGAGAGATCGATTATACATGCCCGCGGCGATTCCTCGTGAAATAATGAATCGAAAGTGCGGAATAAAGTTTCCCCATACGAGACCTCGTTCTCGGGGTAAATTAGTTTGAAAACTGAGGGAGCGGTTAGCGCGTCTGACCATGGCTGGCCGTTTCTACTGGCGCAACGCGGCGCAGCAAGCTCGGCGAGTTTCCAACTCGTTTTTCTCGAAACGGGAGGGCACCGATGGAAAAATTTCATTCTATGTTTTCGACCGGGTTTCCCGCGAGCAAATCTTTGTGCCAGCTGGTTACCGTTTGATCGCTCAGGATACCGACGTAATAATTTGCGGATTCTAGTCAGCGGTAAACGGACTATAAAAGATCAAGGCACTCTCTCTCTGCCCGGTCGCCGGGTTCTCTCTTTCTCCGTTTCCCCGCGGAGGGAATTTTATTAGGCAGATTTTGCCAGATTTTCCCGTCGCTCTTTTCCTTTCAAAAGGGACCGGCGAAGCTGAAGCCTCCTCGCAGACAAGCTTCGGCAGCCAATATCTTGGAGTGCGACTTAGCGTTGATCCCTCCTTTATATCCACTGAATTTAAATAATGGAGGCTGTGCTAATTCGACGCCAGCGGTGGCCAACTAAGCGATAGCCTCGGAGAGGAACGCCCCGGCCAGAAAAATCTCGTCCCGGATTAAGATTTCGTGGACTAGCGGGTCTCGAGATTAACTAACCGACTTATCCAACAAATAAAGACTCCGTTACGGAGGTGGAGACGAAGTTTCGCCGTTGTTCGCTTTAACGGGCTCTCACAGGCCCGGCCCGACCGTCTGCCCGCGCAAGAAAAATCTATTCTCATTATCGAAAAGTTTCGACGCGTTTCGCGAGCTAATTCACGGCTATTCCCGTTCATTTTCGCGCGGCACCGTAGCGTCGCGTTGTCGCACGATCACCACAGAGCGCTGCGGAATAACAGGAAGCTCGGAGAACGGTCGGCGAGGTCCGAAACGGATACAGAACAGATGGCGGCCTGATCCAACTGCTGTAACTCGTTATACGCTGCGGTCATACCACCGTGATTACCTGCACGAGCGAACTCGGACTTCCCGCTGAGTTTCCCATTATCGCAGCCGAGTCCGTGTAACCCTGAACTTTAATCGGCAACCTATCGTTCCCAGGCTTTTTATTAACTGCAACTTCCGACCGCCTCCGCCGTCTCCATTAAAATCCCCGCGAGAGACGGATTTACAAACATATCGCACCGATCATCCCCGAACTCGGATAAACTGCACGCGACGCGCCGTTTCGAAGGTTTTAGGGTCAGCATTTGTTACACCGTTGCAATTAATTTTAAAATATTCCCTCCCTTTTTTTAAGATTTCCCTCCAACCATCAAGATATAAGTGGGAGAAATTCGTTTTTATTAAATTCTGTTTACACAGCGCATTATAAAAGTTCTCAGAATTTTTTGCAGACTTACGGAGGTAGCGTACTCCTCACTTCGCCGGTCGGGCTAATTAGTGTAAACTTTTCGCAATATCCCGGAATTAATTATGTCGACTTCCAGCGAAAGTCGTTTGTTCGCATTATACTTTTAAATTTAATAAGTTCGCTACAGTTGTCGCGATTTTTCAATGCAGGGGAAAACCACGGTTAAGCGTGCTCTGAAACTGCTACGGCAACGTCCGAATGATTTAACCATTGCATCCGATACAGCTGTTCCGAACATGGTAGAACCGAGGAAACTCGAGTAACTTTCAGCGTGGTCCACGTTACCGCGCAAATCCGGAGAGAAATAATAAAATTGGAGGCGCGATCGAAATTAGAATTATATTATACATTAGAGAATTTTTTCCGAACAAACTTTCGCATTCCCTCTCGAATAAAGCGGGCCGTGTAGCGAAAATAAAGCACTCGGATTATCATTGCAAATAATCTCCCTCGGAGCCCGAGACTGCATTCGCGAATCCGTAACTTTTCGACAGCGGTGCGGTGATTCGAGGAGAACTCGAGCTCTCTCTCTCTCTCTCGAACGGATCGTCGGAAAACCGGGCGTACAATCGGGCGCAGTAAAATGAATCACGCGCTAATTTCACGATAAGGCGGGGGGTTGGGGGCCACTTGAAAGGGTCAACGGAGATTTCATCGAAATAAAGTGGAAACGCGGCCGACTGCGCTGTAACAATAATATGACGCGACAGGGACAACGTGCGCCGACGTTCTCTCGGGCTTTTCCGGCTAACGACTCACTGGCAGCGAGTCAAGAATTAACGTGCACGTACTCGAAGGGTGTTCATTGATTCCCGTTGAAGAAAAGGCTGCGCTTTACGGCGGAGGTGGATGGGGAGGACGAAGAGAAGACTGCCGGGGCAGGAACGAATTTCGTGGCAGTTCGGGGGAAAGTTTCCCTTACGGAATCGAATGGAATCGCGAGGATATCGGGTCGTGGGACGGGAGAACGGTACGGAGAACGGGACGTGGGGTCGAAAACGGAGGAACGTAGAGCTCTCGGGCTGGAGCGGCAAGCAGGGTCGGTTACGACTAGATCTCCCTCGTTACGACGGAAAATGATTATTCACCCTCTTACGCTCCGCCCTGACACCGGTGCTCCGGTACGTGTCTCGTCTGACGTTGAACGAACGTTTCCACTTAAAGACGGGGCCGGCTTTATCGTGCGTCCCGAGTGGAACGTTCCGTCCAGGTCGGATTATCGCTCGATTCCTTAGACCTAATCCCGGCGTCTTCGTCGTTAGCCGGTCGTGAGGAAAATTAAATACGAGCCCGGAACGGGGACGACGATTCTTGCCATCGTCTCTCCGCTCGAAATACCCGGCCCGAAGCCCCGACGGACAGCTTTTCGAACCAACCGGGATTTTCCGGGGTAATCCCATTAAAAATTTGGAAATGTTTGCGGCCCGCTTGTCAGTCGAACGAAAAAGACCAAACGTCGCGGCAATAGTCCGCTGAATGTTGAACGTGCGCATGCGAATATTCCGCTATACTTTATTCCGAGTTTGCCCGCGAAGCTCGAGGGGACCCGTCTTTATTATTTATCGCGCGACCCTGGCAACGTTCAGCCGCCCTCCTGCCAGTCTCTTGTCAGTACTGTGCTCGTTAACCTACTCCGGATCCTCTACTTAGTCTATAAGAATAATAGTAATCGCGATTCCTCGCTGCTGCGAGATTATTATGATCTGCACAAAAGAGTGGAGACAATCGCCGCTTAAGAGAGAAATGTTTTCCAGATATGAATCGCGCACGTTCTCGTGTTTCCGAATTTGTTTATAGAATGTAGAATTCTCTCCTGTTTCTCAAAATACTATGCGGACTGTTCAAAGCATTTCTGGATCATCGAAATAATGCATGGTGCAGTCCATGCAAGCTCAGAGAGGGTCTAAGTCATCGCTTCGCTGGTACTTAATTCGCTTGCAAAATACAGACCACAAAACTGTGCTACTTTGGTCAGAACCGTAGAAAAATAGACTGCACTTGCTAATTCTTATCTCGGAGACTACCTGCCCGTTTAAGACGATTCGTCGTTAATTCGGCTTCGTTTGAAAAAATCAACGGATAAAGTAGATCGTCTGGTTTGCCAAAAATAATGTTCTGCCAGAAGGATGAGAGAGAGCATTGCTGCCTGCCGCACGAGCGAAAAGCTCGACAATTTGGTCGAAGGGCCAGGTGGACGCTCGATACGAGGTTCCATGGTCGATGTAACGGCGCCACGCCTCCTAAATGGAATCTTGAAACATCGTTATGTTTTCGACGGCTGATCCTTCAGATAGTTATAGTTGTAGCCATACGTAACAACGTTGTACACTGCACTTTGTGCTAAACTGTAGATAGTTTGCGAAACTTGCATAACGTTTAGGCAAGTATATTGGCGAATTTGGGCAAACTTGCATGAGCCGAAGCTAGTTTGCGTAGTTTCGCCTCGAATCCGGCGTGCCTCGTGCTCTGTCCAAGCGTGCGGAGAACCGATTGAACCCGACAGAGAACCCGAGCGGCCGATTGTGTCCTCTGCTCGCTCGTGCCCCTGTGCAAAAACTATAGCACGATTCGACGAACGGGAACGATTCTTTGATCGTTCGAGGCAAACGATTGTATCGTTGCTGGTCTGGCGCCGTGCGCGCGGGATCGCAAGCGGCGAGACTCGACGCGACAAACAACTCGTTGATTACGAGGCGTCGAGTGAAAGCGTCTCGTGAAGTGGCAACTGGCGCTGTCAGGTTGCAGATACTCGCCGAATTGCTTCGCCAGGCTCGAAACCGTGCGGTGGCAGCCTGACGCGCTGTATAACCAACCGAAGAAAGGCCATTTACAGTCTTCCACAAAATGGGATAGGCCCCCGAACAATTTTATTCATTCGAAAAAGAGCATTCTAAATTACTTTAGATTATTTTGATTATTCAAAAAATGACCAACAAAAAGTAGTTCATCTTTAGGCACTTTAACCTACGCCAGACTACAACAATACATTTGTCCTGTCAAACCACTCCCGTATAAATCTAAGAAAACCTCGATGTAGCACACGGACGCTATCGCTTGTTAATGAATAGCGGGGAGCTAATCATGACGTAATTTACGTAGTGTAAGTTTTTCTCTAGTGCGCAGGGGTAAATCAGATCGGCCGAGATTTATTAAACCGTCGCCAATGCTTACGTTCCGTCGGCTATAGAACGGATTTCCCACATTTGCATACCGTCTACCTATCTATTAAGCGAGCTGGGAGTCGTGCGATTTATCGAAGAGAGAAAGAGAGAGAGAGAGAGGTGGGCGAGGAGAGAATCCTCGGATCTATTTGCGGATACTTCGCGTGGGGAAGGAGCAGGAGGCTCTGAAGATGGCGGATGGAAGCGATGGCCGGACTAAAAAAGTAACGAAGTCCAAAATGTTTTTCCCCTGCCGGACCGTCGAGTGCTCAATATCTATGCTAATCCGGTCCACCGCTTCTTCGCCGCTTCCAGCTACACTCTCCTCTCCGCGCGTCACTCGTATCTCTTATCTTTTCTTCCCGTTCTTTCGCCGTAGTTAAGCGGACGCGAGCGACGACGCCCGAAAATATGGAGCCGGGACCGTCGCCAGTATTTTTCTAAACGCGAGAATCGCATAATTTTCGCTTAAGGTCGTGAGTTCGAAAAAGCTGAGGCATTAATTCTCCAACCGGCGTTGCAAGCCAGCCGGCCGTCCGCGTTTCTTCTTGTCATCGTAATTTTCCGGACGGAACACGGGCGATACCTTGCGCATTACTGTTTGCTGTAACAACCCAGTCTTCTTTTCTTCGTAAACGTTTGCTTTTCACCGGCGGATATTATTACTCCGCTTCCGTAAACGTTTATGTATCGGCGAATTACAGACGGTGTATCCCGTGCCCTCGCCGATAGATCCTCTCGCCGGGAAGACGAGTTTTTCTTGGCCCGCGTGCGCGAAACGAGAAAATTGAAGCCGGGCTTTGCTCGCGCGAGCGTTACCAAGCTGTTCGCGTGAGAGCTCGTCGCCGGCCGGAAAAACTTTTGATAACCGGGATGCTCCCTTCACCATGATCGTGGCCCTAATACCGTAAAACAATCCCTACCGCGAACCAATATATGTTTTTACCAAGTATTCGACCAGTATTTGACACAACTTCTGGTTTAATTTAATTTCTGGCGAACTAAATTAGTCTAACTATTCTATGCACGTCGGATAAATTTTCCAACGTGATTTCCACTGATACAGAGCCTCGCGCGAAACAATTTTATTCTAATTTAAAGTTTGTTCATAAAATTGGCCCTACCCGAACGAACCATCGTTTGAACACGGTACTACTATCTCCTATACAATCTCAGAGCCCCCATACCCCGTGGCCCCAGATTTCAAGTAGATTTCACGGTTTCCCGTCCAGCTCGGCCATCGACTCACCGGTGCCCGACGTGCCGCATTAGTTCTAATCTAATCTTCTATTCACCGTTTCCGTGATCAGCGTCAACAGTACAATGGAAGGCTGATTAAAGCCACGCAGCTCTCGCCGCTATATCGAAAGCCAGGCACCGGTGCGAGCGTTGCTACAATTATTCGTGCGCTTTCGTCTGCGTTGCCGCGAATCGGAACGCCGCGATGGTGACCTCTGGCGGCGATTGGGCTGGGGTCCTCTCTTCTATGTGGCTGTTCGAGTCGTTTCCGTTTTTTCGGCCATTTCTGCAGGACAAGGGATGTACGGTCCTCGGTTCGTACAATTTACGACGTTTGCACAGCAGCAAGACGAGAGATCCCCGCTGTCTGGCCTGCGCGAATCCTGTGCAAGTATGCACACCAGCAAAAACAACTGGAACGTTCCCGCCGGAAACGAGCTGCGATTCGCAAAGACTAATTTTGATCGACAATTACAAACGACCGCGACCCTCCCGTTTCTTCTCTGCACATTTTCCGAGACCCGTATTAGTATTCCTCTTTTGGGTTTAAGAAAATATCAAAGACAAGTTTGAATTATTTAAGGGACCAGAAAAATGCTATCGATTTCACCGTCATATGCTCTTAATCAGGAGCAAGCCATACCGTATAATTACGAATAAATTATTATTAATCAGTCTGTCACAGTTCAATCTTTACGTTACCGATATAAATCCAGGCATAAAATCGATGTACACTTTCTTCTGCTGCTTCGATTTCCGAAAAAGTTGTAACGCGGCATCCACCCTGAAACGAATCATAGCGCGAGGGGTTAATCGCGAGTGCAATTGCCGGTGCTTTCAAGCGTTTCATCCGACAATCCGTCCACGCCCCGTGTCCATCGAGCGGTCCTCGTCCTTCTCGTTCTTCCGCAACGCGGATCAGGGACGATCATTAGCGCGGATGCCCCGCAAATCATTAATACGATTACCCCGTAGGATAACAGTGCGTGAAACGTATCGCCGCGCTGGACCCGTGAGCCTCTGGTATCCGACGGGGAAACATGCGAGCTCGACGAAGGGAATATACGCTAATGAGATTTTTTGGCCGATCGCGCAACCCACGGCCGCAGTCGAATCGATGTCAAAAACGCGGTCGCGGGAGAGAGTTCGACCGGGGGCTTTGCTTTCGGGGAAACAAATGGATCCCTCTCCGGTGAAGGAGGCTAATCGATAACAACCTTCCCTTTGCTCGTTCAATTTAAACGTTTCACGGGCTCCGCAAGATGAAAACTCCGATACCAAGAGCATCGCGATTGTCTTTGAGCGAAACGATTGATACACTTCCCGACGATAAACTGTGTGCGCCCGGCAACGGCGAACAACACAAGAGGCACGATCCTCCTCCTTCTCGGAAAATTAAACTCTCGGATATCTAAAAATTCCCCGGCAAAGGAGATCGAGCGAACGCGAAAATTCATAGCACCGTATTCAGTGGGAATTGTGTCTTCCAGTTGAATTATTTACAAGGACGTGGGTAGATCTGCGGTATGGAGATCCGTGGAAAGGTCCCGAGATCGTGTAAGGAGAGCCCGGAAATAATTCTACAATGTGTACAGTGTCTACAATGCAGTCGGCACTATTGCTCTTCCGGAACACCTACCGTGTGTCTGCTTTTAATAAATGTCGTGCAAGCACTCTGAAGACGTCCCTCTCGCTACAGCATGGTATTGGGTTATCCAAAAGTACCTTTAGGATGTTGAATGAGAATATCTGTCAAACGCCATGTTTGATTCTTGTCACTTTCTTGTATTTCTAACCTGCAATCATAGACAATTTTAACAACGCAGTCGTATACGATTGAAGAGCGTGTTGAAGTCATTAAAATTTATTTTGCAAATCAGTGTTCAATAGAAAATAACCATCGTGATTTTTTTCGGCATACATAATCGTCCATCAGAGCAAACAATTCGAAATTCGGTGAAAAAATTTGATGCAACTGGATCTGTTCATGATGAACCAAAGTCTGGCAGGCCAAAAACAGCTCGTTCGAGTAAAAATATTGCTAATGTTCGCTAATTCCAGCAACATCAATTCCACGTCGTTCTCAAGAATTGAGCATTTCTTCTGTAGTGGACATGGTGCGTTGGAAAGAGGGACTTTCCGGACGCGGAAATTCCATCCTTCTCAAGTGTGCACGTTGGACGGTTGCGTTGAGGGTTCGGTCGTAAAAGTGACGATTGCCAGAACCCTGACCCAACCGTTGCAATGTCCTTGGCAACGACGATTTTTGAATTGTTTTGGGGAAGAAAACTTTCTCCTTACTCTTGAGGAACGGAGAATTCCTCCCCTTATTTTAACGGTCTTTCCCACGTTGCTAATCCTCCCACCAAAAAGGATTTTAACCAGTAGACCAGAAAGCTTGTGGCACTCGTTGAGAACGCATCGCTCTAGAGTTGTCCGCGCTACGTGACATTATATCTTTGTACTTTGTAGTACGTGATAGTCGTTAACGTTATAATCTAGTTTTCTCGTTATTGTTGTTATTGTTACATTTCGTTTTATTTTGTTATTGTTATGTGTTATCGTTTTGATAAATAAACATTTATATTCGTTGTCTGTTAACCACGCGAAACATATTTGTTACACACTGAACTAAGCGTCATCCTAAACTTCGAATATCGTCTTTCACACATAATTGTCATAGTTGATACCTGATAAATTAAATAAAAAAAATCAATAAAATTGAAAATAGTGTCTTTTATTTTTAAAAAAACCTCCTATAGTCTATTTCGAATAACCCGTTATTTCAGACATTTCGCTGCAACATCCACATTTTGTTAACAGATGTTAATGCATGTGCTGGCGACTACTTTGACTAAACAGAATGCACATCGTTGAACCGTTTTCTAATTTCGTCGACACGGTCCCCAGGATTCGCTGTAGACATCACAATGTCTGGACAACTTCAGTCGGGCATACATATTTCATACGCTAAATGCAAATGTAGTCGTTCGAACGGTTCCATAAGTCACAGGTTGTCACTCGAACGGCCCTAGTTACGAGTGTACAGCCCGTACCGAACGAATTAAAAGTATATCAATCATCCTCGAACACGTACAACGGATTCGAGGAGACCATAAGTATAATCGCGTTGTCGATAATTACATTCCGAGGCGTTCGTTTGTCGTCGGATGTAGTCGTCCGACGCGCAAAGAATTGCTCCTGCGAGTATCGCGCTTGCTAATCAATTACCGACTGTCAACGATACAATCGAGAGTCCACACCGTGGGAGTCAAAGGAACCTCTTAGAATCGTTGGTTAATTAATTGGACTGTCTTCGAGTGAACAGCAAGACCGTCGGGACGTCGCGTGTGACGACAGAGCGTGTGAATGTAACCGGGGGCCCGGATGAATAGGCTTCGGTGTTAATTATCGGATCGAGCGCGTCGAAGAGCGTTGTTTCGGGACACCCTGGGAGTTTTCGCGAAATTTAACGATGCACTTTACGTACAAGCGAGGATCCCGTTCCCGAAGTAATTCCGCTGGCTGGCGGTCCGATTAACGTTTTAATCCGATTACCAAAGTTTACTCGAACTCGGCGCGCGCAAAAGGATCGCCCCGTCCGCGAGAAGAAAACGTCGAGATTCGGTAATACGAGAGAAATTTTCCGTCGAGACGTCTGGATTTCCGCCTTTACCGGCGAGTCCCGGTGTCTCGGCTAATTAATCCGCTAAATTAGTAGGTCGACGGGGAGGAAGACCGAGAGAAAGGGAGAGGGTTAGTGTAGTCAGCGGAGCGTGGAGACCGCGAGTACCGAAAAGGCCGGCCCCGTTGTCGGTGCACACGGGCTTGTACCAACGAGTCCCCGTCGAGACCGTCGTCGTCGTCGTCGTCGTCCCGAATATCCGCGGCTTTAAGCCAAATCGCCATGAGCCCCATGTTTTCGAGGCATCGCGATTTAACGCGACGGCACGTCAGTGGCCGAGAGATTACGCTGCATTACCCGCACACCCCCGTTTCAAAAATAATAACCCTCCCTTATTTCTCTGCTTCCTTTCGCGACCCGCAACCCGTCGCTTCTATTAACGTTTCCTGTGATGCTGGCTGCACAGGAGCATTCCGGGTTTAGAAATTAATGTTTCCACTGGTATATGCGCCGTAGGAAATTTGGTCACGATCTGCAAAGTGAAACAGCGTTGAAAGACCAAGTACTGCCTTTACCTCTACCAATTTTTGTTTCGTTGAATGAGCTATGTATATTGATTTTATGGAATTCAGGTTGCTAGGTGGACAGTCAACGTGCTTGTCAGTAGTGTGCTTATCAATGCACTTAGTCAACACATTCGATTGAAGCATCGGCTTCAAGCGGGCCACGGAATCGATATTATTTAGTTAGGGCTATTTCGGGATGGATGCACCACAGTTTGTTTTCTGTTTGTAAAAATTTAATTAAATAGAATTGACAGTGTCGGCAGGCATAGTTGAATTGTTTATTTAACTCTCTTTAATGAAATATAATGTTAAATGAGTAAAACTTTTATATTCATAGTTAATACTATTATAGTTAAAACCATGCAATAAGAACGTAATAATATTTGTACTTACCACTTACAAAAATATTTCGTCAGGAGTTCGGAGCACCAAGAAGTCTTTTTGCGTCTGTTACACGTAAATTATGTGATACACGTGTTCTTCGAAACGAGGTTATTTGCATACATAGTATTAAAACGATGTAAATGACACGCGAAATACAGTTTCAAATCGTACAGTATTGCCACAATAAAAACTGGTGCGTCTATCCCGAAATTACCCTAATGAGACTGCAGAGTTAATGCCTATCAGAATGATTCTTTCATGATTTTATTGTATCCTAAAAATTACTGTATATTTGAGAAAGAAACAATTTCCTGTTGCTCTACTTGCTGCAGCCTACGTGCAATTACAGTACAATTATTCTATGCGATGGAGGAAATTAATTTTCCCGTATCTTTGTTTACATTTGGTCTTGCTCGAACCAATTAAGGTGTACCAATAAAAATTACTGGGTCCACGAACGTGGCAGAGTATATTTTGGGTTGTCTTAAAAATGAAACGTGACCTAAAAATTGTACAGAGTTCGTCAGAATAAAAGGCGGAAGGATTAGATGTTAAAACATTTTTAGAAGAACATGAATAATTATTGAACGAAACACGGAACCTGCATGTGTACCAGTTTGTGCAAACAAGGGTTAACTATTAAAGCTATCTAAAAAATGGTGTTGCTCACGAATAATCGACGTGTCAACCCATAAACTATTCAAACAATTGTATAATTTATCAACCTGCATGTTTCACAGTAAATATCGTTGTGGTGGTCGATGCACAAGGTGTTACATTTTTAACCCCTTGTACTATGCTTCTCTCATACAACAGAGAGAATAATCTCTGTACTAGACATCTCTTTGATAGACATTCTTCATCTACGTAGCCTCGAACGTTGAGCCGAGCTTGCAAGAGACAAATAACATTAACACGCCGTAAATTCATTGAAAAATCTAGGCCACGAGTCAGAATGGAAAAGTAGTTGGTAAATCAAGCACCAGCGAATCCAGCGCGGTGTCACGAGGAATTTTTCCTCGCCGCAGCTCGTTCGTTTCCTGTTTCAGCGGTGGGAATGTTCAGCGAGCACGGTAGGGGAATGGTTGGCAGGCCGAAAATGCGTAACCGAACGGAACGCACTGGTGTTTCCTGTGTGGGTGGACGGGTTGGCGTTCGTGTTCGAGCTCGCGATTCCGCTTAACGTGCCGCGTACGCGCATCAAACGTAATAACGTCTTGTAATGGAGTACAACGTTGTTTCCGTCGTTTCCGGACAGGTTCCCTCGCGAACGGCTCGTGCTAGATAGAGAGGAAGAAGAGAGAGAGTAAATAGAGAGAGAGAGAGAGAGAGAGAGTGAGATAGGACTGGGTAAAACGTCGCTACAATAACCGGATAGAGAGGAGACGGTGCGGCTCTAGGCGGTACACCGAGAGCTTAGGCTTGCCTAACCCCGATTTCGTGGCACTGTGTACGTGTCGTGACGTCACGTGCGTTCAACACCCTCGCGTGGTGGTCATCGATCTACCACCACCACCCTTTACACACCCTCGGACGACGAAGGCGTAATACGAGCCACCGAGCATCCATTCCGAGCGCACCGGAATGGATACGCTACACTCTCGAGCTTCCCTTTCGATCCGTTACAAAAATCTCGACCCCATCCGTTTCGTTTCGTTTCCGCCGGCCACGTACCCTGCAGTTAGCCTTTCAGAACGATACGTGACAAACATCCCTGAACTACGCGATCCCGAACGCTCCACACCGGTATAGTCCCTTCAGCTCTCTCGTCACTACTTTGACAGCCCGCTCTACCCTGCATATCGACCCCTGCACTGCCCAAACAGTCTTTACTCCTCTGTTACCCTTCACCCTCGATTGTTCCCTCGAAGGAGACACGAACAGATTACTTACACAAGCTCTCCTAGAATTTTTGAAGTTAAATTGTGCTGAGAATAAACAGCCCCTTTTATTCCAATTATTAAGTCCCAACCTCTAAAAACTGCATGCAGATCCCCGGTCCACTAATGAGCAGCGGAAAGGCAAATGCAACCGAGATTAACTAAGTGAACGTCGAGCGTACCTGCTGATAAAGACACGAGACAAAAGATTGTGCTCTCTACTGCTCTCAGGACAGTTCTCTCTCGCTTCTCGCAAAACGTCTTGCCGTCGCCGAACCGCTCGTTAACAAGGGCTGGCAAGAATTGCCGTAATTCGGGAACGGGGGAACGCAGAGCGATACATATACACACACACACGGGGAGAAAAAAGGAAACATTTTACGCTCGCGATCCAGAGCCGTGTACCTCGATTCTCTTCGGTGCTTCGCCTGGGAAGAGTACTTCCACTTTCGCGCGAAACTTTCTTCTTTCGTTTCTGTCTCGGAACTTGGTCGAACTCGTGGAACAACGTTACACGAACATCCGGGGGAAAAAGTTCTCCTTCTCCTCCGGTTCGGTCTATATCTCACTCTGTCCTTCCGGATCTCCTCTCTATTTCTCTGTCTCTGTTGTACACACTCGATCGCGCGCGTGGCTACAAATACCGTGCACGAGAATTGAGATAAACACACGGACGTGTCTGGCCCGGAACTCGCGAGTAACCGCTCTCCACCGTTGATTACGGGTATCGGCGCGGTTTTGTTTTCATTCTTCGTTCCGCTGGATGCCGTGTTTCCCAGCGACCCCCGTTCTCCTATTTTTCGATCTTCCCTCGCGAGAGACACGGCCACGTTTGACCAACAACGGGATCCCCCGTAGTCTTCGCAACGAATAAACGAACTCCACCGACCGAGGCTCGGGCTTAGGTTATATACTACTGATTGCTTGCGGTCGCTTCGAGAAGTATTGCCCCGCCATGTTCTCGAAAAGTTCTCGATACTTGTCAATTTGTTGGTGATTGCCAGGTGCTCGTCGAAGTCGGGCGAAATCGGTCAAATATTAGGGTAAAGAGCCCAAATATCAACCACTTTTTCTTGATGTTATTTTTTGGTTATTTTACAATGCTCTTTTTCGGCCAAAAAATTACCAGTTGTAGATGCATTCCCTTCCTATAAGATTCTGGGGTCAAGTTTGTTCCAAAATTTTATAAAAAACAATTAAACCGACTTCGAAAAAACGCACTAAAAAATGCACTAAAAAATTGCACTAAAAAGTATGAAATAATTTCCATTTAATTTATGTGAATGCACACAAAATTAAAAATTTTCCAAATGACAGATGTTGCTGATTATGATTTCATTGGAATATGATGGATTTGGAAATCAGTAGGTGGGAAGAGAAGATACATTAATATGTGAAAGCATGTAGAAGAATTTAAGGATTTTCGTAATATTCAGTGTCGAAAATTTTCAATTTTGGGTTCTTAATATGGTACACCTGGAGTACCTAATATGACGCCTAGTGCCATATTCAGCACCCACGCCAAAAATGGCAATAGCTATACCCATATTAAGGAACCCTTGGTAGTGCCATATTGGGAACTCCACGTGGACTTCGAAAAATCTATAGAATGGTGCGATTCCACTGAACATTGTTAACTAAACATGGTAAACTATGGTTTGAGGATTCTTTCCCTAGAGTGCGACTTCTCCTTCACAAGGTAGTGCCATAATAGGGGACTATACCATATTTGGGCGCTTTATACCCTACAATCATTTTACAAGTTACAACCTCCGGCCTTTACACGCCCGTAGCTCATCTCGTTTTTACGAAACCCTAAAAAGAATTGACGAACGATCTCGCGAGGGATCGACCCCCGTTCCCGAAAGCCCGTGTATCCCTGATTTCACTCACTTTCGGCCGGATCGAAGTAAACTTACGTTCGTTCCGCGAGCACGTAGCCCAGTTATTTCATCGATGTAAAGAATTCGCTGGGAGTTCGCCGTTGCGGATCCAGCGATCTGGATACTTTACCGATACGAGACGCTGCCATGAATTCTCAAGAAGCCTTCGAACGCATGCACACACACACACACACGCTCGTAGCTTCAAGATCTCGACTCGAGGCGGTCAGAGATCCCTTTCTAAAAATTAAAAAGGGAAACGTCCGGTCCGGGAGCCACGAGTCTGGACACGAAGGTTCGATTAATCGAGGGGATGCGAGCGTGTTTCCCGGTATCGTTCCCCGGGAATCGCGGTCTCTCGAACAACGGAAATTCCGATCGCAGCTGTGCATGTATGTTCCGCGGGGAACTGTGTGTTTTCTTATTCGTAATAACGGAGAGTCTGTGGGGAAGTTCGACGGGAAGAGCTTCTATCGGTGAAGTTGCTCGCCCGTCTAAACACCTTCTAAACGGCATCGTGGAGCATGTGTTCGGAAATATGGCATCGTTCTTCAAGTCGTTGGAAATCCAAAGCCGCTGAACGCAACCCGCGAACACAGACGGCCCCGAGGAGAACGTTGCGTAATACTCGCGCGACTATGCGGGGGAACGTTCCACGAATATCGCGGCAATTGCAACACATTGTCTGGAGAAGTTCGTTGCCGCGGGTCTCGCGGCTAATTGAATTTTCGTGTTGAATTTGCCTCAGCCCCGCGGACAATCGATTCGGGGCTGAAATAACGAATACTTTTTCCATCTTGGAGCGTTCCCCTCAGTTTCCGGTTTGAGCGATCGCGTGGCAAGTCGCATGCATTCGGAAACCGACGAGACTCCGCGATCGATGGAAAGAAAACCGTCGAGCTATCGGCGCGGAAAATCACTTGGTTTTTCTGCGGGACCTTTTAAGTCTCGGCCAGGGGGAGCTCGTTTCGCTGTCCGGGCCGACATTTGCGGTGTCTCGTCTTTAAAAATAAAGAATTTCAACATATCTAAAATGATACAGGGATATAAATACACTGAAAGCGAGCGAGGAAGGTACGCGAAGATACGAGGCTCCACTATTTCCAGTTTCGCCTAGAATGGCGAGTGAAAACACTGGCTAGCATAAGTCTCCATTACAGAGCTAATAAATCGAAGACGGGAACGATAGCACCGGCGCACCGGCAAGACAATTAGTTTACGAGCGGGTAAACTGCTCCGACGATGATTAACAAAGCAGAATAACAGGAGTGGGTTGGCTGCAACCGTTTCAAGGTAGAAATCTTTGGTCGGATAACGAGACAAATTGCATGCCGAACGAGTCTCGTCTGGTTTGCGTAGGTCGCGGCGCGTCGCGTGCACCGAATACCTCGGGGAGAGAAAGAAAAGCGTTCGACTGAGGATGCGCCGATAGAAAAGGACAAGAAAGGGGGCGAGAAAAAGGGATGAAGCAGTAGAAAAAGGAAAGAAGAGAAGGGAAACGAGCCAAACAAACTGCCCGGAAGGAGTCTAAAGAACCGTTCGAGATTAAGAATCGACGGCAACTCGTTCGTAATCGCATCTGGGCTTTCGCGATCGATTTACGTCGAATTTCCAGGAAGGTTCCATGGCTTACCCAAAGATTTATCCCGTGGGAAATCAGTTAGTTTCGTTCGTTTGAACGAAACTCGTGGCGATCGAGGAAGCCGAGACGAAGTGAGGCAAGGCGAGGCAGGGGCCTCTCTGAACAGCCCCGAATAATCGGTCACCGAACCGTTAAGGTCGATAGCCGATGGTCTACGAAATTTATGTGCACACTTTTCCCCCTCGGAAACCCCCCGAGGGAATGAAACCGGGGGGACCCTCGTTCTCATTCGTCCCCATCCTGCCAGGGGCATCTTATAAATTCTTATCATTTTAAAGAACGCGGGCGATCGCGCGCGCTAGCGAACGACCACGGATCAGAATCCCCGCGCAGCTCGCAATCTCTTTACGGTGCCACGCTCCGTACAAGAATTCTATTATAAAATGGAGGCGAACGGACCGCGCATGCATACGCTACCCCGCAAAATAATAGCCCGACCAATACTTTCGTCTATTCCTGAATGCACGCGCAAGAATCTCTACCTTCTGCATACCCTGTGTATATTTTGCATGTCCTGTTCTACCTAAACGTAACCGAAAATCGCTTCTCCGGAACGTGTATTATAAAAGTTGAACAAAAACATGCAAAGTTAAAGTCTCGGCGGTATTAAATGATAGGCCATGCGCTCTGCTCCATTTCGGAATGTATATATCCGAGAATTCCTACATTTTGCATACCCTCCATGTTGCCTGTCTTGTTCTACGAAAATGTACCGAAAATCGAGAACGAAGCGTCAAACAAAAAAATCTCGTTCGTCTTTTTTTCCGTCAATTGTTTTGCATAGATACAGCTCGCGCTACTCTGATACATTCTGGATAAAGCAATATAACATCGCGTACCTGTTAAAATAGTAAAAAAAAGTTTCGCGCGGGGGGTGGAATTTCACAGAGAATTGAAACCAGTGCAAATCGATAGCGTTCGGTCGAGGTTGCGAAAAAGAAAGGCAGAGTTACAAACAATTAATAAACTTTCTATTTGTTGTGTAAACGCGTTTAGCACGTAGCGTGCATAATTCAGCTGGCGTTCTCGTTACTTGTGTTCCACGGAAGCAATTTTCATCGTGTTGCCATGTAATGGCACGTGCGAAATATCGAATGGATTATCATCTTGCCGGGGACTGTACATGGTACAAGCTAGCCGTCCGCGTGTGCCGAGCAAGAAGCAACAGCTCTAATCAAAACCGAAGCGGAACAACAGACTGGGAGTTCGCCCGCGGAAATGATTATGTGGAAGTCCGTGTGTATCGTTGTTTAAATAATTCATCGGTGGCCGTTTACAACGAGGAATTCCAAGCGCGCGGCGCGGCCCGGCGCAGCGTTACATTATGCAGATATTCCAATATTCGCGTGATATCTCGATACTATCGGGTATCGCGCGAAACAATCTCGGGAATCATCAATACCTTATGAGGCTGGCTGAAACAGAAAAAAAAGGAAGTCGGGAGAACAACACATAGAGGCGAGGTAAAAAGGAGAGAAACAAGGAGAGCCGGCCGCATTGTTTTGTCATAGGGTACGGCCACGGCCGCCGCCGCCGCCGCCGCGTCGGTACATAACATATATGCACACGTGTGTATCGGTTAATGTGTGTACGGCGCGTGTATTCGATGAGACATGCAACGCTATGTACGCAATCATATCGACCTGCATGCCGAATGCACGCGAACTCCCGGACATGCTCGCACAACAAAATGTTTCTACGCCCGCGTACCGTTACATGCCGCAACAATTTTGCTTTCCCCGGTGCGGTGCCGTGCCGCCGCGGATGCCTATGATTCCGCTCTCGAGCCACGGTTTTTTCAAATTTCGGGGATGCGGATCGCGTGTGCCGTGCGATCCGCCTGGCATAAAAAATGGGAATTCCATGCACCGGACGGGGACCAGAGCGAAAACGAGATAGAAGAAGGGCGAGCGAGCGAGCGAGAGGGTAAGAGAGAGAGAGAGGAAAAACAACGGACAAAAAGAGTCCGTCTAAAAGCTCTTCCCTAGTATCGGGCAGGCCGGCGCGCGGCAAAAGTTCGCGAAGTAATCAGAAACATGGAAAGAGACCGCTCGGCGTTACGCTCGCGTTTATGCGAGTTTGAAACTCCGCCCCCGTCGTCGTCCTGCCAGCCAAGCCACCCTTCCGTTGTAACGGCCACGGGAAACGAAAACACATCTCCGGGGCCCGGAGAGTTCTCTCTTAGTTCTCGTGGGCCGGTCTCTTCGTATGAATTATTAGCCTAAGTTGCGCGCGACGTCGACGTCGGGCGACGACGACGCGACGCGACGGTGGCCGCCGAGTTATTTTTCATTCATCCCGTATTTTAATTTCAAAGAACGCGCGCGGCCCGTACGCCGAGAGTGTACGCGAGGTCCGTTTGATTTCGGAGAGGTTACCCGTAGAGGAGAGGAGACACGACCGAGAAGCATCCGGAGATGCATCTCATTATAATATTCATAGAAACGAACCGTCGCAACGGCGTGCAACGTCTGCGAGAGTATACCGAGGCGAAAGTACAGCGGGAGAAACGGGTATCGAGGCTTGCTTATTCTCCCTCTCTCTCTCTCTGTTCTCTCCTCTCGTTCTCGGCCCTCCCCCGAAATTGTTGACAGTAATTAACCGTGCTATGCGAGACTGAAACAGAAGCTGGAAGTCACCAAACTTCGTTCGAGAGTTCGTTAAGGAAGTTACCTGCTTCCGTATGGCAGCGGGATAACCAAACTCACGTAACGACTCTTAACGCGATGGCCGCCGCATAACGAACGCAAAATTCCCGGCTCGAAGAACACGTATCCGACGGTGCTCACAATTTGTCGCACGCGACATTTGACATACGTTCGACGTCGGGGAACTTGCTATTAGTTGGATACACCGGATCCGACTTACTCCCACGCAAATGGCCGTCTTCAAGCGCCGCGACGAAATCCTGAGATGCGCCGATTGACGTCATTGCTCAATATATAGTCAGCTAATTTTCAGAAAGGTCGAGATATTATTTCGACGGATCAGGGCGATCTTAGCCAAATAAACACTTGTAATTTCCCATATCTTTCTCACCTAATTCATTCTAGCCAAAACATACCAGCAGGAGTATGAAAAACCAGCAGGAGTATGAAAAAATATTCCTCATATGAAGGGGCACATTTAATGGCGCTATGCACATTTTTCCATAATGGCCCTTTAAGGGTCAGATGAAAGGCAACTTCATTTTTTCAAATGGAAACCCATATATATTTTTTATTATTTCATATTCTTATTCCACATCGAAAAATAATAATATTTCGTATAAAACATTGTTTCCTAGCGTGCACGGTTTTATTAAACAAATTGTGGTGAATATACCAATATTTGTAATGACAAAAAATACTCAGTTTGATCTGAAGTCGTAAAAATCTAGCAAGCGGTGACAGGAATACGTGTGTAGTACATTGAGCATCGTAGGTGGCGTTATTGCCGCCTACTAGATGAAGATTCACAATACATGTTGTATGTCATTATGCAAGCTTTGCAACATTTATCATGGTATCGTTAAAAAATGGTAAGTTCAGGAAAAAACTGTTTTATGCGAAATATTATTATTTTTCGATGTAGAATAAGAATATAAAATAAAAAGTATGGACTTCCATTTGGAAAAATGAAGTTGCCCTTCATCCGACCCTTTAAGGGCTATTATGAAAAAATGTGCACAGCGCCATTAAATGTGCCCCTTAATTTTTTCATATTCCTGCTGGTTTCCGTAATAATTGACTGCCTCAAGATAAATGTACCACCCTGTAGTTTCGCTGAAGCACACTCCTATTCGTGGAAATTCGGGATTTACGACCCCGCGGAATTCGGTCTATGGATTTGCAATAGATCGGACGTCTCAATACTCGACCCGAGAAAATTCTGCATTATGAATTCGTTCCAGCGTTTTACGTCGTCTTAAAATTCGGATCTTCCCCCGAACGCCTCGTGAATCTCTTAACGCTTTTAGCGCCACTTCGGCAACTTCGAATACTCCGAGCAATCAACGCAATCTGTTTAACGAAATTAAATTTGAAAAGCTGGAGAACGCGATCCTGATCTCTCGCAACTGAAGAAATTACGGGTCGCAACGTTGAATAAAAAAATGTTCGCCTTAAAGCGGGCGACTTTTCCGAGAAAAAGCCTTGCGGGCAGGTGAATGAATTTAATTTCGCATTGTTGCGTTACATGAGCGACTGTAACGCGCACATAACAAGACGCGTGACGGTAGTTTAACGCGCGGCCGGACACGCACTACATTTGATGCGACAAATTGGAATTATACGCGCGCGACGAATAAACAATATTAATTTAATTATTACCGTTTGTTTATACGATAAACCCATTATACGTATAATTTCCAGTATAATAACGGAGCACGCAATGTAGAAGTCGCGTACGGTCCGGTGGGCTTTCAAATGCGGAACAGTTTAAAACGTTTAACAGAGAGACCGGTGTCGACAAACGGTTTTCATGAAATATTAATCTGGAATTTCATAAATATGCGGGTGTTTTCCAATGATTTCCGGGAAGGGACATCACCGCGCCATCTGTCAGCGAACTCGCGCAACGTTTGAATACGTCGCGATGAGTTTACCGCTCGCGAGTAACGCGCACGTGTGCCGATGATTGCCGAGAGATGTCGGTGGTGGCCGAGCGAAGGCAACATGGCCGCCCAGTGTTAACACCGCTATGGCGAGTTTCTTGTCAGTTTCTTGAATTGTTGCCTTTTTTATACGATTTACACGAGTTTACCGAGGAGCAGTGCGCAACGAACGAACGAGGTGTACCCTAATTAACGATGTAACGACGACGAGCGGTGGTTAACGGTCGAACGAGCCCCGCGAACGCGAGAATTGTGGTAAGTGTTTTGCTCGTGCTCCGTGCGTAATCGTTTGTTCTGCCTTTCCACCGTCGCCCTCCAAACAAGGGGCCAATCAATTTGTTTACATAGCGTACTGAATTAATTGCGCATCGCCGGCAACGTGCAACGGACGTCGTGAACCGTGAGTTTGGTCGAAACACGGCGGCCGTGTCACACGGGAAACATTCCCGAGAGAAGCATGCGTCGCGTGTTACTCGACCGCGTCAGTGCTATCTAACCTCTCGTGCCTCGACACGCTTTTCTTCCGTGTTTCGAGCGAACTCCTGCCACCGTTGTTTGTCCTTCCCCGTGCCATTTTCAATTATCCAACGTGTCCTTCCATCAAATTTCATCCCCATTCCCGAATGATCCTTCCTGCAACGTCCACCGACTCGTCCGTGACCACTACACCGAACCACTCTGTTTTCCTTTCGTTCTCGCTCGAACTTCTCGCAAGGAAAAGTATCGATTTTCTCGCAGATTCAAAATCGTTCCGTGTTCTGTTCAATTACTTCAACGACACGATGAAAAATGGTCGCGCACCCCGAATTTATCTTCTCCCCCTTTCACGGACAGCTTGACGAGACGCGCTGGTAAACAAAAACTTTCTATTTTACTGGCAACGCGTTATTTATTCGCACGGTGTGTACGTGGGCGCCAAATATAAATCTATAGGATATTGAAATTACTTGGGCTCCGTTCGTTCGTTCCCTTTTTTTCCGGACCGACGCCGGGCTAAACGACTTTCGATATATTGTTCTAAAAGATATTTATTTTAGCCGTGCCAAATATAAATATAAGGATTATTCAAATTACTGGATATTTATGCTTCTTTTTGGAGCGATGGAAGGAAGCATGACGGTATTATAAATATGGAATTATTCAGTCGATGTATTCCAAGTAGGATTTGAATATATCGTTAAACATACCCCAAAATTATCAATAAAGGAAGTGATAGAATTACTTCAAATTGGTAGGAACAGATAAGGAGGTGGTAAATGGAATAATTATTTACATTGCCCCAAATTTATCTTTCCCGGAACTGTGGCGGGCTAGACGACTTTCGATATATTATTCCGAAAGATATTTATTTTACTGACGCCAAATATAAATATTATAGAAGGATTATTCAAATTATTGCAAATTTATGTCTTTTTTGGAGCGAGGGACGGAGGGATGGCGATATTGTAAATATGGAATTCTTCAGTCGATGTATTCCAAGTGGGATTTGAATGTATCATTAAACATACCCCAAAATTATATTGCTTTTCTTTAGACTGGTGGAAAGAGAAACGATGAATTACTGTGTTGCAAATATATATATAATTATTAATTTTATATGTTCTAAGTTAATAACTTCAATATAAATACATGTATGGTGTATTGAAATTACTCCAATTTGGTGACGACAAATATGGGGGTGGTAGATAGAACGTTCGTTATTTCGTCACGTGCATATAATTATTTACATCATTCCAAATTTATGTTTTCCGGACAGAGATGAGGGACAGGGGGTAAACGACTTCCGCAATTCCACTCTAAACATGTAATTATTTATTTCTGCGTTCTCTAAACACGAGATAATTTATAAATTGGTTATTAAAATTACACAAACATTCCGGAAGCAGTAAACCACATGTTACGTTCAATTATTTCAACAATATATGTATAATTACTCCGCAATCGTAATTCAAACATCCGTAAACAGGGAATTATTTATTTCCCGTTTTCCTAGCGCGCGACAAACATAAATAGACCATTGAAATAATGCATAAAACACAACTCGGCGCATCGGTATAAGGGGTGAGGGTGGTAAACCTTCAATTATTAATTCTGTGCATAGCGGGCGTATAAAAAGTAATGCTCATCCGTTCTAGGAGCGTATGTACACCTCTGGATCGGTGGACATTTGTAAGAGAAACTTGTCGCAAAACTGTTTATGACAAAGAAAATTGTTGTTAAAATTGTTTTTTACGTCAACACCTTCCACTCATCCAGAAAATAAAAAGTTTTAAAGAAGCCAGATGTCGCAAACAAGTAGTTATTGAGATATAAGCTGTTAAAGTTTTTGCAAAATTTGATTGTGTCGACCGTGTCGATGAGACAGAACATAATCGTGTGCGTGCGCCTCCAGAGAAACGAAATTTAAAGGGACATTCGTCGACAGGCCCGTACCAAAAAAGTGATCATCTCCCTGTCCATTGGAATCATTTTGAAGTTGCAAAATGTGAAAGAATACTTTATATTCATTGTTTTACACATAAGAATATTAATCATACATTATAAAATGCCAATGTCAAGTGTAGGTACTTACAAATGTTTCAGAATCTTCTGTTCCACCGTTGGATCAAGCGGACACTGCCATTTTTGCAAATACGTCTTATTAACTATGAAGTATTACAACAGACCACACTTCTAAACACTATCACTGGACACTATACAACACACTTTCCTATATCGTGACAGCAATCGGGAAGAAATTACTCCGACCACGGTCAAAATAGTTCTGCGATTGTCACCTGTAAAGGACGTTATAACAAACAAAAAACGCATGCGAATCGGTCCCGAACCGGCCGTTATTTTACAACCGCCGCGCTCCGACAACTTCAACCCCGACAGATAGACAACACGTGCGACGGACCCATCAAAGAGACGAGCGGACTACCCTTATAAACACGTCATTGATGACCGTAAACAATAACAAGGAATTTCTTTGACACTTTCCCCACTTCTCAAGCTAAAGTTCTTCCGACACGCCCCCGTCCAATTAACAAACGCAACAGTTCCCCACTAAAATCTACCCTTAACTATTCATGGAAAACCGCAGTACTATTTTGACCGTGGTCGGAATAACTTCTTCCCGTTCGCTGTCACGATTTTGGAAAATGCGTTGTTTAGTGTCTAGCGTCTAGTGATTGTATACATAGAAGTATGGTATTTTATGCTTCATCGTTAATAAGACGCAAATGGCAGTGTCCTGTTAATCCGACGGAGGAACAGAAGATTCTGAAAAATTTGTAAGTACCTAGACATTAGTATTTTATAACCCGGGATTAATATTCTTATGCATAAAGATGGATATAAGGCGGTAGACTCGTTTCCAGGATTGCAAGGGTGCGGGATTCGCCTTCTTATTTCTCGATGATACAAACACGGGGGTTTTCAGTGGTCAAAAACGCTAGGTAAAAGATCGATCTATGGCGCTATCTCCCTCAAAAATCCTATTTTTTCGTTTCCGAGGCGTAAATTGCATTATCCGGCAGCTATGAAAATAGCTACATGCGCAGTTGTATGCTTCCGAACAATGCAAATTACGCTGCCCCATAAGGTATTCTTTCATATTTTGCTACTTCAAATTTATGATCCGAATTTAAATTTCGTTTGGCTTGAGGCCCGCACACGATCATGGTCTGTCTCATCGACACGGTTGTTGTTTACTGAATGTGGTTAGGCTTTTGTCTATACGTATAATTCTACACAATCAAATTTTGCAAGAACTTTGATTTGTTTGCGACATGTGGCTCCTTTCAAACTTTATCTCTTCTCGATGAGTAGAAAGTATTGATGTAAACACAAACTCTAACAATAATTTTCTTCGTTGTAAACAATTTTGCGTCAAGTTTCTTTTACAAATGTCCACCGATCCAGAACTTGACCATTACTTTTCGTACACTCTGTACGTGTTCTATTCGCCTAACAAACACAAGTACGTAGGTTATTCAAATTGCATACAGATTGTAGACGAAATAATTTCGCCGTTTAACGAACCTTGTGCACTCATTACACGATACGTTGCATTATTTTAACGACACAATAAAGCATCGCCGCGAAAACAATTTGTCTTGTGCCTGTGTTTTTTTTTGTCGCCGGCGGATAGGCCATTAAATAATAATAAAGGACTTACGGAGTTATCGCGCAAGCGTGTAATTATTCATGGCGTTTCGAAGCTTGCGAGATGCTCGAGCTGTAATAATGGATGATTCGATATTTATGAATTCGCCGAAAAAGTAGTTCCGAGTGCTTTTCTTCTCGGCTATCCTCTCGCTTTGTTATTTACACGGCTAGTGTTTATCGCGAGCGAAAGTGGTCGGTTAACGGCTTGAGGATTACAACGGCACGCATGCGAATTGCCGGAATAAAAAGAGCAGCAATTTGTTTCAAAGTGTTTAATCTTGTTTCATATGTTTGCTTGCAGAACGAGCTTAAAAAGGATCGACACTGAGGGAAAGAGAGAGACACACAGGTGCGTACCAACGCAGCCGTCCCAAGAGGGAATGCTCGAAAACATTCAGACAGAATTCGCAGACAAACGTATGTTTTTATTTCACTCACAATTTTCCATTCGTTTCTCTCTATACACACATACATCATCCAGTGGCCCACCAAAATATTCGCGCGGCCTTTAAATCGGAATAACTTTTCCAAAATTGGACCGAACGACTTGTTCGATTAAATGTTCAGCATAAATCTACAAAATATGTTCATATTACAAATTTTCGCTACGGGCTGAATCGGAAAAGTTTTAAAAAGTGCATTTTTTTATTATGTTTGTCTCTGATTGCTAAAAAAATTGCTCGGTCGAATTTGAGAAAAGTTATTCCGACTTAAAGGGCGTTCGAATACTTTCATGGGCTATTGTGCACACATGTATATTCGGTAACAGGCGCTCGTGTTTTTTTCCGACGGTCCTCGCGCGTTCATTTTTCATCCGTGCTCGCCGAATAAGATCTGGAAAATTCGGCCGATTGCCTCGTTGCCCCCGTAATTACGCGTCCGTTGCGCATTTCGCATTGTTGCGGAATATTTCGAGTACAATACGACCGAAAGTTTAATGAAAATTCATAAATAGACCGCGGATTTTGCGCGCATGCACACACGCACGCAACAAAACAGACGAAAATCCCGCGCCTGCAAACGGGCGAATGAAGTTTAACGAGCTTATTATTTTGTTTTAAAGTTGATGGAACTCTTAATAGAGCAAACAAGTTTCCGGTAAATTCGGCCGGTTTTCTGTAAATTAGTCCGCGGGAAGCCGATGTTTGCGGAAACGGTTCCGCCCGTCGTCCGCCGCTAATGAAATTTTTAATTTATTCGCGTATCCGGATAAAACTTCCCGATCGAGGGAATAGCTTTTTGTTTGCGCCGCGGGGAGAACGCATGAATCCGCGCGAGAACGTGTACACGGTATAATAACCATCGATAAACTTCGTCACAATGTATTCTTTCCAGCGGATAACGTCGTCAATTGTCGCATAGTAGCGTCATTTACTATGAAACGCATTTTCTCGGTGAACGACGTCGCTGTGTGATTATTAGACGATTTCTCGCACAATAGTTCCGTGCCCGATAAAGTATTAGCGCGACCATTGTTTCCTTTTTTTTTTATACGCGCGCTGTTACCGAATATCCCCGAGATCCTCTTGTTATTTTCATTTTCACGAGTACACGTCCATTCTATCGTTTGTTAGTTTCTCAAATTGTTCATTCGAACTTTTCGAGGACGAGCGATCACACATTGCAAGTTAATCATCTACAATATCACTACACAGTATTTTTCGAAGGGAGATCCTCGCCCACGAAGGACTGATATCACTTTCTTCGCACGTAATGTCATCCACACATTTTCTCCTATTGTTTCCTTATTGTTTTTTTTTTACACACACCTACACGAGTAAAATTATTCACTGATGATAATTGCGTAGCGTGTCCAGTGGCTCGAATGTCCGTTTCCCTTACTGAACCAGAATTTAAGCGAGCCGTGCCCACTAATTCCTGAATTAACATTCTCCTCCGTCGTTAAACGCTTCCTCCAGTTTTAATTATTTTTAATTTACTCCCCGTACACGTGACTTTTCACGGTATTCATTTAACTTCCCGCACCTGTTACATTTAAGAGTGATACAACCGAGTATTACCCAGCGTCCCCGTACCTCTTATTCTCGAGCAGTGCGATTTAATGTCCTCAGGTGTAATTAAGTCCATAATTACCTTCGTCAACGACTATCCGGCGAATCTAACCCCCCGAAAGCAGCGCCTTATACACAGATTTACACGTCTCCACGAATAAACTGCTCAATCGGAATGAATTCAACCAGCCATTTCGAAATCTTGCGAAAGGGTGTGTTTTACCGACTTGCTTTTCAACCCCTCTGCTTTACCATCGCTCGAAACGGTAGAAAGCAAGGTAAGTCCTTTACCGACCTACCCGAAATGCCTTGCCGACGATTCGCAAACCGTAGTGCCGACTGTTCCGTACCCAACCGTAGATCACAGTCCGTTTTACCGACAGCAATTCGCGTCGCGATCTTCCGCACCATGCACAGATCACGGAAAACCCTAGGGTATTTTCCAGTTTTCCTAGGGTATTCTCGTGGGATATCATCCGTTGTTATTCCCCAGAATCATACCGACCGTCGATACCCTAGAGAAATCCAGACGAGTATCGGTCATCGACAGCACAGGGAACCACAGCGAACCAAACGTAGAGAATAATCGAAGTAGTCGTAATAATAATAATCAAGCGAATTTGCGGAGTGCATTGTACTGTAACGAGTTATCCGACTCGATAGTGCGGCCGCTCTACGAGTACTTAGTCTGATGAATCTGTTTCAATTGCCGGCCGCGCCGCGTATAGATGAAATTGACCGTCTGCGCAAATATTTGCAAGTAGATTGCGAGTCCCGCGAATTCGATAGATTAAAAAACAATCGTGCCACTGACCAGAAACCGGGAGAGTGGCCGGTCTGCCATCGGCTAATCACGTTTCCCTCGGATCGATAACCGTTCTTTTTTTTTTTTGTTTTATTCCCCGTATGAATATGCAGCGTGTCATGACTGTCGAGAGGGGGCTGATATTTCGAAAAACGAGACCTGTCCCTTGCAGGCTTTGCGAAATACTTACCGGGAGTCTTTACTTTCTACTCGATGTGGAAATTCGTATCCACTTTTAACCCTTTGTACTCGAGTGGTTCAAAATATTTGTTGTATTGTATCAGTTTTATATCGATAAAATTAAGAAGATCATATAAAATGGAAATATTTCCGAGTGCTCCGAGTGCAAAGGATTAATACTTTGAAGTTAATAGGGTGGAGTGGGGTAAGTCCGCCCTAGTTTTTGCAAAGTTGGACTTTAAACTGATGTATTTTCAGTCTGGCAAGTAAAAACTTAACGTTCTTGGTATCAAACTCTTGCCACAGTTATTACTGATGAATTAGTATTATGTAGGATTCTAATTTTGCTGGAAAATTATCATTTTGATAGGATATTGTGCAAAGTGTCAACTAGGACGCACTTGCCCCGAAAATGGGGCAAGTCCGTCTCCGAGAGTTAAAAATGCTTTCGAACCTTGTTTCAAGTGCGACGGGGCAAGAAAAGAATGATTAACAAGCCTTCTTTAAAATGCTTCTTATTGCATTAAATTATATTGTTTAGTTTTATAGTTACGTATGGACTTGCTCCGTGTAGTAATATTTACGGGGCAAGATCATCTTAGTGTTTCTTTTTCAATAAATTAAAAAAAAAAATACAACAAAAAGGGTTTATTTGCTACATTAATAAATACAAGCTAGAGAAATTTCGTTCATATTATAATAAGAATAACCAATTGTGACGGACTTACCCCGCTCCACCTTGCTATTCGTGTGCCGATGAGAAACGACGCGGTTTATGCGAGCAGCCAGTAGAATCGGCCTGTAATGATCGGACACGTCGATCGATAGGGTTCAACGGGATCGGAGGGATATCGGGGCGGTTCTATGAAACAATTTCGTTCCATAGTTTCGACTCACTTTTGCATGAGGAGCCAGCCACGCCAGTGTAACACGATTGCCGGGGCGCGCCCTTTGCCGAGCGCCGTATGAAAGGAATCCGGTATATCGAGAACAAGGGGCTGCCAGTGACGTTTGCCAAGCCATGTATGGCTAAAGAGAGAAAACACAGCGGCCCGGTCGGAAAAGCTCGAATCAAAGCCGGTGGGTGGTTTGACTCGTGCTTGAAGCGCGTTCGTTCACACGCGAGCAAACTTCCGATCACGCGCACTCACATATTATTTTTAATCGCTCGATATCGTGTCCAAATGCCCGTACCCGTTACTCTCGTACCCGCGCAACGCTAGCGGCCTACGACCCGCAGTAATTGGATTACAGTTCTTTTTGCTCCGTTCCCTACATAGACATCCATCCCATTACCCACCCCCGCGACCGTGTCACGCTCGAATTCAGACATCGGTTTCGTTAATTCGGTACCCGTTTCCTTTATACCCCCGAAGGAGATGTTTTCGACCGATCGATAGGCTCTCGACACGCGTCCCGAACCTTTTTCCGAGCTGTTCTCCGTCCCTCCGTCATCGAAACAAGAGCTAACCCACTATTACACGGTGTAACTTTCGTGCCACGTGCCGATATTATTTTTCGGGGCTATTCACATTCCGGTTATCTAAATCTATAAAATTCATTTTCGTTCTACCAATATTCCGAATTTTCTCTGTTACTGCGTTATCGCTTCAGGTAGAACAAGCCGTTATTTTTCCAGCCGCTTTAAATAGGTCGCTGGCTTTTAACCGGCAGAGAAAACGCACTCTACAAGGAAAATAATGCGTGCGACGGGGTTAATGGATCCCGGTCGTTTTTTTAGGATAATATGCCGGATCTCCTTAATAGAGAGATACTTGGTTGGCCTGGGTAGCTCGTGTTCATCTTGTTGCCGGAATTCGTCGGTGGCAAGGCGAGCCCATGGGGCTAAAAAGAATAGCAAAGGGTGAAAAGTAACTGACCGCAAAAGCGACGGGGAGAGGCGGAGGGTGGGTGGCTTTTTTTCCATCCGTTTCGTTCTGCTCTTTTTGCGGAAAGCCCCATTCGTTCATTAGACTGGAGCCGTGGGCCGAAGCCTGCGCTTCCCTCGGCTTCCCTAACCGCATCCTACGATCTTTTCTTTTCGTTCCATTCCGCTCGTCTTCCTCTTGGTCCTCCCCGCGCAGATCTCCGCAACGCGATTCCGATATTTCATATGTAGCGAGAGCTCTCGTCGTGTTGCATCGCGTTTTAATGAAATGCGTCGGGTTTCGCGGTCTCGAGCTGCAAAAATGATTAAACCTGTTACGCGAGAGCAGCTCTAGTTGCGAACATGATCCCGAATCGTGATAGAGTCGCGAATACTCTGAAATTGCTCGGCGCGTTACACCGCCCCTATTCGAAATTGTGAGAATATTTCGTTACAGCCGCGGCTGGAGCAGCTGAACAATAGATCCAGCTATTCTTTTTTCCTCGCGGAAATAATGAACGACAAAGAAGTTCCACAATGAATTCTAGAATAAGCGGTTGAACTTGCTCGAGAGAATGTTTCGGGTAGAGTCGTTGTATTTATGCAAAATAAAGGATTCTATTTGTCGACCCGCCGCATCGGGCGGCCCGTTAACAACCCAGAGACAAGGAACGCCTGTAGAATAAACGAAAGACTGTCGGCCGGCGAAGTTAGGGTGGTTTAACGACTTTAATGACCCCGCGATTACGTCGGCCACAGTCACGCCGGTTTAACAGGCGATAAATAAAGCGTAGACACGAGCGAGCGCCGACAACATGCGACCGCGGTCGCGTTCTTTCTCGCGGCCAGATTTCGTCGGTCCTTTGTCTCCGCTGTCTGGCCCATTGTCTTCCGCGGTTCTCGGGACGCTCGGCGCAGCAACGTTGTTATCTTCCAGGAATTAATATACACGAAAGACCCGGGATTACTTCTGGCTGTAACACTGCCGGTCCGAAAGCTCGCAATCGCCGCGTTCCCTCTGATGAATTTTCCCCCTTTCTGTTTATACAAACGCTCGTTTTTCTTACGATTAATATTATATATACACACACGCGTATATTAATAAACGGCCGGGATGTATTCAACTGCGTTCACTAAATAATTCGCGGGGGAACATTTTTCCAGAGCATTTTAATTGCAGCTCGGCCGGGAGTATTTCGGAATTAATATTTCATATGTTTTCCGTGTGTCAGGTTGCCGTCGAAACAAAAATTGTGCATAATAATTGCGATGGAACGAGCCAGGTTTTAGATGTAACCGGCGAGGAACATAGATGATGGCGCTTTGTTACTTTTACAGGTGAACGGGGGAATTATTTGTAGTTAATTCGAATTGTGTTGATTCAACGAGGGTATCTCGGTTTCTATCATCGATCCCGAGTTTTCGGTCGGGCCGCGGTGTGTATATTTAATTGCGTAATGTGAAGTACACATAATAGCTAAATAAACGCTCGGAAGGAGACGGGGAATGTAGGGAAAGGAGTTATCGCGGAGAGCAAAGGATAAAGGGACGGGAGATTCCGTGTGCCCCGTGATATTTTAGGGAAACGCCGGGAGATCCGAAGTACGTAGACTCGCGAATTGCGGTGGAACCTGAACCAAGCCACGGCATAACTACTGCCCGAGGCTGATGCTTCGCCACCGGGTTCGGGTTCCCTGGTTTGCCAAGGGAAATCCCACCCCTTTACTCCTCCTCCTTCTACTCCTCTGGCAACCCTCTTACCTCTTAGGGCCTCGTCTCGTTGTCACCGACGTTTGCCTCTCACCTTGCCTCCTCGAGAGAGCTGCTTAAGTTGCTCGTTCTTTCTTGATCCGGCGGCCGGCTCTCCACTCTCTCTCTCTCTTCTCTGTTCTTGTCCCCTTTAACTCGTGGTCGTCCCGCGACTTTTCCTTCCGAGGCTCGCGCCACTAATTAATTAAGAACGCTCGAGAGAAACGGGGATTCCGAGACAACCGGCGAGATGAAATATTCGACGAAGTTTGCTCATTTTTCATGGGCCGCGATGCCACGCGACGCCACCCAACGAGATCGCGTTTTAAAGATGCATGCCGGCACCCTTGATTTTTCAACGGTGTACGAGCACTATTAAAATGGAATACTTCGGTTCTAACTAGCCGCACTGTGGCCGGCACTCGTGTCTTACAGGTGATCGTAGATTCTTCTGTGAGGGCAACGATTAACTTTGGACGCGTGCTTCTCGGGCAGCATGCGAGGTATTCGAACGAATCCAAAGGCAAATAGCGACTACAAGTCACCTCTAACCATACACATTATTTTCCAAAATTTTATTATTCCATGTACAATGCATTACCATACAATTTAGAATGAGGCTGTTCACAGCCAGCTCCGATTGACGCCAGTGTCTTAAACTCTGATTAGCGACAGAGTGGCGGGTTACGCTTGTCGAATTGCGGGGAAAGAAAGCGGATCGTGTTTGCCGGGGAAACCAGCCGACACACCCGATTTCATTACTGTCACTTAAAGGGTAAGCCGAGCTTAAACCCTGCTCCACGCGATCGTACACTCGCCGCATTAACGTTGAAACGGGTTCTAGCAGCGAGATCCGAACGATACGAGCGGAAAATACATCTTAGTTTGTTCGACGCGTACCAAAGGCGAGCAAAATTAAACGCGGGGTTTGGGAAGAGGGGAACGAGCTCTTTCTGTTTCTTTATCGCGGCGAGCCTCGAGGAGGGAGAAAGAGAAAGAGAGAGAGAGAGAGAGAGAGCACCGCGCGCGCGAGGAAAAGAGAGAAAGAGGGAGCGTCGATACGGTCTTCCCCGGGCCGGGAAACTTCTCGGACGAATCGAATGAAATCCAAGTAGTACTCGCATACCACTTTCCACCGCGCGGAAATCTGTTATTGGGAAACTTTACACGGTACTTGTTGATATAGGACCATGATCAAGGGGCGAATTATTAAGCACTCGTTCCGGGACGAAAGTTGCCGGGGCGAGGACGTTAAGCGAGTCTCCGACCGCCGCCATATATTTCGCTTAATCGATTTCCCACCGTAATAGGGAATAAACGAGATTTGGAACGAATTCGTATTCCGGCTGGCGCGCCAACTTCTCGCAAGGACCCGTTAAACCGTCTCGCGAAACTTGCTCTCTCCCGCTCGAATCGAAGAATTTGCACGTACGGTCGACGAACGAGCGCGCGAGCGCGGTCCTTCGCGACATATCCTTTCCCTTTTCTCCCTCTCCGTCGCCGAAAAGGAAAGAAGGTGTGTTTCGAGCGATGAGAAGTTCTCAGATTTTATTCACGCCGGGAAACGTTCCGCGAAAACGGCTAGGCTGATCCGCGCGTGCTCTATCGTGCTTCCCGCAAAATCCCATCTAATTTACGCGACGCGTCGCGAGTCGCTTCTAGCTACGATCGTAAATTAGGGTGCGGATATAGTGAACGCGATTTTCGATTTTAAATCCCCGAGAACCGCGATTTTTCCAACAAATTTTGTCGCGCGACAGCTGGTGTGAGTTAATGCTTCCAGCTTTTTGACGAATCGGGGGTTGTCGCAATTTTTACTAGAAGTTAGTACGGCAGTGGTCTGATGTTGGAGGGGTTAGGTCAGAGGAATTGGGACAACGGACTAAAAGTAGTACGGCGTGTGTCCGGCCGGTAAGATTTCGGGTTAGGAAACCGATCGATCGGTGGCCGGACATTGCGAGCGCTGTCCACCGAGTGAACAATGGACATTAGCCCTGATTAGGACATGCAACTGACACCGTATACGTAATCTGCTCTGTATTCCTGGAGGGCAGAGTCGGTAGAGAGTCGGTTCATGGTGATCCAAGGACCTGGTTCCATAATGGTATTAGTGCGACGGCAGCGCTCACGGTAGAACGCCCAGAGACCATGCAATCATTGGCACGCGAGAGCGCGCCCTGTTACTGCCCGGCGATAAGGACTACAATCGGCCCCTGCGACCGACCACTCTGTTCCCGATGCTTTCCACTCTACTCAGCTCTCCTCCGTTCGAAATAGTAGACCCGCCTAAAGGATTCTTCCTAGCACGAGCAACGTTCGCCCGAGGCCAGAAACGACGCCGCGAGAAACCCGCAATCCGAGAAAGAAACGTTCGGGCCGACTGGAATTTCACTTACCCCCGAATCGACGGCACACTCCGATGTAATAGGACGTCGGACGAGGGTGCTGAAACACGTACGCCGACCAACTTGATGCGATTTACCGCCGGCAACCCTGCTGACGATCGATTCGATTTTTCGGAGCGGGTTCCTTCCTCTCCCAAAAGGAAACCTCCTCAGCCTCTTGCAAAAGTCAGCCTCACCGAATCGGTGCTCTCTTCTTCCTAAGCCTGGCGGGATTATGTCATCGAAAGATCCTCTAATTCCTTCAATTTCACTTCGGAAATGTTGGAAAGAGATTAAGAACGGAAATAAATAATGACAATTCGTATTTCGCATATAAATCCGCAGACTAGATCGCACAGAGAGCTACAGCGTCGTTGTCGAGGGGTAAAAAGAAGATTCTTGCGTTCTCTTGGATCTACAGGATCTGCAGATCTTCGCACTAGACCTCGATAAAGGTCTCAGTCACCGTAAAGGAAGCAAAATCGTCGTGACAGTGTGCAGGGTCTGTCGAAATCCTATCCAGAACCGGAAGACGGAACCCAGAGGATGCGCGCGATTCTGGCTCCGTGGTTTCTGCCTGGAAGAAACCATACGATAACAAGATTGCGCTAGGATAAACAAGTAAATAACGTGCATTATCCCGGCGAGAAAAATATTTTCGAAACGCGGCGACACACGAGCCCGGGAGAGGTAGGTGTAGGTAGGGTAGCTAGCTAGTCTAGGAGAAGAACAGCGACGGGGGAAGAAAGGCGAGAGCGAAAACTGGAGCAAACAACTCGGCACCATCTTTAATGCAGGACATCTCGAGAACCGAGGTCGCGCGCGCGCGAGAGAGAGAGAGAGAGGAGAAGCAGGTTTCGTGATACTCTTAGGGAAACCTCTCCGAAGAATTCCAGCGTTTCTTCGCAGCCCCGTAGTAAAGAGCACGAAGTATGGGAGGAAGAAGGTATCCTCCGCGTTGGGACCGGGGGATTTTATTATCAGGGGAAAGAGAGACACGCACGGCGTCTCGCGCCTATAATTGTGCTGGAATAAAGGAAGTGCTTCTCTCGAGCCTATCTGAGAAAAAGGGGAAAGAGGGAAACAGAGAGAGAGAGAGGGAGAGGAGATGTCGAGGAGGGTTCTAAGGGATGAGCAGGTTATCGTCGATCCTATAGACCCGTTCGAGAATCTAATTACACAGAAGCCGGGCTGTTCGTCGTCCGGGACCTTTGCCGACTTTACGTCGAGCCCCGGGTACACGGTTGCTCTCTGTTTTTCCATTTTACGAGCGACGGAAGTCGTCTTATTCTCAGCGGCTATCGACTATCTCGACGTATACTTCGCCTCGGAACACGCTCTGCGCTGCTTCTTCCCTCTTTGATCGAGATAAAAGACAGGAGAGAAGACGGACGCGATTCGCGTGTCGCCTGGCATGGTCGTGCTGCTTTCACTATAGCCGGCGCGTCGATCTTTGAAAATGACGTGAAACGGCCGTGGATAGACCGGATAATCCGACAACAGGATTTCTCTCGTCTCCAAATGCTTCGAGCTTGAAAGTTTAATGAAAAGCGTTACCGTACGGGGTCCCGGGTCCGCCGAGACGTACATACCTACCCTCTCCGACTGGTTAAGTCGAAGAGAGAGAGAGAGAGAGAGAGAGAGAGAGAGGAAGAGAGAGAATGGCTCTTTAAATCTTATCCGGATTCGAATGTACGATTATCGGACGAACGGGAAGGGTACACGGAATGGGTGGAATTGGATAAAACGTCGTTAATCGTTGAACAAAGCTGGCATTGTCGCGCTAATCAGCAATGGCCGACTTGATCGGAAATAAATTGTCGGGAACGAGAGAGCCCGGGCGCGGCCCCGCGCGCGTTTTCCGCCGAGCACGAACGCCACTTTTCTTTATTGCGCTTTCATACGTGTACTGGGTACGTTTTGGCGCTGCTCCGGCGACTTGAAATTTACCAGGCTGCTTTTTCACCCGTTTCGAGCACACGTTCTCGCGGACGTAAATACGTATGAACGCGTGCGCGCGGTCCATACGTGCCTCGCCGATAACGCCGGAGATCGGCCTCCGATCTCTCCAGTGCAACCGCCTCCGAAATATCCTCCTCGCCATCAACCCCCGAATTAATGCCACCGAGGGAGAGAGGGAAAGCCGACTTCTGTTTGCTTTTGTTTGGATAGAGAAACTCCGCTCGCCAACGCTAACGTATGCTCTAATAAGTCCGGCATTGTCTGCGCCCGAAACTCTCTTGTGCTCTGTGTGCTGATTTCTTGCTCGCGATAGTCTTGCGTTCATCGACGAGTCGCGAGAATATAGCGGAGCTCGTTGGAAGTTCGTACAATGTTTGTTTACGTTTGTGTTCGACGCTGGATGGCTTGTTTGGTGTTGCGTGTCTATGATGGTTCTATTTCAACATTGAATTTCTGTCTGTTCCTCCTCGCTGTAAGTTGGTGTACGATTGAAAAACACAATCGCACGTGCCATTTAAGCGTTCAGCCACCACAGTTTGAGCTTTCTTAAGTTTGACAACTTGATAACTGTCCGTCAAATGCATCGGAAACTTTGACACACAAATGCGCGAGTTTGCAGCGATTTGAGCACGACCAAGTTTAAATATAGCATCTCCAGCCGAACGGGATGATTGTGTTTGGAGGAAGACGCCTGTCCGTCCGCAATTAGTCGACGAGGTAACCGAAAGTAGAACTTGTAGACCCAAAGGCGGTTTCTTCGGCTATTATTGGTCGACGTGGCGTGTTCGGGGTGGGGGAACGGAGCGAGGTCCGGGCGCGTTGATTGGCGGCCAGCCGTGAAACTGGTCGGAAAAGCTTGAAGACCGTAGCTAAACTCGGCGCGGCTCGGCTCGGCTCGGCTCGGGCACGGAATACCACGGCCGTTGGAGATGGGGATGGATTAAAGGCTCCTCTTTCGAATTTCACGTCAGTCAGCTGTACGCCAAGGTAATCCGGAGCGGTGTGTACTCTCACGACCCGCGCGTATAAAATAAGGATCCGTCGGCTGTCGGGCTACTTTTCTCGTCCCCCGCTTAATAACGCTTAATAAAGGGCGACCGATGTCACGCGGGAAACGCGAGCGCTCCGTTCACGTCCGCGCACGCGTTTACCATGGCCACGCGGCCCACCTCCCCGCGTCTTACTCGCCCTTATTCCTTCCTGCCCGGCTTTTATACGGGCAATGAAACGGATTAAGCCCTTTTACGCTTGTCTCCGCCCGCCGACCGAGAAACCAGCCTGCGAAACGCTCACCAAGAAAAACGACCGACCAACTTTCCCGTTAAAAGAACACGCAGCTTCCGACGATCTTCGCGCTGAATTCCCCGGGAATTCTCGGGGCTTCGAAACTGCTTTAAAACGTCGCTACACCCATACATTTCCGTTCTCGACGATTGTTACACGAGAATTTACAACTATTATCCAACCTGTACGAATCGCGCGGGCTGGTTTGCTCGGAAAGCGCTGAGAGTACAAATTTTGCACGCCTGCCGAAAGTGTTAAGAAAGACGTGCGCAAACAGCGCTCGAAGCAAATACGTCGTGGAAATCGATTTTCCCGGTTGGCGAAAACCGCACGGCGTAATTACTTTAATTAATTATGATCATAGCGGGGCGGCGTCGGCGCCGGAAACGTAACAAGATTGATTCACGCGTAACTGCCCTCCCCCGCGACTTGGAAGTTGCCGAACGCGAGAGAGCCAACTTCTTCTTCTTCCTCCTCCTCTTCCTCTCTTCTTCATCTTCTTCTCGGCTTCTCGCGGCGAATTTAGTCCGCGATTAATTAACGTCGCGGGGTACGAGAGTCAAACGATACCGGGAACCGTCGGACAGAGAAAGAACCGAATTAATTCACGTCATTTCGCTGTCTGGTTAGCGGGGATCTCGAAACAGCGATCCCCGATGTTGATCTCCGTGGATCGAAGAGGGGATCGGTTGATCGCTAGGAGTTTTTCCCGTTCGGAGCAAGCAGTTTCCCCGTTGCACGAAGGTTTTTACTCGGCCAATCCAGGTTTATCCGATCGGGGCGGAGGACGGCTTATCGATTAATTCGGGGGTTGCACGCGGAAATACGCTTTCACGGCGACGTAATTATCGCTTATTTTGAGGATGCACCGGGGACATATTCTCCAGGAAATTTATTAGGCGACCTTTCCGCGGCACGGCACGGGGAGAAGGTATCTATCCTACGACAAACCGAAGTGCTCCGCGCACGGCCCTTGCGGACCGCAAGCCGTCGCTTCGGCCAATTATTCCGAGCCCCCCCTAATAATTTAACCGCGTGTCGTTGCCCTGCCCAGATTCGGCCGTGATAACGCCCGCCCCCTTTGTTCCGTGCGGGGGCGGCAAGCCGATCCCCAGGGACATTTTATGCTAACGTTATGGCTTACTAATAACAACTTACGGACCGCGTTTTAGGAATGCTAATCACCGCCGCCACGAAACCGACAGACACGTAACACATCCTCCCAGACGGGGAAACCGCAACCCTCGCAGCATGATCCACAACCCTTCTTTACCATTTCGACTGTTCGAAAAATTAATTACTACCGTCGCTTCGGTTGACCTTTCTTAGTTTGACCCTCGTCGGAATAATAAGCGTTAGCTTTGTCGCGGAGCGGACAGCGTCGATCGGCGGCTATATCCCTTTTTAAACGCGTCGGTGGATTAATCAATTTAGCCTGATTGGCGCCCGGTAGGAGCCGCGAATATTCCGTCGACATTGGCCGGCTTAGCGATAGTCCTTCAATAAGCGGCCATTCGATTAATCAGTGTCTCTACCGGTCGATAATGCGGCATCGGGGAGATTAAAGTTATCCCCGGAATCGATGATATTCTCCTTGATAGGCGGCCACCGGCCCCTTTTAATGGCCCCGGGGCGAATTGGTCGAATCCAAGATACGGCGGACGCATGCGACACCCTAGCCAGAGAATCCTGAATCCTCGATCGTCGATCAGTGGATTAGGGATCGTTGGCTCGACTCGTTTTCTTGTTTCCTGGCAGCGTGTCTCGAATTTATCACGACGCGCACGGGTGGGACCATTTCGCGGCATCCTAAGTAGAATCCGGTGTGGAATTCCCGCGCCGTCTCGAGCCAGTCTTTCGAGGCGTCTTCGTGCGACGCAGCTGCCGGTTTACTCTTGTGCCGTTTCTCGAGCGAGTGCACACACCTGCCTCGAGTTCGGTAGGGTCCTGGTGCGGCTTTATATTTTGCTCTGTTCACGCGTGACGTCATCGCCGGAATACGTGAGCCGGGTTGCGAACGGGTGGGGCAGGACAACACGTAAAATCGTGGAAAACCGTGGCATCAACGAGCGTAACGAGAACTACCCCGCTAAGCCACCGAGGGATTTCACCCCCCGCGAGGAAACATCCACCGCGAGATATCTATATCCCGTCGCGAATAAATTTTTCGTCTGGAAACGAACCGGCGCGCGGCGCCCCAACCTTTTATCCTTCGACCTGCCTCTTCTTCTCTTTCTCTACCCACGATTTTCGCGCTCTCTCTCTCTCTCTCTCGTTCTTGCAGCAACGGTGATCGCGATCGATGCGATAGCGGCGAACTAAATAAAGAGAAATTCATCGTGGGAGAGTCGTGCCCGCGATCCCAGATAAACCTCGCGATCGAACTCTCGACGAGCTCACGAGCCAGAGATAGATCGCATCTTTACCTTAGCTATCGAGATCGCGGGCGGAGGGGATGCCAACGTGCTTCTGATACAACCTGGATGCTGGTACAGGCTCCTCTAAAAACTTCGATCCTCGGAAGACTGCAATGTTCTTGTGCGAATTCTAACTGAAAGGCTGCCTACAGTATTTTTGCAAGTAGGGTAAAATGTACAATGATCGGCACCCTAAGACAAAATCGTAGTAAAAATCTTTTTATCTTTTTTAGAGATGTTTAAACGAGGTTAACTTGCTATTATTATAAGCTAATAGAGATTTTTCAGCAAAATGAAACAGTTTTACGAGTCATAAATCTTTTATTATAAAATATATACAGTGATTGACAATCGTAAGACAAATAGTACAGTCATTGGCACAGTAAGAAGTAAACGTTAAACAAACTATATTTGTTTTATAATTAAACATATACACACTTGTTACATCTGTAGTATGGTCCGAAATTAAGTTAAAAAACGACAAAGTATACTTACTTGTAACGAAAATTTTAATAAAACACTATTTACACTGCACTTGCTAACAGTCATATGTGGAACTATGTTATCATAACTTACAACGTTGCTTGGAAATATAAATAAGAAGCAAAATAAAATGATTTTCTATACCAGGAATTCTTAATATATGCCGTTTGAATCGAAAGTGCCAATAACTACTGCAGTGCCAGCAATAGTTAGGGTTGCCAGAAATGTTTCATCCAAATATAGAAGGAGAAGTGAAAACTGCAATTATGTATACAATGAGATAGGCTCAAAATATAGGAGTTGAAGTAAAAGAGGTACACAGCACATTTTAAACTTTTTTATTCAAACAAAGATTTTTGAAAATTATATGTTATTCAAATATGATATAGGAGATCAAATTCAAATATAGAAGACTCATATCAAATACAGAAGATCTGGCAACCCTAGCAATAGTACAGTTTACCCTGCAAGGTTCTCTTCCTCAATCAAATGAAAACAAGGTACATGTTAGCAAAAATAATTCAATTTCAAATTGATTGTAACAATTCTCGCGTCATACAAATGATGCGCAGTATATTTACTTGTTATATGTACAAATTAATTCGTGGCCAGAGTAATCAATTGTAGCTCTGTTTTAAATTCACATTTGTTGCTGGATTGATCAATAATCCGTAGGGTGGAGTGAATGCACAGCGATTCGTGGAGATTATTTACAACGTATTATAATCCTCCAATATACCAGAATTAGGATTACGGTTCATCGTTTTTGGGACACGCTGTACAGGTTGACGAGCGAGCGCTAACGCCGAAGGAAAACCGGCGGAAATGGATGGGTTTTAATATCCGAGCTTGGCGAAACTAGGAGGAAGTCGGTAGTTGGCTAGAAAATCGCAGACTCGCTAAGCCTAACAGATTGTGGGTTCGAGGCCGGGCCGAGTAAATCATGGCATCCCGTGGCCGTCGGTTCGTAGTTTAAAGCGTGCCGGCTAGGACGCAGCTGCCACGCTACCGTGCCGGATCATCCCGAGGGATTAGCGATACTTCGATAAAGTCCCGGGGTCTCTTCGGCTGCCGTCGTCGAGCAACCTGTGCTACGTACGAGGAACGTGAAAACGTCGACGGGAGAAAGCTCCGAAACTGAGAGAGAGAGAGGGACTAACATAGTGAAAGGAAGAAAGAGAACACGTTCCTTGTCCGTATTCGAATTCGCGAGCACTCTGTCCCGGGGAAAAAGGCGGCTAACAGAGCTAAACGTCCATCGATCCCGGCTCCTTTCATCGCTGAAAACGATCGTCCGGCTCGTTTGCTTCGTAACTTCTTCAACTGGCACGACCCTCGAAGGGAAAAAGCAGCGTGCAGCTCGACCCGGCGGCGCGGTGCAACGTCGAGTGCATTTCGCCGTGCGTTTTCTCAAACGAAACTAATATTCCGCGGGATAACGAGAGCACCGCAGGAAAAGGCGAATAGTTTCCCTCGCCTTAGTTTCCCGATCGCTCGGGATTTTCTTACTCCCCCTCCGGTGTACACCCGGTGCAAAAATGGAATATTTACTCGCGAGACTTCCGACCCGGGAGCCGCGTTCCGTTCATCAGATTTTCGTACGTCTGCATCCGGTTTTCTTTCTCCCTCTCGGATGCAGCTTATTCGAGCGGAACGCGGGACACGTATTTCTCCAGCGTCGCTACGGCTCCAGCGGAAACGAAAATAGAAACGGATCGATGAGCCCCCGAACCCGAATCCGACTCCGCGCTCTTTCTCTCTCTCGTAATCCTTCGCGTGTTCGTACGCGTTGCGACGCCCGCCGACACCGCTCGAGAAATTTAGCGACGTTTAGCCAAAAAGCCAATTCTCTCGCGTATTTATCGAGTTTCCGTTGCTTTTTAAATGCCCATCGATCGCCCAGATGGAAACATCAATCCCGGTTCGACCCCTGATGGAAGTCTCAAATAGAATCCGCTGGATGATATTTTCAGACCGAACCTGCCAAATAATCGGATTTTCGTTTTACAATTATCAACGTTCTAAAGCTGTTTTTAGGGGATGTTACTCAGACTTCAGTATTAAAGATCAGATTATACACTAATGCCTACCGAGAACTAAAAGCGATTAACATGTTTTAGTTTGCTAGAATGACGAGGCTCTATTTATTTCGATTTTCTGCAATTTTTACAACAATATGTGCTTGGATACAGAATTTTATCGAATCAATTTGCACGTAAGCTACTTCATAAATACATTAGTTACGGAATGAAAAATATAAAACCGGTCATGTAATATAATATGAAAATTTTTATATTATATTCTCCTGTATATGACGGCGTAACAACCATTTTACTTTGCGAGTTATGATCGTTGAAACTTGGTCAAATTGAAACTTTGACCGACAAGTAGATTTTGCCAGCCACGATCAGACACACGCAGAGAACCGTTCCATTTAATCTGCTGTAACTTCGTGGGAAAAAATCGCACACTAATCTATCCAGGCTCATTTCACAGATTAAAGTCTCTGCTTTCACGTTGTTTAACTATTTTGCTTCGGCGTGGCGCGATAATTTCGCGCGTAGGGGGCCTCTCGCGGGCGCTCCATCTGCTCGTCAGAGCGCGACAGTATCCGGTTTTGCGATCGCGCGGAATTCTGCGCGGATTTAACGGGTCCAATGCCAGGCTGCGAGCAAATTAACGTACGCCGTGCAGATTAAATTCTCCCGAAGTTTGAGAGACGTGTTTCTCCGCGGCAAAAAGGTGTCCCGTTCCATCCGGGACCGTGGAGTTAGAGTCCGCTTCCAGGAAATGGGAACGGGGTTCCGGGTTGGTCGTCGTTCGGCAAAAACGAATCTCGGCTTCGATCGTTATTTCGGGCAAGCAAAGTCGAAAGAAATGGAAAAGAGGCGAAAGAAAACAGGGCGGGGGGGGGGAGTAGTAACGAACCGAGCCTTGTGTTCTTTCTCACACTCTCGTGCACCAGTCGAGTTTCTCCCGCGCGTGTTATCGATCTCCTTTTTAACCGTTGCGCAGCGTTAGGGTAGTTAGGCACAGCGAGCATTCTCTTTTTAACGAGGCCATATTAGGATCCTGGGAATTTCGGAACACAGGCCAGATACTTGCCTCAAAGCTCGCTCGATGTTTGACCTGCAGGCAGGTACGATCAACAGAACCCGCAGTTTACATAGGTGTGTAACATTAGCTGACTCTGAGTAAATATGCATGCTAGCAACACACCTGATTGAGTTACTCTGTGCAGTCTCAGGCGTTCGCGTGACGAGTTCTCCGCCGACAAAACTACACCGTCGCTAAAAACGCCGGGTCTCTCGGCGCAATCCGCGATCCTATCGATCGGCTACCTCTTCCGACGATTCGTCAGAAAAATCGTAATAACTCTCCGCGAGATTCCGTCTTTGCGATTCCGATCTTTCCATGATCAAAAGCCAATTCACGGAGCCGGAGCGAGACGTATAATTTTCGCTGGCGTCTCGTAAAATGATTAGAATTGATGGAGCTGCTGCAATAAAAAAAGCAGCTCTGCCTCCAGAACGAGCAGCAATTAAAAACCAAGTACTGTTTCGAACGTGCTGTAAAGTTAATATCAACCAATCTACTGGATATAAAAGCAGTACCCTTCTGGCTGCTCCAATAAACACGTTTTGAATATTCGAGCTACTTCCTCTCGGTGCTACGGTAGGAAAAGGGTCTTAAAAGGAGCTTATATTTTATTGTAATCGTTACGGTAATGGGGGGATGTATTTAGGGGTGATAATGTTGTAATGCTACAGGGAAATGTTAAGCTCTCCGTTAAACCACCGTACTTATTTCTTGGGCACAGAATTAAAAAAAAACAGAACAAGGAACCTCCCTAGGATCTAGCAATTGCTAAATAACGTACATCACTGCAACCGTGTGGTTAATTCGATTCGGTTCAAATTTTCCTGTGTAAAATTTGCGATTTTCGGCTCGCAGCTGGGAACCGGGAAGAATCCGACGACCCAGGGCTCCGGCTGGCTAACAAGCGGCGAAAACTAATTATCTACACGCTTGTCAGCGAGCTTACCTTTGTCGGATCCTGTCAAAGGACTTGCCAAAGCTCGGCTATGGCATTGTTTTAACGACACCGATGATTTTCTCTGGAGGGGCCCGCCTGGCCCCGCGTTTGGATCCACGCGGGCGCGCGCTGTTTTCCTTGCCGGTTCTCCCGTTGTTGTACGGTTGGTAAACACGAGGTCGTTATCAACACTGGGAGCTAAGTCTCGTTAACCATTCCTAACAGAACCGAATACGGAGCATCGTAGCATTGGATTTGATGCCTTGTTCGAGGAATCTCTATTACCTACGTGACGTCTGGAGACATTTGCTAACCCCGCGCGATACACGCTCCGGATAACAGGCGAACGAGAGCTGCTGCTCTGCAGGGGAGGCTCCGAAGGGCAGACGGAAGGATGTTGGGGCAACGCTGCCAAATGTTTCGCAATGTACACAGAAGCTATGTACGTACCAATCTAGCACGCACATGCACGCCAGAGCACAGCCGGAGACCTCGCTCTCTCCGTCTTGCCAACCCGTTCACCTCCACAACTCCTATATTATTCACGATTCGACGTTTCTCATTATTCTCCCACTATTTTCCTCGAGTACCTCGGCGAAACCAACTCTCTCTCTCTCTCTCTCCCTCTCTCCCTTCTAGTTCCTCTTCCCAGCGTATCTAGCCGCCCGCGTTAATCTCCCAAGATTTCGCAACGACGGAACGGACGGATACGACGGCGAAAACCGTCGGAGATAGAGACACGAGCGATGCGACGAATAGATCGTAAATGAGACCGGATGCGAACACTTTCGTCCGCCAGCTCGTTTTAGTTCTCGATACTATAATCAGCTCGAACAAGTCTCCGTCGATCGATCCCGTCGACCCTCCAAAATAAGAAAAACGACAATCCTGTTTGGATGCGATCGCCTCGTGAACGTTTGCCCCGCATCGGAAATTCTCGTTTGCCTCGATCGCTTATTTCGAAGCTAACTACCTGTTCTATATCAGTCCCTCCGCCAGATACAATTTTTGGTACATTTTTTAAAATTTCACTGGGAAATTTTAGTCGGACGATCCAGTATTCCAAGGAAAATGTCTTGCATCTTTCACGAGATTCTCGCCGAGATATTTCATAAAATCTCACCCCGTGTGCAATGTAGAAACGCAGCTATTTAAAAAATTAGGGCACAGAGGGAAAGCTAGATCTCGCACGTTTTTTCTTTTTTTGAGAGAGAGAGAAAGATAAGAAACCGCAGTCGATCGGGTTCGTGGAAATTAATTTTAGTCGCATCCCGCCGGATAAAACGGGATGATCCAGGAGCTAGGCCGCGGCCACTTTCATCGTTTCTGTGTGAAACCGGCTCTCGGTTGATTCGCGTGTCCGCGAACGCGAAAGCAGACGCGCAGGGTAGCCGATATGACGCGGCCGCATAAGCCCGGCTAGTTTATTAGACGGCCCGCTGCGACCTTTATTAGCCTTCTCTATCTCCTTCATAAACGGAGTTACGCGTGTACCGATATATGAATTTGCGCGCGAACCGCGCAGCTCTCGCTCCCTCTCCTTCGCTCTCGCCATCCAACCTAGCGTCGCCCTTGCACCACCCCTGAAGCCCGTCGGCGACATCAAAGTTCCGCGCCCCGTTCACAGCGTGTTTATTCCTCGCGGCCCCGGCCACAGCGGATTCGTTATTAATCTCGTTTATGCGATGGATCGCGACGTATCTTTGTGCCAAACCCGCGGAATTGGCATCGTAACTTTCGAGGAACTCGTCGTAAAACCTCCACCAGCTCTCCATCGTTCGCCGAACACGATCGAGACTGATACCGTAAACCGTCCGAGGATTTGGTTTCGGAGTATATGCGTTTCTGCAGTTTTAACACACACGCGGATCTCGAAAAATTTTTGGTCAGACCAACACGAACACGAGGTTTAAAGTCTTCGCTGTCCGACGAATGCGGAAAATTTCGTGGTAGGATCTTTCGTTCCATTTTTATCGACCGACGAGCGCACCGGCAGATAACCAGCTGAGAAAAAAATTGATAAAATAACCGTAGTCGAGATAAACGTTTTAACGTTCGCGTTACGTGACAGAGAGGTAGAAATGGCTGGCGATGGTCCCTGGGTTCGCGGTGGGACAGCAGTTCCGCGGCGCCGATCGCGATCCACGAGACGACGGTACGAGCGTACAGGGAATCGGTAAAGGGGAGTTCATCCCTAAGTCATGATGCTTTTATCCGGCGGCCTCGTCACAGTTGCGTACTCCGGGTTATTCCAATGCTCGGTCGCTCCATTTCAGCGTGGCAGACTGCGCGACTAGGTACCACTGGAACACTCTGCTCCTTCTTCTGCCTCTCCTTTCCTCCCGTTGTTCCTCGCACTCTTTACATTCGATTGCCGCGCATGTATCGTCACGCGTCGGACCGCATTCGCGCTTGTCGTATATTTATATATCCGCTTCTGGCGAGTGCGGCGCGGATCTCAAGATGCGAATACCACCCTGGCGAGTAACTTTTTAAACGTATACTTCCATTGTTCTCTATACTACACGCTAAATGAATTCCATGTAATGGTGAAATAACAAGCATTATTTTTCATTTTTCATAATATCGTAAAAATTACATTGGATGAATGTAGCTTAAAATAATGCGATGTGAAATAACTGATAAATTTATTTTTTTAACATTTTTACTTGGACCACTTTGGTAATTATGGGCACGCATGTACTCGTTTGCAAATATCGTTAATGTACGACAAAATGAAAATGTATGTACACTCCGCAACAATACGATAAGACACCTATAGATTTCTAATGCTTCTCAATATCAGTGTATACACAATGATTTTGTATATAGATTGGTATAGAATATCCTCTGTTTTGTGTGATTTGTTGTTGTTGTAGTGATTTATTAACACTGTCCAACACCAAATCTGTTCCACAATTTCTTGTGCGGGGTTCTTATAGAGTTTCTTGCGCTGATTCCGAATCTGCCCTTAATTTTTCTCCTAAAAACTCCGCAAGAACCACCCAACAGTAATTGTGGAACAAATTTGGTATTGGACAGTGTAATTAAATCACTATTCTTCATCACCATGTCTTATCATTCTGACGCACCGGTTTTTCGTGTAAACGTATATAACTCCTAAGACACACCGTAAATATGTAATAGCAGTTACATCGTATGTTACTAAACAGAGGATACTCTATACAGATCTGTACACAAAATCTTTGTACACATCATTGGTATTGAGAAACATTAGAAATCTAGAGGTGTCTTATCGTTTCGTCGCGGAGTGTACGACAAAATGAAAAATATGACAAGTTACTCGGCAGTGTATTCGCAGCTTTACGGTTTGTTCCGGATCCGGGTCAACGGGGGTCGCGAGATCGAAACCGTCCGTCTGTCCGTTCTTATCCCTGCTCGCGATGGAATAGACACTTTTGACGGTCCCGAGAGCCTCTCCGTTATTAAATCGATGAATCGCGCGTCTCCGTCGCGCTCCCTCTTCCTCGCTGCTCCCCTTCCATGGCTTGTCCGAAATTCTGAGGCGCAAAGCGTTCCTCGGAGCGACGGAATTGCTCCATCGTTTATTTATGCGCGCGTAGGCGCAACGGCGAGCTCCTTACGCGGCAAATATCCTCGCGGAATCGCTCTTGGAATTGCGAGAACCGCGCCGCGCCCGGAGAAAACGAGCGGCCAACGAGCCGGGAACTCGTACTTAAAAAATTTAGCCGACCCGCCTTCGGACGTATTTTCTTTGCGCGAGGGAAACGCTCGACACCGCGCGGTCATTAATTTCGCGCAGAAATCTCTACCGTGAACGCGTGGGGCGTGTTTTCTCTTTCTCTCCACCACGCTCTCTCGCGATGTTTTTCCTCGGCCGAGAGAAGAAACCGAAACTTCGCGAAGAACGTCGCTGCATCGACGCCTGAGACGAACGTCCCCGCGGAATCCAGCAGCTTCGATAGTCCGTTTAGATTATTCGGTCCCTGCAGCTTTATTGCGCTTTCAATGAAAGCCACGCTCTGCTGAGGGAAAGTGATAAGTAGACTGCGGATCTTTATGCAGTTATGGGAAAAGTGAGTAGATGAAATTCGAAGTTGTTGGAAAATTTTGAAAATTGAAGACGTCATTATACAATTAAAAATAGAGGAGATATTTATGTAGTCTCCTTCAACTGAAACATCCTGTATGATTTCTCTATTAAAATGATTAAGGGAAGAAACAACATTCAATTCATTTTCTATTTCTTCAAATCGATGCAGACAATTTTTATTTTGCATGAAGACATCTTCTATTCTCTATTATTTTAGATTCAACCATATCTGCAGAGCTCGACAAATTTTTGAAGATTGAAAATTGGAAGATCCAAGTCTCCCCTTTACGACAAACGTTTACAGTTTGATCTGCGATCTTTTGTCCCAGTTTTATTGCACTCGAATGGCGTACCGCCTGGAAAAATTGATAAGACAATCGATGAGAGCTGTTGATATAAACGCGGTACGTTTTCTCGCGCTCTTTCTTCTTCTCTCCGGTGTTTTCCCGTGTCGAGAAGAGACCGAAAACTTTGCGAGGCAGCATCGACGTCTCGGACGAGCGTCTCGGCGGAATGGAACGGCTTCGATAGTCCGTTTAGATTATTCGTTCGAGAGCGCGAACAACGAGCGCCTAGAAATCCAGCGGGAGCGCAGCCTCGGATAATGGCCCAGCGTGGAAGGAATCCGATGCAAGCTTGCGGAACCATGTTTTTCTTTTATTCCCGTTACGGCCCGGTGACAGCACAGCGCCAAAATAGCCGCCTCCGGCGATCGCACGATAAACACTAGTCCATTCTCCCCTGTTCTCTTATCTTTCGCTCCATTCCTCGGATTCTGACTCGCGAACAGCGGATCGAACGAGTCGCGCGACTTTCTGAGATTGCATCCGTGTGTTTGAAAAACTGGGTCATGACAGACCCCTCCGCCTCTGGGATCTATAATAACAACGTGGTAATTCGACATAACTATTCTTCCAATTGCAAGATTAAGAACCCCCATGAATTCCCATGAAGAAGACATTAACGAGTGATCGTTTCTGCTCGGAATAGCCGGGTAAAATAACTTGAAAGCGTGACAGAGTAAATTCCGACGGGATCGAGGGGATGTCGAGAAGGTCTTCGGTTTCGGAGGATGGTTCCGCACGGTAGCAGTCGAACAAAGGCGGTGGGATATCGGGCGGGCGATTTTCGTCGATCACGGTGGACGGTTCTAATTACCTTGAGGCGAAGGGAAGCGATATCGTCGGAGCGGCAGCGTGGCGTCGGGGGGGTTATCGTTTAATTTCAGCCGGAAGAAAACGATGGCGATAGCGTCGGGGATCGGGAAGAGGCTTCGAGTGGCTTTCGTACACTTAAATTTTCTGGGTGGTAAGACTTTACGGCAACAGGCATCGTAAAATGGATACAAAGAGGCTATATTGCCTCGGTTATGAGGCCGTGGAAGCCCAGCGCCGGAGAACGTGAATCTGCATATGGAACGCGCATTAAGTAGTTTCTTCAGCGTTTAATTTAATACCGTGGCCACAATGGACGGGACTACGAGACTGCGAGACGACGAGACGCTCAACGCTCAAACGCCTTCCTTGTATGAACGGAGCTTTACACCTCCCGCAGTTTCACCGTCTATTCGCGTTCGCTCGACGTTACCTCCGCCCACGCATCCTCCTATCTCTCTCTCTCTCTCTCTGCTATCTCTCTTTCCTACCGCCCGAGGAACGCCATGAACCGCTCGCTACGACGCGCGATACCTTGATATCGCCCGAGATTCTGATTATTCCGAAACGACGTTGATTTCCGCGTTAATACACCGTCACGGCTCGCCCGTGCATGCCACGGGAAGAACCGTTTCGTTTTCGTCGCGTAATGGAAACACACGCCGAACTAACTATCCATCGAACCTAAGAGGGTCCTTCCATGCGACGAGATTCTTCTCTTTACAACGGAACTTCGTTTATCTATACGAGCTAACGCTCGGATTCAAGTGCACGAACTTTCCCGGTAGCATACTCCGTACGGTATAGCGAAACGTTCAAAAAGTGACTAACAAGAAAGTTTCCGCGTGGGTAATTAATTTTAGAAAAGTACAGGTCGGTAGTTGCAGTAGCGTATCTGTTAATAATTGAATCGGAGGTGTTCGCTCGGAAAATTGTTAACATCTCTGTTATATCTGTATTCTTTGTTTTCGGTTTCAGCTATTTTATTTATACGCGTTTTTACAAACCGAAACAAAACGGGGGTAATTACGAAAAAATGTAAGCCGAGAAAAAGGTAGGAAAAAATGTAGGCACTATAACTTCAACCGTTATATTTTTTAACACTAATTAATCGTCTGGCAACCGTTCCTTGTTTTAGTTCTATGTTCTCTGCAATAGAATCCCCAAAAAGGAGAAACATTTTATTTCGTTTCTAATTTCCGCGTTACATTCACGCATGAAAGTCAAGCGAAAAATATCGTTAAAAATTTTGTATAAAAAAAGGAATAGAGATACATTTTTTCATCCGAGGTTTAGTTCTCCAGAAAATCGAGTTTTAATTTTGTACGAACGTCTGACGCGTCTGTGCATGGCTGACTGTGTCTACTTACACTGTACACGCGCAGCTGGCGGGCTTGGTAACTTTGATCCTTAATTTCCCGAAAATTGAAGCTCGTACGAGAAAAATGTACGATACGGATGTTACGGTGCTGTTTAAATTTCATTAATTTGTCAGAGTCGACTTACAGTTCCGGCGCAGCGTTTCCGAATTGGTCGATTCGTTGGTCCACGAAACGACGGGTCGAAGACAAGAGAGAGCCGCTTCCGATGAAATCGAGGCCAAACGGTGAATTCGAATCGATCGAATCCGGCCTGGCGTCCGAGAGCGTCCGGTGACGAGCGCGACTGTGCATAGGCAGGTGCAGGGGGATGCGCGGGCAAGTGCATAAGGGAAGATAAAAGCGGAAACACAGGGGGAACGATGAGTTACACGGGCGTCGACGGCGCGGAGGCCGTCTCGCGCAAACGATTGCGACGCGTCGGGAGGACCGTCGACGTATCCAAGGTGGCACACCGAGACTCGAAGACAGTTCCGCAGAGAGTGAGACGGAGAAAGAGAGAGAAGCAGATGAGTGAAGGAGGGTGGGTCGAAGGGATGCGCGACTGGGACAGGAAAAAGGAATGCGAGGTCGACGGGAGAAAAAGAAGACGCAGCTGGCAGACAGAGGGTAGCAGAGAGCAGGCTAGCTTCATTTCTTCGTAACTCGGCGCGACAGTCGAGAGAAAAATTGGTTCTACCCTCGGTCGGGTCAGGAAGGTGCGAAGGATTCGTGCGAGGGGCTGCTCTCTCTCTCTCTCTCCTTTCCTCTCCGCTCTGCTCTACTCCGCCACGCTCTGTCTGGCATACGAAGGGTCGGGTACACACCCTGTAATATCTTATGATTTAGTGTTGGATGCAACGACGCAGCTTAAACGTCGACGTTATACGCTGCTACGAAGCCGATACCCACTCCGAAATTAAACTTTCGCGGCTGTACTCTCTCTCCTTTACTCGAGGCCGTATTTTTTCCACCGTTGGAAATTTGTTCCGCGGCGACGGTCACGAAATTCGGTCCTCTCTTGCTTGTTCTTCTTCTTCTTCTTCTTCCTTGCTTCCTTCTTAGCTGTCTTCTTATTCTTCTTACTTCGTGGTCGTCTTCTTCTCCCAGCCGTTTCTTCTGTTATCTCGTTAATTTCGTTATCGCGGAGACGTCCTCTACGAGGCGGAAACTTCCCGTCACCCTTCGACCCCGGCCAACGAAGGATGTCCGGAGGACTTTGAGAACGTGACGTGACGCGATATACTGCTGTCGCGGAGCAGCCATTTAAGTTTCTTCGCTGACGAACCTTCGGGCTTACCGAGGCGGAGCTAGGCCCTTCTAAACCGGGACGGAGATTAGCATGTTTTGATACCACTCACGGACTAACCCGTGCCCTGCCAAATTTATGCTGGCCCCGCCATCCGTTCCAATGCCCCTCTCTGCCTCTACTATACCTCTTCGAAAATGTTCTTCCTTCTAGATTTTATATATTGTTACGACTGTCGAGCTCTGCGAGTATCGATATCTCGCAATATCGGTACGCCGAGTGGTCTTCGTTGCAGCGTCGTCTCGCTGAAGGGTCGCAAAAGATAAGTGCTCCTCCTCCTCCGGTCAATAAAGGATAACGGTTTATTACAATACGCCTTGTTACTGAAGCTAGCGATGCCTCTAACCCGCAACGTGCGCAACAATATTTACTGCAGAGACCAGTCGAATGATTGAAATAATTTAAGACCGTCCTTGCATTTATCTTCAATTTATTCAAGATAATTGATCAAGTAGATATTCGTAGGTAGAAAATTAAGGGCGGCGTTTGCGTACACGGACAAGAGAGTTCCAAGATAGCAAAGATATGTAGCAGGGGTAAGTTCAGCAAGAAGCATGGCGTAAGACCTTATGGAAATCGCGTCGCCGGGAGGACGATCAATTTCCTGGCGTTGGCGGGAAACGCGCGTGAAACGGTAATTAAATGACGAGTGAAAATCTCTGGTAACCGAAACGGACCGCTCAGTTTTTATCGTGGTTGTCTCGTTTTGATTTCGCGCGGCGGCGATCGATCAGCTTGTCGGGGAATTTATAGCGCGGTAAACGCAAACGAGAATAGATGAGGCCGCAGAGCCAGCATTTCAGTTTTCATCTGTGCGGAACGCCGGAGCCCGTAGCCCTCTTGCTCCTCCTCCTCTTTTCCGCAGTTAGCTGTATTACCGTGGGATACATAATCGTCGTATACCCATGGCGAAACGACGAAATATATTATAAGAGAATGTATGGGACCGCGTGAGATCGTGGAGAAAGAGAAGAAAAGCGAAGGAGCACCGAGAGAAAACACCGTCCGATCGGAGAACCAACGATAATCCCGAATCCCGCTGGAAAAGAGGAATGGAAATGCCGAACCGGTGGGTGGGAGCTCCGTGATTCCTCTAATATAAGCGACGAGTCCACCGTCGGCAATCAAAAAAGGATCGTATAACCTTCGAAGATCGAGATTCTGGAGAATCATGTTCCCCCTACCAGACTTTAAGTTACGGCTTAGGTACGAAAGGCAGCCCGGCCCGTCCCGGCCCGTGTGCTAGACGCTGCGATTGATCGTAGGCTATGAGCAAGCGTGATTTATCTTTCTCGTTTTCCCTCGACGCTATTCCTTCCTCCCGCACACGTTCGCGCGATCCTGATCGAGAAGTTTAACGGAAAAAATCTATCTTCCAGCTATTTATCGGCCGGGAGTAAATGGAAATAATACGCGAAATAAAGTAGTCCGTTCCTCGTACGTTTGGAAACCGGAAATCTCGAAAATGGAAGTTTTCAAAATGTATTTTCACGCTAATGTATTCAGTGTACCAAATTCTAGTAAAATGTCGAGATGTAAGAAGATTGAAAAAGTATAATACTTGCTGTAACACGTCTTAACTTTTCAATCCTTATTTCATTAAATTTGACTCTGTGGAATTTTTGATGGATTGGCACCGAAAGTGTTAAGCAGCGAGCAGTTTCCAAAAAAAAATGCAAAATCCGTAAAGTTGTTGCATCTTTGATACCTTTTACGTGTGAAAAGTTCCGAGAAGAACGTCGCCGAAATTCTCGATCGGGACGGCGCCGCCGAGAGCCTATCTCCTTTTCTCGGTGGCTCCCGTAAAGGCGAGCGTTTCGTCGAGAAAGTTATAAAATCTGAGTTACCGTGCCGCGAACGGCTTTCTTTTCCCCCTACGCAGACACTTCGCCGCCATTTAATTAACCGCGAACCTTAAATCAGGTTCTGGTATTAAAAACTTTGCACCCTCGACGTTCCGGGGACCGCAGTAATTTCCCGCCCCCGTTTTCCCCGACCTCGTCCCTCGGTTTTCCCCTGGCCAACGTGTCGGAAGGAGTAACGATTGCCGCATCCTCGAAGGGGAAAAGGACGTTATCGATCGGACAGGTAATTCTCGCGCGCGATCGTTCCGCTCTCCTTTCTATCGCCAACCTTTCGGCGTTCTCTCCGCGAATGGTTTCTCGTTCCCCCTTATTTCGATTCGATGCCGTTCAACGCGTCAACGTTCCGGAATTTCGTGTCCTCCGGACCGGGCTAATACGTATAAGTTGGCCACCGAGCAACAGGCAGTCGCGACATACATAAATCCCAACGAGCCGGCGAGTGGCACACCTGACTTCCGGCTCGACGCGTCCGCTTTTCAGAACTCGACTAGAGACAGAACGCGGTAGGCACTGATTTTCGGCTCGGCGATAAATCTCGAAGAAGCGCGTTGCGGAACAAAACAGACCGCTTCCATAAGGAGTTGCACACATACAGTCCTCGACAAAATAATTAGACACCTAGCACATGTTTAAATTTCTTATATTTAAAGGTAGAAAATGTACACTTCGTTGTATCCTGTATATTATTACATACTATTTCCAAAGTAAACATGCAAAATCATAGGATTGTGTTCACAGTCCGTGTTCACATATCTTTCTCTAATTTTGCTATGGTATGCGATACAATCCTAAGATTTTGCGTGTTTACTTTGGAGATAGTATGCAGTATTCAGGATATAACGGATGGACACTTTCCACCTTCAAATATAAGAAATCTAAAAATATGCTAGGTGTCTTATTATTTTGTCGAGGACTGTACTCGTCCGATTAATCCGTGTATATCGTTTTGGGACACTTTTCGTCAGTTTCACGTGGAAATAGATATCACGGAATTCCGGTATTAAAATTATTTTCAGTATCTTGCATCTCGATCTCTCAATTGCACTTTGGTCTTGCTTCGATGTATTATTCTGTAGTTGCCTGGCATCAATTGAATGAATTCGCATATCAAGTGCAAACTCTCCAAGACACCACTGACCACTTCAGTGCTTTAATATTGCTTTTGGTGCATCATTTTAAGTGCCTCCACGTCGACTGCCTAACAGTGATTGGTAATATGATTGGTCTTGTGCTGTTCAATCGGTCAAAGGTCATTTCATCTCTTCAGTCTTGGTGCAGTATTCACCAGCTGCTGAAAAATACTTTCGAAACGCGTCTCCACACGACGCTCACGGGAATCTTAGTTGGAGACGGTCTGACAATGTTTGAACGTCTCGAGGCACCGTAATTCCCGGCAGTCGTTCGAATAATCGAGACTCGGTCGATAGCGATCGGTTTGCGAATACACTCGGAAAATATTGTCCCCTGTTATCCGTCTAAGAGTTGCGTCGAGGCAATCTATAAAGAGAGACGCCGGGGAGGGTGGAAGAAGAAGGGAGCGAGGCCGCGAGGGAAAAGGAAGACGAGCCAACAGCGACGAAGAACGTTTTCGCAGATTCTCCCGGCACCGAAAGTATTGGCCTCGAATGACGGGGCGTCTCGCACGGTCCGACGTCAAAACTTTCCAACCAGGGGCTCGACAAAGTGTTGACCGATTCGTTGCCGGTCTCGCGGCGGCTCCCTTTGCTCTCCGATGGACCATAGTTTGGCCCGCGGTCGGCTCTCTGTCCCGGTGTAACTTATATTTAATTACTGTCGGTAATATATTAGATTTAAAGAGTTTCCTCGTAAAATATCGCAACATTAAGAAAACCTCGGCGCTCTTCCACCGCGGCCGCCCGAAGGAAATGATTTAGCTTTCATGAATTCTTTAAGGCCACCGCTCTCGCTCCGGCACCGGGCAGAAAGTCCTCCGAGTTACAATCGCACCGAGTTACTCTTTCTCTCTTTCTCTCTTCTCTCTGCCCCGTTTTCTGCTCCTGAGGTCGCGAGAGTGCGGAGGCCGGCTTCTTCTTTCTCATTTTTATCACAGCGCCGGCAGAGGCTCAGGGCGATACTCTCTTAAATTCTCGCGATCGTTGCCGCCCTCGGCGCCGCGCTTTTCTCTCTACCGGCCCCCTTTCGTCGAGCAATTAATAAAGCTTCTGGAATTTATTGCAATTCCGCTGGCTCGCTCGCTCGCGCACGCGCTAGTTTTCGGTTTCTTCGCGGTACAATGAATCAACTCGTATTCGTTCGGAAACGGATTATCGTTTCTCCGCGGAGAGAAATCGTGTCGAGTGATTCCTCGTTTTGAAAGCCGCTGAAGATACGGAAACGATGGGACAAGAGATCGGTTCGAATGGATTCAAGTTTCCATTGGTCGATTCCGCGGCTCATTCTCATTGCTCGATTCTTCTCCCACGAAGAAGGAGAGAAAGGAGAGAGAGAGAGACGGGGAAATAAGTCTCACAGTCCCCCGCGAGTTCAGTAAATGGCGCGCTCTCGCGAGCTGCGTTTTTTCGTCGCTTCGACGAGGTGCTTCGTTGAATTCGTTGGGAAACGGGATCAACAGCCGGAGTAATCAGCTCTCTTTAACCACGCACGCGACTATAGATCCCTGGGAGAAGAAAACGAAACGAACCGGCTTGGAAGTTGATGAAAGCTTGTTTTCACCGCGAACCTGAACAACCCCGAATGCGCTTATCGTTGCGACGCCGGACAGAAACGAGCCCTGAATGCGAGACGGAAAATGAAAACGTTTAGAAATGCGCCCGCGTCGGTGTCGTCGTCGAGGCGAGCACGAATGATACGTATCCCCCGTTCACCGTCGATTGAAAATCGCGCGTGGGTGTGTGCGCGGCCGTGTGTCTTCTTGGCGCTCACTGTTCGCGGCAACTCTGCTCCGCTCCGATGCGATTCCTTTTTCAAAACAGTTACGAGTCAGCGGACATAATCGTTCGAGAGGGGTTGCCATCGGGCCGCAGTAGGAGGAGGAGGAGGAGAAAGCTTCCGTCCCTCCGCACGATATCTCGACGACGTACGTGCGCGATATCGAACGTCGAATCGGTGGTCATGTGGGTTAAGTGCTCCCGTTTGAACGTCTATTCTAGACGCGGCCTTTGTAAGTCGGTTTTACAGAAAACCGTACGCTTCACGTGCGCGATGTTTTACAGAAACGTTCCGCTGCGTTTCACACGATATTCCGAATTTTCGCCAGCAGTTTTAACAAAAGTTCGCGCGAACTCGTGATTAATCAGGCGAATTGGAAATCAAAAAGTTCATTCAACCGATGTTACATCGCGGCTGTTAACACTGTCCGTACAAAGTTGCATGGTAATCGGTTCACTAGAATTCGAGGTACGTAGCGTTCGGACTTTTTGCCACGCCATAACGTCGCAATTTACACAAAACTTTTTAATGAAACTTCGGGCGACCCTTCTCGAGGGTATCGAGGAAAAAATATCAATTGGAGAAACCGATTTTTCGCGTTGGTGGGAAACGAGAAACGTTGGTGGGTATCGAGAAAACTCGATGAGACGCGGCGAGCAGACGGAAAATGATCTCGTTCCGGTAATTGCTCGGCGCGGTTACGGTTGCGAATTCGTTAGCGAATTTCGAACGGAGAGTAAACGCGAGAAAGCGCGCAATCGGCCGGTCGGTCGAACCGAGGGTCTTTGACGAAACCAGGTAAAAAAGAGAGAGAGAGAGGGAGAGGAAAAAAGAGAATTTTACAGTTCTAATTCGCCTCTTCCGATAACAATACTTGGCCGGTGCGGTGGATTCCGTCGCGCCGCGCAAGAATTTAATTGCGACGGTTTTTCTTTGTTATTATTCCCGCTTGACGACCACGCTGATGCCGTATAATGAGATCTTCCGTTATACTTTCGCGGCGGAGTAAAGCCACCTCGCGCGTCACGTCAAGCGTTATCCTGCCTGTTTTTCTTTCGTATTCTCTATTGTTCGGTCGAACAAAAGGGTGAACCGAGGGGCTGCGCCCGCCTCCGGCGCACGCGCGCTCTCTTCTCGCGACCGAATACATTTCATACGTTTCACACATTTCGCGCGTTTCCATACACTTCGTACACTTCATATACGGTTCATACGGTTCGCGTACATCTCGCCTGGCTCGCAATTAAATTGTTCTTTTCGGGCGAGCGCCGTTCCCAAACGCACATTTCGAAGCCCCGGCTCAAGAACCGACGACCGATCGAATTGTTTTCCGACGGATCCACGCCGAGAAGAATTTCACGGTAATCCAAATGGTCAGTGTTCGATGAAAAATGCAGAATTGGCGCTGGGATATCGTTTGATGGAACAATTCCATTAGAGTTTTCGCCTGGGATCGGCTGACAAGGGATGCGGGCTGGGATGGAGATGGAACGAGAGGAAATAAAACGAGGGTCGGGAGAGCCCAGGAGCCATGCATGGCAAGAGAGAGATAGAGAGAAGGAGAGAGAGAGGCGCGTACGAACATTTTTCGAAAAGAGCTCGGAAAAGCCCCAGTGGCCGGTTGAATCGTGTACACAATGGCGTTTCGCAAGGCTGCAGAGGGACTTTCCTTCGAGCCGGAACTTTCCTCCAGTGTGTCCTCGCCTCGTTTCGAATTTCCTACTACGGCGACGCTTATTCCCACAAATTATTCGTGTCCCGAACACGGTATTCCCGGCCCCCGAATAATCGACGAGCTACCGTTCCATTTTCTTCTCGATTCGCCCGGCGAGAATAAACGATGGAAATGGCGTTGCTCGTCTGTCAGAATCCGATCGGACGAAGATTTGAAATTTTTGACAGAGAGCAAGAGAGAGGAGAATAGTCTCCGCGGCTCCCGTGTTCTGTCGACCGATTACAAACTGAAATTTCACCGTCGAACGTGTGCGCGCCCCTTTTAGCCTATAAAATTTGTCTCTGTCCGGAGCGACATCGGGCCGCTGTTACGCGTATAATGGGTTAATGACCGGTTGCCGCGCATATACGCGAGCACTTATTGTTTATGCTATGAATAGTTTATTCCGTATCGTTGTTCGTCGACGTCCGGCCACTGTGCCGGTCGGCCACGCTTCGACGATGCACAAGCGTCATTCGCCAAACTCGTGAAAGCGTTCCCCCGCGAACGAAAGAACATAAGTGTCGCGTTGTTGCGCTGTTACGCGAATTTACGCACGCCATGGATCACCAGTATAAAGAATGGATACAGAGAGACTACGGGACAATCATACATTTTTAACTTTAAGAAGGAACTCGGTGTAGAGAATTTTTATTTCAGTATCTTTTTGATCTTGTCCCTTTGAACGCGGAGTTTTAAGACAGATTAGAAAGATCGGTTCTCCGAAAATCGCAGGAGGTAAAATGAAAACTGGCCACCGGTTTGCTCGACGCGGGGATCATTCGATGGGGAATCGCGGTTTGGCAGACGAGAGCTGTTCATCGATTTCTCGCCGGCTGCTCACCCGCCGTGTGTGTATGTGCACCGGCGAAATGCATAAATAAAGCCGCGTAAAAGCAGGAAACTCGACCGTTGTTTTCCGCTCGCGTGGACCGGGTTAAATGGCGGTAACCGTGCTGTTTTGTAAGTGGCGCTCGGGAAATTTGTCGGAGAACGGAGAAGGGCTCGCGCGATAAAACTGCTTCGAGTGATACACGCGGCGAAACGAATTAAATTTGCTTCCACCGTTCGACTGCGCTTTTTCCGATACTCCCTCTCTCTCTTCGCTTGCAGAGATCTACGTGGATGGACGTAGATCTTCCCGGGGTTCCATCGACTCCTTGGAACGCTGGCCCGTGACTCTGCATCGCTTTTAGAGAGAGCTTCGCTACAGACCGAGAGCCTCGAGCTACGTTTTATAAGAGTTCGCTCGTTTTTAGCGTTATCCACTATCTATCGGCGCTTTGAGCTTGTAACTGAAACCTAAAGTGGATCATGAGGTACATCAAAGACTGTATGCTGTGGGAGAGGTCTAAGTTATCTGAAGGATCAGCCATGCGGGGCTAATAATCCTAAGGTTTGATAATAATTAGCTGTACGGATGGATGGTAATGAGAATCAGCAATATTTGGTAGGCGTGGCCTATACTGAGGAGGCGTGGCCTGAGTTAAGTAGTCTCCTTGACCCAAGGCAATCTCAAGATAAGAATATGGTATACCAGCCTCGACGAATCTGCAATAGTTCGTCATTTCAACCACCCGTCTTGTTTTCCGGAATAAACAAGGCGTGGCCTCGCAAGGCTCGCTGTCTTGAGAGTATTTTAAACCTTGTATTTTAGACGCTCCGAAAGTTAAGAGTGGACTGTACCAGTCTTGGCGGGTCAAGTTGCTCGTTCCGACCATCCGCCTCTGTTTTCCCGAGTGAAGTGGGCGTGGTCCAGTCGAGTAGGCGTGGCTCCGTAGCTCTTACTGCCACCAGAGCTCGTATAAAGCTCCGTGGGGCAATCAGTGCTGGTGGCTGGCTCGTCGGCAATATTTTCGAGGCTCTGAACGTCTCGAATGGAATATGCGAGCGTTAGCGGATCGGGTTCGGAGTTTCGTCGAAGTTCGTTGAATCTGTTTGATCGTTCGCGGGCCGGGGATCGAGCGAGAATAGGAGGAGGACAAGCTCGGGAGTTGAATCGGATCCAGATGCTGCACAGAGGGTTGTCGTAGCCGGGAGCTGACTCGCGTAAAGACTGTTCGGGGTTACGAGAGAAGAAGACGCGAAGGAGGAGAGGGTGCGGGAGCTCGCGGAGGGAATTGAGGAGGAACGAGCTGGCGTCGAAGCGACGAGAGAAACCCGTCCGGAAGAACAAGTTGCTCTCTCGCGTTCCCAGTCGTCGTTGTTTGTATTTTCGAGGCTGCTGCGGCGGTTACGAGGGGCCTTCAAAAACTTTTAATTAATACAGATGACAAGAACACAAAGCCTCGGCCGAGCAAAGAATTTCGGAACAAAGGAAAGAGAAGAGTATTGTTGTCGAGTCTTGTTACGAGTGACGCGTCGTGCCGTTTCCCGTTTCGTCTCGACTCGTCTCGTCTGGCCGCGTCCCGTCATCGTCGCGGGAGGCACAGGTCGAAAGTAGGGATACACGGTCCGGCTGTCTGCTCTTCTCTGCTTGGCTCGGCTCGACTCGGATCCGCGCGAGAAAAAGGTCCACAGGTGAAAGGCCGACCGGGGAGCAGAGATAAAAAGCGTAAGTAGAAAGGAAACGAGGAGCAACGCGTGGAAACGCGGCCGAACAAGCTTCCGTGTCAGCATCATCCAGTTCTCTTTACTTCCGCTTCTGTGTTTCGTCCTTTCACAACGACGGAAGGAGACGCCGGCGACAAGGGGAACGGCGCTTTCCACCCAGCGTTTGCCGTTTTACAAGCTAACACGCGCCGACCGTTCCCCTCTTCTCCCTGATCTCTCGCCAGCCACCAGCAATCGGTCGCATTGACCCTTTACCGATCTTCCGCTCGTTTCTGACCAATAAAAATTTTTTCTTTCAGCTATTCATTTTTAACTCGAGCAATTTGGAACTTTATGTTTTCACAGATTACCGACTAGATCTTGTTTAATCACGCCCGAAGGAATTCGCAAACGAGCAATCTGTTTTCGAAATTTTTTGACAAGCTTCGCACCGCACCCAACAGATCACTTTTTCCCCGAAATTGATAGGTGCAACTGAAGCCACCGCTTCAGTTTTTACAAAAAAGAAAAATACTTGGTTTGTTTACTCCCGCGCTCCCGGTTTGCCGCTACGTGTTCCGTTTTTTTTAACAAAAAAAAAAAAATAAAAAACGTTTTGACACGCTTGGTATTACCTTACACCGCAACCACAAATATCGGTACACCGAAATATGTGAGCGCAAACAATTTTTCGATTGCCTTCTTACGCAGCGAAGAATATTCGACAAGGTTCTTCCTCGTCACGGTTCGAGTTTAATCGCGGCCACTGCGGCAGTATTTCCGCGCGCGAGTTCGGTAATTAATTGGTGTTGATTTATCACCGGTTTAGCATTGAATAAATTCCGGATCGACCGGGGTGGCCCGTTAAAAAGTCGAAAATATTGTTTCAGCGGAGGCAGATACGAAAGCCGCGAAATCCATTACGCGAGTGTGCGTATGTATCGAATGTGAAGAGCAACGTTTATTCCATCGGTCGGTTGCGGATGGTTCGACAGGATATTTTTGTTCCGACAGCGGAAACATTTTTGTCGATTGAAAAATCCAAAGTCGTACTCGACAACGGACTCGGCGTCGGATGAGGGACGACGTGTTCCGTCGAAACGACGGATACGCGGGTCGTGGCGAATCTTCGTCGTCGCGCGGCGGTTTTGCTCGTTGGACGAACGAAAACAGGGGGAGAGGAACTTTTAAGCCGGGAAGGAACTTGGAGCGCGACGCCAGATTTTAATTAGTCTTTCCCATGGTCAGGAGCCGTCGATGCGCGCGGAAATTTCCGCTCCTCGACTCGGCGGCGAAACTTTAACGACCGACATAATTATACTTAATTGCGTAGGCGGGGAATTTAATAAAACGACATTATCGCTTATCGGGGCCGGCGTTAACGCTTCCGACGCGACGACGGTCGTTGTATTAACCCTTCCGTCGCGCAAATCTTCGTTCGCCGCGAATCGAGCACCGTCCGCTCTGTTTTCTTATTTTGCTAATTATTCCGCTTCCATTCAGCCGTGTTCGCCATCGCTTCCCAAGAAGGTTTTCATTCTCTTTTTAATCCGACGAGCAATCCCTCCAGTTTATCGTACCGTGGAGTCCGTAATGCTGTGAATTATGGCGTATTTACGTTGACTGGGGCTAAATTCTTGTCGTAACTATTTTAATTCGCTTACGGCGCGTTTCCGAAGTATTGCACAGAATTAAAGAACGTCTATATACAATAAATTGTAACCAATCCTCTATAATTATTGAAGAAAGGAATAAACTTCTACCTGGCTCTAGCGATTACAGCGTACCGATCACGGTGTTTGGAAGGCAAAGGGTTAAGAGCAGGATCAGCCATAAAAATCGCGAGTTTCGAGGGATCAGAGACAGCCCCCGCTAGTTTCTAATTAAACGTCCCATCGAAGTCTTCGGTTTCGGTCGCGTCCGGAGTGAAAGACTGGCCCGGGGTTTCGGTACCGATCTGATTAATGTTGCATCGTTCGATCGTTTGCCCCCCGTATCGATCTCCGTCCTCTGGTAAACGGAAAGCCAAATGAACGAGGAAACGGCGGGAACGGTGCGCACGGGGGCGAGAGTGTGTAAGCGGGGGTTGGTGAACCCGGAGTTCGTCTCGTTTGCGGGAGAAATCGTTTACACGTGTGTGCACGTCGGTGCGTTCCGATGTGCCCCGTTCCTCTCATTATTTGGAATCGCACGCGTACCTACGTGCCACGCCGAGCTGGCCAGGGAACACCAAGATATCCATTCGTGCCGAATCGAAAGCACTCGGCAACGCGTTATCCCCGTTTTCCGACGGATTTCCCTGTTACACTGACGACCAGGGCACCGGGGTCACAAATAACTATCTTTGACCCGAACCGGATTTAAATGATATTTCACGAAAATCTCATTGTGTCTGGTAGCCTGTTGAATTGTCAGTGTCCAGTTGTAAACGAGAAATTCAACTCCACGCACAACGTTCCATGCTTTTCGTTGAAATAGTCGGGTTATAATTTCTAATGTGCGTCGAAAGTGGACTGGTTCGAGGATTGGAAATTGACCCCGATGTTTCGGAAATGAATCGCCGAAAAGTTGTCCAGTTTCCGAAATTCTCCGTTGCCGAAAAGTTGGCTTATTCATCCGACGAAATTTCTACGCGAGAACTTTGTTGCCCGGAGCAGTTTTCTGACCGACAGAGGCAGCCAAGAGAATGCGACGACCGCGATTATTCGACCATCGAGCGATTATTCTCGACGGGGTCGTCGATGATGGGGCTCGTTGCGGCGGATCGGAATTTTGATCGATTCCCGGCTCCTCGGGAGAGCAGTGAGTTTGCGATCGAGAGCGAGAGAGAGAGAGAGAGGAGAACCTCTCGCGGAGACGTTCGTGATCGATTATGGGTGGCCGAGCCGCGATACGCAATCTCCCGTTATTTCGCTGTGTATGCGTTTAATATTCGATCCGTGAGACTCGGTAGCGGAACGATACGAAGCTGCGAGTTTCCGTCGCGACGACGCCAACGACTATAGCCTGCGAGGAGAGGAGGCTTCTGGAACTTAATACTGGCCCGATTTCCCTTCCGCGAACGGTGCGCGATGTCGCGATAAAAATTTCCATACGGCGAGATCGCGGCCGGAATTCTCGCGCCGGCAAAGAGCCGCAACCGTTTCGAAGGGATTTGCCCTTGCTTGGATCACGATCCCGAGTTTCGTCGTTCCGAGGATGATCTAGCCTGCTTTTAGGAGTCTCACGCGCGAAAAACATCGACGGATATTCACCTTTGTCGGGTTCGATCCGTGAGAGAAAAGGAGGAACGGAGCTCGAAGACACCGGCTCCTACGGTTTAATCCGTTTCCGCCCGATTTTCAGCCCCTCTTTTGTTCGTTCCATCTCGGTTTAGCTCACGACGTTGCCGTCGTTGTCATCGGCGACGGTGGTGGCGGTTCCTTTGCCACTGACAATTGGATTCGCCGCACTACTCCCGTCGAGTTACAGATTTTTCCTTTCCGCGAAAATTTCCTTAGAGTCCCCTTTGACAGGGGATCCCCCATCCCGGAGAGTTCTGTTCCCTCCTCGGTTCCCTCTTTGGCCCTGCTCGTTCCCTCGCCCCTGGGATCCGAGCGGAATGGAGCGGATTGGAGCAACGCCTCTAAGTACTGTGGAAGAAGGTTCGTTACCGGTCGTCGGCCCTGTTTTCTTGCGGTTTTAAGAGCGACGCCGGCGAAGATTGCTCCGCGGAGCAGTCTCCCGGCTCCTGGGAGCCGCGGAGACACGCCTATCTGCCCCTGGCCACGCCTACTCGACGAAGTGGAGAGTTTGGCGATTTTCGTATCGTTTTCTCAGTATTCAGCTGTGGCCGTGATTCTTTTCGAAGAGAGTAGAAAGCGCTGGACCGTCCGTTTCCCCGGTGATTGATACGGAAAGGATGTTCAGGAATCATTGATAACACGCGACGTCCGCGGTGTCGGTCTTCTTCTTTTTTTTTCGTGGTCGCCCGGTTTTCTTTTCCGTCGCGTCACGTCGAGCCGAGTTCGAGTTCGAGTCGCGTCGGATCGATACGCGGACCCGTACGCGAACCCGGTTGTTCGATCGATACGAGAAAATTTATGTAGGTGGCGATAACCGATGCCCGCGACGAGCCGCAATTACGATTTCGAGCGTAATTGGCGACGACCGGAAAGACGACGCTGCTCTCCGATTACTAATAGTTGCCGATTCAATTAGAGGGTGTATCAGCCAATTAAATCGGCTCCCGACGAATATAACGACGGCACTCTTTGCCGACGACTTTTTTTCCGAGCGGCATTCTTTCCACTCGACCGTCGCGACGCTTGTCTCGTCTAACTATATTCTTCGGCTCTCTCTCTCTCTCTCTCTCTCTCTCTCTCTCTCTTTCTCTATCTCGTAAAGCTTCCACTGCGAAAGAGAGTTTCAAGACGCCGCGAGTCTCTTTGCGAAAGAACGGATTCCGTGCTCGAGCGGGTCTTGATTTTTAACTCGTTCCGTGATCAAGGCCATTAAAGAGGTGGGCGACGGCAGAGGGGCAGACGTCGGAAGGGAGAAAACGTTTCTCGGAGGGATTCGAATCTTTGCCGTTCTCATACACTCGTTTCGCGCGTCTACGTGCTCGATTACCGGCAAATTTACTGCGTAATAAAACGCGACCGCCTGAAACGCGTGTTATCGAAAAACCGTGCCGATTTTCCACGCGCTCGTCGTGGAAACTTTGCCCTCTAGCGCGTTCATCGCTCCGTGACGAGTCCACCGTTCTTGCTCCTCGATCTGGGATACGATTTGCACGCGGAGAGATCGCGAAACGAAACTGGTCTATGATACTGATTTTACGTGATTTCAAGATCGACGAATTTCTACGCAATTTCTCAAAGCGTCGCAACAGAGAAAACATTTGGAAAATTGTTTTTCATCTGTCGGCAGTCAGTTCTTTTCGCGTCATGAACAGAAAGCTTTACAGATTTTAGCTCAAACAAACCTTTGGACTGGTTTGGAAATACAACGAAATTATTCATGAAATGTTTAACCCGTAATTGGGCTCAGTGCGTTGCGCATATTCGAACGTGAATAATTACAAAAATATGCGTAATGGGAGTGCGAATGAGATACAATATTAGCACGGTGTGTTCTAGGGTAGTAACTTGTCTGTCTGAAAGGAGGAATTCCGTTTAGATAAAATCCTAAAATGGACTTTCGGCTGGCTGGCGCGGCAGCTCGTTACGAGCGGCGAATGAGCCGCATAAAGAGTGGGATTGTCGACACGCAGCGTCGAACGTGGAAGTTTAACGAAAATCGCTCGTGGCTGGTATTATATTTCCCGGCCGGAGAAATAGTTAATTAAAACGGCCGTAATTTACCTGTGAAAGAGCGACGCGCGCGCCGATACACGCTCCAGTGCGGCGCGTATATGTATAGCCGACTGTAAGCGGCGGTTTTTTCATTTACGTAGAAAGCGCGGCTCATTGCGCGTACCCGAACTCCATTATGATTTAATCACCGGCTACTCGTGAGTCGGTGCTCGGGGATTCGTATACGGCGTTCTGTCGTCGTTATCGTTGTTGCCCGTTGCCGTTCCCGTCGTTGTTGTTGTTGCGACGACCGTATCGCGGGGGGGGGGACCCGGCAGCAAGATAACCAACCCGCAACTCCGTTTAGTAAATCAACACCGAAGTGCATCGATAGCTGGCATCAGAGAGCATGAGAGACAGAGGTAGAACGAGAGAGGGATGGAGCGGGAAATTCACTTTTACCGCGAGCGGGGCGGTATACATCAACGCGACGATCAACTAATTATCAACGCAACCGAACTCGTGTCAACATTAATCGCGGTCCACGACGACCAGGTCCACGGCGAGCTCGATTTACAATTTATAAACATCGGGACCGGCAACGGGAAAGTGACCGAATTATTTTATCGTCGGACCGTGTGCGCTGCACGCGTACGTACGCTTCGTGCACCCTTCTACTCTGTGCTCTCGCAGGTTTAGCTCACGCTCGCGAACGCGCTCAATTTTCAACGCGGTGTGCGGCGTCCGCCCCCCGGAGAGCATCGCTGAAAAATCACCGCCTCTCTCTACCCCGGTCTCCTTCTCTCTCTCTCTTTGTCACACCAACGCTTTTGAATTCCTTTCGGCCGGGGCCGGAATTTTCATCCACCGCGGACGAGAAGAAAGGAACCACGGGAGAAGAGAGGAGCACACCGACGGGAAAAGAGAGGCGAAGAATAGCGGCGCGGGGATACGGATATTTCCGAGCGTAATTTTCCAGTGGACGGCGCCAAGAAATGTTTATTCATAAGTTACTAGAATGCGCGCGATGCGCGATTGTTCCGCGACGTTTTACACGATCGTGCGCGGGACCCGGTGGCCGTCTCGTCCCGCCGGTTTTACTGGCCTTCCCCGTTTTTCCGACGATACACCCCAACCACCAGTCACGCACCTGCTCCGGGATCCGCCAGGAAAACGTGAAACCATCGCGACAGACCCTGCGAGCCCTTTACCCAACGACCAATTTTTGTATATTCCCTATTTCAGTCCTCGAAGTTTCAAGTGCTTGTGGAATATTATGGTGAAACAATTTTTTAAAGTTCGAATCGCGAGAGAGAGAAAGAGAGCGATGTAGAGCCGGCTGGTTTCGAACGGGGGCACCTCTGTGTGAACTTTTTCGCAAAATTCTTTTTTTTTAAACTACCCATCCAATTTTGGTCAAATATCGAGGGGAATGTTCTGCACGAGCTGGCGCGGCTGTAGGGTCCACCATTTTTTCGGTGGCTCGATTATTTGATTTTTTGGAGGTGGTTGAAATCGACTCATCGGTGGAAATTGTACTTCGCTCTTTATACTGACACTAGTGTTCTGTAGGGATCGGAATTTTTCGAAAACGTTCCTGTATTTTAGAGAATGAGATACAATCTATACAACGAAAAGAATTTCCAAAAAAATCCGAAGCATCGTCTGTTTTCACCAGGGACCATAACTGTTATAACCAAAAAGAAAGAAAAATAATAGAATAACAAGTATTTCTTCGACTAAAATCGTATTGGTTATAAATTAGGATTATAAATAGACTGCGGATCTTCATGCAAAATAAAAGATTTCTGCATTGATTGCAAGACACATGAGCCAAATATAAATTGCTTCCTTCTTTTAATTATCTTATTAAGGTGAGACTAATACACTGGTGGCCTTCAATCCATTTAATATGTCCACTGTTTTAAATTCTACGTACCCATTTTTGTTTCTCTCATCGATAACTGTTATGAGCGATAGAAATAAATTTCTCTTATCGATAACTGCTTTGAGCAATCGAAACAGTTTTTCTTCATCGATAACACTTATCGAGGAGGATCCAATTTTTTGGACACCAATAGTAACTGTTATTTGTAACCAAAAAGTATAAAAATCGATATTTTTTAATCGTTTTGTCCTTCGAATCGTTTACTTTACATTTTCTCTACATTATCTTAAATTTCAATAACAATAAAGTTTTTATTAATGATTATCATCGTAGAAAATGTTAAAATAACTGTTATTTTTGGTCCCTGGTTTTCTCGCGACCAAACCTAGCTATAGTGGGCGGGCGGATAGAGGAGTGGTGGGGAGATCTCGCGCGCTATTAGCCATTTCCCTTACTGAACCGTCTCCGCAGCCGCCGACGCGCGTCCTTACCGAGCAACCGACAAAAAATGATGGAAACGGTGCATCGGTTAGCCTTCCCGCGAGCTGACGCGTTCGTAGCCGCGGCATCGGTTGAATATAATGTGTTTCCTACAATCCCGGCCCCTTTGTAGTTTCGAAATACGTTAATCCGGATTATAAATTCGTAATTCCGGTTAAGCGGATCAGAGAGCGTTGCGCTTCGGCAAACCGTGGGGGTAGGGAAAAAAAACCCCGGGAAATCTATCGTAAACGTTATCGGATGACAGGCTCGGGCGCCGGTTATATCGGGCCCGTGTGCTTTTCGGTGCCGGTTTTCGTCGATGCCCGGGACAAAGCCTCGCTGCCATCGGCCGCCGCGTATTTCTCGAACGGTCGCTCGTAAAACAGGATACTTGGAGAGTTTAGTTACACAGGACGCAACGAAAGAACAGTATTACGCGGTCGAGTCGACGGGTCGAGAGAGAGAGAGAGAGAGAGAGAGAGCGGAGAGCAGCGCAAAGGGTCAACGTCGACACCGATATTTCCCTCCGGCGATCGTTTTCCGGACTACCAACATCTTTTCCTTCCGATCTCCAGTCTCTTTTTCCCTCTAGGGAAAACAACTTTTCATTTGATGACGACGGGGAGAATAGATTTTATTGTGGGACGAATAAAGAACACCGTAACCGCGCGGCATTCTTAACGCATTCGCTGTCCCGATGTCTATGGTGCACGGCGATTTTAAGTCGAAGAAGCCCTACAAGTTTTTTAAGAGCGACGATAGATTGTTTTCTTTCGGAACGATCCTGTGCTTCGGAGTTTAACGGCTGTCGTACTTCTACGCTGTTATGGTAGAGTTATTTGACTCGAGTATGATGCTAAAAATGGGTTAATGCTTTCAGCACAGCCCAAAAATCGGAGACGAAGTTGCTTGTTCGGGTTTGAAAATGAATTTTTCAATTAGGATATGAAAAATGCAAAAAAGTTGGAAGAGTACTTAGCGTAACGCGTCTTAACTTTTCAAGACTTGTTCCAGTAAATAAATTAAATTCATTCTTGTGGCTTACGTCACTCAGCCTCCCTTGAACCCTGTCGAAATTATTGATGGAGCTGCACGAATTATAAGTTGAATTATTGCAATATGGATAGGTCGACGTAAACCCGAAGAACACAGCAGGATTAATCTAACAAGTTGTATTATGTGCACAATCTCCGTTCGAAATGAATGCACCGAGTTACAACGCGACCAGAGAGAAGTTGAATGCTTTACAATATCCTGATACGGACATGCAGCAGTTTTGCCTCGGGACGTAAGAGTTAAATAATTTTCGATCGTCGAACAGAATGGAATAATGCGCACAGAAATAAAACTGTCAAGGCATTACGGTGTTTTAAAGGAAAACCGTACTGTACACAGTTCAACAGCACGACTGCCGGGAAGTTGAGCACAAGTTCCCATTCCGCTAGTTTCAAAGTGGCTTCCTGGCTAATTATACGCATAGTATCACCGAATCAGTCTCACCATGCCACGTGGGAAAACTTCTTCCGAATTGATTATTTAATTTTAGACCGTGCTAAGTGCAATCTGGCAATAAATTCAAACTGGATCTAAAGATAACATTTTTAACACAAATCAAATTAAACGTATCTAGTTCCAAATCTAGTCTAAAAGAAGAGTAACACACTTTTCGACACAGAATAAAACTAATCGTTCTGGAAGCTTCAAATCTCTAATTCATGAACTTCGTACATAAAATCACCATGACATATATATCTCTGGCGAACGAACAGAAGAGTAGAAGACGTCGAAATGGTTCGATTTTAACAGAAGGAAAGTCTTCTTAAATCGAACATGGATATTTTACAAGACTAATGAAACCGAGCGTGTAATTTTTAATGGTCTGCAGATTTTATGCAGTCGTGACAAAAATAGAGTGAAATGTGGAACGGTGAAACATTAGAAGAAACTGCAGACTCCGTAACATCGTTTTAAGTTTACAAAAGTTATTAGGAGTAGAAATCAATTTTTCTATCACTCTTGCATAAGTATGGTTTAATTAATAATTCCTACTTGTACTCTTTCGCTCGTCCAGCACAGATAAATGATTCTCGGGATGGCAAAAACGCAAGAATATCTCTCTCCCTCTCTCTCTACTTGACTTGGCTAGCGAATGGAAAAATTGGCGCGAAACGAACGACGCAGATCGCGCTGACACTCGAATTAGCGTACTGATAATTATTTCGCGCTCGCGCGATTCTAATCGCGATTCCCGGCTCTAATAGACAGGTTATTGTAACGTTAAACCGTGTCGGACGTCTGGTATCTGGCGCGGTTGGATCTCATCGTCGCGATGGGGCCGGTAATTTCGTTATCTGCGCGCTCTTTTTCCGCGTTCTCGTTCGGTAGCGTGGAGTGGCAATCGATGGGGTGAAACGCGGGGACGACTGGCGGTGCACGTGAAACAAAAATTACCACTCTGCGAACGAATTACCCGTGACTTAGGCTATGTCTTAATTGAACCATGCTCTAATTCACTGGTCCGCGGGAAACGAAAATTACCGTTCGATGAATGACTATTTAGAAAGCAAAAGACTTTATTTCAGCATGCCTCGTTCTAGTTTCGCAAACAAAATGAACTTGATCCAGCGCGAATTTTTCGGCACCGAGCGTGTCAGTGGAGAAATTCGCGGCCCCCGTCGAAAGCCCTGACGGAGAATAGTGGTAGAGAGTGGTCGGCGTACCGTCGAGACGGGGCGAGAAAAGGAAGATTGTTTCGAAGTAGCAACACACGCTTGGCAACTTACCCGGTCGGAAAGAGTGTGTCGGTGCGGTCGGTCGCGGACAGAGAGAAGCGAAGACCCGGTTTTCTTGATGTCCGGGGTTGGAGGAAGAAGAAGAAGAAGAAGACGGTAGTCGGCGTACTCCCAGGGGCCACCGGAGTTCCGTGGTTGGACGGCGAACGGTGTCCGTGGTTCTCGAGGCAGGGCAAAAAGGAATAAAGAAACTGTTTCTCTCTCTCTCCGCACACCGGACGGAGAGTCTTGTGGAATCGCGCGTCGTCGGGGAGCGCAAGCGTCGAAGATCGCGGCACGCGTATATAATAATACTCTTCCTCTCTCTCTCTCTCTTTCTCTTTCTCTCCGTGTGCTCAATGATCTCTGGCAGATCCCGCGGATCCTTTTGCGTTAGAGGCAAACACCACCCCGGTGCGTTTCGAAAGGTAGCAGCCTCGTGGTCGAGCCACGAGCACCGACGTCCCTGGGAGTACCACGCGGACAAACATCGAGCTAGAAACTGCGATACGTCGGCCAGAGCACGGCGTCGGCTCACCCCGGACATCCTCCTACAAGGGAGACGCATGCGTCGCGTTTAAACCGACGCCGAAACCACCCTCTCCGCGCCCCTTCTCGCTCTCTCACCCCCTACCTTTCTCTTTTCGCTGTTCGACTCTTTCACTTTCCCCCTCGTTTCTCGCGGTCCACGCTTTCTTCTCGAAAATCCTTCGTTTCTCAAACCCAACGCCTCGAGTCTACCTTTTGAAAATTCAAAGAGAGTCCGAGACACCTGAATAGGCTCCGTACTAAATCATCCCCCAGGAATTATAAGCGTCGTCGATCGTCGGGCATTGTTTCGCCTGGTTTTTGCGATCCACGGGCCTCCGAGACGACGACGACGAAGACGGCGAAAATCTTTCCCGGCGCAAATTCGTACGCGTTTCGTGGTCGGATCTCGGGCCAGAGGGGATGGAAACGCATGCGCCGCAGCCCGCCGGTAGGCTGCGAGGGGGTATCGTCGCGGGGTATGGGGGTGAGTCAGTCAAGCCGCAGCGCGCGTTCGGAAAACTACCCCTAACGCGATCTCTCGCGTCCTCGCGAGCGATTTCTAATTGAATCGCGAGTCCGCGGACGAAGCCGCGCGCGTTGCCCCCTCCGTTTCGGACACGGTGCATCCTCCGTTGTCCCCACGGTCGCCTAATCGGAAGCCGAGTGCGCGAGATCCGCCGTGTCGCCAAACCGAACGCGCGAACGCGAACGGAGAGGGCCCTTCGACAGTGGTCAAACTGGTGAAACCGCGAGCGTTTGCGAGCGCGGAAATCTTTCTCTGCGATGGCGGAATCAGCGCAGGAATTAAATCTGCCTTGAGTTTCAAACCGCCCCGGCCTGGAGACTTCGAAGAAGCTTTAGTTAGTCGAGCTAGCGAAAATAGGAAATTCTAGAAGGGTTGTGCAGGCGTTCTTCCTTGCGGGGATGGCTGAAGAATCGAATGGATAAACTCTGCCACGAATATAAAAATTCTCAGCTTCGAGGTGGTGCTTCCGATCACAAGCACAGTGTCCTAGAAAGTTCGGGAAACCAGAAAACCTGCCAGAAATTTCGAAACAAGAGCTTCGTAACAAAATCCAAAATTTAACATCGTGATTCGGAAGAACCGTTCTGAATTGCGCGGAGATTGAGATGGCAGGGGAGCCAAAGCGACGAAGCCTTAACAACCCTGAGCTTTAAAGTCTGAACCGTTCTTCGAAGTGTTCGCCGGAAGCTTGTCGAGGCTAGCGTGCTCGGAGGCAGTTTGTCATCGGCGGGATCGTCGATGGAAGTAGCGATCGTCCCGGCGATCTCGAGGATCGAGGGTACGAGGGTGGCAACGGGGTCGACGGAGTCGGTGGTGAGGTAGAATGAAGAGGAAGACGGTCCTGTTCGAGGCTGGCAGGAGCAGCGAGGCAGACTCGAGGCTGGCGATGTAACGTCGGCTGCCGGAGGCAGAGTTTTTTCCGGAGACAGGGTGGACGCGTTCGCCCCGGAGCCCTGACGAAAAAATATGGGATGGTCGTGGAATCATCGGAAGAAAGAGTCTGGGTAATCGTTTGGTGACTGTCGGGTGCACCGGGCGAGCTGGGTATGAGCGATTTCGGCGGGTCGCAAGAGGGGAGGCTCGGCGGAAGACGTTTGTTCTGGATCTCGGTGCTGCTGTTTGGTTGCGTTGTCGTCGTCGGGGCAGGTTGTTAGCGTTGGGAAGAGGAGAACGAACGAAGAGACGAAGTGCGTTGTTCCCCGGGGAAATCCGTCGAGGGGGTACTTTTTGGGAACGAGGTCGGTGACGTCGTTCGCAAAATCGATCTTCTTTTCGCGATTGCCAGCCGAGACGGAAGAAAGAAGGTGCGGACAAGGAAGACGAACATCGGTGGTGGTAGCAAGAGGAAGAGAAGAAAGAAGAAAGAAGAATGCAGGAAGCAAAGGGATGATGTGAACCGCGCGCGAGGCACTTTGCTCTCTCTCTCTCTCTCTCGGCGCTATCTCTCGCGTTCAAGTAGGAGAGTGTGCGGTCGTTAACGATGCTCGCGGAAAACTTGTCGTTTTTATCTTTGACCGTTTCCACACGTAGGATATAGAACGGCGCGCGAGCGGGGCCCCGCTGCGATGGTAAATGGCGCGTGTCGATAGTTGCGCTCGGTTCTCGCTGAATAAGCGTTTCCATTTCCCTCGCATGTACGCGTTGTCTGTCAGCCATCGGCCGAACGGAAAGTATTTTTTTACAAGAGCGGCGGACAGTCGAATGTGTACGCGGTGAATCGACCGCGAGCGACGGAAGATCGTCGCCGATCGTGTATACTCATTTTTGTCGCGCACTGCTCGAGATATCGAGATCTCATCCCCGTCCAATTCCTGGTCCACGGTTCGTGATCTCTGCTACCCTGAAGATATATCATCGTCCACAACAGTTTTTCTTCCTCGCCCGTGAAAAATTTCGACGTCCAGCCAAGCGGAGAGTGAAGGTGGTATGTTATGACGAAGGGTGATTTGTATTTTCATAGGTGGAACGCTGCGTCGGTGGTAATTAGTGTGCAGTGATCAGGGGTGACCGAGGGAAGACGGGAAAGAGGGTGGTCAATATGACTCCTATTTTCCTCGTCCTGTTGGTGGCACTCGACCCGATTGTCGCGCAGCATAGTGGTGAGTAATCGACCAGAGAAATCTAATTTACGCGAAAGACTGTGTGTTGCGAGCAACCGGACATTCACGAACTCTCTACGAACCGGTTGAGGACTATTTCCGCGACACTGTGTGACGGACACTATGAACACTATGACGTGATCGTAAATTTCGGCGCCGATCGTCGCGAGGATCCCTCAGACTCCTCCTCTCCGCTCGAACACGAGCGAAGACGAGTGGGCTGACGATCGCGTCGTATGCGTGTTTCGACGACTCGTTTCTCGTTCGATTAGTGCACCATTAGTTTTACCAGGTCTGGATGGTGGGAAAAATGTCGGGGAACATTCAAGGTCTTTAAACGGGGCCGTATATTTTTATTATCGTTGAGAAACTGGCACGATCCAGACCTGTGATAGCGCGATCTTAATGCGATCTAAAGTCCGAGAGAAAAAGTTTTTACTGCCTGAAACTGAATTATGTCTTTCTATGACATTTTTCGTGTCGTTCGAAACCGAAGTGGTGTGCTTATGGTGCACTTAGTCGAAAGGCGTATCGTGCGCTTGACTAATATACCGAGTAGATCGTTCGAATCGGTTTGATCTTTTCTGTTGCATCATTCAGAAGACAAGGAACCAGATCCTTCTGCAAACGAGTTACACTGTCGACAAATTTTGCACTCGGCAGAGAATTGTTTTACAAATTGATTCTACGTCAAAGAAGTAAAAAAAAGCACACACATGGAACGAGAGAATACAAAAGAGAACTTTTCTTTCCGCTTTTCATCGAGCCTGTTAAAAGATTGCCGTGGAAATAGTAGGAACGAGTTAATTCGCGCGATATGTGTCAGAGAAACGATCGTCTCAGCACGCAGCCAGCGTGACGGTAGCCCAAAGCGGTCGATCCTCGCGATCGATACGTTGCGCCGCGTGACACGCACGACACGCGGTGTCGCGTGCACGTTTCGCAGGGGATAAAGAAAAAAAAGTGAAAGGCGACTGTTTCGCCTCGGAGGTGTTTCAACGGCTCGGAACGACGCGCGACGCCTTCTCGAACAGGAGTAAAATTCCACGTCGGAAACGAAAACGCAGCCTCGAAGCTCCAATCAGCAATTGGACCTCTGATCGAAGCTGCGAGGCTATCGTTTTCCGACGCGTTCTAGTGCGCGGTCGACGGTGATCTAATCCACTTGTGGCTAAAAGCTGCGAGCGTGTCGCGTGCTTCGCGTTCGTCGAATCGTTGCGCAATCGTCGGATAAATGATCGCGAATCATCGCGAGTCGTGGCCAGAAGCTGCTGCCCGCGACGAAGAAGACACTCTGCGAAAGCGAACGATCATCTGCGATGGATCGGGATCCATAGAAACTGACGAACCCGACGACGGACAGACGAGGGGAACGCCTCGTGGGCCTGTCCGTCCGTTCGCAGCGCTCTCAGCGCTCTCAGCGAGTCGCATCTCGCTCGAGTACAGCTCGGTCCTATGCTTTTCCACGGATAGATGTACATGTACATACACAGACGTATGTAGGTATATATATCGACGGATAGCCGCGCGTGTTTCGCCTGAATGACGAATCTCGGCCGATCATTGAATGGATTTCAGGGGCGGTAATCGCGGTAATTACGCGAATGCGTCGCTTCGGTGCTCGCTAATTCGACCAAGCTTTGCAAGCCGACTACACGACGATACAACTGCGACCCTATTCTACTACATTCTCGGTAATTAATTGTTCACGATCGACGATATTTTTTTACACGCCAACAAAGCTTCTCTTACCCGGAGACTCGGTCTTGTAGGTGGTTCTATGGATTCTAGGTCGTGCGTGGAGTCAGGGACTAGCATACTACTAGTATAGCACGCGCTTACGGTGAATACAACTTGGGTGGACCTTGTACAGTCGCTAATTTGTAAGGGAATCGTGTGGATTACTATGTGACTGTTGTAAATGAAGTTTAAGCATTTGTTGTAATTAGACTACGGACTTCATGCGTTGATAAGAGAAATTAATTGATGTAGAAGACGGCGTGGACATCTCTTAACGCTAGAACCACCGTTCAAGTGAGATTTGTAGAAATATTTTCTTGGGTAGCTTTTTCAGTATACTTTTTCTAGCTAAGTACATGTTACCATGAAAATCATTGTTAATATTATAAGGGAATGTACAGGGTGTCTCAGTTAACTTGACCACCTTGAATATCTTTGTTGCTTTTAAAGATACGTCAAATTTCTTGAGTAATTTTTTAAAAAATGAAGGGGTGACCAATTCAACTTTGTCCTTCAGACATTTGACGTATCTTTAAAAACAACAAAGATATTCAAGGTGGTCAAGTTAGCTGGGACACCTTGTATATCAGTCTCGATCAGGACTCTGTAGTTCCAGCGTCGAAAACGGATTCTGAATCAGCCCGTGGAATTCCGATTGTCGATTCGCGGCAGTCGGTATTTTCCCGGAGAAATTCCATAGCGTTTGGAGATATATCCGGCGATTGTCGCCGATGCTTCTCTTTAATTCGAGGTCTGAATCGCCGGCAGACGGTATCCATCGGCCCGCGAATGGAAAACTGTCGGTCAAAGGACCGGCGCTTCTAAGAGTAAGTAGAAGAAGAAGTAAAGGAGGGTAAGGATATAGAGGAGAGACGGTAAAGATGGAAACCGCAAAAAGAATCTCGAAAGGAGGATGAGCTCTGAATCCATAGTTAATGCAGATCCGTCCCGTCTGTGTCGTGGATAGGGAAATAGCCGAGGTCGAGCAAGGAAGATTTCCTCGGAGGTTCGCTCGCTGTCGCGCGTCCTCGAAAAATCATCCTCGAGGGTAGCAAGGGCGAAAGCACGACGGCCGGATGCCGCCGCCGGCTTCCTGTCTATCCATCTATTTATCTTTCTCTTCGCCTCTACCCTTCGAGCACAGCTCGTGCCGCTGATGCTACTGCCGCTGTGCTCGTCCCCCGATTCGTCACTTCCGCGCATCTTTCTGAAAATACAACCTCTGACAATAAGCTTCGCGAACTCCGTCCGTGCGAAATTGCTGCCCGAATATCGTTCGAGTTATCTTCAAGGCTCCTTGCTCCTGGGACGATGTTCGACGATGCATCTGTGCTTTCCAGGCGCGGGACGACCTCCATTGTAAATCTGGTATCACGGATTTTTGAGAATTTTTCGAGTACAAGGAGAGTTAGGTATTTTCTCTTATCGCGGGGATCCACGATCTTTCATAGAACTTTCAGACGTCAGAGTTTCGGAGAACTTTCACGGACAGAAATAATTGACACGATTGGATATATTTTCTCTCGTTGTTAAATACTGATCATTCCATCTTCGAGCTACTATTCTCGGGAAAGTGCGCGCTCCCCATAAATAAGTCGCTCTTTCATTCAATTTGCAGGGAGCCACAGCTAAAGGGAGCTTTCGGGAACAGTTAAAAATTATTGACACAGTTGTCTCCCTTCTCAGCCAAACTACAATCAAAGTTGTCATAAACTGGATCTGTTCCCAGTTCTTTTTAGATGAAAAATAGATGCTAAACACATTTGTCCATCCCTCCATCCGCAGCAGAGTTTAAATAGATTGAGTTATTTCCTAACAAATTGTGGATCCAGCAGTGACGCAGCTGAACCTCCTGGGACATTATAAATTCGGGTATGGAGATTCACCGTTTTTCGGACCGTTCTCGCCATTGGGATGATCAAACTCCGCTAAGCTGGCCATAACGAAGCTGTCGCGCGAATCCGGCAAGGACGAGGTCCTTTGACCATACAATTTCTGGTTGGGGGTGTACCTTTTCGTGAGGGGGGAATGGTCGAGATTCCGCGTGGTTGATCGTGACGGGAACCGCGATAATTTACGTTCCGTCGGGCGCAGCGACGTGTTACGGCCCCCGTACCCGTCGTTGTTTTTATCGGTAATTGACAGAGTAGACGTAACGGAAAAACGAGCGGACGGCCGCGAAAGGGATGGGTACGGTCAAAGCGCGTGCGGCGGGGTACACGCTCGAAAAAGCGACACGGACGCGATAAGCAAAGAGCGCAGCACTCGTTCGCGCGCGCACGTCTGCTAACGATATGCGACAGCCTTCCGTGCGTTCTCGTTGCAGCAGTTCGGCGCGTTCGTGGCTCCCGTTCGTCAGTTTTTCAATTCCGTTTCCCATCGGTGTTCCCCCGGTAAATTTCGTCCGGACCCCTAATTCCTCGTTAATTGGAAAAAACGAAAGGCTGTGCTCCTCTCTCCCTCTCGACGAGAGAGCAAGCCGGACCAGCGAAAAGGAACAGTTCGTTAGAAAACGGTTTCAACTTTCGATTCGGGGCCAAGTTGCCCCGGCGAAAGCCTACTGCGATAAGGCAAACTCGATGAGTTTATCGATGATAAAAAAAGTCAGGGTCGACGCGATAAAAGAAGATCCCGGGTGTGGGGAATTTGAATTCGATGTCCGGGGATGATAAAACCACGCGTATTTAGCCTCTAGAGCGTGTATCTCGCTCCCTGGGAGGCGGGGCTAACTCCGGTAGGCGTGGCATTGTTGCTCTCGCATAAGAAAGTAAGGCAATTTTAAACGTGTTTCTTGGGCGGCTGGTAAGACAATTGTAGATCCGATTTTAAAAGGAGCTGGTGTGATAAACTGTCTTTTTTAAATTCTACGAACAGACTGCAGACAGATGAAGTTATCAGCGCGTCGGGAAGCCGTCAGCGCGATGATCCGCGGAGAAGTTGAAAGATAACAGAATCAGGTCGCGACGATGGTAGAAAGAAGAAGAAGAGATCGCGGTCGTAGTGGCGGTCGTGAGCTCTCGCGGGTCGGTCAAAGTGGCTCGCGGGAAGAAGAAGAAGAAGAAGAAGGCCGTGGGGTGATAAAGTAAAAAAGTTACTCGAGCTATTTTATGGGATACCCCAGCGCGTCGGGGGTCCTCCGCGATCCTCGGTCTTCGAGGGGGTGGCAGAGGGAGTAAAAGAAGGTAGCAGAGCAACATAGCACAGCGTGGTAGGATACGTTGCATCCTCCGCCGTTTCGTTCTTGCTTCGTGTCCACCCCCGTCGCGGGGCGCAGGCTTTTACGGTATCGAACGAGTGTCGTCGGGATAAGCTCGGAGGTTGGCCTAGGCTCTCTCGCAGCAGGTATCGCGGCGAACGCTGCCAACCGATGTAGACGAAGAGGTAGACGAAGAAGAGACGGTAGACGAATGCCAGAGTAGGAGGCGAACGGGGTTTCTTCAGGAGCGAGCGAGAGAGAGAAGCAGGGGTTGGCTTAGCCGCAACATTCTCGGGTTTACACCCCCGTCGCGAACTTCCCGTGGATCTGGGATTAGCCGTGCTAGGCGACGAAGGTTCGTTCGGGGAGTTAAACTGATTTTGCCGTCGCGTCGCGGCTAGGGCACGCGATTTTTTCCTCGACTCGAGTATTAGTAATTGCTCGACGCGCACGGTCCCCTTCTCCGAGAGGGGAACGACGAGGAAATATCGAGGCTACGATGCTTGCCAGGCGATAATGCCGCCGCAGACGGCGAGAGAGATCGGTGGCCGACCGGGGCGATAACTTTCCATCGGCCCCCGAAGACGGTGATATCAAGACCGTGGCGGTACCACCGATGCTGTTCCTCTTTTTTCCACTGGCGCTGTTTCTCTCCCTCCTTCGGCCGAGCGGCAATTTATGGGCGGCCAAAGTGCAGTTCGCTGTTCCCATCCGGCACCGAGTGTCATCTCCCTCGCGCACCGCGCATATGCCAGATCGATCTAATTGACGTGTATATTAGGGCGGTCCTTAGCTGTAGGGATTTCAAATTTTGTCCGTGACTTTTCTTACCCTCTTAAATCGTGACACTCTGCGAGAGAAAATCCCAAATGTAACTAGAAAATGTTTGACTAGATAGTTTCTGTGTGAAGAGGAAGGTAGAGGGAGTGGAATTCGGAGGTCTATCCTTCGTCACGTGTAAACGTAGTTTCCGGTCGGCCGCAGACGCTTGCTCGCGCGCGCGCGCGCTCGACGCGGCGTGTGAACGCCGAGCAGAAACCGCACGACTCGCACGCGAGCGTCTTCGTCGTTGCGGTGAACGCCGACCGACACGGGCCGTAAGTAAGGAAACGGGAACCGCAATTTACCGACTTTAAGGCGGGGGTGGCCCACGGTTTGCATACCATTACGATTACCGCTTAACCGAACGATCCGTGTACGGCGCGCCGCGAATTACGAGACGCAACGTCTTCGTCGACGTCGGCCATGCCCCGGGACCAAGTTTTGATTTTCCACAAGGTCCGGATATATCCTGCGGGTCCTAACTATCTCTGCCTCCTCCTCGTCCCCGATAAAATTAGATTTTCCATGGAACTCGAACGAGAAACGGCTTAAAAGAGTTTTTCTCGTAATTTCTGAAGCTGATCTTTAAATTGGATGACGTTTCTGCTAAGCGAAGTAATTAAAGTTGCGAAGGTTCCCTCTCTCGCTCGCTCGCTCTCTCTCTCTTGCTTTCTGGTCCTGCCCCGCTTGGTATCCGGGGCCGAGATCGTTCCACGGGAAGGAGGCACACACTCGAGGGCCGTAGAAGATCGGTTTCCTGGGAATTTCGTTACGAAAATAGGGAAGAGCTCTTCTCCGTTTAATTTCTAGCGAGCCTCGACTCCTTTGGGATCGTCGGGTGTCGAGGGGAGGAGGGGGAACGTGGTGGAGCGAGAGAGAGACTCCCGATGTTCGAGGAGAACGCAACCGTTCAATTTTTTCGATGCCCTTGAGAAATCGCGAGAGACCGCGGGATCCGACTCGAGATTATTCGATTTCGAACAACCATGAGATTCCGGGCGATGGGGTCGCCTTACAAAACTGCAATTAGTTCGAGTACGTGACTCGTCGACGTCGTCGTCGTCGTCGTCGTCGTCATCGTCGACGACGTCGTTGGCGCTGGCGTTGACGTCCTAGTTCCCCGACGTGCGCGAAAGGAAGCGTTGGACCGAGTCTCGCGCCGAGGAGCCAAGTTAGCACTTAATTCGCCGAGCTTTCAGTTTACGAAACTCTCGACAACCAGGGGACCGGTTGCGCGCTGCGCGCTTGCTTATGAAAAGAGAGAAAGATGCGCTCTCGGGGACGGTGCGAGCCGAGACGAAACGCTTCACACAGAGTAGAGAGGAGAGGAAAGGAGAAAGAGAGAGAGAGAGAGAGAGAGAGAGGGATCGAGCGCGGCGAGCGTACCAACCGAGTTTCGGGAACTGTGCTCGGACGGCGAGCTCGTTAAGGGCTTCCTCGCCGCCGTAACGCGCGGCCGTCTTTCGCGCTGATTGGGGCTCCGGTGACGGCGTCTAATTAATGACGCGTTGATCAGTCCAACCCGCTCGCCTCCGGAAAGACGAGAATACTCGCAGACCCCTCCCACTCGCCTGTGTTTTCCATTATTCTTCTGTCGCACGCGAAACCTCGGGAACGGTTGGCTAGATCGCTGAACCACTTTCCGAGTTTTTTTTTTGTCGGGGAAGCACGAAGTCTTTCGCCGTGGCATTTCCGTGGAATGTTTCGCGTGTGCTCTAGTCAACTTCTCAAATTCTTTTACAGCTGGAAGATCCGAATTGAAGAATCCGACTTTGGGACTTTTTTGCGACGAAACTATAAACTGTTTCACCGTGGTGTTTCTGCGTAAAGTTTCGCTTATGCTTTAACGAGATCCTCCAATTTTTCGACCACAGGGAAATCATAACTGAGCTCGTTACAAGCGATCAAGGTATAAGAAGTTTTCAAGATTAACTATCGGCTTTTTACACCCCTTTTTCATTAAACTTCCGTGAACTGTAAAATAGAAATAAAAAATGTTATCGTCTTAAACGTATCTGTAGCTATACACACAGGTGTGCTGAAGATGTGTACGAAGTTTGAGGTTGGTCGATCAAGTAGATCTGCGGAGCTATCGAAACAATTCGAAGGACCTGTCGAGGCGCGAGTGGCGTCAAGCGCAGGAAAACAACTGGTTTCGATGGAAAACGCGAGTGAACGACCTCGACAGCAGGCAAAGCGTTCCCGGCAGTGTTAGGATCGAGGGGGACGATGAAAATTGGGCAGGGGCACGCTAACGATCGTGGGCACGGCTCGGGGTCCGCGTGTGGGTAAGCGGTTCTCGGACGGGCGATTAAGAGGATCTAATCAATGACAGAGAAAATAACGGGATAAACACCGAAGGGGAGTTCTTTTATCGCCGACAAAGTGGAGGTAGCACCCCCGACGATTTGCAGTAGCGGCACGAGGGGGGCGGGGTGGGAAACGCGCGGTTAAACGTCCGCGATAAACTCGCCAAGCGTGGGCGGGAGCGAGCGCGCGAAATCTGGGGCAGAACACGATGGAGGGAGAGGGAGAAAAGCGCAAAGCGTACTCGAGACAACGTAGATGGGCCGTTAAGATAAGAACGCGAAGATTTCTGGACGGGAGGGACCAGGAAGAAGCAGGAAAGGTCAACGCGACGCGTAATTTCGCTGGTAATTTTGCGTTCGGTCTCGACTCTCGAAATCCCCGTGTAGGAACTTCCGAACGATTCCGAGGCAAATGTTAATTCTCTAAATTGAGGGGTGGATCAAGAAGTAATAAATGGATGAAGTAAAGAAAAAAGTAAAAATAAATGGATGAAGATACGAGCACTAGGTAGAATTACCCGGGTAATCTTGACTAGATTTTCGGTGGTCACTGGATTCTGCGAGAGGAAACCATGATCTCGGAGCTTTTCATCGGAATCTTCGCCGGGCGTCTTTCGGAAGACGGTTTTTCACGCGGGCGTATACAAAGGCGGGCTGGAAACGGATTTATTAATCTCGCAAGCGGGAAGCGAGGCTCCCGTTATCGATCCGTCCGACCGCGAGAAGCTTTCGCGCCGCGCAAAAGAAGCAAAACGCTCGCTACAGAAAGAGAGAGAAGAGTGGGGGCGAAACCGTGAGATTCCAAGACAGCGTTCCTCGTTGTTGCACCTGGAAACAGTGTCGATTCCGTTCCTCGGTTTAGCTACAGGCTGGCGCGAGCATGCAACTTTCGGAAGCCCATTCAGCCGGCTCGGTAAACTCACGGCAACGTGAGATCCCGTATCCGATTCGGCGTGAGTGAGAGAGAGAGAGAGAGAGAAAGAGAGAGTGGAACTTTCGGCGCGATTGCAGCGCGCTGGCAATGCTGCAACGACAGTCGACAGACAACTTCGAGAAGCCGACAGTCTCGGGACAAAGGAGGAATCGCGGGACAGAGGTACAGCGGAGGTGGAAGAAAGACGGGACGCGTCGAGTCGCGCCGGGGGAGAAAAAGTGGCTTGAAAAGTAGACGCGACGTAAAATTGAAAATGCAGCTGCCTCGACGCGCCTCGAGGCTTCGAGAGCCCGCCGCACCGTGACAACCGTTGACCTCGCTACTGCGCCGGTACCCTGTGAGCCAGGATAGGTCGGTCGGAAGGAGAGGAGAATACGGGAACAAATGGTCTGTCGGCGACGGCGATCGAGATTCCGCTCTCTGGAATATAGATCAGGCCTGGCCGATCGGAGCTACTTTGCCCTCGGAGCGCTCGCAGTTGCCCGGGAGCGCTCCGGAAACTTTGTTGTATAAAGAAATGAAGAGTGGGCCAAGAATGGGCCCCCGATGGGCAAAGTAGGCGTGGCCTACTGAATAGGCGTAGTTTTAACCCACTACAGAATATCAAATCATCTAGTTTTGTAGACCACAATGATCCTCTAATTAAGTCCTGAACGGTTCCCAGCCCCCACTGCGAATCTATTACAAGACTAGAGCACACCTAATCTAGAAAGACAGCAAACGCTCCTTGCGCCACCAAGGCTCTATATTGCCCCCGGGGGCAGCCACGGCAAATGATACCGGGGAAAGAGACGGAGGACTATTAATCTTGATGTTTCTCCGCGCTTCGGAGACTCCGTGGGCGTGGTCTCGCTGCCCCAGAGGGCAATCTCCGCCATAGATTGTTCAAGAGACTTTTCAATAGACGGTGAAGAGCGGTTGGTTCGCGTCGAGAGCACACCGTCTCGCGGCGTCGGTTTCCTCGCGGAAAGAACTGGCGATTTCGGAGGATTTTCGGCGCAGAAATTGCCAGGATATTATTTGAGCTCGAAGGAAGTATGGTTATTACCGGCGGTTATCGCGAATTACGGCACCACTATGCGAAACGGCGACACACTCTCGCGGCGTCCATACAAATGCACGGTACCCGGGAGCTTGCGCCACCACCTTGTTCTCTCTCCATCCTGCTCTTTCTCTTGATCTCTCCTGCCTCGCTCACTCTCGCTCTCTCTCTCTCTCTCTCTCTCTCTCTCTCTTGACCTCACCCTTCGCTCCGCGAGCGTCTCCGAAACCCATTATAATAGGAATCGATAAGTAACCCTACTGTAATCGTACGCGCGGTTAATGGACCGTTTTAAAGTATACGAGGCGATCCGAGGCAAACTTGCCACGGGATGGACGGCCGTTAATAGGAACTCTCTCTCCGGAAACCTTTGAGACAACACCGCAAAGGTCGGAGAGCGGCTTCTGCACCGTTAAGGGCTCCCCAGGAAATTCTCCAAAAATCGATCCTTCCCGTTTTTCGAATTTTTCTATTCCCTCCGGTTTTAATCCTGCGATCTCCTCGACGTACTCGACGATCACCGTAATCGCACTTCTCCGATTAATTACCCAGTGCTGTAAACAACCCGTAAACCTTACGACAGCACAAGTTTCAGGTTAGTACGCCCGCCATGAACGGCGACAGTAAAGACACGCGTGGACAAAATCCGGGAGATAAACTGGCTCATCGTGCCAAACGATCAACTCTTTGCGCTCGATAGCGTTCGCTCTCCTCTTATTTCAGTACATTCAATTCAATTTTCATATGTAACTAAACTATTCAGAGCAGCTGAGATGTAGTACAGTTCTTGCGTATCAAGTAATCGCGGTGTTATAGGCAAATGTAGGACCACAAAGGGTCCTGATAAGGTTTTAGGTACTTCTGGTTGTTCCATTGTGTTTGCGGTAGTTAGTACGTGACGAGCATTTCTTCATGTCTCGCTGCTCCAGCAAGAACTGCGTCGTAAAGCTTCTCTATCGTACACGATTTCCTAGAAGGGAAAGAGTGTTTATATTGTTTCTATATATTGAATAATGATTAAACGTTAATAACATGCGGATGGATCTGTCTCGACGTTGCAGAGGAAGTGATTTTGAGGAAAGCAGCTCCGGGAATTTCGGGAAATCCATTCGGTGAAGGCATTGTCGGGGGATCGATCGATCGCGCATCTTTAAACGCGCATTTAGAGGTGGAACGGTGACGACACGTTTATCTTGCTCGACGACAACGTGACTTCGGTCTCTTTATTTCCCCGGCACTTCCCCGGCCGAGGTCCCCACGGGATCGCCCTCAGGAAAATGGCGGGGATCCCCTCGCGAAAGGCAGCGATCCATCATAAATTTAATATTCGAAATTTCAGGAATGTTCCGCGCGCTTTCGAGGCCATCCGTTTCGAGCGACGATATAAATTCGCCCGATAATATACTTCGGGAGCCCCGGTGAGTTAGCCCGCGTTAAAAGCCGAAAAGTTGCTTTCGCGAGAGCACGGAGTATATTCGCCGATGTTCGACGAAATCGTATTATTTCAGGGAAATTTATTCCCTCAGCCGAGAAATCGCCTATGGACGGTTGTGTCGCGCGTTCTATTTTTCACCGATTTCACCGGGCGAGTGTGTTTTGGAAAACTGGTTGGAAAAGCGTCACCCGTCGAGGAGAAGCAGCGAAACAATTCGAACCGAGCAGCTAGAACAAAGCGAGCAATTACGGGGCCGCGCGTTTAGTAAATCAAAACGTCGCGGGGAAACTGCGCGGGAGGGCGAATGCACGAATTTCCGGCCGCGGATTACCTTGTAATTTTCGAGAGCGGCGAGCGGATTCCGCGTCTTCCGGAAGCGTATAAGTGGCTCGTGAATTCCCTCGCAGTCGATACCTGACACGACGCACGCTAATTTCCACACACAGTGGCAACCGTGCGTGGAGAAGGAGGCAAACAACGATATCATGCCGAGACGCGGCGCGCGAACCATTCGTCCTCTCGTGTGTATCGAACATTTAATTATTCGGTCCGGCGTTTGATTGACGGTCCGGGGCTCTGACATTTTATCGGCGAGATCGGGCGACGTGTCATAAACGTAATGTCCATTTATGATTATAATTATCAGTATTATTATTACTGTTGTTATTAATAAAGGATCCCGGCAGTGCGCGAAACAATTGAACACACGCGACGGAAAGATTTCATCCGTGAACACGCCGCGGAAATATTGACAGGCTGGGCTCGAATGCACTGTTCTTCGTTTCTTCGTGGCACTTCAAAAATACATTACGCTTTCGCATTGTAATTGGCACATGTATCTATCGGGGAAATTCTTATTATGGGTTTGTAGTTCGTTGCAACCTAAATTGATGATCTGTGCGGAATTTCATTTCTTCGAAACTGTACAGCAATTCTGATTAGATCGTTTATCAGGGTAGAGTCGTGATTATCCAGGCAAATTAAGGCGAGAGCAAACGAAGAGGTGCGTGCAATTGCTTCCCCGAGGCTCTTTCGAGGAATCGAACTTTTCGCGCGTTTTCGGGCGCAATCTTCCTGTAGCCGTCGAAAGAATAGGGAATGCGTACCGCGTTGTTCCGGCTTCGTGCCTGCAAAACGGCGGGGGATCATGCATATGCAATGTAATGCATTTACGCCTCTCATTTAATAGCCGCCACGCTATAACGACTCGCGATAACAACTCCTTTGTGAAGTATAGCCGGACCGTCTCGACGTTTTATTCGCCGCGGAGAGAGCGGATTCGCTAGAAACGGTGGAATTCTCGCGTCGGCCGTGATTTAACGCGACAGAGAGGAAACTAATCGGGGACCGAGATGAGGATTAGGGGACCGCGAGAGATCGTTTCCTTGAATGTATACGCCAGGGTGATCCTTATATTCGACTTTCCATTTTGCTGTGCGAAATTTGGAATAGCTTGCAAGAAAGTGCAAGAAGCTCTCCTGATTCGCGCGCAATTCGGTAATCTTGCCCGGTCTGTGCCAGCAGAGAAACGATTTAACAACCGAACTCTCTCTCTCTCTCTCACTCTCTCCCTTTCTCTTTATTCGTCGAAGAGCAAAATCTCCGCTGGCCACTCGAGAATTGCGTCGGTTCTTCGCTCGGGACGAAGGCGTAAAACTCGTCCGTTTAATTGGGGGAACGTGACGGCGGATAATGACGAGCCGGACGATCGCCCCGGCACAAAAAGAGAGTAAAAAGATTAGAGACCGTTTCCTCTTCCCCCGGGAAAGCCGGTTCCTCGACTTTTTTGTCGATCGCGCTCGAATAATGGGGCCGCACGGTTTCGGTTAACGATCGTCAATCTATATTCCGCGACTTTCCTCCGGGCTAATAACGGCCGGCTCCTCGAACAGGCGCAAAAAGCCCACGTTCGAAAGCGTTATATTCACGAAACTTTTCCCGATCGCTTAAATCGACGCCGACCAAGGCGCCGCCGCGCCGCGAACGCGTCGCTTCTCGTCCCTGACGGCCGGGAATTCCACCGGACGATTCACTCGGCGATCTGAATGCCTAAAGAAACGCATTGTTCCAGCCTGCGTCGCAATCCGGGACATTGTCGCTCTTTCTTTCTGCAAATCACTATTTTCGTCTCTCGCCTCCATTCCGTCGCTTCGCAATCGCGTACCGTGCCAGAAACAATTTTCCAGGTAATACTTCAAGTTCGTTACTGAATTGACTAGGCTACAGATCTTTGTATCAGGTCAGCGCGAAAGTTCACACATCGCGGAAACCGTCCTAGTTAATTTTAGTAAATCGAAAGTAATGTATAATATCCTCAAATTTTCCTAATTTCTTCACAGTTCTGGTCATGACTGCGTGAACAGCACGTCGGAATGTTAGAATCAGGGAGACAGCCATTTTTCCCGGCCATCCATTAGCAGATTAACTAACTCCCGCTAAAATCGGAACTTCCTGAATCAAGAGGTTCCCGAGACGCGTCGACGAGTTTTCGTTGCGCCCCGCGTTTATTAAGAGCGCAAGAATATTTAATCGTCGAGGGAGTGATTCGCGCGGCAAAGCGAGTCGAAAACATTGGATGAAATTTTTCCATATCGAGCTCCGTTTTCGAGGTAATCGAGTTTGAAAGTTCGTTAAACACGCTCCCGCGTTGGTATATACCGGGATAAGTAGAAACGGCCAGCCGTGCACAGACAGGCTAGTCGACGCGCCTAGTCGGTAGCATGCGTGTCTGACGAATTTTCCGGGACACGGTTCTCACGCATGGTATTGAGTCAGTGCTTGAAAATCGTTTTAAATTTACTTTGAACGAATCCGCTCGCTGACAAATAGAAGATGGGAGAGTAATAATAACTTCTTGCAGGGGAACGGGGAGCGGTGTTTACGCGTGCAACGTGACGATGGCGGACACGGTTGCGTTAATCTCGTTTGTACAAACACGGTCGATCGAACGAGCGAGATTAGAACGGGCGGGCCTTTCGCGAGTTGCGAAGGAAATCCTAGGGATTCGTCGGATAGCATCCCAATGGGCATTCCGGCTGTCCCGGTTGTAAGCGAGTCGGACGTGGAAATAGTAGGAGAAAGACGAGGAGAACCAGGAGAACGGGGAGGAAAAGTGGGGCGACAGGGAACGCAGTAACCGGATGAAGGGAGAGGAGAAGAGTAGCTTTTACGCGTTTTATCCCTCGTGGCGTGCGTCGCGGAGCCCTCCGCCCATGACAAACGATCGTGCCGAACCCTCTCGCGTCTCATCCCTCGCGAGAGGACGTATTCTCTCTGTTGGATGGAACGAGTGAGTGACTGTGTGTGTAAGTGAGAGAGAGGGAGCAGAGCATCGGTCGCTCAGGCGCAGATTAAAATATAGATTTTATTGTTTTCCGGGTGTGTCGCACGCGCTCACCTACGATTTATACGGTCGTTACTCACCGCGGCTCGTTCCCCCTCGAATCACATATGTATAATAATTCATCCCCGATGCGCGTTTTATGAGATTTTCTATTAGATGCGGCAGGCCGACATCGATGGCAAATTGCACGCGGACCGGCCGACCGCGCGGCCCGTTCCGTCGCGTTGCTGCGATTCAATGCGACGACCGCCACTAATGACAGCGACGCCGTAAATCCTCCGGAACCCGGTGCCCGTTAAAAACGATGATCTGCCCGGATAGTTATTCCGCCTGTCGATCCGCTACGCGGCCCGGAAAATCGCTGCGGACGCGCTCCCCGAGCAAATCGCAACCGGCAAACCTTCCTTACAACAATGCTCGCTGTCCCCGTCCTTCCTAGAACACTCTCATTCGGTGTTTCTCGGTCGTCGAAGCTATTTTCATCATTATCTCGTGTTCTAAATTCTTTTAAGCCACCTATTGTCGTCATATAACGTAAACTTCGTTATTTCACTGCCTCGAGAAGATTATTATCCGCGTTCTCCGTGCTGCGTTCATTGCAGACTCAATTACCCAAACAAGACGTAAAACAACGAACATATGCAATTTCAGGACAGCCCCTTCTCCAACTCCTGGCCTAGCTTATCTTTTTAAGTAAAGCTTGCAACAGCCCCGAGCTGTGCACGAGCGTTCTACACTTGGTTCTTGCGGAGTCTATTAAAAGGGGGTTTATTCATACGTTTCATTACAGTTTCAATTCCAGGCCAGTTTGCCCAAACAAACGAACGAACATTTTCTGGTCAGTTTTTCACCCCGCTTCTGTTTTGTCACGCGAGGCGCCTTGTCGTATGCAACAGCCTGCCAGGTTTCTACGTCGTGCTGTGCCGCAGCTCGTTCTCCCAGCATTACACAGCGATAAAATAATAATAATACCGTTGTTGGGTTCGATTCAGCTCGGGCGAACTCGGAAGACGTCGCAGTTCGGACATGGCGGGGCTGGTCTTGTTCGGCTTGCACGATCGTATCGGTAACTTAAACAGCGCCCGGGAGAAAGTACGTGTCCACGCGCGGTTGGCTAAATCCAATTAACAAGTTCCGCGAGCGGGAAGTAGGTTAGTTTGCATCGAATAGATTCTAGCCTCGATTTTCCTGCCACGGAACGTTCCGTTGGCGAGTTTCGTCGCAGAAAACATCGACCTACGGTAGGGACCTCCACCTCTCTCTCTTTATCTCACGATTGTCTTAGTGGTAGCGGTCGTCGTTACGCGTTTAGGCGAAACGGAAGGAAAACCTGTGACGGAAGGAAGAGAGGAGAGTCGCCGACGATAACGATCGCGAGAAAGACGCAGATCGTGAGCAATCGACGAGAGAGAACACACAGTTGATTCGGTGGGCGACGAGCGTGTTTCAAACCGTCCGAGGCTGTGACGGCGCCCTCTCGTGTGTATGCAAACCGACGTCGCGCATTACGTAGAATGTAGAATCTAGGCTAACGCAAGGCCGACAAAGTTTCTTCTCGGCACGCCAGACCACGTACGGATATCGCGTGCCAAAGGTTACATCGACCACGATCCACACACGAGACTCGTTTCTGCTCCCACGATCCGTCTCTGCTGTTAGATCGACGCGCGACGTTGCTCTCCGTTAGGCTACCCGAGAGCCGCGATAAATAATCGCGGCGACGAATCGCACGCACGGCGGTATCATTCTACTAGGTTTTTCGTTCTACCGAATTTATGACGGAACGACACGAGCACCGAGAATCGGCGAAGACTTCTCGACGCACCAATTGGAAGTAAATTCGCTCGTGGCCGTCGAAATGAGTAGAACATTTGCAAATTGAGCAATCTCACGGATCCACGGTGGTTGATTCTGGGTCGCTACAATAAAATATTGTTATAATCGCAAGACCTGCTCTCCTCGGTTACCTGTTTCTTCATCGTTTTCTGAACCTCGCGAGAGGTCCCCGGTGTTACGCCCCCGCCGGTGGTCTCTTTACTCGTTCAGCTCTCTCCCTTGCTCCCGCTTGTTCGGCTGGTTCCGGTACGGGCAATCCGACCGACGCTTTATGAGAAAACGTTGAAGAGCTCTTTCGCTACCGGACGTGCCTCGTGGCTGTTATTACAACAGAAACCGCACCCCCGCCCGCCGCCTCCCCCGACGCGATTAGAAAGGATGGAAGACCCCTTGGAAGCGGCACGAGAAATTACACCAATTTATGCGCTCGTTCGCCGTCTCGAGGAAAAGTCGAGTGGAACGGAGGGAGAGAGAGAGAGAAAAAGATAGAGGGAGAAGAGGTTAAGAAAGGAGAGAATCCAGCTCTCCCTGCACACGGTTGGCAGCTATTGCTTCCTTCGGCAATCTTCCAAAAGCGTCTTTTATACGTCTCGAATCTACTTCTCTCTGTTTCCCGTCGATACAGGCTTCTAATCTCGTTTCAACTTTCCCCCGGAATCGTGTGTTTTCCGTTCCTGGAGGGGTAGGCGGTGGGGTGAGTCGGAGGTGCACGACGAAACCGCACGGGACGACGCGACGTGGAAAAAGAGGGCGGCCCGGTTCGAATCGGGCAAAGTGGATTAGCCGTTTCCCCGGGCAAGTCGAAACGATCGCGTTGCGATTTCCCGCCGTGCGCGGAATTTTGCCGGAACTTTTCGGTAGGCCCCCACACGGAACCCCCCATGGTGCCCTTTCACTCCGCAGGACGAAACGCGTTCGTCCGAGGGCGGCGTAACGAGGATCCGGAAATAGTTACGGATCGGTCTTCCCGGCAATTAACCTAAGAGGATTACGCGCGTGTACCCCGCGTACGCGTGCACGCTCGTTGCTCGTTGCTCGCCACGCTAGGCGTACTTACGTAGCACGCACCCAGCGTAATTCGCGAACCGGCCACTGTGGGCTGAAGGTGGCTTTTCGTACCGAGTTCCGTCGGTTTTAAGCGGATTTTCGTGTTCCTACCCTCTCGCCGCCTCTCTCGCCAGCTTCAACTCCTCCGCGCACACCGATCCCCTCCGCCGTTCTGTGTTCGCCAACTCGATTCGTTCGATGTTTCGCGGACCCCGTAATGCTCCGCTCGCGGAATATTATTTTCCGTCGACAGTACTTTTCATTTTAGCTCTCCTCTCTCGATCTTGATTTTTCTTTCACCTTCCCATCGCTTTCCTCTCTTCTTGCTTTATTCTTGCTGGATTCCTCGGGGGAGCGAAATCGAATCGGAACAGCTGGTCGCGAACGGCGAAGCGCAGAATGCAGCTGTCGCACACTGCTTTGCAAATCTTATCGCTCGGAGACGATCTTGAAAATCTACCCGTAGAACCGACACTTTTATATACTGTGATTTTTACCAGTTTCTCGTGATTCTTAGCGCCTGACGAAATTATTATTAGCTTTTCATTTGTTTCGGATTTTGTTGCAGCATTTAGGACTTCTTCGTTAGTTCATAATTTTGTAGAAGTAGCCGACGGGCCCGAATGCCGTCGGACCAGACGGTGATACGTTTCGCGGGGTTCTCGGCCGTTGAGGGTGATAGCACGGGGCCGTTACCACCCGCCAAACGATTCGAGCCGACTCTCATAAAAGAAGCTTCACAACGAAGAAGCGTTTCCTCTCTCTCTCTTTCTCTGTTCCTGTCCCTCCATCGTTTTGCTCGAACGATCCTTTTCGGGTGCCTATTAAGCGATTCCATTAACGTGGCCTAGCTCGGGGAACGAAAGCGCGAAAAAGATCAGCAAGAAGAGAGAAAGGAAGATAGGCCGGGGAGGCAGACCGGAAACGTTCTCGCGAATCCATCCGCGAGGCGATCGGCGCGTTCCGGCGTGGGGAAAAATTGGCGAAAATGATAATTAGGCCGTGAAAGCCGGCGCGCGGCGGTTGGTTCGTGTAAACTGACGGGGAACAAGAAGTTACCGGAGGGCGGCCCGTAACGATAACGAGCCCGTATCGGTGATTGTTGCTCGTTGAACGGGGCACTAATTGCCAGCTATTTAAAAACCGGCACGGAAACGTTTTCTCGCGCGGCGACCCGGACTCGCAAATTCACGTGAACGCTGCTCCCTGGTGTATTTTCGAGGACTCTGGGTACGTGTCCCGTAACGCTTCGACCGGCCTCGCTCTCGAGACTAGAAAGAAAAAGCGAGAGAGAGAGAGAGAGAGAGAGCTGCCCGGTTGTATATCGCCGTTGTTGCCAGTAGCATTTGTAAACTAGCTTTTGATTGCGCTAGGAAATACCATGGCGGAGCGGTTGAAAGTTCCGCGCGGCAGTCCTTTCCGCCTCCTTCCGCTTCCTCGCCGTCTGGTTTTTCTTCTTGCTCTCCTCGCCAGCCCCGTTGCGCTGGCCCCGTTTTCTTCGGCCCTTCTTCTCCTCTTTCCTCCAGCTCCTTCTTCTCTTTCTCCTGCCGCTCCTTCTAGACTTGGTTCTTTTTCCTCTCATCCGAACGAGCGCCGCCTCCACGCACGAATTCAACGAAATTCGCCCCCGTGTCTGACCAACGAGAAAATAACCGACGCTACCGTAAGTCTGTTCCGAAATATCCGACGCCCGTCTAGCGCTGCTCGCTGCTCGCTCGCTCGCTCGCTCGCTTGGTCGCCCTTATTGCTCGCCTTTTCCTCGCCGCGATTGCACACTTTTTTCTCGTTAAAAGCGACGCCGCTATTTCTCTATTTTCGCTATGGTCGCGGGGGCTGAAAGTTTGCTCGTTCCTGTCCGCCCCTCGATCGTTCCCACGGTCTTACGAGCAGCCCGGCCAAAGTACACTTCCGGTCGAAACTTCCCTCTCTCTCTCTTCTGCCGACAAAAGACTCGCGATCTCCTCGTCTCGAAGTACGATCGATTTCTTCGGCAGCGAGTTCGACGAGCCTGACGTCTCGATCCTACGCAACGAGCACTCTTTACTCTCCGGGCACTTCAGATTTCTCTCGGCAGACGATCACTGCGACAAAGAAGAATGATTTAATGTTGAAGTTGAATTTTTGGATCAGATTTTGTGTTTCCTGAACGTCTGATATCAATCTTCCTTGGATCTTGTGATTCTGATGTTTACACCGGTGTAAAATTGTTCATCTAGCTCTCCGTATCTAAAGTGGGCGTGGTTTGTTCTAAGAAAGCGTGGCTTACACGAAGTAGGCGTGGCGTCTTTGCTCTAGTCTTCCACAGAGCCAAGAATCTGCCGAGCGAGGTGATCTATGGCCATGTTCAGTCTAAACAAAAGATACAGAGGATAGAGTCCACATCCTCGTGACAATGTCCATTTCGCTCTATATTTTGCCGGCTACGTGTAAAGTAGACGTGGCATGCCCTGATTAGGCGTGGTTTAGCTGCTCCCGATCTCGATACAGCGTCAGCGGTGCCTTTTAGAGCCGAGCAATCTCTATGTACATCCCTGCCAGCTCCGGATCGTATACAAGGAGTTCGACTTCAATCCAATCTAATATGAAAATGAAGACTGACGTTATTGCAGTTTCCTTTCTTATATCTTATTAACGATCGTAGTCCACCAACAGCAATTCCAGGAACCAGCTCTACGTCTCCGTCTATCGCACAGTTCGTCACTGTCACATTACTAAACCAAGAAATAACTCGAAAACGAAGCTGCAACCACGATATTGTCGCTCTTAATTTTCATCTAGAGTCGGTAGAACTCAACCTTAATCTCCGGTCGACTGATATACTAGACACGGCTGAATATTAATTTATTATCAAACGTCGGAAGAATTGCCGAATTTCATTACATTTTTGATTTGACACTGTTACCTACTACTTCCTGCCACTTTGCCATTCATTTTTTAATTTCCACAATTCTAGATATATCATAAAGGAGGTATTTTTCGCGATCGCACTATTTTGAAAGAATGGTAATTATTTTTCTCGGCGCACCTTCATGCCCCTCAAGCTATATTCATTTAATGTAGAAAATTGATCGAACCTGTGCGCCGAGAAAAATAATTACCATTCTTTCTAGATATATCGTTGACACGTCGGGACATTTGTACTACTTGAGACAATCTGGGGCACAGCTTCCATATTTTTATACCGAAGCTCCCGACGATACCTTTGCGCAACAGCGAAACTTTCGACGATACGTTTCCGTGAATGCCGGAACTCGAAACGACAACAGCGCGCCGTGATTTTCGATTCGCCTTTCAGAATCGCCGCGCGCAATTAACCTTCGTGGTCCGTCGACCTTAGCTGTGCCATTGGCTGGCGTTCGGTCTCTCTGCGTGGGCAAGCTTTGCTCGTCGGAGACGAACGACGCTCGGCACGCTCGTCCGTTTCCCTTTATTCGACGAAACGAGCATGGGATGCGACCGCGCTCACGCTATTTGGCCGCCGTCCAATCGGATAAAGTCGCGGTCGCCTGGTGTAACGACCATGTGTGCCGCGTCCGGCCGCGTGAAACGCTTATTAACGTTTGCGCCGCGGCGGCGGCGGCGTTCTTAGCGTCGTTTGCCACCGGGGCTCGTTTGACAACCAGTCACCGACAGGTTCGACGTCGAGATCGTTCCTCTATTCCTGGCTGGGTTTTCCTCCGCGGAGGCTGTCGCCGGTAACGAGGTCGTCGTCGTCGTCTTCCTCGTCGTCGTTGACGGCGTTCGAATTTCGACGGTCGCGGCAGATCCGTGTAACGGGTCGTGCAAGAGAGAGAGAGAGCGTATCGAAAAACGATGCGACGTGTTCCGTGAACGTTCACCGAGCTAGCTCTCCCCGGGACACACAACGTCTCTGTCGTGCGACGCTCGAGTTTCGGTTACGGTTACGGTTACGGTGAATCGCGTCGGCTCTCTGGAAAAGCAGCTCGCTTAGCTCCATGGCAGAAGTTGTTTGCCGAATTCCGGCTACGCGAGATTCGCCGTGACGTCGGAAGTCGCGAGGTCTGGTGGCGTCTCGTCGCGAGGTCTGCCGGGTCCGACTCTCGCACGCGCAAGAGCCTCTCCGCTCGCGTTCTGTTTGCAAAGGCGAAGCTTGATGCGGAGGAGTGGTTGGAATTTACTGTGAGGCTCCGGGGTGAGAGAACGTTGCCGCTCGGTAACCACGGCAGACACTCGAGAATGCCTTGAAATACTAGTCTTCTTGTTTCTTGTCACTCGCTAGGCCATCTCTCTCTCTCTCTCTTCTCTCTTTCTCCCTCCGTCTACCGTGTTTACGAGCGTTAGAGGAGAGCTCGTGTTTCGGCGCTGGTAGGCGTCGGGAAACGTTACCGAGCGATATATCAATTTTAGAGGACGCTTCCGATTTTCCGTGTCGCCCAGACGAACGATTTCCGGTTTCGGAGGCCATCGGTCAACGAAACTGTTGCGCCCGACCCTACTCGCCTTCGTTAACCCTCGTCCGACTCTGATTTTCTTAACTTCGTTTGTCCCTTCTTCGGGGGCGAATTGACACTGCCGGAAAGGGAAAGATAAATGATTCTTGTCGGCTCTTTTCCGAAAACGAAGAGTGACGCTTTTCGCCATTACAGCGTACGCTCCCTTTTTGTTGTAAACTCGTGGAGGAGACTACAATCATCCCCAGACTTGCTGATCCTGCCAGCACTTTTAATTTTAGAGACGTTCCAAGATTTAAACAATGTCCTGCAACGAAGTAGCTCTGCGGACGCGGCGGAGTCGGACAATTCCGTGGAATCTTCGGAAGGCGGCTTACCTAAGAAGCTATTTCGGGTGAAAACGAAGTTCGAGTCGCAGGAAGATCTGGGGCACGGAGAAAGAAGGTAGAAAGCGTTTCTCCGGCAGGTACGCTAATATCCGGTTGCTTTATTCCTCGTCTAGCGTTCGCGTCGTTAGGGACACACAGAAGGAAAAGGGACGTGGATGTAGAAGGCCGAAGTAGAAAGAGAGAAAGAGAGAAAGAGTAGCGAGATTGAGTCGAAGGAACTCGTTCGTCCGTGTGTAATGGAGTTCCAGCGCGTCCTTTCAAGGGGGCGTATTCCGTGGAGCAGTTGCATCAGAATGGCAACGTATGCATCCGAGGGAAAAGAGGCGTTCTATAAATCCGAGAAGGCCGCTCCGACGAGTTGGCGAGGCGGGGCGAGGCAGGACGAGGGCGAGGCAAGAAGGGTAGTCGTTGACGTCGAAACGACTTTCCATCGTTCTTCCTTAAGATCCGTCCTCTTCATCGACGCGATCGAGAGCCAGTGCCCCGATCTTACGCCGCGCCGATCCGTACGCGAACCGACGCCCATAAACTTCCTCGTAAATACACGCATTACGCCGATCTTCCGTGAAGAAAATGAGACGGATAACGCGACGCGCAGCCCTGCTATCGCGACGAGACAGGAGACGAGCGTCGACGGGAAACAACGTTCGCAACGAAGGACGCGCGGAAAACGAACGAGAAAAAGCCCGTTTCGGTCCCCGAGAAGAGAGCAGTCGGCGGTGCTAGACTCTCTCTTTCTCCCTCGCTCTGTATCGCCCCGGCTTTCCGGTGCCAACAGATTGCTTTTTCGCCGGGGAAACTTGCCGATAGTTCCGACTATTCTTCCCCCCGAAGTAACTTCGGGATAATCTCGAAACCGCGGCTCGGTCTTGGGGAAACTCCGTGTAATCGGATAAAAACGAAAATCCGAATTAATCCGGCGGGCTCCCGCAGCCCGTAGCCGTACATCCACGCCAAGCACGACCGGTTCGTGGCCGAGTTCAACTTCCACCAGGCCGGAAGTGCCGTCACATATCCGGCTTCGGCGAACCAAGTTCCACGGCACAGCCTGCTCTACGCGCGAATCGCGGCCTCGTCCTGATTCTTCAACCCTGCAGCGACGATTGGCTCCGATTTTACTGCGAACGCGATTGTTCTCCTCACTGAAGTGTTCGTGTCACAAATACGTAGGAAGAAAACGCGACAATGTCCAGAGGGACAGCTGGTGTTCGTGGTTGTGAGAACAAGCTGAAGACTGATGCTCTTTAAAGAATCTTTGGCTGGTTGCAAACAATTTGCTTATTTCCCGATCAATTTAAATCGAAAATTCGTGGATCGCTTCGAAGCTGTGCCCACCAGCAAGACACTTTTCCGCGTCCTTTTGCGCAGGAAGAATTTTCTGCAGCCTTTCAAGAATTAGGAGACAGCCGAACGGAACGAAGTCGAGCCCAGCCGAGGCGAGTAGTTCGCGATCGATTCTCGGCTCCGGTAAAACCCATCCTTTCGCTTCGATTCCAGCTGATCGCGTCGCGACCGGTTCTCTCCGGTGCCCCCGCTCCCGAAATTTCGATAATTGCTCGCAGACGTCCGCGCGAAAGCTGCGGGCCTTCGATCTCGATTCCAATCGGTTGTTCTTTTTCAGCCGATCCCGCATCGTCTGTCCGTTTGCGAAAAGAACGAGCAAGGCGACTGGCTCGGTCCGTGGAGATCCGTTTGAGTGCCTGGCGATTGCGCTTTTCAAAGTACCGGGCCATCGAGCCGTGCTGACGAGAAACCGTTGCGTTCTTGAATTTTGTCAACGCGCGTCCGTGCAGCGTTCGACCGCAGAAATTGAATTGAAATTAAATATACGCGAGCTTCGTATTAGGACGCCTACATTTTCAATTTGATTTTTGCAAAGGCCCCGTAAACAGCGAACGAATTCTCGCGGGCCGGAATTTCCCCGTAGAATAGCGGTATCGAATCGAACAGTAGAGGCAGGAAGTGGGAAAGAGAGATGATGCAGCGAGAGGTTGCGTGCCAGAGGCGAGCGAGGCCAAACCGCGTCGCAATAATGCAGCGCATTTCACCGTAACAATTATATGGCCGCGCTGAATCCGCTGGCGTCGCGTTCCGCGCGGAATATGTACCGTCGAGAATTACCGGAGCGTTTCGCGCGGCAATTAGCCCTCGCCGTTCCCATTCTACGATCCGAATGCGAAAGCTGCGCGAGTTCGATAAGTCGAAGGAAGCGGAGAAAAATCGCAGACCTAAACCAGACCTGGTAGAACGGTTCGCTGCAGTCGAGCAGCACAACGGCGCACAGGTTGGGGAATGGAAACGAAACGAAACGAAACGGAACGGAACGAGGGAGTAGATGGGCAAGCAGGGGACGTGACGAGACGGGACGAAACGGGATAGGACGAGTTTAGGGACGGGTACGGGACGGGTACGAGGGCGAGCAGGCAAGCGTACAACACTAAACGACCCTGCTAAACGGTGAACGCGTGCTCGCGCCTCACCCGCCACCGAAGAGGAAGCCGACTGCTTTTGTGGCGTAGAATATTAGTCCATTAATGCCGGGCATTGTGCTCGCCGGCCGAGCTGCGGCCGACAATACGTCAACGCTTTGACTCCGCTACAATACGGCAATAATCGAGCTTCCTCCTTCTCTCCGTCTTTACGAGCACTCTCGGGGTCGTGGCACACAATCTCGTGGCACTCGTGTACGCACGCGTGCCGAGAGCGCCGAGCCAGACCTCTGAGCAGAATCGCGCATAGCACACCATGGCAGAGCAGAGCAGAGCAGAGTCTCGCTTGCTGCCGTGCGTTGCCAGAAGCCGCGACAGTCGAACGCGACCGCAAACCACCCGCTGCGATTGCCGACGCGACGAGACGAGACTCGATTTAGTTTCCTCTCGTTCCGACGACTCTAACTGCATAACGCGCGCATTCCCCTAATCGACCGCTCCTCCTCCGCTCTCCCACACGCCGAAAACTCCGATTTTTTGCGTCGGGTGACCGTAGCAATTAGAATTATCCCGCGAAACTGGGAACTCCTTTTTTACTGACGCGCTCTCTGATCGCCAGAATTTAACGCGAGAACAGGGAATATCCCGGTTTTGGAAAGTGTATGTCAATATATATGTGAAATAATGTACCTGATCAATAGATCGCGGATCTTTGTACGTGAAAACGGGAATGAAATTGTACTGGAATATACGTTCTCGTTGGAGGTGGTCCGAATACATTCTTCGAACAGTCGGGCAACAGCGCCAAGTTTGTAACAGCGGAACTCAATACCTTTTACGAAATTCCCAAAAGTTGCCTTATAATTGGAGCGTCAAACTAGCGAGACCCATTAAATGCACCTCCGGAGTCGTGCAGCTTCCCGAGGCCCTATGCAACTTCAAATTAACGATTGTTTGACCCCATTGTTCCCTTCTAATTAGTTTAGACATGTTTGTTTCGAGTTACCACTACCCGCGCCTCGAAAATATGATATTTTTTAGGTCTTCGGTGGTTATTAAAAATCGAGAACGAGAACTTCGAAGCACGAATTCATTTTCAGAGGCATCGTTGGAGTCGTTCCGCGACTTCCTATGGCTTCAAATTGCGTTTCCTCGAATCTACGGCCTTCTACAATTAACTCTGATGGTGAATTATTATTAAATGATAGAATGCTGCAACGAAAAATTGATTACCGATTACCAATCAGACGGACCAATGTTGATGGCAGGATGCTGTTTAGGAAAACTGCTGATCCACTTAAAAAATTCAATAATTCAACCGATCGAAACTTCCTTGAAGCCGGAAGCCCCGATTATCATTGCAAACGTCACTCCTGTTTCCATTTGCGTTAATTCCTATTGACTCGTCGCAGCTCCGGTTTTTTCGATTAAGTTCGAATTCCGCAGCAGAAAATAGGCGGGATCGATGGGAACGCGGGCCGGAAATCGAGTCGGGATTTCCTCGTGAACCTAGCATCTATCTTGAGAACCAATCTATTCGATTCCACCGGCGATTTTCATTTCTGGTAAATCCGCGCAATCGCCGCGACCAGTCTATAAGCGTGAACAAAACGGAGCAAAAGACGATGGGGAAGGAAAAATAAGGAAAGCCGCTAATCCCTGCCTCGTCGTTGTCGCGAGTGGCCTCTCCGTTGGTTTTCCCCACGGCTGTTTACGGTAATAATAACCGCGTGGATTATCCGAGCTTCACCGGTTCCGCGGTATCTCTGTACGAATCGCCGGAGTGTACTTATAGAAGTCGTCCAAGGCTGGGATTGGCCGGGCAGCGATTAAATTCTGCGGCGGCCGCGCGAAGCCGGGCCCCGCGTTTAAGGAAAGTTTCACTTAATATCAGCCGGCCAGTGACAGTCGGGAGCTTTCCTCCTTTTTCGCTTCTGTTTGCCCGGCGCTCGAAGCTCTCTTATCTTCTTAATATTTCGGTCTCGAATTAATTCCCGTTCCTTATCTTATTTATTTTTCTGGTCGGCTCGGTCCACAATCTTCATTCTCGAAAGAAGGGTTTAAAGGACTACGGTGCTGGAAAGTGGGCCGGCTGGAGTCAATAGCGGGATCGAATATTAATTTGAAAATCATTTTGATAAATAGTCCTCTCTAGAACCTAACAGATTTCATCGATACTAATCAGGCAAGTTTCCTGAGCTAGTAGGAAACCCTAGAATCGGTCAGGCTTGAAACTCTCGTTTATCAAGAAATTCCTGGATATGTTATTACTAGACAGCGGATTTTATGCATTTATGACGAAAATGAGTAGGTGTAATTTAAAACAGTAAAAACACTAAAAGAATTTAAAAACACTGTTATATTCTTTTCGACATTTTATCCATATTGACAAAGAAAATAAATTTCTATTTCACTCCAGTTTGTTATAATTCAGGTAAAACATTTTTAATTTGCATAAAGAGATCCGCTGTCTAATTATTACTTTCACGAATATTTTAATTAGCACCACATTTTCTGGTGAAACCATCAAACGCTGATTCAAAGAGTGTGTTATGAATTTCAGAGAGTTTTTAGGTACTTACCCACAGCAATAAGTTTCAAATTAATTCCCGTGCCTTTGCGTATTTATTTTTCTGGTCGGCTCGGTCCAGGATCTTCTTCCAGGGCTGGCGGTTCGGGAGGGTTGGAAGGACGATGGTGGCGCAGAGTGGGATGGCAGGAGTCGATAGCAGCAGGATCGTTGGCAGTGGCCACGGGGGGGTTGCGCGGAGGGTTAGCGATGGCGACGCCGGTGTAGAAGACGAGGACGCGCGAGAAACCAAGAGAACCGACCGCCCTCATAAATATTCACGATGAAATCTACCCCTCGATAATAACGGGCCCCGAAATATACGCGCGAACCACCGTATCTGATAGGGGAACCGGAGACGGCCGCCGAATCGACGCTCGAAACCTCCAGGGTGTATTAAGCACCGGCACCCAGAACTTTCCGTCTTTCGCTCTGATTCGATTCGAATGCGAAGCTCGTAGAATCTACGCCGTGTCGATCTCTGTCTGTCCGATTATTCGCTAAATTCCTGGAGTTTCGTTCTTCAAAATATTTTCACATGGCGGAGATTAAACGCGCTTTCATCTCCACTTGCTTCATCTCCTCTTCTTCGAAGCCGTACTGTCTATTATGAAAAATTCTTCAATCATTTAAATCTTCACTCTGTTTCAAACACCAACTTCTCGTTTCTGTGATAAACACAAAATCCGCAGTGAAGTAATTAATAACTCGACATATTGCTGCATGGAATCCGAGCTCCATCGGCTTGCTAACCGTCGATATTTGCGTTCAGCCGTCTTATCGATACTTGGCTCTCGTTCCGCTCGGATTTCTTTTCCCCCAGTTTCTTTGAGCCTCCCGCCGCTCCGTTTCCCGTTGTTCCGACGAATATCGTGTCTCTTACATTTGGCAGCAACGAGAATAGGAAATTCCTTGCGTATCCAGCCGGGAAATCGGCTGGATATCGTCAAAGTTAAGTCTACAGGAGAAAATCGAGGTTGTTCGGGCAAAAAAACGTAAGAACAGAGAGCGAGAGGAAGGAAGGAAGCCGTGAGGAAGGGCGGGAGAGAAGAGAGAGAGAGAGTAAGAGAGACGCCTGCAGCACGGGGGAACCTCCGAACCCTTCTCTCGGTTCGGTTCTGTTCGGTTCGGTTTCCTGCTGTCGCCTTTGTGCTCGTCATCCTGATTCGATTCCCCCGTTGCGCTCTCGTAGGAAACGGAGCGCGGATAAAAATCGCCTTTGAAGAGATATCGGAGAGAACGGGTGTATCGGTGCGGCTCGGGCTGCACCCCGACGTTAAGCCGATCGTTCACGGTGCTCGAGCCAAACCCCGCGTCCGAGGTTACGTTTCGAGATGAAATTCCTCGCGGTAAGAAAATCCTTGAAAACAATGTCGGAACTAACGTTTAACGGGTGCCCGCGCCGCAAAATCAAAATGTCTCGAATTATATTTGACCGCGGCCGGGGCGGACGAGGCGGGGGGAACGATCGATAGGTACACTGCTCCGGAAACTATCGTTCCCGAACACACCTGACGTTTATCTCTCGCCCCGATTTTATCTCCACCTTACTCTCTTCCTCCCTCTCTCTCTCTCTCTCTCTCTCTCTCTCTCTCGGTCCAAGAGAGGACCACGTTCTCCCGATCGTGTTTTCGCGCCGAACGGAACCCACGGACACACAAGAGCCCCGAAGAATTCGTTCCGTGGAAAACTCGAATTTCTCTTTCGCCCCGTGCACTCGACGCGGTTCCACCCACGCTCGAAGATTCAGCGCGGGCCTCCCGCTCCACTTCCGTCTGGTCACCGCGTCCAAATGAGATTTTCCACTTTCCGAGCAGCCGCCCCGGCTTTTTCGCGCACCGCGTTCTCCCTGAGAAATCTCGGCCGGTACCCGCACCAGCGCCAGCCCCAGCACCCGACTCTCCACGAAACCGCTCGATATTCTATAAATTTTTACGGACTCGCGCCGCGATTCTGCCCATACGCTCCGCACCGACCGTACACGCTTTACGTAACTCGCCTTTCCCGGCCCCGGTGATCCTTGATCGAAGCGTAATTGCATCCTGCGAATCCGCTTTCGAATCTCCCATCAAAATCGCGGATACATAGCCTGCTCAATCCGAGCTCGTTCGCGCTGAACATTAAAATTATAACGCTGGCCGTTTTATATTCTGCAGTAGATAATCAGCAAATTCTTTTAAAATACTTTGTGGGGCCTCTACGATTCGGAGCACTTCGAAGTGCCACTAAACCACGCCTTCTGGCCACAGACCCCGCCTATTCCGTGCTAGACAGGCCTATTTTACACAGAAAGAATTAAGAGTACATGATTTTGATGACAAATCTGATCTATTCTGCATCTAAGGTGATTCTTCATAATGTATTTTACCAATACAATAGTTTAACGATAATCATGATAATAATTCAGTGCTGCAGAGAGTGCTCTAGTTTCCACGAGGGCCGTAGTTACACGGCGCATCGACGGAAGCCTTCTGTATTTCGGGAAAAGAAAGAACGTCGGTTGAACGACGAGAGTGCGTGCGTGCGTGGGCGTCGGAAGAGCATCCTCGGAACGGAAGGAGCCGGCGAAATAGGGAACAGAGTTCCGCCTGCGAAGATGGGAACGAACGAGGCGCGAAAAAACCGTCGACAACGGACCGGATGATTATATAGAAAATGCTCCGAGGTTTCGAAATACGTTAGCCCGCAGGCTCTCCGCACGTTTGTTCCGTTTGTCTCGCGGCGATGTCGGTGGAAACGTTGTGAGCGCACCGAGGTTTCTCGTTCTATCTGGAAGTCTCTTCTGCCGGCAACCAACCAGCCAAGCCCGCTGTTGCAGCAACGTTGGCAAAACTTGCGTGACTTTGTCCGTCGCCAGGTTCTTTCGCGACAAGTTCGGCCGTGCTCGAGACGCTTTTTCAACGAGGACTCATCGACGATCCCACCTCCGACGAACTCTGCCGACGACACGAACGAAAACACGTAACAAATGCGCATCGCGCCCTCCTCTCCCGCTACGCTCTCTCTCTCTCTCTCTCTCTCTCTCTCTCTCTCGACAAGTTGCGCCGGGAAACTTTTAGATTTACAGGACGATTTGCGACAACTTCCAGGTCGAGAGGGGGAACTCGAAGAATAACTCGAACGCCCGCCCGGCTTGAAAAAACACCACGACCGGATTCTGCTTTGAGTGGCCCGAAACAAGTGCTGCCCATATTACCGCGTTGTTATTATTTCTTTTGCAACCAGGATGGGGAAATTGAACATTATCATCTCAGGTAGATTTTAAACGGTCTAACGAATAGTTTGAAAATTGGTTCTCCAGATTAACGAATAAATCGTCGCGCACAGAGACATCATAGAGCACAAGTGAGACAGCTGAATGAATTGATAAACGATGGAGGCGTTGAATGAAATACGAAGAGGTTCGGTGTAAGCTGTTATTAAATCTCGAGGAGCGATGTGTGCCGGGAGCACGATCGGATCGAGCGTTCTGCGTGATTCCCATTTAATTTGGAGGCGGTTGGAAAAACAGTCGGCGCTGGAACGAGAATAGAATGACTGTCTCCGAGACAAGTAAGACAGAGAGAGGCGGAGAGAGAGGAAGACGATCGGTGGTGGTAGTCGTCTGGGAGAATCCGGGTGCTGCTAGAGGAAAAACATTGGTTGCCGTTGGTAGCGGTGTGGGGCTGGGCAAAACGCGAAACAGACGGCGACGTCGGTGCTCGTGCGACTCGTTTTCTTGTCGCGACACCTTCGCCAACTCGGTCGCATTACTGGTCGTCTGCAAAACCGGCGACTGTCGGTGCAAATACCACCGGTATGCATAGTTGTCGTTCTACCGCGGCGGCTGCTTCTCGAGAGATGCGCTCTCGATACCGCGGCTCCCAGTAGTTCGAGTCAACAGTTTTTCCTCCGGCCGTGAACCTGGTCCGATCCGCGGCCGGGTTTCTTGCTCGTGACGAACGCTACTCGGCTTTCGAAAGAAGAAACGAAAGTCATCCCGGGGGGAAGGTGTGTTCGAATACGGCGAGAGGCGAGGAGCGTAATTGAAACGGATTAAATTCGACCGAAACCGTTCGGTCGGCGAGGCAGTGTCGCCGTTCGATCAGAGGGCAACGCGCGCCGTTGCCAATCGATTATTTTTCCAGCGAATTTTTTTCTTCTGCCCGCCCGATCCTCTGTATCCACGGAACCGTAAATTCCGGCTGCGACGGAAACATTAAATGCCCGATTAACTTAACGGAGGAAATGGAACGAAAAATCGAATGTATTTCACCAAGTCGAAAGCTCCGCTCTCTGACTCGATCCTCTCTCTTTCTCTCTTCCCGTTGTTCATACCCTTTTCTCTATTTCTCCGTTCTCTCTCTCTCTCTCTCTCTCTCTCTCTCTCTCTCTCTCTGGCTTCTCCATTTACGCGTACAACAGAAGTTGATATCCTTTTACATCGAGATGAAAGAAACCGGCGAAAAAAGCGACGCGCGAGCACACGTCGAGCACCATTTCCAACGCGTTCGTTACCGCGCTGGTTCCTGGCACTCGAATGGCTAATGATTTCAAGGCGCAGCACACCCGCGAGAAGAAAAAGCCTCGAAATTCGGCCCCAGAGAGAGTGTTTTGCGCGCTGCACGCGATGAGAATCCTGCAGGACGATTCCACCCGGTTCTAAATCTCTGATTCCAGTTGATACCGACACCGCGAACCTCGCCGCTTCTATTAAACCTTTGACTGTTTATAACTTCGTTTTAAAGAATCATAGTACAATCATTCTGAGCTTGTTTTAAAGCGTGACGCCTCTATTGCCGGACCTCTTAATTTGTTTTTTTCAGACACGTTTCTAGATCCTGTGAAACAGTGGAAGGAAAAGTTGTATGTACAGTGGCCCACAAAAGTGTTCGCATGCCCTTTAAAACAGACTAACTGTTTTATAATTGTGCCAAACGACCTGATGTTTTGTAAGCAATTAGAAGCATTGGTCTACTAAATGATGTGCAAGAAAAATTTTCCAAAAATTGTAATAAAAATATAAAATATATGTTTTGTAGATCTGTGTTAGTTATACACACGCTGAAAATTTCTTTGAAATCTGTTAACATACACACGGATATAAGCAGTTAAAAATGGTGAAAATCGTAGCTTTACTCGACTTTTGAATCGTACATCTTTCGATGCGTGTCGTTTCTTCCTGCGTCAACCGATTTCTATGAAATTTTCAGTATGTCTATAACTAACGTAGATCTACAAAACAAATATTTTAAATTTTCATTAAGGGCCCAAATAAAAATGTTTCAACCTTGTAAATTATAATTTTTGGAGAATGTTTCTGCACATCATTTAATAAACCAATGCTTCTAATTATAAATACAATTATAAAAAAGTTATTCTGTTTTAGAGGGCGTGCGAACAGTTTTGTGGGGCCACGATACATCAATTTCTCAAAGTACTAGCCAACGCGAATCCAGTGAACATTAAAACACGATTTTCTCAGGAACGAAGCATCGTCCAAAAAGGAGTTATTCGTTCGATTCTTCTCATTTTTTGCAAAGAACATCAGCCGACGTTTGCGCCGCCGTTCCCCGATAGCTCGTACGTACGGTAGCTCGTAAAATCGTGTTCGTCGCGATTGATATCGCGGGAGTGTCGGTAGAGATTCGCGGTAGAAATTCGCATTAGACCGGGGGAACGGTAAAAAGCTCTGATCCGTCGAGGGAATCCAGCGGGTGTCGTGTAGTCTACGTGCCGGTTTACGACCGGTTCCACGACCCCGATACTTCCTGGAAACCCGGCCGCTTCTTCCGGCCGATTTCGGGTCTGGCTGCGGGTATCCTAGATTCTCCGTGAAACGTCGCGTCGAGTCAGGTCCTCGAGACCCGCACGTACCGCGAATAAACAATTTCTTCGATTATCCGTCCTCGTCCCTCCTCGTCTCGCCTCGTTCCTCGTATCGATCCCGTTTGACGATACACGAGAGGAGAACACCGAAATCTCGAGCGACGAGACCAGCACAACCGCGTTTCGTCGCGCGAATATTAATTCACGGACAGCCCCGGAAGCTAGGCGATGGCTCGCGCCAGACTTTGCAAACAAACGGACGTTATTGGCTTCGCCGGCACGAAATAACAATAATGGACCAAATAACGATCTCGCCCCGGTTATTGTTATCGATTGTGAACGAGTCCGTGTCTTCGAACATGATCTGCCGACCCGAAATCGTCGCGAAATGTGATTTCTCCTCGGTTTGGAAAAGCAAGTTCCGCGATTCTTGATGAATCCAGTGATAAATGGAAAACAAGATTGCAGAGGCATTGAAAGAATTGAAAAATATTGTCACGTTCTTCGAAAGAGGAAATACATTTTTATTCGACTTTCAGCGCTTTGAATCCGATTTATACTGAATAAAAGAAAAGCGTTGCAAGTGATTCTTTGATTCTTTTGTTTGAATCGTAGGTAAAAATGCAAAGTTTCAGCCGGGCTTGAACTATAACGAATAGGTTACAGAAAAATGTTAAAGAACGAAAGAATTATGGAAGCGTGATATCTTAATTAACAACGTCCTTTGTTTGGATCGTAAAAAGTGCAAAAGTTAAGACGAACGTGTTGCGAACAGACGTTAAAGCGCAAGAGGTAGCAGAGTTGATTTCATGCTTCCCTGTTATTTAGATAGTGGATAGTTAAAGCGTTAGAGAACCACTATGCACGTGTATAGTCCTGCGCAAGAGCCAGGTGGAGTCATACTCTCTCCCTCTCTCTTTGAAAACGTGACCTAAATATAATAAACTAAATTAAATTACGTTATGCTTGAAACTGGAATAACAAGTAAATGGGGAACAGCAAGAACAATATGCACAATAATATGTTCTACCTAGGTGAGTTTTCCTCAGCCATTCAAATGAAGCGATGGAGTCGTTGAAGAAAAGTCGTGTCGCGAGTAAATTAATTAACCAAGTGGGAGAACGCGGGAACGGGCTCTGGTAATTCTCTTAATCTGGAGGTATGTGTTTCAGGTCTGAATTTCGAAAGATGAGTATCCTTTTACATACGTGCACTCATACTCTCAACATTTTCCTTCTGCAAATAATATCAGATTAATTCTATATTTCTGTCTTTTTGAAATTTGCATCAGTAGTTTCCAAACTGAAATATCTTTCTGACTGTATTAACATGGATCCTGTAATAACTTATTCAATACTTCAAGATTCCGTGCAACCTAAATCGCTCGATCCGGCCGCATTTAACCTTTCTACGAATTCATATTTTAATTTATTCAATGACTCGTTGGCATAAAAATTCATTTTCTAGAGAAGTAATTCTGTCCCCCAGTTTGGGAGCTGCGCCACTCGAAGTGTTGAAAACTAACCTTTCTTCCGACTTAGAATAATTCCATTCTGTATGACCTTTTTCTGTCGATGGATATACTTAAATGTTCAGTAATTGATTTGATACTAACATATTTAATCATGTAGGGGTTAAGATCCAGAAAAATATCGACAAAGCTCCGGCAGATTTTCCGCGTAGTTCGTAGCTCCGAGTAAACAGCTGACCAGATTGCCAGGTCTGGCTGGCGATGATGTTGATTCAAGACACTGCTGAATAATACAGATTCGAAGCCGGAAGTTGCGCGGCTGTTGATGCGAGCGTGTTGCTGCATTGAATGGACGGATCCAGACATTAACGAACACCTAGTCCAATCGTCAGAATCGCAAAACGCAACATTCCGGTGATGCTCTCGCAGCTAAAATCAAGGAACAAAATTCCTCGAGATCTGAGGAGAGAGAGATACAGTCTGTCGCAGGCTCGCAAAAGTTTATCGCGTCGTAAGGCGAAATTGCTCGTTGTAAAATCGCGCGGGTAGAGAGGAAGGAAGCTGTTCTCTCTCTGGTCCGGGGGATCGATGTCACCGGCTCGTTGCGGGAGCGCAGAGGTTGGTCCGGCCCTATCGTCGTAATTAGAATCGCGGTGTGTAGTCGATTCGATTAAAACCGGGGTAAACCGGGTCGAAGAATAACGGAGTTGAATAAATCGTGGTCGGGTCCGATTGATCATCCGTGCAATTCGTTTCTCACCGGTGTCGCGAAAGTCGTCCCCGAAATTCGACGTCCGAACGCGACAGCCATCCTTCCCGCGGCCGGATATCACGCTCGGACGTCCGTCCCGAATGAGTGGCGCGTGCACCTCTCGAGAGATAGCTCAAGGGATGGCACATACGGCGAACAACACGAGCCAGAATCGGATAGAGAAAATAGTGAAAGAGGGCAAGGGGACCGATGTTCATTTCATGGGCCGTCAGGTCGTATCAGTTCAATGGCGCACAGTGTGATTTTTCCCAGGGAATTTCGGTCTGTTTAATAGAGATCCTATATCCGATACAGCTCGGTAGCTTCGTTGCCTTCCTCCCGTCTTTCGGCTTCGATCTCCCTCGGTTTCTCGTGTTTCTTCTTGCCCCCTCTTCCAGCCGCTGCCTTGCCGAGAATCCCTCGCGCCGCCGGTGAAACAGGAAAGAGAGAGAGATAAGGGAAACAGAATTGTTTTTCGACTTGATTGACTTCGACGCTAATAGATATTGCGTATCGTCCATCACGAGGCAGCTCGAGCGCGCGGGTCTACACCGGTAAACACGGATACCCTGAGACGACGGGATATCCGACCATCGAACGGTTCGCCTTTCTTCCGCCGTTACTTCTGGAACGTTCGTTGCTCGATTTAATGAGTGGCAGCGAAACGGAGCGACGAGGACTGCGGAAGACTGTCGGGTTTTCCGAAAGTTCTAGAACCTGTGAAACGCTGATGACTGAAGTCCCGTTAATGATGTCTCGATGATTGGAAGTACATCGGACAGGTTTTGCCAGACATCGCCCTGAAAGTTTCTCTTTCCGAGAATCAGGATTTCATGGGAGATTTTCGTAACCCGCCGGCGCAGTCGGTGACGGATCGAGTGGCTTCTGGGAAAAGGAGTTGTCGGGTAGAATGGAGAAAGTGGCGGCGCAGTTCATTTTCGTTTGCGGGCGGCTGTCCGAAATTTCACCGGGCCGAAAAGTGGTGTCGGCAGCCGGGCCGGATCTCGAGATCTTTTTCAAACGCGGAGACCACTTTGCGAACGGCTCCGGCTCGACTGCAGACGCTCGGACGAGGAAGAGGAAGAGAGGAGAAGCACAAGTAAAGAGAAGGAGGAGGAGGAGCTCCCGGAATAGACGGCTCGGACGGGCGCTTCCTTCTCGGCTTCGTTCCCCGGTCGTTCGTTGCAACGTTTCGTGAAAATCACGAGGGTGTAACCGGTCCAAGGGGGATCCCCATCGAGGGGGTGAACGCGGGTGGTGGACTTTTCGAAAAGCGGATTCCCCGCCGGCAACCGACGCAATATCTTTGGCCGGACCGGCATCGACTACTCTAATCTCTCTCTCTCTCTCTCTCTCTCTCTCTCTCTCTCTCTCTCTCTCTCTCTCCGGGGCCAGGCTGAGAGTGTCCGTCGATCGATCGTTGAGACTCGAAAGCCGTGGCATTCGGTGAACTTGACGCTTGACCCGGCCGCCTGTGCCTCGCCCGGTCGGGCCCTCGTCCCTGCGGAATTGCGCCTCAATTATTTCGTATCCGGTGTTTTGCGGGTATTCGAACCCATTGTCGCGAAACGCCTGATCCAGCGCCGGACCCATTGTTTTCGCGATGAACCCGTGACATCGTTATAATTAACTGGCTCGCCCCCGTTGATAGAGCAACCGCGTCCAGAGCACTCGCCGCCTGCCAACGCGATTATTTAGCTACTTTCCCCATGGCAACCGATCGGCGAACCTCCTGCCACCGAGCGCGGAAAACCGATGGCGAATCGCACGACAGGTGACAAGATGCCACGTAGCCGAATAACAACGCCTTCTGGATCTGTCCGACGATTTTATGCTCGTCTTTGCCTTACAATTTTATTGCCACGCTCCTTTTTGAACTTCTCTGATTTATTTCTTCACCGTTCTTTAATCAGTCGGACAAAGCTTGTGAACGGTACTGTGCTATTGCAATATTCGCCTTGCAATTTAATACCGGGGTCCTTTGTTTAGCTTCTTTGCTCAACGAGGAAAAATGCTGCGAGATGAACGGAGTGAAATGCTAAAATGTGTGATGCCGTACGTACCACTATTTTGCATATTCTAACCACATTTTCTACGCTCAATGGATTAAGAGGGAAATGGTTAGACGCAGAAAGCTGCGTGCGAGCGACGAGGTAGAAGGAACAGATTTCTCACGACGGATGGGCATATAACAGGCCAAAATTAATTCCTACGGTGCAATATATCCCAGTTAGGTGCTAAGAGGCGATGAATCTGGTCGATCGCGGCTTAAATCAAACGGAACGCGTGGCTCGCGTGGCTGCGGGCGAAATTTCGTCGCGAGACGAGGGTGAACGCGCGGAGGGGTAAAAGAAACGCGCGAATTCCGGCGGAATGGTAGACGTCACGGTAAGAAATAGCGTGCGGTTAAACCGTCGGGCGTTTCTTCGCGATTGCGAGGGACGGCACCTCGATTCGATCGCGCAATACGAGCAAATTACGCTCGACCAGCCAACGCGAGCAGAGACAGGGGTGCAGAAGAAAGAGAGAGAGAGAGAGAGACTTTACACCGGGAATCGAGCGCTCGGCTAGCAATGAACGAGACGGGAAAAGGGTGGCGGTAACGCGGAACCGAAAAGCCACGGGAATCTCGGTGGTTTTCGCTCTTTTACAGCTCCAGGTTTTTAGGTAGTTTTAATACACCCGATGGAACGAACTGACCCGTCACGCGAACGAATTTCCACTGGCGCGCTGCTCGAACTCTCTCTCTCTCTCTCTCTCTCTCTCGCGCGCGCGAACTACAACTTCACCGATGTCGTTTCCATTCTCCGGTTGCCACCCCCTCGCTCTCTCCTCCTCGCCCTTTCTCTACCCTTCTTCCTCTCCGCAAAAGGTACGTTCGAATCTCTCGCCGGGACTTTATAACGAGGGAGAAACGGCACAGAAACTTTATATCGCGTTCTCGAATGTTTCTTTCCGGCAGGATGGCTCGGCCGACAATCATCTTTACGATCTTAATACCTTCCGAACCCCCGGCTCCGTGCTTTTACACCCCCTAACCCCTTTCCGCGACGTCAAATCACTGATTTTACATCCTCTATTGCACAATTATCGGAATCGTGAAGATCCCTTAACAGGAAGCGATGCACTTTTATTTCGCAGAGTGTAAGTAGATCGAGTATTTATAGAATTGTCATTTTTCTCAAGCAAAACCACGATTGTCGAGTTCAGCGGCTTTGCCGACGCTGTTATTATGGAAATTAGACAAATTCAGGCTGCACTTAGGGTCACTAGACGTTCCTACGAAAATGCAAGTGGCAAAATTTCTGCGAAGTTATAAACCCCGCGGGTCTTAGATCACGAACGGACATTGTATGGCCAGTTCTGCGCGCAGAAGCGAGTCTGCGAAGACCTTCCGGACAAAGGCGCGGGAAATCTTGGAGGCGCTCGAGAGAAATAAAACTAAGCGAACGCGTAAAAACTGTGAAACGAGCCGTAAAACGGCAGGCGCATGGGACGAGCGGAGGCTCTGTTCGCGCTTTAGCGAGCGACGTTTACGTCTCATCACGGCGCGAGATTATTAACGCGCGTCGTTATATCCTGCAGAAGATATATATACTGGATCTGGCAGAAGGAAGAACACCCGCAGGGGTCCGGGACAAAAATCCCCGTGTTGTTCTTAGATTCCGTTTGTTCGGACGGGCACAAAGGCCTCTATCGATGACCTAGACGGTGACGTCGACGACAGGAGACTGAAGTAGAGGATGAGCTGGAAGTCAGAGGAATCGAGAGAGCAGGAGAGAGAGAGAAAGTAGGTTTTCATAGCCACGAGGCACTCGTCGCTGGAATGCCGGAAGACGGTGTCGTCTAGCCGAGTCGCATTACAATAATTGAATTGCAGAGGACACGCGGGTCTTCTGGTGTTCAAAGAACGCAAGAAAACAAGCAGAGGGGAGTCGCGTTGCGGGGAACGAGATGGCTTCCGGAAAAGGGGCGGGTCCCCGTCACGCGGCTCACTCTGGGGCCAGGGGGTGGAGGTTAAAAGAGGTGAAGGGGGCTGCAAGTGGAAAGGGTGCAGCTAGAGAGCGAGAGAGAGAGAGCGGTTTCGAGCGGAGGGTGGTTCAAGGAGGGGTGTCTGAGAAAATCAATAGACGCGTTCGTACGTCGCGTGCAGTTAAGTGACTAAGAAATTAATATCTCGATGAGGTCGAGCCACGGTCGCCCGAGTCGAGTCCACGGGCGTTCGAAAAAACCGGGAACGTAACCGAGCGAGTTCTCCTAACGACCGCGGCGTCACGACGCCTGCCCGCGTCCTCTTCCCCGACTTGGCCATCTTCCGTCCGCTTTCTCGCTGAAACGGAAACACCGGCTGTCTAACAATCATTAAACAGTTGGGGTATTGGGTTCTGATTCTTCATTTCTTCTGAGGGTACGTACCCTATCTTTTTTCAGGAATAAAAATCCTGCATCTAATTATAATTATCGGAATTTTTCTACTTTATACTCCATTTCTCGGTAATTACGGTATGTAGAAATTCCGTAAAATAATGATATAATTCCGGTGGAACGAGGGCGTGTTTGTGCCAGTTTGCGAGAAGATTCGAGGATGAAGGGGTCGAAAGGGAGACTCGTGGTGAATCGCGCGGGCCAGATTTCCGCGGGTCCCGCGGGTGTCTCGCCGACGGCTCGCTCGCTCGCAGGACTTATAATTCTTCTATGACAGCGCGAGGAATAAACCGCGATGTGCGCGCGAGCTCCCCCGGCGACCACAAAACACTCGCGCGGTTGATTGCCAGTAAATTGCCGGCGTGGCGCGTGTCGCTCGAGACTGGGATTCCGAGAGAGCCGGGGGATGCGTTGTCCTCGTCCTCCGGCTGCCACGAGCTAAACCGATGCCAGTGGAACGAGTCGACCATTGGTCGGACGCCGCTTTTATACCACGCCAACCTCCGTGACCAAATCAGCCTCCACCGGGCTCCCTCGCAATCGATACAACTAACTTCTTCTAAACTTTCGAAGAACTGTCATTAACTATCTCTCAGTAGCTGCTGAATGTAGAATTCCCGAACCTCGAGGAGTTCAAGTGAATTCCTAAGGGAATTCCTCTCGAACCTTCACCTCATTTCTCACATATTTTATATTCGGTGTGCATTCCACTCACAAATTAGCCGAACAACTTTATGATAATGCTGAGACCCACGAAACTGTCCCTAGAATTTGACACCGAGTCAACAGTAACATTAACAGTTTGAGACTGCGTCTGGAGCAGTTCTATAGATCACCCCCAATTTTTTCCTCTATTCTTTACCACATCTACCATAATTTTTGCTATAAGCTACAGCTTTGTACAGGGTGTATTAAAAGTAATAATCATCCATCGTAGTAAGAGAAACTTGCCGCAACATTGTCTGTAACAAAGAAAATTGTTGGTAAAGTTGTTTTTACATCAACACCTTCCACTCGTCTAGAAGTTTGAAAGAAGCCACGTGTCGCGAACTAATAGTTATTGAGATATAAGTTGTTAAAGTTTTTGCAAAATTTGACTTATTAGTTTAATGTTTAATACAAATGTTAATAAGTTAACAGTTTTTGTTAAATAGCCTGTTGAACGTTTGATTTTCACTGTGCCAATGACTGTGCTATTTGTCTTACGATTGTTATTCACTGAATATATTCTATAATAAAATATGTATGCCTTGTAAAACTGTTTGATTTTGCTGAAAAAATATCTAGAACTTATAATAATAGCAAGCTAAGCTCGTTTAAAAATTTCAAAAAAAGACAAAAAGATTTCTACTATGATTTTGATCATTGTACAGAGCTTACCCTAGTAGGTTTTGTCTATAGGTATAATTCTACACAATAAAATTTTGCAAGAACTTCAACAGCTTATATCTCGGTAACTATTTGTTTGCGACATGTGGCTCCTTTCAAACTATTTCTCTTCCCGATGAGTAGAAGGTATTGATGTAAAAACAAACTTTAACGACAATTTCCCTTATTCACATGTCCATGTTTCAAATGTCCACCGATCCAGAGGTATTGTAAAATTTTAAATTAGGATATAAATTAGTAAATTTATTACAGAATTTAAGAGGAAGATTTTAAATTGGTATAAATTTCATTTTATTATAAAATTTAAAATTGAAGGGAAATTTCATTCACCCTTCGACGGATGACCATCACTTTTTATACACCCTGTACAGTCGTCCTACTTATATTACAAGTTATTGTTTTACCGTACACTTTATACAGTAATTCTAGCACGGTTTTAAGTAGCCAAGCCAGGAGTGACAGATGTGAGAAACGTCGAGTTCACCGATCTTCTTCATCTACGCACGTGAAGAGACTGTGGTCGTAATATTCCGTCGCAAGTTCTGAAGTAGTATAGAGTTAATAATAAGCTAGGAGGGTCGGGAATCGTGTTGGATGTTGGACGGTGCGGAGATGTCGATTAAAGACGATTCGCGCCGGGTATTCGAGACGAACTGTATCGTCGGGTACGTTTGCCGATACAAACGGCGACTGTGGAAGACGAGTCAGCAGCCGCGTCGTCGTCGCGACGATTGAGACGTCGCGCGCGTACCGTTCGTCGCTCGAAGCAAGGGACGAGAACGGAATAAGAGAACGGGGTGAAACGAGCCTCGTGGACGGTGACTGGCATATTGTCGGAGAACTTTTAATATCTTCCGCAGCGTTTCCGATACGACGACGTTAGAACGAACTGCCGTCCGTCGAAAGGGAACGGCTTGTGCTGTTTCGTTCTCATCTTTCTTTCTCTGTTTCTCAAATCCGAAGGAGTCTCGCGGGAGTCTCTGCCGGGCGACTATACTTCTCGTCCTCGATTCGTATCTTTCGAGTGGCCCTCCTCGGACCGAGAGAAATCAACAATGCTTCCTTCAGAGAGAAAGAGAGTTTGCCTCTCGACCGCAATATAATATAATCAGAATAATTCGTCTCTTTATCGCACGTTCTCCCTCCCTCTCTCTCTCTCTCTCTCTCTCTCTCTCTCTCTCTATCTCTCTCCGAGAGAAAGGAGAATTCATGCCGGTGTTTGCCACGCGAAATCAATAATGTCTGGCAATGGACCAAAAGAAGCGTCGTCCGTGTGTCGGTGACACGGTGGAATAACGGGTGATGTATTTAGACAGTGATTGCGGAACGTGCTGGCATGCAGAACGCCGGAGTGACAGTCGGTGTATATTAAATATTCTTCGTATAAAGCTTTAATTAAATTCGCGGTTATTCAGACAATTGTTCGCCGGAGTTCCTAAGTGACGGTGGAACGGCAAAGTTGATAACCTTTTAATTTTTATATTCAGTTAAAACGATCTAGCAGAAGAAATTCACGGGATCTCTAAATATATTTCCGCGACCTACACTTTTACAGCAAATTGTATGAAACGAAAGTCGCATACATGTGACGGTGGTGGCGAGCGTATTAATAAAACCGAGAAGAGAAAATCGAATCTCCGCGTGCGATCGTGTTTTCCTCGGAAAGAAAACCGGCGGAGGAATCTAATTCGGCTCCGGTCGGAAGGGTTATCGGCTGGAGAAGGTACTGCGAGGATCCGTGAAGGGCGAAGAGGGAATCTGCCACGTGCGTCGGTGAATCCCAATCGAATTCCATCGCGGATAGATCCAGTCACGGTGGAATTCGTTGTCATAAACCCGGCCGGCGCGGCCTGGCGTCGTCGGTGTCGCGTCTCTAAAATGCCGGATCGACGTTCCGAAAACTGGCAGTGACGTAAGACGAGCGGTTCGCTCGTCTCCGGTTACATCTCGCCGATATTTCGACGTCTCGGGCCGACGTGCACGTTGTCGGCGAAACGAACGTCGCGTCGCGATTACCGGAGAGGAGGGAACACGGCATCGACGTTGCGCATCGATCGGTATCGATCTCGTAGGCGCTGCTTGATGCACGAACTATAGTGGCAGCGCTTGGCTGCCCTGAAGCTACTGCCGAAACGTCTCGCGTCCATCGTCTCTCGAGCCGTTGATGCTGCTGCGAGAAAGAGAACCAGGCTCTCCGGTTTCCCAGCGATTTCAGACACGGAACGATCGCTCAAACGGTTGAGTTCTTCGCGGAGATTCCAACTTCCACCGGATACGGCAAACTCCTTTTAACAGCCGGCAAGTTCCAACCTGGCGCCGAGATGCCTCCGTGAATCCGACGCCAATCCGTCGACGACGATGCCGAAGCCGGCCGACGCTGGAACGCCGGGGAAACAATTTAAAGCGCAATACCACGCCTCTAACCCCGAAGCCCGAGTTATACGGCTTCGTTACGTTTTACGATTTACCGGCGCTGATATTACGGTCGCCATCGGCTATTTATTAAAAGCGAGAAGTACCGGCCGCCCGAACGACTGGTATCCCAGCAAGCGCGGCAAGTTTAAGGACACCGACCAGGCCTCCGTGTCGGGGCGGAACACCACCAACTCTCTCGGACAGAATCCACCTCCATCCTGGATTTCTGACGATCTCGACGATCCACGGTATGAGACCGCGTTTCCAACTGCTCGCAATCTAGAGTCGACGCTCTCCCATTCCTGCTGAACACAATTGGCCCACCGTTCCGCTTTTATGAGCGTGTCGAGTGGATTTCTTTTCGGCGGAACAGGTTATTCTTCCTCGAACTGCCGCGGTTTCTGTCAGGACCTTTTTGAAGGATATCTGATGCCGGTTCGGTTAATTGCCAGTCATAGGCTGTGAGTTATCTACTTCGTATTAAAGAAGAAATCAAGTAGAATGTAATGTAAAAACGTAACCTATCAAAGTAATCTACGACATCTAGTGAGCAGTGTTCAAAGTAGATAAAAAATAAATACAGATTTCTATTTCTGTTATAAAATGGCCAACTCGACTTCTTAAAAATTTGTTTTAATCCAAAATGATGTTTTTTCATGTATTGTACCACTTAAAATAGAAAAATATAAGCAGATATTGGCATTATGTTTAAAATAACCTTAAAATGCTGTTAAAATACTGTTTCATCAATTTCTCTAAGATAAGGAATTGTAAGTAACCTAGTTCTTACATTCAGGTGGCGATATGTCAAGTTTATTTCTTCTGAATAGATCTTCGAGCTGCTTCTCTTCCTAAGGTAACCTGAATTTTTGAAATCCCATTGGCTGTATTTTAGGAAATACATTTATACTGAATCGAGTGACAGATTAATTCCAATCTGATTCATACGCTGCTAAATGACTTCTTGACGTATGTCTGGATACCAGTGAAATTGATTTCATTCCATATTTTTAGAAATCAGTCCGATACATTTCAGATCGTAGTCTTTCATTGAATGGAACCGCGGACTGATTGCAATCTACTGCCAACGTGCTATGAATAGTGCATTGCATTTTTGTGCGAACGTCGAAAGTTTGTTTCCATTGGAAGCGTAAAATTGCCTTTTCCATAGGAGTCGAAGTTTTTGAATATCCGTAAGTTTTCCATAGTAGAATGAGGTTATTCGAAACCAGCAAATAACTCCGCTATCCTCTAACATTTCTCCTTGTGAAAACTTGAAATACACGGCTGAAAATTGCAGCAATGGCCTGTAGGATAAATGGGATTTTTCGACTACAAACCAGCAGATCATTATGCAGATCCCACGTTCCGCAGATTACCCTCAATAAATCAGTACACAATACACAAACCGTAATAGTTCCATTCCACATAAAACGAAACGACGTAATAAACGCTGAAAGATCCTCGGTCCGGCGGCGAAACGCCAAAGTGAATCGGTTCCGATAAGGTTCGGCCTTTTCAAGCTTATCGCTCGAATAAAGAATAAAATCCGTGCCGATATCGGCGTTTGCTGTCGCCGAAAACCCGTCGGTGGTGGTCGGTCGTCGAGTAGGGGTCGCGTTCGCGGCCGGCTGGAAGAAGGAAGGAACCGGGGAAAAATCAGATACCTCTCGCATAATTCATCGCGGCGGTGGCTGTGCAGGTGGCCGCCGAGCAAGCCAACCCTTTGCAGTGGGGCGGCGAAGGACGGGGGTAAAGCAGCAGGGACGCGGTCGAGGGTTTCCACGTTAAATTATAAAGTCAAAACCGTGGCGGGCGGAGATGATATAAATGCGACTATTATACCGAGCGAGCGACCGAGAGAGAAAGAGAGTAAGATAGAGAGCAAGATAAAGAGAGAGAGAGAGAGAGTCGGAGGGGGAGGGAGAGAGACCGTAAAGAGAGGGGAGTGAACTCGGTCGATTCCCCACCCCCGTAGCCGCCCCGTTTCCCATCGTCTGCGACGGGGAACCTTGCGGAGCGACCTCATCCGCCGAAAACGTCGAGCCGCATACCCGCGGACGATAAGTGTTTGAAATATTGAAAGCTGAAGCGCAACTGCTCTCTCCGTCTCCGTCTCTCTTTCGGATGGTCGCCGGTTGGAGGAGGCGCAGAGTGCGCCGGACGGGGCATAATGCCGCCATTTATACGGTCGCTGGCTCGCAGCTACGCTACGTGAATAAAACACCGAGGAGACCCGTTTCGAGCCGCCTCGTACCCCGCGCCGATCCTGACGTCCAACCGAAAGGAAACGTCGCGTTTGATATGCACACCGATCCCTCCGAAAACGCGTACCGCGATTGATACTCAACCAACCCTCTCTCTCTTCCTCTCTCTCTTCGTCTGCTGTTACCCTCTCCTCGCTCCCAGAACACCGCAGACCGTTCCCCTTCGAATTTCGAACATCGATGGACGTACGCTTGCCATTCCGCTCGCGACCATGCGAAAGCCCACCCGATACGCTCGTAAAGCGCCAAATCGACGGGACTTTCCACCCTTGTAAGCTGTACGCGTCACCGGATGCTTCACGGTGGCCCTCGATGTCGTCTTTCGGTGCTGAAGAAGCTAATTTTTTGACGATGTCGAGCTGAATAGAATTGATTTGAAGAACCGCTTTTTCATCCGGACAATTTTCATAGCGTACAAAGATCCGCAATGGCATTTTGTAAAGCTTGCAGATGGAAGGTTCCGTAGATAAGGGGCGACGGCTGGCCATCGGGAACAGGACCCAGCGGTCCCAGAAAACCGCATCGTAACGCATTATCGAGGACAGAATGCGAGTCTGGCTTCAGCGAACACAGAGCCTCCGGTGGCCCCGAGCGATATTCTAACGATGCGAATCGTTCCGTGAATTTCTTCGGTCTCATGCTCGACGACTGCGATAAACGCCGGTATGTCCGCCGGTGGTGCACACTGTGTCTGTCGCGGCGATTCGGTTCGATTCGCCCCAGATCGAACGAGTCCCGGAAGACGAGGCGAAAAAGCGGACTAACACCGAATACGGGTAACGAGGACTCCCAGATCGCGCGAACCCCTCTCTTTCCCCTCTCCCTATCTCTCTACCTCGCTAGTTGTATCCGATTAATTCGTGCACGCTTCTGCTACGACCGGATCGGCTCCCTAGGCACTGCTAAAGCCCGAATCGATACACCGGCTCTCGAAAGTGTCCGGACGATCGCAATTTTTCCGAAACCTACGACCAAAATTAATATCACCGAACGCTGTCCGTCCCCTATAACTGGGACTGGTTCGCTAGACGTTATTTAGAAAATTTGTCGTCTGTTCGACGCGTGTGTACGATGAAAATTTCACAGAATTCGTTCATTGCTGCTGCGAGCTGGAAACCATCAAAAATTGCAAAAATTTTTCACAATTTTGTAAACCTGTAGCTTTTCCACTGTTTCGTGTTTCATCCAGCAGCTGAGATTTTCACGATTTTTAAACGTTTGCAGCTCTACCTCATATTTAACCAATTCCAGTGATATATTTTCAACATGTTTATAGAGGACACAAATCTACAAAACGTATTCGGTTATAAAGAACACGCGAACACAGTATTTACCGCGCGAATATGATGAATACGTATGAACGAATAGAGAATTTTAGTATTAGCTTGTAACACGCGTGTAGGTGCGTGTAATAAATGTATCTGTCATTAAGTAGAACTCACTATTTGGACGTAGCCAATGATTTTGTTGCGACAGCAATTCCTGATCCAGTAAACTAATCTGTCTAGCTGGAAGAGGAGTCGTCGACTCGTTCTGTGCAATTTCAAGGAAGTTCGTCTGATTTAAAGGGTGCTGGAGGTACACAGAGCAGCAACGTGCCCTGTCAGCATCAAGTATAGTTAAAAGCGTGGCCCGGTCCCCGAAAGCATTCGTATCACTTAGCGTGAGGGGGTGGACGGTGGTGTCGAATCGAAGAGGCCGGTGGATCCTCGATCCCGTGGTCCCGCGGGTGAAATCTCAGCGTTCCCGGGACGTCGGTCTCGTCTCGCTAAAGAGTTAATTCACGTTTATATCCCCGGGAGCGAGTCGGTGGATATTATCGGGGCGGGACGACCATATTTTCCCGGTGTCTCTTAAATCCACCGGCGGGAATCCCGGGGTCCATTAGCCTCGCGTTCCCCCGCGAGGACGTACGCCCCCATAGCAGCGGAACGGAGCGGAGCAGAGCAGAGCAGCAAAGGCCGCGCTGGTATACTATACAGAGCTGGAATTCAATTGGAAAGGATCGTTCGTCGACGGCGAGTTTTTACGGCCGGGGAGCAAATATCGTCGCGAGTCTATTCCCCCGGACGTTTCGGGAACGACGCCGGGTCCCGATTCGAAAGCGAAGGGCTCCCGGACTCTCGTAAAGAAAGTCCGCTCTCTCCCAGAGAGAAAGAGAGAGAGAGCGGGAGTCTTGCTTAGGTCCCGGGTTCCTTTGCCCGGTCCCTCGCGACTGTTCCCAACGCGAGTTTGGAACGCAGCCAGAGTCACCGCACCCCCGGGGATTGCTCCGGATCTTTGCAAGCCTGTTCCACCGACCAGCCCGAGTAGAAATGTGCTATCGCGACACCCTGGGAGCATGCTATTTACGCGCGTTTTTAACGGAAACCCGCTAATTGCCCCCGCACGACAACGCCTTTGAACCATCCAGCTGCGTTTTTGAGGCATTTCACACGATTTTCTGACTCGCGGCATCATTAGAAATTGTTTTAGACGGCTGCTTAAGCTGCTAGACGCGTAAAGCGTTCTCATTGTATTAATAACAGAAAAATGAGGAGCATTTCACACGTTCGTAAACTTTCGCCCGGTACTTTTCACGTTCATTCATCTAATCCAGAGCATTTCAGCATTAGCGTACAACCACGAACAAAAAGAGGTGATCCCACGCGAGAAAGTGAGTCGAAAATGTGAAATGGAATTTCATCGCAGCTTTGTTTGCGAGATAATCGGCTTTGAACATATCAGCTACGTGTGCATAAGCGTTTACCGAAAGGGGGGGCCACTGTGAATATTCAAACTCGTTTTTCCCAGGAAGCAAAGCCCGGTGTGTGAACAGAATGTTGCTGTATATTTTCAGCGTGTCAGCCCAGATAGAATGATCTCCTTTTTGTTGCATCGAGATCGCCTCTACTTTCAATAACTTCTGCCGGATTTCTGATACGCGGGCAATCCACGAATCTCGATCAGGTATATATTCGGAGAACAACGTTCCCGTTCGAGATATCCGAGGATCTGCTCGATTCGAGCCGCGAATCTCGGGATGGTGTGGGGTTCGCGAGTAACTCGCCGAGGCGATAACGGAACGAGCCAGTAAAAGAGGACTAGGGTTGCACTCCTTCACGGAGGACTCTTATCCCGTTTACGGAGCGTCGGCCGCGGGTAAACGAACGTCGGAACGACGCGGCGACGAAACGAAAGATTCCGCGGCGTAGTTTGCCGGCGGTTTAACGGGAACTTAGGAGGTCGTTTCCTTTCAGAGAGAGAGAGGGAGAGCGGGGCTTGTAGCCGTCTCTCGACGGCGTCCGGTGTAAATTCCCGAACGGAAGCCGTTCCGATGCCGCAACAGTCGAGCATTACTCGCGGAAAAACGGTCCGGAGCGTACGCGAGGAACGGCGCAGCGCAGCGCGCGAGCGCAAACACGGTTAACTCTGTCTTTTTTCTTTGCATCTCTCTCTCTCTCTCTCTCTCTCTCTCTCTCGTTTTTTTTGTTCATCGGTGGAAATTCGTCCCGGCGCAGTCCTGTTTCCTGAGCAATTTCATTAAGCGCGATCGAGGGGGCCACCTGTATTATATAACGTAGCCTCATCGGCAGGATAGCAATCTTACTAATGGGTGCTGGTCGGTCGAGCACACAGGCGAACGCAAACAGGAGCGTTCACGCGTGCACGGGAACGAGAGACGCGGACTCGAGAGTGGGAGTGGCGCGAACCGGAGAGAGACAGAGATACACCAGAGGAAACAGAGAGGACGGACGTTGAGAGAGAGAGAGAGCTAGACACGTTTCCGGGCAAAGCTCGCGTGCGGTGACGGCCACGATCCGGTCGCGAGCCGGACTGTCGAAAACGGGATCGAGACCGCCGCGAAAACCTACGTCGCTCCCCGACAACTCTGCTTTTGACCTTACGCGCCGCTCGAGGAGCGAGCAACGGCTCGATAAGCGTGAACCCTCCTTTCGATTAGCGCCGCCCGTTAATGGGCATCGAGGAACCGTGTCGAAGCCGCCACGCCGACGATACCTACCCCTAAATTACAGGGGAACCGACCGTGGGCGCGGCTACGATTTTATTCCCACGCGATGCTGTTCGCGGGACGTTAAATCTATTTCCCGCCGAGACGATGACGTTGAAGAAAACGTTGAAACGTGAAAATTGCGGAAAGCAGAAGGGTAGGTTCGAGAGAACCTCGTTTCGTCGGGCTGGTAATCGATTCGGCGTGTCTCTCGAACTTTTCTGTTTTGGATCGAACGGCTAATTTGCCGGGGTCGTTTTCGGGCGTCGACAGCCGAGTCGAGCGTGGAAACGGGAGAGTCGGGAAGACGGTAACGTTAATACGGAATTTAATAGTTTTCGAGGGGGGAAAAGCGAGGCTGGAACGCCGCGCGGCGAGGTGGTAGCGCGCACAGGATGGTGGGTAACGGAGGTGAAAGGTGGCGGAGGTGGCAGCCCGTTCGGTACGCCAAAGGTGGAAACAATCGTCGTATTGTAAGCGTCGCAATCCAGAGTTTCTCGGGACAATGGCGCACCCTAACACATATCTCGTGTTGCTCGACTGCCCCGTTCCCTCCTTCTCCTGCTTCCTGCTCCTTCCACCCCGTCCCGGTATATCTCGCTATCAACCGGATGAACAATGAGAACCAAAGAGGACCGTCTCTACTCTACTACTCTTCCCTTCTGTCTGTCTGCCTGCCTGGCCACCCCACTGTGTCTATCTCTCTGTCCGTTTCCTCTCGCTTCGAACTAACTTTTTCGCTTTCCACCGACCCTCTCCGAATCGAACGCTCCAAATTTGCTTCCACTTTGCTTCCGGAACCCTCAGAATTCTCCTTCGAGACACCGGTGGATGTTCTTTTCGAAAAGTGTACATTCAACGAGTACTGCGAATTTTTTCTTCCTAAAATATTGAAATTTATAGGAGATGTATCTTTGATTAAAAGGCAAACGCAGCTATCACGATTTTCCCTTTAAGCCTCTCACGGGATGACCTGCTACCGGAAGGCGGTGTCAAGGCAGAATCGAATTTCCCGACTTGTAGACAAAAGGCAAAGCAAACATTCACAGTTTTCCGGCGTCCTCGGTCGTCTGATCTCGAAGATCGCTCGCTTGCAAAAGGGAAACATTGTAGAAAGAAGATTTCATGAGGTCCAATTTGAATCGCGATCCAAGGGTGCGGAGTGAAATAGGAGAAGGGTGGGATGCGCTTGGTGCAGGAGCGTGTATGGGTCGGTAGGTGTAGCCCAGCATCCAATATCGGGGCGATGTGCAGCGGGACGATTTTTCAAAAAGTTTTCACTGGACGGAGCGCGCGTTTCGACTCGAAAGTTGGTGCAGCCGTGGAACACGAGGGTCGATGAAGAGAGAGAAAGAGAGAGCTGGGATGGACGAAGCTGGAAGAATGCTCGAACGAGGTAGGCTGGAGGCGAATGGCGGCAATACGGTGAGACATAAATCTCCGACGTCGATTCGATTAGACGGACATAATTTACACGCGGCGGTGTAAGGTGCTCGCCTCTCTTTTCCTCTCTTTAGGATTCTCGCTCTCTTCCTGCGCGCAATCCTGGGATTCTGGGTGTCTGTGCGCGTGGGTGTGACCCGGGGTTCTTTTTTCTTGAATCTGCCGCGTTCCGAGGAAACAATTGCCTATCGGCATAAATCTGACGGCCCCGGAATCGCAGACGCGCTGGAACGAAAAGAGTTCCTTGAACCTATCCGGTATACAAGACACACTGTTTCTGTTGTTTAAAGAAATTTGATCCCCAGTCGATACAATAAGTAACATAGTGTCAAGACAATGCGTTAAATTTCCCGGAAAGACTTAGGGGAGGTTCTTGTATCTTTATCTGCGACGGGACATAGTTTATCGATTCCGGATTCGTCGTGGGGAATTCTAGGCCCGCCGTTCCGGTTATTAAGTATCGGCGCGAGGGGAAATGGTCCGTGGAGAAGATCTCGTGGACTGGGAGAGCTTGACGAAAAGTTGGTAGGAAGCCGGCTGGCTGGATCCGCCGGCGAAAATTCGAGTGGAAAGTTTGCCGCGGTGTGACAGTGGCGACGCTCCGCACAATAGCTTGTTACGGGACAATGGCCGGAGTGGGGTAAATTCGGCCGAATTTAATTATGAGACGCCTTGGGGTGGCACCGGCACCGAACGAGCGAGCGGGCGGCCGTGCTCGTACTCGGAACACCGTGTCGGCTAAAGGAAAGGGACGGTCGACCGGAGCGGAGAGGAGAGAGGAGAGGAGCAGAGCGGCGCGCACCCGTACCCTCGGGAGAAATTGAATACGAGCTAATTTCGCTCGCGATACTGCCACCGATTCTCTCTTTTTTCTCTCTCTCTCTCTCTCTCTCTCTCTCCGTCTCTCTTGTTCTTTCTCCGGTTGGTCTCGCTCCAGCTTGCCGCGTTCGTCCGCACAAACGAATCTCTTTCTTCTATCGTCTCCGTTAATCGCGCTTCGAAAAACCACCCGACAATTATTCCCCCTCGTTTCTCCCTTGTCCCGCGTTTTATCCGATGTCCCGGTGTTCCTGTTCTTTCTACCGAGAGCTGCTCCGAACCGTCCAACCCCACCTCACTATACTACTGTCTCTCCCTCTCTCTTTTTCTCTCTTGACTACGTCCTCTTCTTTCGTTCTACTGTTCTCGTTCCAGCCCCTGCCTCCTCTCTTATCGAACCGCTTTCATAAATATTCGATGCCCGACGCCGTCCCTCGCGAGCTACAAAACTTCCGGATGATTTCCCTCGTATCGAGGACTTTGCGCCCTTTATGCCTGGATAAGGCTAACGCAGCCGCGCGTTACGATTCTCCGCGGGATATCCGCGCCGACCGTCCGCCATCGGCACACCCCGTCTTCTACGACGATCGAGGCGACATCGAACAAGGATCCTGCGAGGATTAACCGAAATTTTTCCTTTAAAAAGCTGGTTGTTGAAGGGAAAGGTTAGTTTCCCCTTTAGAATGATCAAGAACTTATCTAACATCGCCTACGAGAGTCCATACGCTGTTCAGTCTATTTTCATTTCAGCTATGTGCTTTTTCGTTGACTTATACTATTAGATCGGAAAGAAAGTTCTTACGGTTTTGCATTTGAATTTAGTAGTTAAAAACCGCAAGAACTTTCTTTCCGACCTAATACTTAGCGCAGAAGCGTGTTGCGTACAACAACATATAAATATTTCGACAACACAGTCCATTGTTCAGAACCTAACAGACTGCGCATATTAATTTCAGCTGAAATAGCGGTGCTACATGGAATTTTTGCTTCAATAGAGCGATTGTTCATGCTGTGGGAATGAAAACAAGCGTGAATGAAACTTTAATTTTACAATGAAATCCGGCATCCACTGCAATGCTCCATCTAACGATCTCTATACTCTCTCGTGATGTGTTAAAAAATTATGAACACAGAGCTATAACCGTAATACCTGTACACATTCGTCGGGATGAAAATTCAGGTCTACTCTGAGACACTTCCTGGCTATTTGCGCCGTGAGAGGCATTCCTTCTAAATGTAACACTATAAATCCTGCAACATCGCAAAAATGTGTCCCGAACTGATCCTTAGAGCTGCAAACCAAAATCGAGTATAATTTTTATACATGGTAGGGCACGTTACGAGTGCGATCCACATAGCGAACCCCTCGCCAGCCCTCCGCTAAGGAGAATGATGTGTAACGTGGAGAAATGGATGGAAAAGAAGAGGAAAGGAAGTGTTTCGGTGCGAGGGGTAGACACCACCGAAGCTGTCGAGAAGAGTAAGCGAGAGGGAGCTAGCTCGCGTCGTAGCTCCGCAAACTCGGCTTCGAGTCGCTCCATTATAGTTGCCGAGTCTGCAGTAATCATGTTAGATATTTTAATAAGAGGGAACAGCAGGGAGAAACTGGATCCCTCGTCCCGCGTCTTCTTCTCGGGCGTTCTCGGTTCCACGGTTCTCGCGAGTTGCTCCCTCCTCCTACTCCTCTTCTGGCCAACCTATACACCGGCGGCGATCCTTCCCGTCTTCCGCTTTCCGCCTTCCGTCTACCATTTACATTTATATCGCGACAACGGTGATCCTGTTACGGTGTCTACGCGTGTACCGCTCGCACCGTCGTACCAGAGATCCTCAGCCGTCGTCGGATAGAAATGGAAATTCGTATTCTTTCGAAATCCTGTTTACTCGACGGGGCGAACGTCTCGACGAACAAGAGAAATAAGGGAGACAGAGAGAGGGAGAGCGAGATTGGGGGAGATAGAGCAAGAGAACGAGAGAGAGTGGGCCAAGGAACCGTCTCCAGTTTCTCCATGACTCCCTGTCGACGATTAAACTGATTCCCCCCGGCCGTCTTTGTTCCACCCGTTTCCGGCCGGAACGGGAAACGGTTAGTTTGACGCGGGCTTCCTGACGTAATTCGGGAACCGAATCTCGCGAAAAGAATCGTCCTCGGTAGCCGGCATCGGGGCCGAGATTAAAGCGGAGCGCGAACGCGAGCAGTTTTCCATTTGTAAGAAAGTAGCACGGTCCCGGCGGAATTCCCGGAGACAGCGGGGCGCGAGAGCGCGCGGAGCCGGGGGTGTGGGAAAAGCGTCGTCGTTCTTCTCGAGTTCCTCCTCATTGTCCGGAAAAACGGGGACGCGGGTGTTAAAGCGCGCGTTCGATGCTAACGGGAATTTATCATCGTGAATTATGACGTCGATGTTGAGAATACAGAATGAGTAACGTTAATGCCGCCGGACCGTTTCGCTTCCGCTCGTAAATTAAACTAGATCGCGGAAAAAGAAGAAAGCCCGCTCCGGTTCCGGACGAGCACTGGCGAAGGCGCAACGGAGCAGCAGCAGGAGGAGGAAGGGAGATTTTAATAATTCCGATATTCACGGGCTACGATAACGAAGTCGATTTTTTAGATTCCTCTTACTCCACCAATTTCCAGTTCAGCCGCTTCTTTTCCCCAGCCTTCTGTCCACCAGGCTTAAGGCGAACGGTAATTCTTGTCAAGATTTTTTCCCCGCGTAATTATCCCGAGCGATTCTCCACTCCGATGGCCCCTTAATGAATTTCGAACGCGAGCTCGCCGCCAGTGTTTGATCAACTGCGGTTCGCACCGGTCTCCTGTCGAATGGACACTGTTTAATATCTACATGAAAAGAGTAACGAATGGATCAAACAGAAAAATTCAATCACCGTTTCCTAGTTTAAAGTCTGCTCTCTAACACAAAGTCGATATTCGCGTTATACGCGCACGAAAAGACACAGCAACGAACAAAAGCAAACAAAGAAGACAATATTTGCATCGTCCATAAAATGAAACTGTCGAAGCTAGGCACAATCGATACATCAGAAATTAATATTAAAATCGAACGAGATCGATGTGTCCCTCCGAACTTTTCGGATCGAAGATCCGAACTGTAACATGGCAGGGACAATGTCCGAGGCTTGGCCATGGCAAATATCAATATCCGCAAGCTCTTTCCTTGGGGATGCGGGTGTTTGTTGGCGAGAGATCGAAGTTCGATGCGGATTAGTGTAATCCGCGATCGAAAACGTCGGCGCGAGCCCTATTTCAGGATTAACGTGGGCTGGGTAGCTCCCAGTGTTTCTGACGCCTGTAATTTAAAGTCCGTAACGCGTTGTCGCGCCGCGTGTCCCCTCGTTTCGTGTCGTTTCGTGTCGCGTCACGGAGCGTCCGATCCGCGGGCACACCGGAACGTCCGCATTTCGCGGCGCGCATCGCTGGATAAACGAACGCGACAACCAGATGTATGGCAACAAGAAGCGGAGACCCCGGTAATCACCGGTCGAAACGTGTTGCGAACCCGGACAGATTAAATATTAGGTCAGCCCCGAAGCTTTTTCGCTATGCAATACTCCGAGCACTAAGAGAGACTGGCATGTTGGGTAAAGTGGCCAAATATGAACCACTTTCTGTTGATGTCATTTTTTTATGATTTTAGAATGCGCTTTTCCGTCCAAAAAATTTCTTAGTTGTAGATGCATGTTCTCCCTATAAGATTCTGGGGTCAAGTGTGCTAAAAAATTAATACGGCTTGGAAAAAATATTTTTTTCTGTGGTGTGCCATTTGCAGGTTCTAGCGAAAGGGGTTCTTAATATGGTACACCTTGAGTCATACATGAATCACTTTCTGTTAATGTCATTTTGTTCTTATTTTAGAATGCTCTGTCTAGAATAAGACCATAATAGGGGGCTATACCATATTTGGGCACTTTACCCTACTGCGCTATAATAACTACTAGATTGAATTTATTTATATTTTCAAGGATCGTAAATCAGATGTTCGAAATGGTTTTTCAAGCTGACCAGCGGAGGAATAAGAATAAGAAGGGACGTGTGGCGCGATACGTAATATATTCGATATGAATGGGTGTCCGCACATGGTTCCTCGCGAGTCACGCTAGGCGTAGAACAGCCGGAAACAACTCCATTCGGCGCGCGTTGCAACAGCGAGACTAATATCGACTCGTCCTTTCCGGAAGGAAAGGAAAATTTCCGTCTGTCCCCGGAGACGGTGTTCTCTGGCCGAGACACCCGGGAATCGATCCGGCGGATCCGTCGATTTACGAGTTAATTAATGGCTCGACGCTGTTTACGGATCAGAAGTTTCGTCGATTACCGATCGAGTTGCCCCGGCTAATGGAGGAGCGAGACCTTTGCCAGGGCTCTTCTTCTCCGGTCGCGTGATTAATGGTGTCGGACGATACTCCGACGTCGACCACAGGAATCCCGTCGACTCGTCTTTCGTCGCCGTCGTCGCGAAGCCGACGAACTGCGTGGACGTAATGGTCGATATTGGACCTTGAAAATTGTTTCCGAGATTTTCCTGCTGTTCCCCGAATCACAACGGTGGAAAAATCCGACAAAATTTTAAGGGACACCTCAGTGTTCGTAAATCCACCGCTAGGTCGAATGTTCTACGATTTTCGAAGCAGAGCAAGTCTCTTTTCGGAGACTCGGGAAGACTGCGCGAGGAAAAAAAAAGGAACACGGGGTTGGGTAAAGGAGAAATCTCTGGGCGTGGATCGCGAGCGTAAACTCGGCGGGGGCCAAGTATCCCGGCCACGATACTTGGACGGTAAAAAGCTTATCTCTGTGTGGCGCGACTTGCCGTTGGCTGCGACTCGGCCGCCGGTGATTAATAGCTTTCCGCCATCGAGAATTCGAGGAAGAAGAGGAGGCTCCGGCTCCTGGAGGCGAAGACGAAGGAGCGCGAGAGAAAGAGAGGGTGACAGCGCGCGAGGCCGAGGGATTACTGTATACGCGAGGTAAACTTTGTTCCCGAAACGGGTTAATTAATCGAGGGGCTGCCGGTTTGGAGAATCGGCGTAACTCGCGCGAGAGATTGACGTCGTATACCTTTCCCGTTGTTGAGCGATTTGAATCTGCGGATACGGTGACGGGAACGCGACGAATCGTTGTTAAAAGTAATTGTTGCGGTATGAGAATCTACTTTTATCATTTACGTCGCGAGGTTCGTTCGGCGTGCACACGATTCTTGCGAGTTCGCTGGCGGAACAGCTAGCAGCAGGGACGTCTCTTGGCAGCGCGGCTCGGCTTTAGCAGCGCTGCCGGTAACCCTTTCGGGAGTTAGGGGAATCTTGCTGGATAATTCGAGCCGCGATCACGGGGATCCGTAGTTTTGCAGTTTCGCCGAGCGAAGGAAAACTGAGTCGAATCGATAGAGCGAAATGGAGCGAGCCCCGACCTGGGAGGTCGGAAAACCGCCTAGGATGCTAAACACAGAAGGTGAGATAGAGAAAGAGAGTGGATAGCGGAGAGAGCAGAGAGAAGGTGGGTGCGTGGGGCAACGAGAGGGGATGTGCGAGGTAGAGGCGCGGAATTGGAAGGGTAACTAATGGACGTTTTACGGCGTCAATTATACACCGTCGTAAAATATGAATAATTGCTCGAGATTATGGGCGTGCAAAATTTCTGCGGGCAGGCGTGCGCGCGTCCGCGCGAGTCGTAAACTATATTACGGAGAAGTAAAAGCGCGAAACGCCTAGCCGGCTGCTAGCCGAGTGTATATCGTTGACGACGATTCGACGGGAAAAATGGCTGTTCCGATTGCCGGTGTGTAACTATGGCTGGCCCACTTCCACTCTCTCTCTCTCTCCTCCTGCACTCGAACTCTGCCACTTTTTTTCGTTCCGGGACATTTCTGCCGGTCGGTAGCCGAGCGGATAACACGGTCCTCGGAACCGGAAATTCTGGGGATGCGTCGGAACCCGAGGAATTGCCTTGGACCGTGCGCGCGATCGAATTTCGATCCCCATACCGATCGCGTCCGCGAATATTTCGGATTCTGGGATAAGCGGAGAAGATGGGGGCGCGTCACGACGTCGATTCAGCGAGGCACCTGTTTGCTTATGCTTCGCGTTTCGACGCGGACGTCGCGCGCGACCGGTCAGTTCCCGGGGTCTCTCGCATAATCCGTCGTGAAGGAGAACACGATCGCCGTGGCCAATGCGAAATTCCACCCTCGAGTTTCGCGAAATAGCCCGGGCCACTCTGGTCGAGGGTCGATCGTCCACGGCGCCGAGTTCTACGAGTCCAACAACGGCACTTGAACGCACACCGCCGATTTTAACAACCGACTGCTCCTGATTTCGCGTAATTTGCATTCAACCCGCGTTCCCGTACAATTCGCCATATGCGCGCCCACTGTGTGTCCGTTCTCCAACCTCCTCTCGCCCACGCGAATCGGGGCTATCCATGCTACGACTGTCGATCGCGTCGTTGCGAACTATGCTCGAACTTCTATCTTATATTTGTACGGTAATTAAGTTGTAAGGATCACAGTTCGAGCACATTTCATAAGACAAATTGTAACTAAACAGTGATAAAGAATTTCCGAGCAGTTTATCGGTACGGGGCCCGTCGAATCTCATTTTCCGAAGCGGCAGCCACGATTCGGTGTATCGCAGCGATCTCTGGAGTCGCGGCACGCGGCTAGCAAGATGGCAAAGGTCCGCAAACACGGTGGATTCGCAGCGCAAACACCGGTGGCTCGGTTACAACCGGTTCGCCGGAGTTCCGAGAGCCCGAGGAGCGAATTAAGTCGAATCGTAAATTCAGCGGGTAATTAGCGGCGACGTTCGACGCGACGCAGAAGTCCGTGGAGCGCTCCTCGAGCGGAACGTCTTCGTCGTCTCTTGGTGTACGAGGGGTGCGGTGGGGAGGACGGTTTGGTTGTGCCAGGGGAGAGGGATGGAAGAGAGTCGACGCGTAATTTAATTGCGCCGCGCCGTTCCGTATCCTGTGTTTGCGACGCCGAAGCGTGCTCGATGTCATTAATATCGACCCGTGGCTCGCTGCTTCTACGTTCCCGTTTACGTACTCCTTAGCACGACGGACGACGCTCGTTACCGCGACGGAGTCGTAAATCGACGGGCCGGTCGCCGGATTTCCTTCCGTCGATCGTCCACCTCTCTCCCTCCCTCCCCCTTGTTCAGTTTCACCCCACCACCCTCCGACGTTCCACGAGAATTCGAACAAAGGCGAACGGATGCGCTCCCCCCGAAGAAACTCCTCGCTGCCGGAGCCTCGAGTAACCGTGCTCGAAAATCGACTCCGGTCGAAATTCGCGGCAAGACCCGACAACCCGATGTCTAATTTCGAGCGTTCAATTAAAGGGCGACGGGGTGGGGCCCCCTTACCTGTCCCACGACTGTTCCACGCTACGGCGAACTTGCTCTTCACGGATCTCTCTCTCTCTCTCTCTTTACCGCGCTGTCTCTCTTCCCGCAAGAAACGCGATTCTATCGCACGGTGCCCGGGCAAAACGCTGTACCCTATATACCACGGTCCAAAAATGTCTGGTCACCGCAACGATCGTTTTTGCTCCTACTGCGATACAGGTACTCCGGCGGAAACTCGTGGTCTCGTGTTGCTAAACCGTAGAGAATTTTTAACTCTGATATCGGAGGGTTGTTTAATAAATAATTCGACGAGCAATTTTATCCATAAACCGACGACTTGCCCCGAGATTATTCTTTCAAAGAAAATTGTTAAGTTCCCTCGGATAGATAATAAACTCGAATTCAGGTTTCTTTAATAAATTGTTCGATAACGATAGCACTTTTATCCACGAAGCGTCGACTCGCCTCGACTAACACGATCCAAGAACTTTTTCCTTAAGATTATTATTCGAAAGAAAATGTTAGCGGGGTTCTTTTCTGCGCAGTACAGTCGTTAAAAAGCGTATTAATAAGCTACACGTTCTCTTTCAGTTCATAATACATAGAAACCGGTTTTCAGGAGGTATTATTTTAATAACCTCTGTCTCTCTGGTACGAATAAACTCGCGCGAAAAAATGACCAACTTCGAGAGACACCGCGCACAATTAAATAAAAATGCTGAAATAACAATCGTAAAACGATAGACGGCGCTGTCTCTTTATTTTCTCTCTGTTCCTCCGCTGTTATCGCTCCAGTGCGGATCTTCGTGTGAATTCGTGTTCTTACGAACTAATTGGCAAAGCTTGATGCCGTATTACAAATGCGAGCTTTTTCGGCCTCGTCGAGCCCGGTCACTTAATGTTTTCGCTGTCGGGTGAATCGTTGATAAACCCATTCTCTGCTCGCGCGGTCGCATAAAGATCCGTGGGCTCGGAGATCGCGATATTTCAGCGCGTGGGCGTGTACTGGAACGAAGGCATTGTTCGACGGTCGTGAACCATCGGGAACGCGGTTCGTATTTCAGAGAGAGAGAGAGAGGCGCGGAAAGAAGTCGCAGGGCGGTATCGCGCGGTAGTCGTTAATCAAGGAAACGAGTTGGGGTCGGAGGCGACCGGAGCCAAAACGAGTTATCAACGATTGGCCGTCGTTAGGCCGTGATCGTCGCCGGCGACGGAGGGACCCGAGCCAAGTATCTTTCGACGTTTATCTCGTTTCTCCTCTATTTTGCACCGGGATCGAACGAACGGTGCCCTAGCGCCCATCGTCGTCGTCGAGACGCCACGATCTTGTGCGGCTTTTTATTCGCCAAACCGCTTTGCACAGGGCGAGAGTTGTTCGCGCCTCCTTCTGTCACGGCATTCAACGGTTTTACGAGTTTTTAATGGCGGCCGGATTCAACGGCGACCGTAATCACCGTGGCACGACTGTTGTAGCTCGGCTACCGCCACGCGTTTCCCACCGAAATTTCCTTTGCTCCTCCGGCAGCCATTCCACCGTCCCGTTTCGGGTCGACCTCGTCACGACGACCAGGATAAAGACTACCGCAGACGAGTATTCCACGACCGCAGCATATTTCGTTGACGTTCCGCATGCTCCCCGTTGCCAAAAGGCGATTCATCCCGACACACTCGGAAAGTTGGAATTTGTCATTACTGTTTTAGCACCTTCAGATTCCGCTCTCGAGCGTAACTCGGCCCACCGGGCTCCGCTGAGAAAAATTAATTTTCTCTCTTGGCCGAGCTACGCGGAAACTTGGAAGATTTATACTGAGGTGGAGTACGGTATTCTTTCAGGCGGACGTCGCGATCTTATTGTTTCAGCTGGTGAATGGATTCTGTAATCTTGGGAGAGAGAGAATGCAGTTTTCATTTAGATGGATGCCACTGTTGCGCTCTCTGCTAGCTTCGTGATTGGTAAAAGAACTTCGGGACACTTGTAGAGCAAGATGAAATAGTCTTCTTTTGGATGAGACAGTTGTCTTATTTTCTTACAAGACAACACACTGTTGTGATCATCACTGTCTTATTCTATTAGCTGAAAATTGGTCGAACTTGCGGTGCCTGTTATTAATTTCCTGATAATTTCAGTCCCGGCGGAGATTACGTGTCGAATCCTTAAAATCGTGGTGCACGGCGCGACACCGTGGAACGTTCGCGTAGCGGATCGGGCCGGTCCGGGCCGGGCTCGATGGAGACTGGATCAATCGCGCAGTGGCTCGACAAACCGTGGTTTTATTTTAACGAGCGACCGCAGCCCGCAACAGAGCGATCGGCGGTTTCGACGGTATACGGTGGCTCCGTCGGTGCGTCATTGAACCTCGGGATTACGTCAATCTGCGCTCACAAAGTTCGCCGGGAAAGCGGACGGAGGCGAAAGCGATCGTTCGTGGTGTTGGCAGCTCGTACAAATTGGAAATTAAACGACGACGGCGAGGCGCGAAAAGCAAATTTTCGATACCAACTATTTTCGGTTATCGTCGACATTCGCCAGCGAGAGAGTGAGAAAGAAGCGAATGAAATACACACAGACACACACGCAGGCGGGCGTGTCTATACATGCTCGATCGATGAACGTCGACGACGTAACGATTTTCCCCGGTTGAAATTGGACGGGATCCCTGAGCGAGAAACAACCGAGGCGTTTATCCACACCTTCTGCTCGCTGGTCGAATCATCTTCTCTCGCGACTGATCTGGAGATCGAGCGATGAACGCGAGCGCGTTAACTAAACCCGTGTGCACGGTTGCGGCCGAGCGTGTTTCGGTTCCTCGGTTAGTCGAAGGGGCGGGGTTATTCGCCGCGACAATTTATCCGGGCAAATTGCGTCTGGCTCGCGAGAACGAGTCACTGCATTCGTGACCCGTTTCACGGATATCTGGCGATCGTTTCCGAGACGAGTCTAGTCGTCGCCGTCTACTTTCGCCAGCCAGAAACGGAGCAGAGGACCAGCTCTACGGGATTCGATTGGAGTCGATCTCGCGGTGTAAACACGCCGAGAGGAGGGTACACAGAGACGTATTTGCGATTAAATTCGATCACGATTCCGCTATCTCGCCGGGAGGAGGCAGACGACGGCGCGAGCACGGTCGATTAATGATCCGGAAAAACGATAATTCGTCTCGAAGGTATCGGGGAAAGGACGGTACCCGTTTCCCCGCCTCGTTCCACCTACGCGACCAAGCCGAAGAGGGCTTACCGGCAAGTCACTATAACGATCGGATACCCGACGACGAACCACCGGAAATCCCTTTCTAAGGATCTCGATACCGAACCAAACTCGAGATTAATTTACGGGCGTAAACGAGCCCGTAAAATTTAGCTGTTTCCTCGAGACGCGACAGACTGTCTGCGGAGGAAACGGTGCCAACGATTCCCTGGTATCCGCCAGGAGAGTAAACGTTTTCTTTGGCGCCCGATGCTGCAAACCGAAATGCCCGGACTAATATATTTTTTGCCGCGAACTCGACGTTTACCGTCCGACGTTTTTTCGACCTTCTACGGCGTCGTTCCCGGCGTTCACGGTCCGTCGTGTCGTTCGCCTCTAACGAGATTATACCGGAGCGTGTACCCGCTGCACGATAAACCAGCCGAATCGACACGGACACCTCTTATTATTCTGTGGACGCGGTCCTTCCGGGCTAAACGCTCGTTTCGAATAACTTCTGCGACGTTTCACCGGTGAAACCGCTCTACAGCACCAAAAACAAGTGGAATTTGCAGAATTGTTTAGCGGGAATATATTGACAGAAATGATCTACAGACTTTAATATGTGAAAATCAATTTTTCTGCTGATTTGATGCAACTCCGACGTGATCGCGGTTATCCGATTTGACGCACAAGGATCGCCAGTGGTGTTCCCTTCGGTTCATAGTGAAGCAGCACGATAACTCTGCGATCGGACATTAGGCGAGCGTAACTCGATGCTCTTCCAGTGTGAAATTATAACCAGGTACTCACGTGACCCTCTCGTGTACGGACACGCACACAAGTCAGGGTCTGCGGCGATTATCGCGCGTCCCTAATCGATCGTAATACGTAGATAAACGGACGAACGACTCAATTCCCGGAGCGAGACGCGTTAACGGTATACGAGTGCATTTATCGAGGCGGCTCGTTCTCGTCTCGTCGACGACGTTCCGGCTTATCGATCATCTTTACCGTCCGTCGTTCGAACCGCGAGGACTATTCGTTTCGTCCCGTTGTGCTATGAATTGTTAACAAATTCAGCGCCACGCTGTGCAATAGAAATTCAACGCAAGTACATTCTCCCGAGTCCTGCGAAATAATTCTGCCACCCAAACGTGGTTGACACGACAGTGAAAGTGTTAATGAAGACGGCACCGGAGTTTTTAGTACCGTTGGATGGTTAATGGCTGACTCGTACCACTGTAGAGGTATTTCTGATATTTTTGAGGTTCGCGTGTTCTCTAACACCGAAGAGCACTTTATTACCGTATTACAGCGTCGGTCCGGGTTAAGGGATGCGTCAATTTGAGGGTTGACAATTTAGTAAGGTGCGGCAGTTTTCCGTTTCCATCAAATCTGTCATGGCTAATGAGGTGGGGAAACTTTTCCACCCTTCCGGGGCGACGGAGCTGTCGGCATTAATGGATTCGCGTGTCGCTAACAAGGGTCGTCTCCGATTTCAATGAAATTCGGCGGGTCACTGACCGATGTGTCGCTCGGAGACGTTGGTCAGTGACCAATCTTCAGTCGATCGTGTTTCTTTCAAAGCAGGTCTGTGACCGTGATCGTTACACCAGCGTTCGCAAAGACATAAGCTGAATTTCTTTCGTGACGCGAACGTTTTCGGATTAATTCCAGCTATCTAAATGGCCCGCGGTGCGGTGCAGTCTGCTTCGACGGATTGCGCGAGCCGAGCTAATTACATTACGACCGACTCGCGATACATCGCGTGAGCGGTACGGCGCGGTCAGACAGAGCGGCCGGTTCTGTTCTCGAGAAAGCGATCGGTATTCGCCGATAAAACTCCGTTCTCCCGTTAAAGAAACACGCCGTTGCCGCGGGGTAAACGGTCTTCGCGCAATTTGTCGCGTTCCAACCGTTAACGGGAGCAAACGGCGTGGATCTAGACCGCCGGAAGCTTTTGTTTAAGCGTCAGAACGGTTCGCGGAGCTCTCGCGAGCGTAGTTTTTACGCGAGTCTCTCTCGGATTTATCGGCGAGAGGGGATTCCGCGTGTAATTCCAGAACGCTCGCGCCCGGGAGAGCATAGGATGCTTTTCGGGAAGCGAGGAATGCGAGGCGACCTCTTGGCTTGGTCCGCGACCGAGCTCTCGGGCCCGGTATAGTTGCTATCAGATGGTAAGATAATGTAAACTTATGCGAGGCACGCCCGACACCCCGAGCACCGACCCCCCGCGCCCACGCGCGACCAAGCACCAAACTTTGCCGGGTTTAAATATATCACCTCTACCATTACGGTTTAACCATATGCTTCTCTGCGACCCGGCCACCCACCCGCTGTAACCCGCTATCCCACCCGCTCTGTACCCGTTCTGTGCCCGTCGTCCCATTCGAGCCCGTACTCTCGCCCGCTTCTCGTCTCGGCTTCCTTCCAAACCTCCCGTCCAACCTGCATCCCTTACCAACCTCGCCTGGATTTAGATACGACCTGTCCTCTGTCCCCTTTCGCCCTCTCCCTAAAAAGCTTCCGGCTAATTGAACCCTTTCGCGCGGCTGCGATCCATCTTTGCTTTTTGAAGCTTATGCGCCAAAATCCTACGTGAAACCAGACCCCGTAAAACTATTCCATTTCCAATCAACAAACATGGATGCGAAGTTCGTTCGACTTATTGCTATTCCGAACAACGCTGCTTCGCGGCTCGATATCGTCGAGCTTCTTTCCAGCCGCGGCGAGGACTAAAATTTAAGAAAGCTCTCGCCCCACTCGAGTCCCTCGGTTCCATTAAACGCGGGGAGATTACCCGAAGAGTCGAGTCGAGTCGAGTCGAGAGTCCCTTCGGCCAAGAACCGTCGAGGAAGTTGGTAGTAAGCCAAACAGTTTCGCGTTCTTCCTCTTCCTCCGGAGGCCGGGGGTCCTCTCGTATAGCCACGGCCTTTGTTCTCTCGCGGCTCGCCTCTCCTCCCTTCGGTTCGCGTCTCCTGTTATTATAAAATAACCAATTAATTCGAACTCCGTAAGAGGATCACGGGATAATTAATACAATAAAAATATACGCCGCAATAACAATAGAGAAACTTGCCGGGAAATATGCTAAGAGGCTTACCGGAACTTTCGGCCCAGATTCCCGAATCTCCCTTCTTCCACGACCCCCGTCGTGGCTTGAGCTCTAACCGTATCGTTTTCGCGATTCGTGGAACGTGTGTCCCTTTGTATCCGCGGGATCGATACGCGGATCGACGTGCACACAAACTTTCTATACGGTATGCACGAGCGCGCGCGCGTGTGTGTGTGTGTCGCGAGGAACGATCGAACAACGACAGCGCCTAGGGATATACTTTTCCAGCACGCCATTGCGTAATTACGTGGTTCGCCTCGTTAGGTGTATTACTTTCCCCGTAAACCCTTAATCGGATCCGAACGAGCACCGGGCTTGTTTACCGACGAGATCCCTACCTTTGGATTCCACCGATAAACCTTGTCGGCCCGGAGGATCTCGCTCGCTTTAGGGGCTGGCTCCGAGAAATTTCGAAGTTTTCTTCGTGGAAGCCCCGGCCGCTAAACTCTGAACCCTTTGTTTCGTCCGCGGGGGCGCGATGTCGTGACCTCGGATAAAAGCGCAAGAAATTGCCGGTTGCGGGATAGAGAGAGAGAGAGAGAGAACCCGAGGAATCGAGACCGAGCCAGCAATAAATGGCAAACGAGGGAGCGAGACCGCGATCGTCTCTCGAGATAAACGAATCGAACCGACCGGGGACACCTCCGCCTTATTATTTTCGTGGACACGGTGCTTCGAGGCTAAACGCTCGTTTAAAACTGACCCTCCAATTTCATCAGATAATATTTGACTTGTTTCTCTTTGCACTGTCAGACGAGACATTTGAATGACAGATCTCAGGACCTTCGATCAACGGAGAAAATTCAAAGTGAGAATGATATCGAAGTAACCAATTGCTAATGGCCTCTATATGTAGACACACGGGCCTGCTCTATATTCTCAAAGCACCATTACCGTATACTGAACGCAGTGCTCTAGATTCCCAGAGTATGATGGAGGGAGGTAACGAGCACAGGGAGGACAATTTAAGGAAAGAATCGAATTCGCAGGGGTGGCTGTTCGCGTTAGGTCCGAACCCCCTAAATCGTCGCTCACGACCTACCGAGATATTACCGTGGCGCGCGCTGGGAAGGGGTTGCTCGATATAAATTGCATCGTGCGGTCGACGAAGCGCGGTCGAAATTGGGGAAATTAAGTTCACCGAGTATAGAGCTGGCCGGGCTGCACCGCCGCCAGTGGTGCACACAAAGAGAGACCGCACTGGCATGTGGTTCCGTGTAACCTCGATGTCGATACACTCTCGGGTCAGCTAGGCCAGGAGCGAGGGGTGGCCCGTGTTTGCCCTCGCGGGCCAACACTCGCTCTCGCTCCACGAGATTCCCTCGAAAACGTCTCCGAGAACGTCTCTGAAACATCTGCGGGCCAAAATCGCCTGGAGCCGTGATCGCGTGGCAATGAACTACGGTTCGCGCATCCTCGATTCCACTTCGCTCTTATTGGCCTTTCACCATTGCAAACTTGAAAGAACGGAGTCCGACTACCAGTGGTCACTGACCATAGTGACCCGCAGCGAAGCGGTCAGTGACCATGATAAGTGACAGCCGCGATCACTCCTGACAGTACTCGCAATGCAAGATAATTAATTTTCTAGAATTTATCATGACGAATATGCGTAACAGCAACGTAATCGTGATCGCGCACAGCGCCAGGTGAAATTAGACAGCAGATTTCGTTGGTAAAAATTCAGGATTGAATCGCAGGACGAATGATTAAGCCGTGAATCGGTGGTTTGACCCCCGACGCACGGCTCGATGATAGCCGTGTTCCGGGGCTCGGTCGTGACCCGATTTCGAAGGAAAGTCAACCGCCCCGTACTCGACCAGCGACTACCATCCCGTTCCGTCCCGTCCGCCTGAATGGCGTTCTAACTACCGAACTGTTAGCGGCACGCGCGTCCGCGGCAACGCGTTATGAATCGTTTAATTTCGTTCCATTCTTGACGGGGACGGCCCTCGATTTTCATACGAATATTCTCCGCGCGCCCTTTCGGCCCGTCCTGCATTCGATTGCGAAATCCCTCGGCGCCCCAGACTCGCCCGAGAGCATCCTCGATTCTGTTTCGCTTCCGACAAACTCGACGCGAATTTTTTATGCGTTCCACCCTCTCTCTCTGTCTTTGCTTTTCTGTCCTCGTCTCTCAGCTGTTTCTCTGTCCAGGCAAATTAACTGGCGTGACACTGCCGAAATTCCGGTTCGATCGCCGAAAGAACATCACGCGTTTCCAATTATTCGAGCGAGTATGACAGAGGAAAAAAGGGGGAGAGAGAGAGAGAGATGGTGGAGGCAGCGTGCAAAAAGAGAAATTAGGTGGGTGACGGAGCAGGCGAAGAAGGGAGTCCCGCGAGTGACGACCGTGAGCTTAATAAAGGAGAAAGCGGAAGGGTGTGGTTGGCTCCCTCGGCGGAATATGCATGCTAGGCTAAACGTAATTCACCGTCGAGACTCGGGCTCGAGCCACGGGCTGCCGGCGGTGTACCGGTATGCCGGAGCGGGTGGAAGAGGAAGCAAAAGGTGAGAGAAGAGAGAGGGAGAGAGAGAGACAGAGATCGCGTCTCGATATCGTAGAAACGGCGCGACGATCCGAATAAACCGCTCGGGAAGGGGAGGAAGACAGCCGAGGAAAAGAGGGAATTCGTGGCATCCTGACGGCGCGGACGCCTCTCTCGCCGTGGCGTCCCGACGGGAATAGAAACGATGGCAATGCCGTGGGGTACGGCTAGTTGGAAGAATCGGGCATAATTTCTTGGTGACAGGGTGGTGTCGGCTTTTCAACCCTTATAATATCTTCAACGCCCTCGCCGCAGTCTCTGCCTGCCGGCTTTTTCCATCGTCCTCTGTCTTTCTTCTCCAGCTACTCTCTCTCTCTCTCTCTCTCTCTCTCTTCTCTCTCTCTCTTCTCTCCTCTAGTCTTCGTCTCTCTCTCTATCTATCTGCCAACCTTCTCCGTCTTTCCGTCTCTCGGTTTCACCCTCGGCGCGCCTTTGCTCCCGGGAATACATTTCCATGCATTTTCCTGGGCGGCTTCTCCTGGTCTTCCACTCGCCTCTTCCGCCCCCTGCCCCGATTTCCATCCTCGGTTTCTCGCGCGCGCGTCAACGCTCCCCTCCCTCCCTCTCTCTCTCTCTCTCCTCTCTCGCTATTTCTCTCTCGAGCCCCCACTGATCTTTCTCACGCTTTAATTACCAACTTTTCCGTGTTTCCCAGGAATTCGCGTTCGCGCGCGCGACCACCCCCAACGTCGACACTGCTTTCCTACCGTAGGCTTCTTTATCCCCTGTTTTTCTTCGGACACTCGCCCAACCCGCGCTCCCCAGGGACGCATCCCTGTTGGCTTTCGGAGACCGTGCAGAAACTTCCCGACCGCCGGCAAATATACAAGCACCGACGCCCGGCGCCCGCCTCCGACCTCGAAACAATTTCGCTCCGTTAGCGATAATGTCCTTTGCTTCCGCGTTTTTCGCTCACACGCGCGGAATCCGCTGCTCCGGAACCGTGGGACGGCGGGAAAAGTGCCCTTTGGGATTCCGGGGCTGATGGCGGATCCTCTTTCTTTCTAATACTGAGTCCACTGCATTTCTATGTTTGCACAATTCTGTTGGTACTGTGGCGATCTTTCGGTCGACCATCTCGAACAGGTTTATAAACAATGGTACGTACAAATATGGTACATAAAATGGAGTAGCTTGATTTTTGCACCAAAGTCTTGTATTCCAAAGCCGTTTCGTTAGCATGGTTCTGCCCAACGAAGAATGCCGTTCGATGGAAGCGTTGATTGGACTCGTAGATAATAGAGCTGATTTCCAGGATTCACTTTACAAAGGCGAGAACCGCGAAGGATAGCCAACAAGGCAGAATCCGAGTCAGCAACCACGGTTACCACGGTATCCCAGAGACACGCAAGGAAGGCACAGCAAAACGCGAAAAAGCGCTGCCTCGCGAGCAGAGCGATTAAAAGTTTTCTCTCCCGGCTCGAAGATTTGCTCGTCGGGTCGCGGAAGTCGCTATCCTTTTCTCTGTGCCCTCCGCCGGTTCGTTTGGCCCTTTCTTCGCGTTTTAACAGCTTGCTCCCGCTATTTCCGTGTTCCGATTGCTTCTTGCCGCCTCGTGCCCCTTCTCGCACAGCTTGGTCTAACTAATTCCTATCCTCTTGCTCGTTCTCCTAAGGCAGTTTACCTTCTACCTATTGTACGTCACTGTAGTGACTTCTCGCCGAGTCCTTCCTTTGAAGGGGGCGCACTACTATGGCAGATATCTTATTGTTTCCGTAGCGGAAATCGTGTGCAGTAGCTCACGTAATCGATCTGGAGCGTTCTTCAACAAATTTTAACTACCACGTCTGTCAGAAATCACATTTGATCAATTGCGAGGGCCTCTTTGTTTGACTGAAACTATTTCACCGTCGCACAATGTGGCCGAGCGCCTATGTAGCTGTTCAAAATTCAGGAAGTGCTTTTAATGACTTACTTTAAGAAAAATCTTGGTGTGTATGTGGAATCTAGAGAGAAAAGTCCCTGACTCTTCCATCCCCTCGCTAACCAGCTACGCCACAGTTAGTTAACAACAAAAACTTAATAACATTATTATTATTATAAAAAAAAGTATAATCCTTTGACATAAAACTCGAAAAATTCCACATTGTCAAAGATGGACGTAAGTGGCCCACAAAAGTGTCCGTGCGCCCTTTAAAACAGAATAACTTTTTTATAATTGTACCAAACGACCTGATATTTTTTGTAAGAAATTAGAAGCATTCGTTTACTAAATGATGTGCCCAAAACAAATTTCCTAAAATCATAATTTACAAGGTTACATACAAAAATAAAAAAGGAATTTTTTGAAACTTTTTTGTTTGGACACTTGATGAAAATTAAAAATTTATGTTTTCTACATCTATGTTAGTTATACACATACTGAAAATTTCATCGAAATCAATTGAGATACACACGAGCTACGAGCGGTTAAAAATGGTGAATATCGTGGTTTTTCACGACTTTTGATCAATTTCAGATTACAATCCACAGAATCGTATATCTTTCAATGCATGTCGTTTTTTCCTGCGTGAACCGACATCGATGAAATTTTCAGTATGTGTATAACTAACACAGATCTACGAAACATATATTTTTAAAATTTTCATTAAGGGCCCAAATATAAAAGTTTTAAAAAATGCTTCTTTTATTTTTGCATGTAACCTGATCAATCGTACTTTCTGGAAAATTTTTTTTGCATACCATTTAGTAAACCAATGTTTCTAGTTGCTTATAGAACATCAGGTCGTTTGGTACAATTATAAAAAAAGTTATTCTGTTTCGTGGGCCACTGTATATATGGATATGAAACTGGTAAAATCTAATAAGGAAATAATCCATAAAGGCTGAGCAACCATGCTTTCGAGGTTACGATAGGTTCCTAGCAAGTTTCACGTTTCTAAAGCTTGAAAAGGATCAAAGAAATTACTCCACTGACTAAAATAATGGATGGTAATCTCTAATCATAATAAAATCGTCTCTGTCTGTTCGTTTTTCACGGCATCAACTGAGAACGGCTGAACATAGAAAGCTGGGGTTTGAGCCATTTGACACAGCGTTTCGAAATCCGAATTCGAAAAAGTCCATTCGTTCAAAGACGACTTTTTCGCCCTCTTTTGTGCACGTTTCCGTTCATAACTTTTGGATTTGTTATATATTATAATATAATATACTACTTATGTTCCTGTATGTACTTCATAGCTGGCGATAAAACGTTCCATTACTCAACGTTTAAAAGAACACTACTGAAAGTAAAGATTTCACTAATAATCTGACCCTTTATCTTCGGGGAGATTTAGCAGGTGCTTTATTCTTTACTTAAAACCAGTTCAAGGTCCCTTTAGCCAAATATTTGTTATGTGTTTCGAGCTCTCAAACACAAGCGTTGGGGGACAAAGTCCAATTTCCATTTTGGGCCTTTTGAGCAGCAAGATTGGCGATCGGCCACACCGTGCGTCGTTTCGGTGGGTTTCGCGTAAAGGCGTAAAGGTTCGCGGCAGCGAAAGAATTAGAAAAAGCGTGCGTGTTGGTCGTAGCACGGAAGTCTGGCGTTCCTCGAGCCAGTCGCTGGCTAATTCCCAAAGAGATTATCGAAGACGCATCACCGCGATTCCGCGGCTGAATACAAATTGGTCCCATGGAGCTGGGGCTCGGTGTTGCACGTATGAAAGGTGTAGGCGAGCGAGCTAGAGAGAGAGAGAGAGAGAGAGAGAGAGAAAGAGAAGTCGTGCATGCGTGGGACGTCCCGGTTTCCGTGTACGTAGTTCGGCGTTGTGTATGCGATGCAGGGGAACGCGCGCGCGGTACAGGTGTGACGGGTCGGGTCGGGCCGGGCGAGGAAATTGCAGGCTTCCCGGTCCCCCAGGTGCTCTTCGTCATCATAAAGCTTACGCCACTGGCATTGTACTTGTATTAAAGCCAGCCTCGAACACGACCCTCCGACTCGCCCTTCCCCGACAGCCTCCTCTCCTCGTCGGTTGCTGGTAGTGGCCCGCCGTTGCTCTGTTTCCACCGTGTTCCGTTCGTTCCGCTCGTTCCGTCCAGCGCACCGGCCGCCTGCCAGACCAACCCCCTCCGCCTCTACACGTATGTACATACTCGCGAAACACGTACAGTTCCGACAGGCACGGTGTGTGTACGTACGTATGTGGAATCTATATATGTATGTATCGCGTCGACCATTTCCTCGAGACCGCAGCCAACCCTAGCCCGCGCCAGAGCCTGGCCACCGCGACCAGTCGCCGGCTATTTAATAATCGGTATTTATGGGAAAAACTTGCCAGACGCTCCCCCCTCCCCGCGAGTGCTCGTGCACACGACGACGATGCGCTACCGTTGTCGCCCTCGGAATCTACGAGCACGACCTACCCCGAGCATCATCCCGTTGTATACCCGCGCGGCAATAACTTCAGATCCGCGCGTTTTCGATTCGTCGCCACCCGGTGGCCCGGTTACAGTCTCCCGCGATTTCCCGATTGAAATTTAACCGCTCGAATATTAACTTCATAAATTTCGATACGGCCGACTCTTAACGTCGCTGTACCTACGCTGTTGTTGTTTAGCTCCGATTTCCAGCGTTTCGTTAATCTTACGCAGCTGTGCGCGCTGATGGGTCAGTAGTATCGTTCGCATCTGGTCGGACCTAGTGGAAGCGTGTGAGAAAGGTGTTTCAGTAAACCGGAGTACGTTGGAAGCAGGAAAACAGTCTTCTGTGATCCTGAGTCTCAAGCTTGTAAGACGGAGAGCGTATCCCATTGATCATTACGATATCGATATTATCTGCATTGCCCTCGAGGGCAGAGTACAGTGCTCCCAGGGCAAAGAGCACCTGTTCCCCATCGTCTCTTGATCGATTAGCACACTGACGAAGTAGTTGAGTATGCAAATCACATCCACCGATTGGCCAGCTATGATTGATCTAGCCTCGCGATGATTGCCTCCCGTCTCCGATGAATGATTTGATCTATGATTATCTCTCGTCGTCGGCCGATGAACGATTCCGTTTCAGCGATGTCTATCCACCACGTGGCGGTTGGAAAGTCAACGGTAGACGCGCGGGCATAATTATTTTCGAAGGATTAGTCGGTAATGCGGCGAAACACTTGGGAACGAGATAAGCTTCGTTGGGTTTCCAAGGAAAATAAAGGCTGATCCTAACGGGAGGGTGGCTTACCCCGGGCAAAAACAACTAGCCGGGCGAGGGCCGAGCCTCTAAAGTCCAAGAATTGTCCTTTCGGTTTCCCTCGAGCTGCAAAGTCTCGATTCTCTTCGAAACTGTTGTTCCGGAGAAAAGAAAAAGTGCTGGGAGACGGTTGATGCGGTGAGAGAGGGGAATATTTTGGGGTGGAGATTCGGTGCGGACGCGTTATCGAGCGCGAAGAGGAAATACGAAACATAATAATAGAGCGGCGGCGTCTACCCGGTCGTCTACCAATATAAACTTCTCGTTCCCCGTCTGTCCGTTCGGACTGAATTACCTGACCCTGTCCCGGAGGAGTCTACGCCCTGGCGTCCAACAACAAAGTTTGCACGGGCAAGCGAAGCTTAATTAAAAGCTACGATGACACTCGAGGGCCACTCCGCTCCTAGGGGCCGGCGATTCGTTTCCCTTGGTATCGAGAACGCCGCGCAAACTCCTAATCGTTCGCCGTTTACCTTCGCGGGAAGAGTTCTTCATCTTTCCCGTTGTTACCCGCGAGGATGATCCAACGAGCACCTTCGTTCGGGATTTAAATCGTCCTTTAACTCGGCACATCGAGTGCCACGTCGGTCACATATCGATGACGCCATTATTAGAAATTGCTCTTTAATTTGAGGATGTTCTGGAGGCACAATGGGAGACAAAAGTACAAGAAATTCGAAATCCATCAATATATTGGCGATGAAAGCCATTCATGAGTATATTTTTGTTTTTGAGTGTATTTTTGAAGTGGAATTTTTTATGAATTCTCCATAAGAAGACGTGTTAAAATGTGCAAACTTTAAGTTGCTATAATTCTTAAACGGTGCAGTGTATCTTGTCAAATTTTCAAAAACTTTGTTGCGTTTTTATATACCTCCGGAACATCCTTAAAAGAAACCAATACCATTGATATTCAGTGGACTGTGAAGTCTTCGTCACGAGACCGACTCGTTACGGTTATTGCACGTGCTAACACAATTCGACAGGAATTTTATTGTGGCGATAGAACGAGGGAGAAAAATAGAGAATGGGGGTCAGAGACAAGGGCGGGGATTAATAGCGAGCGAGGGTGGCGAAGAGGGAGAACGCAAACACGCGTGGCCCCTAGCGAGGGGAAGTAAGTCATCGACGTGCTATTACATCGGGCTGTTGCGAATAGGTCAAGCAGAGCCGGGGCACACGAATTAATTTACCTCCCCACCGTTTCCAAGAGTTGACTCTCGAACAAAAAAGAAAATGACGGTGGTGTACACGCCTCGGGCAAGACGAGGTCCCGGCGCTTAACCCCGGCCACTGCTCAGTATCCGGTTCGGTCGCCAAGAAGAGAACGACAGATTTTTTTTTCGACGACAACGGGCCTCGTTTGAAAAATGCGAGTCTCGCGTGGTGTACGCGTGTTCGAGGAACGCCTACCGCCCCCCCTCTCTCTCTCTCTCTCTTTCTACCCTCGAGAAACCCCCTTCTCAAACCCTCAAGGCAATCCCCGAGACTCGATTCGAATCAAACGCCTGACGGAAGTTGCCGGGAACCCGAAGAACGACGGGCACGCGAATTATTAAGCTAATAGTCCCGCGAGTGTGCGGCCTCTTCCTCGAAATTGCCCCCCGCCTTCGAAAACGAGCGCACGCGAAGTAAACGCGACTACTTAGAACGTTATCTTCATTATTACCTTCGCATTTCGCCCCTAATTAATTTATGTTTTGTGCACCAGTCGTCCGAGACGAACATCAAATCCTGCGCGAAGATATATTGACCTTCGTGCGAACGAAATGTTCGAAATTTGTCAAAGAATTTCAACCAATTTACTACATCTGTACAGGGTGTTGCAAAATTGACCTTAACATTAAATCCCAAGATCGAAATCGTTTTTTACCTCATATGTCTACAGAGTGTCCCAAGAATTTCAACCATTATCAATTTACTACATCTGTACAGGGTGTTTCAGAAACACTCAACATTAACATTAAATCCCAAGATCGAAGTTGTTTTTTATTCCATATATCTACAGGGTTCACCAGGATGGTATAAACGTGGAGAGGATGAACAACATCTATATTTTCTGTGGACCCATTAAAAATTCTTCGGACTCCTCCCGTAGCATGTGGTATTACCCGAACATTTTCCCCGGTCAGATATTTCGTTCTAAACCCCGGTCCAGTTTACGGGGAATCTAGATAGCCCATTGTTGTTTTTCGTCGAGCCCGGTGTATCCTGTCAGCTAGGTTTTCCCGTTCGTGTCTTATCGAACTCTGGGATCGTCTCTCCCAGAAGGGTCCTCTCTCTCTCTTTCTCTTGCTCTCCCCATATTCATGTAACCTGTAGGTTTTTTCTGTTTATCCGAAAAAGCTCCTGGAATCTAGCCGATCTGGGGTAAATCGAGGGGATCGGTCGCGGGTCGCATCATCTGTTGGAGCCAGAGAGCGCGACGTTCGGTCTCGCGAGCTTCAAGTAAATTGTTCGAGAGGCCGGGGTTGCGTTCGAATTTCCAGCGAAAGCTTTACGACTATTTCACCGTGGGGGCTCGTTCGTACCGAATTGACCGTATAACTACCGACGATCGTTCTTGGAACGTAACACACGCGCATCGTATAAATAGACTGGCGAAGAACGCGCGGAAACTCGAGGCTGATAACTGCGGGCCGCACCGGGCTCGCATACACAGAGAGCGAGAGAAAGAGACAGGAATAGCGCGAGAGAGAGAGCAAACAACCCCTTCGATGGTATCGACGCTCGAAAATCACGCTCTTTACCGCCAGTAATTTTCGTCGATCGCGTTCATCGCGCGCTTCGCGACGACGACCATACTTTCGCCGCGAATTTACGCGAGACCCGACGAGCGCCCGTAAAATTTCGGCCCGCGAGACCATTGGCGTGCACTTCCGGTCGAAGCTTCTCGCAAGCTTCCTGAAACTGAGAAACTGTGATCGGTGAACGCGAGATATCGGTGAACGAGCCTCTGCCTCCGCGTACGTACACCAACCGGTGAAAGAGGCAGCAGAGTGTGTTCGCACCTGTGAGAAACAAAGCTATCGCACAGGTGGGAACGTTTACAGAGCAGAAGGGGTGGAGAAGAGGATGGAGGTCAGAAGGGGAGGAGGATACGGTTAGTACTTGACGGGGAATACCAATTATTGCGTTTGACCTGGCCGGTATCCGACCGGACCAATACTCCGGGACAAATTGTCAATTTATGCTTTCTCGTTATTACGGTGTCCTGATCATAGCGCGAGCCAACCGAAATGCACCGCGCGTTTCATCGTCACAGGGCGCTGCGGTTCGCATTACGAAACGGAGAACACGGTCTCCCCGCAGAAAAGTCCCTCTGAACTGCGAAACCCGTTGCACAAATTGTTTGTTCGTGCCCCATGATTTTAAAAAAAGCCGGATTTCAGGATAATTTAAAATAGAGAGGCGTGTTGATGATACATAGAGGATAAAATGCCTGATAATTGCCGTGGCAGTCTATGGCGGACAACGGGGGAGACCCCGGTCCGCCGTAAACATTCACTCCCGCAGTTTGAAAAGAGTCAATCGCGAAAATCCGCGCGCGTTCTCGGTGAAAACCGCGGATCGCGACAGTGGCGCGGAGAAAAGCGATGCGCGGCGCTGTGTGGTTCGGCGCGTAGAGCCATAAAAATAAAGCGTAAAATCACCTGCTGACTCGATTGCGCCTGCCGCGGTTCCACGGGGCGGGGAAGAAGAAAGGCAGAATATTGCGGAGTGTGCGATTTAAATCATAAAACTCGAGTAAAAATCCGGAACAGTTTTTGCAGGTGCAGTTGCACGTGCGATAAAGAGAGAGAGAGAGACGTAAAGGAGAGGAAGAGCATCTCTCCCTCTCCGCGAGTCGAAGCGATCTCTTTTCTTTTTCGATCTCTCCCGCCGCACCGCGGATTTCTTTTTCCCCCGATTCAGCTCGTTTAGCCCTCTTCCTCCCCGGCGCTTATGTTTCTCTTTGGCCGTGCAGCCGGAACATTACCGGCCCGTAGAATGGGCCGAGAAAATCGTAAAAGGGAATTACTCGAACGATCCGGGGGCCGATCCCCGTGCGTATGCCGGGAAACCGGCGCGGGGGTTGCCTGAATCCGTATACTTGTCCGTATGCGGCATATTTCGTCGCACGAGTCCCCGCGATCTTCCAATAATCCCTTCCACACCGCCGGGAAATGCGCTACGACGACCGACCTGCGATTCAACAGGATTTTACATCGCGACAAACATCCACCTCGACAAAATTTCCCTGAACCTTCCGGAATCTTTTAACACTGTCTGCTGGCAAGCATCCAACAGCCCCTTTCAAATCGGCGATCGAACGTTCAGAATTTCTTAACACTCCCGATAACGACATCAGATTTGCTGCTTATCTCGAAATATTACGTTGTTGCAAATGAACTGGCCGTTTTGAATCTTTTACATAAACTCTTCTTTTACAAGCTTTATTCATATTCCATTAATTGAAATAATTTCCATCGACATCAATGCACTTCTTCCATCGTGATACAAGTGCCTCAATGCTTTTCTGGTAGAAATCTAATAAGCGTGAGGCAATCAATTCGTCAAATGCAGTTTTTACAGCACGTTCGTCTTTAAATATTTTTCCGTTCAAAAAGCCATCTAGGTGCTTGAAAAAATGGTAACCAGTAGGTGACAGGTCAGGCGAATACGGAGGTTGAGGAAGAACTTCACACTTCAACTCTGCTAATTTTTTTACTGTTTCTTTCGCAATATTAATATTACACCACGTCTATTGACTAATGCCGACTGTTGAACACGCAGTTCTTCGTCCATTATATCAATTTCCCGACAGTATGTCCAAGTTTGAACTCGTACAAGTATTATAAATTATACGAATTTCCTTTTTCCCCATAGTGAACGAAAATCGATTTGAATCATGTATACTATACAATATTAATAATCTTATACACGTTCATGTACGAGATATGTACTTTTCAAATTGTACAACTTTTCAATCTTCCCATCTGTCGTGGAAAAACTAAACTACAAAGGCGGAAAGTTTCAAATGTGAAAAACGGTCATTTCAATTGCAACAACCTAATAGTTTATCATACGTACAACGTGGCTCCTGTCCGTGTTCCGCAGACAATTTGTAAGTTACCTCGGTGCTTCGTATCGGAAATTTTCTACACGCATATTACGTTTCACGACACAACCTGGTCTTAATTTATGCATCGTCGTACCAATGTACTTCCCAGCCAATTTCTCAGATATTTTGGCTCTTCTCATCAAGGAAGTATTCCTCCGTTGCAGTAAATTGTTACTTCACCGTAGTTTCATAGTAAACACGTTTCCCTCGGAGCTTGTACATTCGCCCTCCCCAACAGTGGAGCCCATATCCTAGGACAAACTCCTTCGGCGTCGATTATTTTCTCTTTATCCCACGGCACGAAGTCTCACGACTGCACGCGCGCAGTCGGTGCAGGCCTCCGTGCATCGTTGCATTTCCCCTTTCGATGGTGCTCCCGCGGACGCCCAAGCCTATCAGGCCATATAATGGACCGGGGAAACCCTGTGGCACGAAGTTGCGCCGGAAGTTCGCGGATGTTCAGCCGCGAGAAGCACTCGCGGTGCATCGATTCGCTTCTCGCCTCTGCCCCTGCTCTGCTCGTTATCGGAAAGTTTTCGCGGTGGCCCCGATTATTTATCGAACGAAAAAATCCTTATTTTTAGTCGCGGAACTTCGGATTCGGAGTTTAAAGTTCCGTGAACGCAAAGCACACACACACAGAGAGAAAGAGGGAGAACGGACGGTAACTGCGAGCTACGAGAAACACAGAGAAGGAGGGAGAGAGGAAAGGGTCAAAGGGCGCGACTACACAGGAGTTCGAAAGTCCATACTCGGATCGAGTATCACCGTAAAAGCGAGAGAGACCTCCCCCGCTGGTTTTTACCCGTGAAAATCGTAGGATCTCTCGCGGTTTCGTGGTCTCAAAGGCACAGAAGTAAAACGGCTTTCTTTTATCGAGCACCGTTTTAATCCCCGGGACACCGTCGGGATCGCTGCCCGCGTGCTGCAGGCGCGCACGCTTTTCGAGAGGTTCCTCGGGGAAAAAGAATAAACGCGTTCGCGGCACGTCATTAATTGTCTCCGACTTTCGAGAGGGAGAAACCCGAAGAGAGAGGAGGAGGAGGAGAAAATTCGTGTCGATCGGTCGGCGCGAGAGAGCGTGGTTCGAGTATCCTCGCAGACGTGGAACGAAAGGTTATTCACGGCGAGATCGCACGACGGAACAGGAAGCGATAATATTTCATTCGCGGGACTAGAATATCATTTTTCAATAGCGCAGCTTAGTCGGGAGTTATATCGACCGGCTATATCTTCGGAACGTTGCCTTTCGTTTTTCCTCCATTTCTCATTCCGTCTGCTTTTTTCTCCCCTTATCCACACTCTTTCTCTCTCTCTCTCTCTCTCTCTCTCTCTCTCTCTCTCTCTTGGCCTCTGTACGCCATCTTTCTCCGCGACCTTCCCACCGATCTCTCCGATGCTTTTTGTCGTCGAGTTTGTCTGGGTGGTCCACGCGTGGCTTCGTACACCGTGGCGAGACAGTTATGGCCGTGGAAAATGTTTGGTCTAGACCTTCGCAGAGAAAAAAACCGGTCGCACATTCGTTCGGAAGAACCGGAATCTCGCGCTATAATTTTCTTGAAAATATCGATGCGGTTCGAGAGTCAAGAGAGAAAACCTCTTGAATTCTATAAAGTTCGACCCGTTCGCGCAGCGCGTGCGAAATTCTTTTCACGCTGACCATTACTTCCCGTCCGCCCTGTACGTGAGCAAAAGCGGCCGGAACGAACGTCGGCGGAGAGGACGTGCTTGTCGCGCGCGGTAAATTCTCGATGCAAATGAGGCGGGGCTGATACGCGCGATATATAAATCCGAAAAACCCGGCGGATATTTATGTCTATTATCTGAAGACCCTCCGAAAACGCTTTAGCCCCGATTCCGGGGGCGGGTCGGGGTTCCTCTTTCGGGTTGCCGGGCGCGTTACGCTCGTGATCGGCATCGGAATCGTCGTTTCCTCGAAAAAGCGGTCGTTATCGGGTTTCCGGACACACTCTCCGACAGAACGGTTCCTCCCCGAATCGAGTTATAACAGGATATCAGGAATTAATCGCGACCGGGGGTACGTTCTTCGAGAGATCGTTATCCCGAGGATCGTGAAAACATGGGGAAAAGAGAGAAAAGCGAGAGAGAGAGAATCAGAACTCTCTCTCTCTCTCGAAATTGTACCAGGAACCAAGTCGATCCGTCGTTCCCTGTCGAAGGGGTGCGTTGCTCGATTGTTTCGTCGGGGCGAACCGATCGAACTCCGTCGGTTCGCGATCGAACGTTTCGCTCAGGCTCGTGGAAACCGAGCTCTAATTAGTATAGCGCGAGCGCGCGGAGCCCAGCTAGTCGCTTTAATCGCATGCTTCCTATCACCCGAAACGAGTTTCTCGAAGGGCGATCACGCGAAGTCTCGAGGTCTTTAACGCGTCGTGAGTGTTAACGGCTGGCTGACCGAATCGCGGACTGAAATTACGGACTCTCTCGTTACAACAGGATCGCGAGCTCGAGAGAGGCTTGTTTCGAGTTACTCGGAAAGCTTCCTGGCCTCGGGGAAACCCACCCACTGGAGAACGACGGCGGTCGCGTTTCTTTACGCGAACGACGACACGCGACGTCGACGCTCATTAAACGGAGAGAAAAAAAAATAATAGCAGAGTTTACGAAGACACACGTACGAACGACAACATACACACGCCAGCGCTGGCAGGGGTCGCGATAATTCGATTTCGAGCAGAGGGGCGGGGTCGTAGTCGAAACGCTCGACTACTCGCCTATCTTATCTCGTTACGATAAACGAAACGGGGGAAGAGGCGTGGGCGCGGCTCGAACGCGCGGAAAATTCGCAGGCCCGCGTTATCGGTGGAAACGCGTTCGACCGGGCGCACAGCAGCGCACCGGGGCCGTTTTTCGCGATAGCAAAAAACTACGATCGACCCCGCGGTCTCCGGTCGCATAAAGGTACGTTAATTAACGCGGCTCGTCCGCCCGGTGAAATACGTTCGATGACGTGGCATTGGCAGGTCGGATACGGGTTGGCAAAAGAATCGAAACGTTTAACGGTCGCCAGAGTTTCGAGTCGGCCGATCGAGCTCGGGGCCGGTCGAACATCGCGTAGGCCAGGGAGCTAGCAGCCACTCTCGGTCGATCCTCTCTCTCTCTCTCTCTCTCTCTCTCTTGCTTCCACTCCTTTCATTCTCTCTCTATCTATCTATTTCGCTCTCCAGGTCGCCTCTGTTCTCCTGTGCCACGTTCGGCCGGCTATCGAGCCACGTAGCGGCGGTGTTCTCGTGGTGGTCGCGCGAGGTACTTCGTGCGAAGGAGTGGTTTTCAACCCCTTCCGCCCTTCTTCCTCCTACCGATCCTCGACAGCTCGAACGAGCCTTGGCCGAGAGCCAGCGTATTCATTCCAGAAACTAGCCCCCCGATCTAAGGGGCCAATTATTTAATCAATTCCGCCCTCTTAGCGGTCCGGTATAGAGCAGATAGGCTATTCGGGGCTACGGAACTGCCGACGACGACAGCGGCGGTGTCGACTATTGAAATCACGATCCCTTACCCCCGACCCTCTCTCCCCTTTCCCTCTCGCTCCCTTTTCGTAGCTCATTGGCTCGCTCGCGAGGGAGCGAGCGATCAGACGAGAGACCAGGCCCCCAAAGACCCGGCCCGGCGGTCACGCTCCCAAAAGTGCGCCCATTGTTTTCACAATGCCAGCGCATCGGTCTTCGAGACCCTCCGCCCACCAACTTTAACCCTACGCTGCCACGGACGCGAGCATTCCCACTGTGAATCTTGCCTCGCCGCGATCTTGTGCCAAGTTTTGCCGAATCCTCGCTCACGATAAGCTACCGCTATCGGTCTCCGCGCTGCGCTTTACTGGGTACACTCGCTCGCGGTAATATTCGAACACTTTTTCCCGCGGTATCCTAGAAATATTTCTGTTCTTATGTTTTTCTACCTGTTTCGAATTCAAATACTTATTAATGTATCTCTAGGAAGTATCTAATCAATCTTATCTCTCCCTTTCAACCCCTTAAATTTTTTTATCCCGTCCATTACAATTATGGCGCTCGATCACTCGTTAACGGTTGCTACGCCGAAAGATCAGTTTTCGCCTAATGCGTCAAACCCAAAACGCGTGTCTCCTAATGCGTCCAAAAGTACAGAGTTCCTAATGCGAGGCAGAGGCCTAATGCGTCTATAAGAGAACAAATGTCGTCTAACACGTCCAAGAGAGCCCTACGCGTAATCAATCGTCTGTACAGTCCTTGTGTTTGCAAAGTAGTGGAGAAGCTTACAACTTCATCGCTAAAATAAATGAACTGTTTACATCGCCGAGAGTCTTGCAGATTCTTCGCGCGAACACTACCCTTAACGAACAGCGTAAAATTAACAAAGAAAAATGCTACAGGTACTACTTCCACTTCGATTCGCCGAGATATCCGAAACATCAAACCTCGCAAACCACTAACAAAGTCGGAGAGGCTTGCCCCCGCATCTTCCTAACGGATCACAGCACCGAATCGCTTCAAAGCAGTCTCGCAGCCGGCGGTATCGTCACCCGCCGAGCATAAATATCGAAAATAGTTCTGGTATCGATTGGCCGTGCGCATCGAGCTGCCCCCCCCCCCCCCCGCGACTGCGGAACGATATCAATTTATTTATTTATCTGCCGGCGGCAGTCTATCGAAAACGGTGGCGGAAAATATGCGAGGAGAATAGTCTATCATAAAGCATCGGTGGCATCGAGAGGGAACGGGAATAAAGGTGAACGTCAGTCGTAGAATCGGCGAGACAGGGACCTTCGACGATGCTCGTGGATCGATACTCGTTCGAACGTTACGCGGCGTTTTATCGTCTAGGTGGCTGGAATCGGTCCGAAGTAGTTTTCCAAATAATAACGCAGACGGCCGAAGGGAGTACGGAGAAGGAGCCGGTAGAAAAGCTAGAGAGGAAAGTGTGGGAAGAGGAGAAGAGGTGGAAAGAGAGGACGGGAGGTTTAAGAGCAATTGCATCGGGGCCGGGAGCGCCGCGAAGTCACGAATTTGTGCAGGCTGCCTCGTGTTTCCGGCGTCCACGCCAATGCCGTAGATCACGATCCCCCATGAGAAACCCATCCTCTTGACCGCGTCCACCCGCAGCCAAACCGTTCGAAGCGGCCGGACAGCCGGACGTTAAACGTGATTTCGGGCTCGCGCCCGCGATTCCACGAAATTAATCCGGTTCGGGGCTATCGATTCCCTTTCCTTTCCTCGTCCGGCCATTTATTTTCCATCGGGACCGCGCCGAGCCGCGGCAAAATTTAATCGAAATCGTTGGTTCTCGCGACGCGGAACCGCTTGCCCACGGTACACACACCGTTTTCTGCCTGCTGCTACTCGCGCGTCATCCTCGCGGCGTGTCCGCGTCGCGGTTCCGCTCGGCCTCCGAACATATACGCTCGTTCTCTCGCTCGCTCGCTCGTGAACGGCTGTAAAGATTGAAAATACCACGACCGGGCCGATAATAAAAATTACAAGCGGGTCTCGTTCGCCCGCACGCCAGCTAGCCCGATCGATCCCCGCTGCGCTGCGCCCTCGCCGAACTTTTATTTACGCTTCGCTCGAGAGCGCCGTTAATTATTGCCGCGAATGCCCCGACGAATCGTAACGTAGCCGCCGTTGCCAGTTTCCCCGTGAATTATTCCGTGTCGTTCGAAAACATGACCGGACCCCGGAACCCGGCCGGAACGCTCTCTCGATCCTTTTTCACCGCCTCGATTATACACGCGTCCGCCAGTTAGCTCGCGCTTGTTCCCGCGACCACCCCTCCGCCGCTCGCTTTTACGAATCCTCCGCGCGCTCTCCACTTAACCGTTCGTTAATCTTTAATCGCCCGATACACTCCGGGGCCCCTCCACTGATTTTCCCACCGCCAACGCGATCGCCAAGCTCGCGGAAAATCATAATTTTCCGGTATTATCGCGCGGGACTCAATCGTTAACGCTTGCCGGGAGTTTAAACTCCGGGAATAAAAGGGAGTACCAACGCCACGGTCGGATTCGACGCGTTCTACAACGGTGTGCATTATCTCCGCGTGCAAAAAAATTTGGCGTTTATACGCCGACCTATTCCCCCGGGGAAAGTTCGAGTCGTGAGTTTTTAATTAGGCGCGCCAGCGAGTTGGGATTTTAAAACGTTCGGGGATCGCGTAATGGCTCTACTTGATCTTCGGCGATCGGGGTCACTGAGGTCTCCGACCACGAATAACGATGGTCATCGAAAGATCCCGTACAAAATTGAAAATTAGTTACGAGACGTGTCTACGCGGATTCCCGCGATCGTTAAACAATCTTCGAGGGTTCGATTTTCCGAGACGCGAGTTCGCGGATGAATGCGCTTTGTCGGCTCGCGCCTTATCGCCGAAAACGCATCGATCATTCGCAGACGCGCCTCACAGAATGCCGCGGAAGCTTTTTTGAACGTTGGGAAGAGACGTTACGTACGGACAGTGGCAATAAATTACGAGGACGCGATGCAACGGGGACTAAACGAGCCTCGATATTTCACTGTATTATACAACGGAGGAGTGGAGAAGAGTTCGAGCGCGGCTCTTAAAGAGGTTGTGACGGTTCACGGTATAAATCAGAGTTTAAATGCGGCGATTCACGGAGATACACCGTTCTACCTTTGGCGAGAAAGGATCTCCCTCTTGGCGGCGAGGGAAAAGAGCGAGAGAGGAGTCGACGTATTCAGCGTTGCTTCATAGCAAACGCAGCGAGCAGCTGAACAAAAACCGCCGGGAGAAGGAGAGGAAGAGAGGGAGCCGGAGTGGGCCATTTCTATAAAATGTGTGGAATCGTTCTCATGAAATAAGCTGAAATTAGATCTCTGGTCGGAAGCTTATACTCGATCGTGCTACTCCACACTGGGCACAGACTTTATTAACGGTACATCTGGTTTGTCAAATAAAAAATTATCATAATAACACTGAATTTCTATGGGGGTAGTTTCAACAAATCTTGACACTCTTGTTCACGATTGACAATTAATTTAGAAGTCACGTTTAGGAGTTGGAATTTGAATTGCAACATGAAAAAAGGGAGAAGAATTGCACAGGGTGAAATTTGATGCAGCGGTGCGTCGGTGGGTGGTCCCGATGAAAAATAAATGGGGACTCGCGGAGGGAGCGTACGGTCGTCGAATCGGTGGAATCGGCCGGCACGGCGAAAGTAGCTCGGGCCACACGCTCAAGCTCTCGCGCTCGCAACCGTGATCGCGATACGAATCTCTCTCTTTGGCACGCTCCTCGTGGTCGGTATATAGGTCAGCTATGTTACGTGCGGATCGTCGACCGCGATGTCGACGTGCTTTCGCGGTAATGGCGGCGATACCGTGGTCCGTTTAAATATCTGCTCGCCGGTTCTTCCTCTCACGTCTTCTTCCTCTTCGACACGGTCGTAGGAATTTCGAATCGGTCGCGACAGATTCCAGGCTTTCAGCGTCGTCCCAGGCTGTTGTTCGCTGGCTTGTCGGCGGTCTACCCACTCGTCTCGATTATGTGCGACACGGTCACTGACCGCTGTTTCCCCACGGCGGGACGACAGAATGCTCTAAACGCTCCACATTCGTCCAACTCTCATCTGATTATTTACACGTCGCGATATTTCTCTTTGGGAAATTCATCCTGTAGGAATATTCTTCGGGGAGCTTCTACGCTTCGATTGTGGCGTATTGGGTTCAATAATTTGGCTCTAATACTTCTAACACTTTCTCTCTACTGTCATCGCTCTTCACTCACACTTCTGACCTCACAGCCCTTACGTTCGTTCCTTTTATTCATTCTCATTCATCCTCTCTTGCAGTCTTTCTCTCTCTGTTTCTCTATCAGGCTCACGTACACCCTGCGTTTGGCACCCCTAGCCACTCGACGCTTGTCATTAACAAGGGAAGGACCCCAATGTCCGACTTCCATTTCGATAATTTTTTGTGAGACGATGGTATATGGATCCCTAATGTTGTCTGCAAAATATTAGGTGTAGTTAGTCAATACTTTTAACCCTTTGCACTCGGTTGTCCCCTCTGAGGCACCACTAAAAATTGCTGTACCATTATTCAAAATATTGTTTACACTATTAAATATATCGGTATCTAATCAATTATATTAAACATTTAGTTATTGTATGAGGTACTATACCAATTTCATATCTACAAAATGTTAAAAATCACAAAGAATGAAAATATTCTAGATCGGAAAGAAAGTTAAAATAGCTCCGAATGCAAAGGGTTAAAGATATGAACAATTAATCTTTCATGCAGCTCAAGTTTTCAGAGTTCCGTGTAAGCAGGTTGCGCGAAAGTTCAATTGTTTATATCTTTAAAACTATTGAGCAACTACTCCTAATATTTTGCATACATCATTAGGGATCCATATATCATCATCTCACAAAATATTATCAAAATCGAAGTCGGACACTTGGGATCCTTCCCTTGTAAGACCCAAACACACTCTTCCTTCACACCTCGCACAGTGCGGCGTTAGTACTGTTAGTACGTTAGTTATTTTGCAATATTTGGCTGCATGTTGCCCATCAGATGAAGCTGCAGTCACGCCGGCGTACTAGCCTCTCCGACGGGCAACATGCAGCCGAATATTGTAAAACCATTGCTCGGAAACGTAAAAGAAGGACTTTTGAGGCAAACAGCGCCCCAGATTAATCTTTCATCTAGCGATTTTGATTACTAAAAAAATCGAGAAATCAGAAAGTGGAATCCCGGACCCTTGCAATCCTCGCGTACGTATACGTGGTCTAGCGGTGTGTGAGAGTTCACGCGCGAGCGTCGTCTGTTCGAAAAGACTCCCTTAAGAATAATATTTACCACCGATAGCAACCGCGTGTGACAGCGAGCTAGGGATAGCGGCACGAGTCCGGCGGCAGGGATATAATCCACGACCGTGAAACGTGGAGCACCGCGTTGCTCGCCGTGGAGCCTTTAAATCGACAGGCTCGGGGACAGGCAAAGCCGATGGCCGTCGAGGGCAGGGGATTTTTCAGAGGCGGGAAGATGCATGGGCGGCTGTTCGCGAAGAAAAATGTCGAGGGCGCGCGGCCTCGATCCGAGAGTTATCGAGGAGCTGCCCTATCTCGGCCGAAGAAAAAAAATCGGTGAAACATTCAACTAATAGGTCGACGTCAGGGGAGAAAGATCGGGACGGTTAAGGGGGTTGTGTGTTCTCGCTCGCTCGCTTGTTCGTTCGCACGCGTTCTCTCTTCGTGTCGCGCGCGCGTGTGTTCCGGAGAGAGCGCTGGCACGAACTCGGAGATAGAGCAGGAAATCCGATACCCCGGCTTGCGTTATTATACGCCGAGTTACGGCAAGATTGTTCCGCGAAGTTCATTTACATCCAACGACGACGACGGTGCGTCGAGACGCTCGAGAGAGAGTACCGTATCGACGTCGCATCGACGCAGCCGTTAACGAACCACGAGAACGTCGACTATCCTTCTCGCAAGCAATGCCGTGGTCCTTACTGTGGCCTCTGGACGTCCTCCAGGGCACGGAGGCCACGCCTACTTTATTATTTCTCGACTGAGGGAGTTCGTATCTTTTTATTTACTTCTGACGTTTGATGTGGACGGAGTCTCTGGGATGAGAAGCTCGTTGGCTATGAAATTGTATGGTTTTATTATATCCTGTAGACTAACTAGAACATTCTATATACTTTACGACGATGTTAGCGTCTGTTATAATCAATATTCCGTGGATTAAGAGCGCTAAGCAAGCAAGGACCGCAGTACTCGAGCGAAATCGGGTTTCGGATTGCCCACGAGGCGTTCCGCGCGACGCCACACGACTCGACTCAATCAGCTTCTTTCAGGAAACATCAGCGACTCGCAGTACATCACATACATGACAAGTAAGTATGAGGCGTGGTGCGCGACCACGACCGCGTTTAGGCGATCCGACGCGCGCGTGCGACGGATTTATCGAAGGCCGGTGTAAGCAAGGAAAAGAGAGACAGGAAAAGAGAGGGTGTACAGCACGACGAGGAGGTGGAGGGTAAAAAAGAAACGTCGTCGTCTCGACGTCGGCCGTCTCGAGGAGTTTCTTTTCCGGGCGGAGATCTATGTTTCCGTGCGTTTCGAGAGGCTCGTTAGGCTGTCCCGGGTGGAAGAAACCGCCGTAAATCGGCCCCCGCTTTTCGAGAGCGGGTGCTCGATTTCGCCTGGATGACCGACCACCCCGGATCTAAATTTCAAATCTGCTAATGTGTATTTTTGCGCCGTGGGGTCCGCGAGCCTCTTATCGGTGGTCGTCGAGAGGGAGAGAGAGAAAGATGACGCTTTGAATTTCAGATTTGCCGCGGGCGCAACTCGTGTCGACGGTGGCACACGACGAGAGAGAGAGAGAGAGAACAACTTTTGAAAAGCCTCTCTCCCTCTCGCTCCGTCCAACGTTTGCTGCGCTTGTGCGCTGTCATTTGTTTCCCACACCCCTGTGTTCTTCCGTGTACCGGCCGCCGCCGATCTACGATATCTAGCGCATTTTATTTATGGCGGCACGGGTTACGTATCGGAATTGATTCCGTGATTTATTCCTGGACCATTCCTCGCCCGCGGACGGTCGATACCCGGCCAAGTGCCACCCGACGCCAACGACTACGAATCGAATTTTCATCAGCCTGTTTTTCCCTCAAAAACACCGTCAGTCTCGCACGAAACGTCGCTCCGCCCAGCGAGATGGAGCGGCTACGCGAAAACGGCCCTGAGATTCGTTATTCCTTATGTCGATACTCGGATACAACGGTAGCTGATTTGTTTTTAAACATTCTTTTCTTCGGTGTCCTAAATGTGTACGTAAGTCGATACACAGAAGATTGAAAGGGAAGAACTTCTTCTGGGCAAGTATTCGAATGGTTTCCGTGTGGCGCGACGCGTGAAACGCGAGAGCCCGTGTCCAGGGAAGAGCTCGGAAGGGTGCATGATCGCGAATAGGCAGGTCCCGTGGAATTGCGCGGCTCCGGTTCGATACGTATGCAAAGCGACCGCGTTTAACCAACTTCTCGCGGAGAATTTCCATTAGTCGAGAAAGTCCAAGCGGTTTCCGGGGACAATGGCGAGGATGCGCGCCGGTTTCGGTGAACCGGGTAACGCACCACCGACTGCTTCGCAGAGGTACACACCCTGGTAACGGGTAGGAGCGCGGAGATCGAGTCGTCGAACGATTTCGAATCAACGCGTCTGGTAGGGCGGATAATTCAATTTGAATATGCATGCGTACCGCCGGCAGCGGCCCCGAAAATCCGTGAGACGCGCACCCCGTTAAATCCGCGATTATTCGCGCGCCTGTTCGCTACCTTTCCCCGATACGCAACCCGGTACACCGATACCCCCACACACCTACTTCCTCGCGGCAACCAACACGTCCCTTTCTACGGGGCGGTTTTTACCGACTCCCCTCTCCCTATTTCTCTCTCGCGGGTATACACACCCCAATTATACCTCGACTGTAGAACCACCTTCCAGTGTTCCCATCATTTCATAATTTTCAAGTCTTCGAGGAAGACGACCGGTCAGCTTCTTTCTGTACGATGAATGTTGACATCCTCATATTTTTGTAGTCTAACCACTCCTTTGTTTGTCTTCACGTATGAATTGAGGCGTTATACTGAAAAAATGAAATTGTCAGTCTCGATTTCTTCTGTAAATGATATTAAGACCATCTCCAACAGCTCCGTATATTGTGTCGAATTCATCTTATTATTAATTCGACAGATTAGTGTTTCCCAGAATTCTGAATGCATTAGGTTGAAGGGAACGTTCTGTCGCATTTTCAATCAGCAGAACAACAATATTAAACATGTATTTCAATCCAACCTGATACAAGTGAGGTGATCAAGTCAGATGTCTCAGAAAGTGCAACCAACAGGCCACAATCTGTAAATTCACCTGCTCCTCCCTATCTCTACAAACGAAACTCTCATCCTCTATACCAAAAAGCGGATGAAGTGCGTGGACCAGACAGCTTGGTCCCGCCATTGGCATGGCAAACATTGTCCCCAGTCTACACGCCGCGCCGGTTCAATCCAAGAAACGATCCTGAGGTCGAGAGGGTGCTGTCCTTTAGCCGGTACGCAGATTGAATCGGAAAGGGTCGTGGCTCTCCGTGGAGAAACGCTGGCAGTGGTGGGTACGGTTTGGGTTAGGTGAACAGGGCCGTCTGAGTGGCCATTTGGCATTCGGTCGTAAGAAACGGGACCGTACGAGCGGTCTCGCGCGTGGGTGTCGATAAATTGCGGCGTGTAGCGTAGGTCAGAGAGGCGGAGTTCAGGGGTTCGCGCGCCTATCTCTCGCTCTTAAGAGGGTCTCCACGGGTCTATAACGACGAAGCGAGAGAGAGAGAGGGAGGAGGACGTAGCAGGGGTTGGGGTGGGTCGTGCCGGGTAACGCCGGCGGGTCTGCGCTAAATTTATGCAAATGCATGCCGGCAATATTCTAAATAAGTAGCTTCACCCGTGGCCCCGTACGTCTCGCGGCCGATATCTCGACTGGAGTCTCTCTATCTCTCCCGACGCGCGGCGGCCAAGTAAATTCAACTCGTGGAACGGGGCGCGTTCGCTCGCTCGCGCCGTCTGCTCCCGACGACTACGAAACTACGACGTTTCAACGACTTTCGTGGCGAGGATCCAAAGAGGCCCGGGCCATTGAGCGTCGTCGACTCTGCGCCGTGTCGCGGCCGCGTAAATTTTGTTCCGGGGAAACCGTCGGCGAAACCAGAGGGCCCCCGCCGTGTGTACGCCTCTTTGAAATTTTAACCCGACGCGAGTACGGTACGTACCCGCGACCGAGAGACGCATTCGACCGTCCGAGGAGAGCACTCTCTCGTATCTTGTTTTCGCTCCGAGCCGGATAAGTCCGGTCGAACGGTGCCGCTGCCGCGCTCGTAACTGGCTTTTAACGCTAATAGTACTCTCAGACCCATTTAAAGAGCTTTTACGTAACGGAGAAGAACGCAGGAGAGTTTAGTGCGTTCCGTGCTTGCTCTCCCGCGATCTTTTCACTTCCGGAACAACCCCGCCCCGGTGCTTCGCAAATTAAATCCACCGAATTTATTTTTACGTTTCCATCGACCTCGCGCGTTTTACGAGATCCACGACAGCGCTTTCGCATTCGCTTCAACTCGACGAATATTTTTCTGCATTCGATGACGGATGCTGTCCGACCCGTTTCCTCATGCTGAAGATTTATAAACGTCCACTTCCGTGTTTAGAACCGCTGAGAAAACAGTATGTCTTTCAACAATTATTATATTATCCGGATATCGATTAGAAGCCACGGATTTGCGTCTGGAAAACGCGATCGCGGAGGAAAGTCGAGAGTGTTCCCGAGGTGAAAACGCGAGATTAGAAAAGGGTTCTATAGAACAGGGTAACGGGAGTAACTGGTGAGGGGGGTATGGGCGTCGGTGACGAGGACGCCGACGCCAGGTGACACGCCACCCTAATCAGCACTCGGGGTCTTAAGGCGGTTAATTGCGCTTCAATTAGCCGCTCTTACCGAGACGCGGGCGCGCGACTTTCTTGCTCGCCGCTCGCGAGGAACTTTCGCAATCGTCGGCCACGCCGTGCAATTAGCCGGCGAGTCCTCCCGTGCATTAAGACGACCCGTAAAAACCGCACGGAGATGTACGGCTGGAAAATTACGCGAAGATAAAGTCCAAGTTATACCGTCGTTAGAGAGTGACGGGTTCCGCGGGTCTTTCTTCCCGCAACCTCGAATGCTCTCGTGGTACAAATTATTACCCGGCGATTATCGCGCCCTTAGGCGAGTGTATTACATTTTTTTATTTAACTCTCGGCACTCGTGTGGTGACCCAGAGTCGCCACTAAAGATTACCATTATTGAAAGTATTGTTTACACTGTTAAATACGTTGAGGTATCATGTCAATTTCGTATCTATGTACAGAATCTATGTATCATATCGATGTACAAATATCTATGTACAAATCTATGTATAAAAAGAACATGTGGTGCCATTTAAAAAAGCATTTTCTCAGATTTAAGAATGTGCGAACATGTAGCTCACCAAGTACTGACAAACTTTTGTCTAAAACATTTTCTAATTGCACTACCGGAAATGCCTAAAAGTGGTGACATAACTTAACGGGTACACCCTGTATACTGGAATTATATTCCAGGTCGGAAGGAGCGTTTAATTTTCGAGTGAAAATAGCTCCGAGTACAAAGGGTTTATTTCAATTCGTGCAAATGACGATGGTATTGATTTTTCGCGAAATATTGTTGGCTGACATTGTTGAAAGATCCGCGTGGTTTGTTTCAATTAAAAGTTGTCTCTGTCACATTCCAGAAGCGTACAACATTAATGATTCCACTGTCCTTTATTTTGGTAGTCGATATTCAAGATATTATAGAGTCTGTGCGCCGAAATCAATCTTGGAAAAAATTCGGCGGAAAATAGCCGGCCCGTGTAATCGACGTTACGAGAACCCGTGACAGATCAAAATACTTGACCCCGTCCCTTTTCGATCTGCGAGTCGACGAACGAGCATGCCCCAACGGGTCCGACGAGATTTTGATATGGGTCAGCGCCGGTGAATGGTGTCGCTCGCGATTGCCGTGATTTCGGCGGTCGCGCGTGTGTATGTGTGTGTGTGTCTTCTAAAAGGATTCCCGATGCGTCAAACGCGAAAACAATAACCGGTTACCTGGAGCAGCTGACGTAGGGCACACGAGACTACTTCGGACGCGCCTACTCGCTCGTATGCTCGCTCTCTCCGCTCTCGAGCGGTTAATCCGAAAATCGATGAGCGCTTTCCCGAATTCGCGGTCCGGTCTAGGCCGAGGCTCGTTCCGCGGCGAATATGAAATTTCAAGATTTCAATTCCGGATTGCGGGCCGCGTTTAATTGAATTCCGGGATTTTTAACGCGACCGTTTGACGACCAGCTCGCGGCCTCCCGACCGCGATTCGACGCTCCGCGAATAATTGCAATCTACTCCCCTTTGGAATTGAAGCGTCCATTACGCCCGCGACTTTGCGTCCGACCGTTGTCGTTCTGCTGCGCTCCCTTCATTCCCCGCGATGAACTCGCTGCCAGCAGATTGCTATTCTCGACGGGATAATTAATGAATAGACTGCGGATCTCTGTGCAAAATAAAAATTGTGTTGATTGAAATAATTTTAGTCCGATCAAAATAATACTTCATCATCAAATCCGCATTCTAATAATATATATTCGTGATGGAGAAATTGGGGCGAATCTTATAAATGCTTCATGCCTGTGAATCTTTATTATCGCCTAATATGCTGAAACATGTCAGTAAATAAATAATTGAATGGTCTTCTTTGCTTCTTGCAGGAGCATTCAGAAAAACATTATTTATACTCGGCGCATGCATTAATCGAACAATTTTCCAGCATCTGGGACAAGAACTCCGTAATTCAGGCGACAGAAGGCTAAATTTCGCAATGAATTCCCGTCGATGGGTATAAAAAGATTAATAAGTGAGCACAGTTCTATTATCGCAGTTTCGCTACAGGCGAACACAGATATTTTCGATCGGTTTTTATCTGTGCTCGGATCGACGCTTCTTCCATCGGGGCTCGAACATAAACCTAACGCGAAACCGACTGGCAGCGGGTTAAACGGAGAGCGAAAAACCATTTCCCGGTGTGGCGGGCGCTGCGAGTAACGCGACGCGAATAGCAGGGAGAGCGCGAGCTCGTGGCGTTTTATTCGGTTCTCGGATTTCCTCGTTTCGCGGAGCAGATTTCGTAAGGAGAGCAGCAGAGCAGCAGCGGCATTCGGCATTGATTCGAAATGCTCTGATCGATCTCGCTCCGACTCGGGCGTCGTTTCGTGTCCGCATCGAAATTCGATTCGCGCGACGTGCATCGGCCACGGAGAGAATGCGGAGCCGCGACTTTGAAATTCCTGAACCGCGACGCCTCGTTCTGCACATCCCACGAGAGCAAGCGGCGCGGACTCGCAGGCTCGCGAGAACCGCATCCGTGCGGTCGCATCGCCGGACGAATGCCCGGCGCACGCCGATCGCGCGCGAGCCACTTTTATCGGCGGAGAATTTCCGATTTCTATCCCGGGAACGCGGAACCGTGATTTTTGAACGGCGTCGTTAACCCGCTCGGTGCAAAGTGTACGCGCCTAGATGAAAAAGATCGGTGAACTCGACTTTTCTCATGTCTGTCACTTCCGGCTTGGTTACTGACGAGGAGAGTGCAAGCTCGACGAGTCTCAAATTTCATTGAAACTTTGTGCAGTTAGTGATCTCGTTCTCCTGTTAACGTTTATACCGCATTATAGGCGCAGATACTCAATAGTTTTAAAAATACAGTACATTTTCTATAGACGCGAAGGCCTCGAGGGGAGTTCTTCGCATCTATCGCATATGGGTACCGATTTTTTGAGCTTCAAAGGCCGAGCCGAACGTAGAGAACGACAGCACGTGTAAAGAGAGACCACGGCAACTGTCGCTGTCCTTCCTTGCGTTCGAAACTCTCATCATTAGACTGCGGATTTTTATGCATTTATGGCTTATGAAAACGTTCAAAAAATGCTACAATATAAAATTCGTTAAAACTCGGTAAGATTTTCATTTGTTTTGGATCTACGAAGGCTGTTCCCATTAAAAATAGTATTTTATTTAATGCCACTTTCTTAAAATTTGTCTATAAAAATTGAAAATTGCATAAACATCCGCAGTCTACTCATCATCGATTAAACCCCTCGGTACTGAACAATATTTTTGGAGATATTCGTCTGTAACGCTTCCTAATGTTCACCCTGTATATTCAAGGTAATGAAAACCTTTAATTATAAATATCTTAAAAACTATTGAGTATCTGCGCCTGAACTGTACAAAGTTAAATAAAATCTGAGACTCATTGAGCTTGCACTTTCCTTATGAGTGAATGGTAAATGGCTGCATAAAATCGCTGTATGCATATGTCAGTGTCTAATCAATTAGTAAACGTTTGAGTATTGTATGAGGTATTATATGGTGGTAGAAGTCTTTGGAACTTGGTGTCGAATTCGATGGGAAAGCGATCGGCCGAGTCCTCGACGCTGAGAGGAACGTACCTCTCAATTCAACTACGGTGATAGAGACAGCTTTCCTTGACCGAGTCGGTTCCCGACTCTATCGTTTTTATCCAGCTGCCTGAAACGATAAAAAGAAGAAGGGAGGGCGTTGTACGCGATTCCAGCGAGAGCCGCGTACGCAACGGGACACAGGCCGTGGCAAGCAATAATACTTAAACGCCAATAACGGTCCTCCGGCATATAAATTCAATTTCACGGTTCGCCGAGGAACGGTGGAAAATTTTCATTATTAAATCCGAGCGGCCGCGACCGACCGGCCGGATTCTATTCTCCATTGTTGGCGCATTGTGCTCGAACGAACCCGGTATGAAACGTACCCGCGAATCGAGCCGGGGACGCGTGACTTCGCTGTTCGATCGCTGATACCCGCTCCACGCTGATCGCCAAAGACCAATCGGCTACGAAAAGATTGCGACGCGCCCCGATCATTAATATTTGATTCGACGCGGATTTTTGTATTCAAGCCGTCATTCTATAAAAAGTGAATCGAGAACGAAGGAATAAAACTCTTTCGTAGGGAGCTTCTTCTCCGAGATAATTCGCTTCGGAAGATTTGCGCCCGAGGCGGTGAATAGAAATGGGCTGATCATTGTTGGTCGTTTCCACTTCGCTCGGAGATACACGCGTGTTCGATCATTAAACTGCTGATTTTTATTTGTAAAATAAAAGTTGGCTGCATCGATTGCAAGAATATATGAAATATGATATTTTTCGAATTGTTATGCAATGTTGAATTTCATGTAATTCGACTGATCTTTCCATGTAGAATCGCTCTCCGAAATGTCTCTGTTTGCACGGTCACATGACCCGTTTTGTGTGATGTTTTGAACCGATCGACCGTCGACCAGTTATCAATCCCCATGCAATCAATGTAATTAGTTTAATGAAACCGAAACTGGACAGTTGAATCGTTACCTTTTTCCCCGTGCCACGCGCGATATATCCCAATGGAATCGTATTCAAATATACATCCCGATCGATAAATTAGCTCTGAAATCAGAACAGTAATCCATCTAGCCCACATACGAGGAAAGCTCGTCGATCGTTCCCTGTATACACTTTTTAAATTTACTTTAACATGGTGGAATCACCATTTGCGAGGTTGTACATCGATTTCCACTCCACCCTGTATATCTCCTTTCGTAATACACGTGTTCCGAAGCGTCCAACACGTTCGAAACACCGTGGATAGTGTCCCTCGTCGATTCCAGCACCGAGGATACCATCTGCTAGACAGAGTTTCACCGAACAATTCCTCGAAGAAACTTAAGACGACTCTCTTTTCCCGTCTCTGTCTCTCCGGATTCGGTTCCCAGCCGTCACAAGCTCGTTTTCGGATATCGCTCGGGGGTATCTCGAGGGAGAGCGCGAAAAGCATCACCGTGTCGGTGGGATGGAACCGATTTTCGATGCGCTAAAACGCGAATAAGGTCCGCGCAATTATTTACGATAAACCAGCGCTCGCGTAATGTACACTCGACGCGGATGCAGCCGTGCCATCCCCGATTCGCCTCCGCGACCGCAGCCGTTGCCAGCTTCCATATCCACTCTCTCTCACTTTTCCCTCCTCTCTCTCTCTCTCTCTCTCTCTTTCCTCCTCTCTTCTCCCCGCTTCTCCGCGCCACCGAACGTCATCGTTCGTCGATGGGAATCCATCGCGCGTACATAAACCCCCGTGTTTACAATCGATGCCCCGGCAAAATGGCATCGACGCCGAACTCTCTCCCCGATTCCCTCTCTTTCTCTCTCTCCTCTAGTCGGCTCTCTTTCCCTCTCGCAGCCAGTTTGCACCTGTAGTCGCGGTTTCAGCCTGTACCCGCATCCACTTCGAACGCGCTCGACGTCCAGCAATACGAACTAGTCACGTTCGCGGCCTCGGAAATTTCCAAACGCTTTCGCGCCGCACGCCGCACGGCCCTCTTTCCAATTCCATCGCCGTCCTGGATCGTTCCAGCGATTGTTCCCTGTTTGCTTTGCTGAAAAAATGTGCCCGCGCCGCGACGCGACCCGATCGAATCCGTCGACCCGCGTGTCGATCGGCCTTATCGCTCGATAAAGGGATCAAGGAGCTACGGGGGACAACGCGTCCCCGGGAAAATCGTTCGCCAACGCTGTTTATTCGACCGTGCCTCTACAAAAAATATTGCGGGCGATGCCAATCTCTGTGTATCGGGAGGTAATCGATTAAACACCTCGGAGAAATCCTATGAAACCTGAGTAAATTCAATCCTGTTACTATTACAATGCGTATCAATCGCTGTTGAGTTAAATTAGGCTGAGAGTCGAAGCCACGTGTTGTTGAGAGAAATAAATGTTTACTCGACTTCTGTATCTTGCAATCGATGCAAGAAAAATTTTATTTCTCCGTACAGATCCGCAGTCCTATAATTGTTTTTGGGAAGAGCGTAAGCATAATGAGTAAATTCAATCCTGTTATTGTTATAATGCATATCAATCGCTGTTGAGTTAAATTAGGCTGAGAGTCGAAGCCACGTGTTGTTGAGGGAAATAAATGTTTACCTGGCTTCTGTATCTTGCAATCGATGCAAGAAAAATTTAATTTCTCCGTACTGATCCGCAGTCCTATAATTGTTTTTGGGAAGGGCGTTAATACAACGAAGTTTATAAATATCGTGACCGAGCTCGAGCTAGAAGTCGGAACGTTTGACAGGGTTTCTGGTCGAGGGAGCCGCGCCTTGATCGGTGAAACCGCTAGAATCGGCTCTGGAATATATTCGAAAAATCCATGGGCAGAGCGTGGCTCTCGTGGCGCAGCCCGGATCCGGGCGAGCTCGATTAATGCACCTGTTACGAACTATTTCGATATGATAATCGTGGCGCGCGCGGCCCGCCACAATGCGACCCGGCCGGATAGCAATAATCTCGAACGAGCGATTCGATCAAAAATTATCGACGGTTCGCCGATGGAATAATATTTACCTTAAATTGCGTTCCGAACAGGTCCCCGCCGCCCGACAGTTTTCGTGCGTGGCCGATAGATTAGCGCTTTTCGCGATCGGAATTTTCGAGTCGTACCCTGTTCGTGCCCTTTCCATATCAACCCCTATCCACCCTCGCACCCTGTACCACCACTCTCCCGCGCTGTAGTCTTCTATTTTGCAATAGACACGTTCATTTCGACGTTCGATCCTATCCAGGTATCGATCCGGAGGTTTTTCCTGGACAATCGAAAAGAGGACTTCGAACCTCGATCTCGTTCCACTCGATCTCCTTCTCTGTCTCTCGGTACTCTCTCACTCTCTCCTCGCACGATAAAATTTGTTTTCGATTCGATGGTCGGCGGCAGTCGGAAAACCGGGCGAAAAACCGAGGACCATCCACCCTGTACGAATCGATGGTCCATGGAAGAGTAGCCATAAACGATCCGTACGATCGCAAAGTTTCGAGACCAATTTAGTGCTTGGCCGGTAGTCGCGCTCCAGATAGCACGCCCCTTGGCCCGCGCCTTCTGTTTTCGCCGAATTGCCGACCGCCACGTCGAACCAACTACGACAAAGGAGCCAACCGGCGTTCGTACATCTTCGAACCGGGACGCCTCTTTATTCGAACGCGGAACCGGGTCCAGCTGGTCCCCCGGTCTCTTCGAAAACTATTCGCCGTTAACCCGTTTGCTTCGTTAGCCAGTGTATGCCAGCTATTTTCCTGGTCAGCGCGGTCGCAACCTCTGGAGAATGTTTGGAAACAGTCCACTAAGAATTCGGCACCGAGTCTGTAGGAAACGTGAATCAACTGTTACGCTATTACGACTCCATTGCTATTCAACATGCTTTAATCGATATTCTGGTGAGGATAGGGTAATCTCGGGATAGATGCACCAGTTGTTATTGTGGCAATTCGGGACGATTTTAATCTGTATTTAGCGTGTCATTTACGCTGAGGCGAAAGTATTCGGACACCCTTTAAAACAGAATAACTGTTTTATAATTGTTTCAAACGATCTGTTTTTTTATAATCAATTAGAAGCATTGGTTTACGAAATGATATGCAAAGAAGATTTTCGAAAAATTATAATTTACAAGGTTACATGCAAAAATAAAAAAGGCATTTTTTTAAACTTTTTTATTTGGGCTCTTAATGGAAATCAAAGTAGGGAAATAATCAACTAATATTTAAAAATGACTAGTAGTCTTTTTGAATGTTAGTCATAGCAAAATAATCATTAGTCCAAACTAATCGACAGTCAATAATCGACTAGTGAATACTAATTAATAATATTAATGTATGTTAATCGCACAATAGTGACTGATGCAAGAACACTGACTAATGGCTATTTTGCTATGACCAACATTCAAAAAGACTATTAGTCATTTTTAAATATTAGTCGATTATTGCCCTACTCTGATGAAAATTTAAAATATATCTTTTGTCGATCTATGTTAGTTATGTAAAACTTTTACTGATTTAACGTTACCTTTTATCAAAGAGATTTAAATAATCAATTCAACTATGCCTGTCTACACTTTCAGTTCTTTTTAATAAAATTTTTATAAACGGAAAAGAAAATGTGGTGCATGTATCCCGAGATTATCCTATCCAGAGCAGTTTCGCAATATTTTTAGAACATTAAAAATGGTAAAAGGAGCAATCTGAAACCGGTCGTTTGATCGGCGGTGGTAGGTTTCGTGTAAATAGAAGAACGTTTGTCCATTGTGCCGGTATAAATTTGAGATTTAGCAAAGTTGCGAGGCAGCTCGTATCCGGGAAAGTTTTGGTGGGAGCGATGGATCCCGGGCAGGGCCTCCGGCTCGTCTCGGCGTCGTTGAAAAATGATTTTCACGGTTGGAAGGGTATCGGCCCTCCTTTTCCGAGAGGCGTTACGGAGAAGCATCCGGTGGCTCGTGCGGAATTTTCTCATGGCGAGAGATGCATCTACTACGCGGTGGCTGGACGTACGCGTTTATTTAGAACGGTAGCTGGCTACAAGCGCGGCCGCATCAGAAGCACCTGCCGCGCCACGGCTGCCCAATGATAATTTATGATCGAATATTAAAGGGCCGGCCGATAAACAGCCGCGGGGCTCGAAACCTGCCTCTAAATCCTGGCTCGGGGGCTTTTCTTGCCCCGCGAAACCCACGACCCGGGTTACACGTAATTGGAGCTGGCAGTATTTCCTCTCTGGCCAAAGGATATTGCGAAATAGATCGTCGGATACGTGTCCTGCAATCGCCGGGACTAGACTTGGACGTCGCTGTTCTCTGTGATCCCTCGATCCCGTCAGTAATTCTTGTGTGTCGATCGTCGAGATAATTTCTGCCGGCGAATTCTGTCGGTAAAATGGCAATTCATTTAATAAAATGCCCAAATATGAACCACTTTTTGTTGATGTCATGTTCTAATTATTTTAGAGTGCTCTTTTTCCACCAAAAAATTACCAGTTGCAGATGCATGTCCTCCCTATAAGATTCTGGGGTCAACTTTGTTCAAAAATTAATACAGATTGGGAAGTATATTTTTTTTTGTGGTGTGTCATTTGTAGGTTCCAACGAAAAGGGTTCTTAATATGATACGTACACCTTGAGTCCCTAATATGACACCTAGTGCCATATTGGGCACCCGCACCAGGAATATCAATAGATATTGATAGTGCCATATTGGAAACTCCACGTGGACTGATAATACTAGCTACTGACAAAGAGAAAATGAATTTCATCCCAAAGCAACAGTTCGCAAACATTCATATAAATAAACTGAAACTACAGATATGTTCAAACGTTTCAAAATAACCACAGAACTATTCAACACGTGGAGACACAACTGGCGGAGGATCGATACTAAAATCTATAGATTGATGCGAATTCACTGCGCACATTTTCTCATTAGAGTGCGACTTCTCCTTTACAAGATATGAGGTAGTGCCATAATAGGCGACTATACCATATTTGGGCACTTTACCCTACGAATTGTACGAAGATATATCTTTATGTCGAAATTTATTGTTTAAGTATACCCACGCAATGGCTTTAATAATTCCGTTTTTGTGCACATAAAACTGAATTCAGAACCTAGAATAGTAATATCTTGAGATAACCGACTTTAAGGGTTACCCCGACTCGCGTGCGTTTCTAATTCCCCGAAGTAGAATAAGCAGGCCATGGTCAGACACGTTATCATCGCTTCAAATCAACGAACGGCCTCTTTTGCGGCTACACCACGGTTCCCAAACCACTCCGCGGGCAATACGCGTTACTTTAGTATTGTATTAACTGTCCGTCCACAATGTTTACGTTCTCGTTATAATTATTATAAAAATAAACGGGGTGAACATTTCAGTAGAGACTTCAAGTTCATCGGTATAGGTTTCCCGGTGTTCCACTAAGCGTTAAATAATCGCGCCTTTGTGCGCGTTACGCAATAAATATCAGCTTTGCTCACTCGCCGGCCGTTCTGACAAGCTTATTAGCGCGTAACGAAGACGCAATGATATTGGCCGGCGGTGGTGTTTGCGGGCATTGTTTGCTCGGAGCGCGCGAGCGGCTCGATTCGACTGGTTTAAAGGGCCGCTCTGAAATTATCAGAAGTATCGACCTCCTGATTTATACATTTTCCTATTCTGGGAAGCTTCGAGAATAATTGAAGCCGTGGTAGATGTTGGAATCGCCTGAAATAGTCGATTTTGAACGGGACATAGGGTCATTCCATGCCAAATCGATCACTTTTTGCAGACACCATCGTCGATTTTGTTGTAAATGAAATATGCTGTAGTCCATATGAAATTAGGGGTAGTTTAAGTCATCATCTTGCCGGTTTCGAATTTTTTTAGAAATGGCAGCCATTCAAATTTTTTAATTTTTGCCCATTTCGGCGAAAACCGGCCTCGCTTACGAATTTTTATCTCGGGAACTGTTTGTCCGATTGAGCTACATTCTTTTTTATTTTATGCGGAAAGGATTGGGCCATTACAAAATAATTTTTTTAACCTCGAAAATCAACTTTATAATGTCGAAAAATTTAAACAAATTCTTTTTTCACGTTCTTTTCGATGAGGGGCCGGAGTGATTTAAATTTCGAAAAAATATGGTTATATTCCTTGAAGTTTCCCCTTTAAAATGATCCCTTGAAAAAGATGGTATCATTAAAATCCGTTGTCTATACCACTGGCCTTGAGAAAATACCAGCAGACTGTGTACGACTTTGAAGGCCTGCCATTTCTAAAAAAATTCGAAACTGGAAAAATGATGACTTAAACCCTCCCTAATTTCACATGGACTACAACATATTTAATTTAGAACAAAATCGACGATGGTGCCTGCAAGAAGTGATCGATTTGGCATGGAATGACCCATGGATTAATACAAGAACTACATTTCCTGCCAGAATGACGGATTTCAGATCATTTCTTTTACGATTCCTGAAGTTATAGAAATAGTTTCTTGAGAAATTTAATATACTTCTTCATTCAAGTACGCATTGATGATCCTTTCCACTGACTGCACACCTTGATCTCCTCGTATCTACTTTCTCTTGAAATTACTGTATCACGAGGCTTGTCTGATCATCGCCGATCGTTTCCACTGTCTCCAAACGGTGATCTGATCCCACCCGGTACATCTTCGCATTCGACGACGCAAATCTGCAGTGGTTCGGTGCAGCGCGGCGCGTAGGAATTAATAGAGCGTTATTTTTTAGGGGATCGAGGGCGTTGGTTCGGTTTCGTGATACGCGGCGGCCGTAATTTTATTCAAATCTCATGCAGATTGCTCCGTTATCGGCTACTTTTTCAATTACGTCGCGGCAGGCTATAAAGCGTAATAGAGAGGAGGCAGCGCGTGGCGCGGCGCGGCTCGGCTTGGCTGCGGCCACGCCACACCCGGAAACTTTTTCTCCGCGTGGCCGCCACCGCCTGCCAAACCCGGTCTAAACTTTAAGCGTGAGATACGGGCGGCCCCATTCCGCGGCGAGCCTCGCGCGATCCTTCGTCGTTATGTTTCCAGCGGCCGAGCCGAGCGAGAACGTCCGATTTTTATCCCGATTTTCGGTCCTCTGTGGCTCGTAACGCCGATCCGCCGCGACCTCCGGCTGACTAATGAACGCGCCGCAGGATCCTGGATTCCCCTAGGCTCGTCCCATCCTCTCCCAGTCGAGGAGACAATGTTTTCCCAGAGAGTCCTCGCATTTTCTCCTCCGCTCTGGAAACTGGACCGCCATTCGTTACGCGCGAGCGGCGACTTCGCGCTTCGCGATCTAATTTTCGTCGGGCGTTTAATCTTTCCGCGTGGCCCCACCCTCCAACACTCGAGGAGGACATTCTCCTTTCGTTTTAACGCCAGACCTCGCTGAAAAACAAAATACGATAGGGTGTGGGGCGACGACGACGACGACACCCTGGCACGCGCCCGAAATTTCTTCGGGAAACGAGAAACTCGCCGTTTCTCTCGCCGCCTCGGGATATTAAACGCGCGAACCCGACGATTTACCGGGACTCCCGGCGTTCATTGCATTCGCCCCGAACCGTTCTGGGTTTGCATGATTCGATGGTGGCGCGAGATTCGATGGAAACGAAGATTAAAGTCTTGCGGAGGTGATGTGCAATCTGGTGATCGAAGAACAACGTTATAACGCGATTCGTACTGTTTGAATTTCTGTTGAAAGGTTGCTTGCAAATAAATCTCTTTAACCAAATAAAACTTTAATATAAAAACTATTGCAATGGTATATACATTAAATATAAACAAGAACTTTGTTATACTCTCTTTCAACTCAATCTTACACGTGCACACTCGTCTCTGTGCTCAACGCATCTGCTCGACCCACGCTGCAACTTCCCGCTCATTCAAACCGCTCTAAGATACCAACCTAATCCATTCGCTCGTACCAACCTGACATGTCCGTTCGTACCAACTCTCAGGAATTATTTATTCTCCGAACACATACAATTCTTGAAGAAACACTTGCCGAAGCACTTCGTCTAGTTAGGCTAGGTTATAATGATAAATTATAAACCCAATTAAGTTTATAATGATGAATACGAGCATCGCCTCTGACCAGCACGAGAGCTAAAATTCCCTCAATTTAATTTAGTCGGTCTCTCGATAGCAGTTGCGCGTGAAACTAGCAAAGACTGGACTAAAAAGTTTGTTCCAATTAGCCGCGGCTATTAAGCAAACCTCCGCGAAACGAAATTTAGTGTGACGATAGCATCAGCGAGCCGGCACGGCAATAATTTCACCGTAGCGAGCGGTGGGTGTTGAGCAAAGCTGCGATATACATAAGTAGTATGTCGACAGGCATAGTTCGACATGGGGGGTCACGCTACGCGACCGATTCGAGCGGTGCTGTCGCTTTTCCGGCGATAGGGAATCACGTTTATCGAGTTTAAGGGATCGTATCGAATCGACGGATAGAATTTTTCCCGATTTTCGTTCTACATTTTGACCCGGCCGTGCTTTTTTTTTCCTCCCTCGATTCGATGTCGTTCCGCTTCGATATGTTCGAACACGATTCGAGGATCTCTCTTTTCCTTCGTCCGGCCGGGAATACCGTCAGGTGGTTCTCGTAATTTGTTTATACCGATGTGACAGACAGAGATGATGCGAGCCAGTGGGTAAGAGAGAGAGTTTGTTTCACAGAGACGATCCACGAATATATATATATATACATATATATGCTCGTGGAGTCTCTCCAGTTTATTAACTCTCGGGCTCGAAGGAGGAACGGTGGCCCGTAGGAGAGGCCCGAAGGGACGACTCGACTCTAATCAAAGGTTTCCCTTGATCTTGTGCTCGCAGGTCCACCGACGATCGTGGTGAGGCCGCAATCGCTGCAGGTGAAGGCGGGAGGCCCCGCGAGTTTCTACTGCACGGCGGAGGGAACGCCGACGCCCCAGATCCACTGGAGGAAGAACGGAAAGAAACTTTCCCGTAAGTTTTCGCCTTTCACCCTTTCCCCTCGCCGTCTGTCCGCTCTCGAAACTTTCCACGCCCTCGGTCCCGGCGGATCTACGTCCCGTATATCCGTCCCGAAGACCACCGGGCGCGACGGAGAACTATAAACCCGGTCGAAATCGCGATTATTATTTTATCTCGGTATGCAGCTATTTCAATGACACTTATACAAGAACGTAAAGCTACGTCCACGTAAGACAAAAGTCGTGTTTCTCGCTCTTTCGCGTGTCGCCGTCGGTATCGATCCTACAGCTCCCTTCTTTCGAACTAAATTTCGCGCTCGCTCGAGCTGGAAGGAAACGGTGCGCCGGCTGGCACCAGAAGTACGAGCGAGCGGCTCGTCCGGGCCGCACAGTTTCGGAAACTGACTGGATCGTCGCGTTCTAGAGAGAGAGAGAGAAGGAGTGACTCGGCTCTCCCGGTGGCAGACGTCGCAATTCTCTCGAGAGAGATTCGATTATCTCGACCGTCTCTTCCCTCGAGCGTAAACTGAGCGTCGCGTGTTTGTTCGCCGCTGTTGGTCTCGCTCGATTCGCTAAATCGATATCCGGTTCCTGGCCGACTCGTACGTCCATCCGTCCGCTCGAGGATGAAATCTTGCGCGTGAATTCGAACGCGATCGGGCACAGCCTTCAACCGGAAATCTCTCTCTCTCTCTCTCTCCCTCTCGCGCACTTGGCTTTCGTCACGCTATAACGCAGAATATCGCGCTTAGCCGCAGTTTCCTAAAATCTACAAGCATCACCTTAATCAACCCGGAAACTGTTTCGGAAACAGTCTTCGTAGACACTGCATTTTATTAGGGACAACCAGTCGTGAAGTATCCTTTCGTGAATTATGGAAAACGATGTAACATGTTCGTAATCTTAAAAATTGAATGTAAAACGAATGTCCTCAATTGATCCTAAAGGGTTAACTAAAGGGTCTGGTTTATCACGACTCAACCCAGCAGAGTTGTGCAGAATTACAATTGAATTACGCCCCAGATATTATAATTACAATGTAATTCGTAGTTGCAATTGGAGTACGATTATAAAGTAGCGTTACGTATTATAAAGGAGGACGAGGAATAGAAACAAGTATATGAAAGAAAAGCATAAAAATATATCGGACTTCTTCAAAGTTCTGGGCTATAATTTGGAGAGCTGTATTTTAATTATTGGATTGGCAAGAAGGTAATTTCGGTATTTTAAGGTGAAATAGAGCCCAATTTTTTTATTCAAGCAATGAATTTTAATGAATAAGATATTTTTCCTTTTGTTCGACGATGATCGATGATATATCGATGATTGAAATGCTTAGTAATCGATTTAATTGAAAGGTTCGAATTATGTAATTCAGTTACGAGACGTAGTTGAATTACTATGTAATTGAAATACAATGTAATTCAATGGTGTAATTGAATTAGCACAACTCTGTAACCCAGACCTCTTCTGCTTGTTTGAGTATCGTTCGGAGAAAAACGAACATAGACTTTCAGCCCAGAAAATGAAATCGGCCAAAAATCGCAGGGCCGGTTGCACCGAGTTGCTGCCAGTTCGACAAAGATTTTGAAACTACGTAGGCCCGGTTTTGATCGAGATTTTAATCGAGTTGACGGCGGACCGCGGAGCCGCTGGAAAACCCGGCAGAGGAATTTATTCGTGGGAAAGGGAACGACCCGATTAACCGTTGAAAACCGTAACACCACCGCGAAAAATCGCCATCCTGCCCGGTTAACGTCGAAGCGGTGCGCTTTTGTCCGGCGCCCGGCGATTGTCACCGATCGCGAACACAACCGGTTCGTCGCGTCGAAATTCGCTAATCCGCCGTGAGAGAAACAACGGCGCGTGACAAAGTCGATCGAGCGTATTCCACGCTTACGCCCACGAATCCCGTTGAATCGGGTTCGTTCGCACCTCTTTATAAAACACCGGCGTTTATCAGCGACGCGACTACTAGATATCTACCTTCGAGCATGTAGATAACGGGAGACTGGGAGGCGTGACACTTTCGCTGGATCAAGACTTCCGTGACCGCGTTTCGCCGTGACATCTATCGATATTTTTCGATTTATCGTGGTGGGAGAGCGGGGAATCGTGATTCAGAATTTGATTTAATGGATAGGGGTGGTTCCCGGGTCAATTGGGAACCGAGAGCTGGCAGTAATATCGAATAGTGACCGCTTGCCCCGTAATATCGAGTTCAACTCGCGTTGAAGACTTTCAGCAAAATCCATTAGATACGTGTGGTATTAATTTCTTTCGAATGCAGATTTTCCTATTTTCGGTATTCGTGCATTTGAGAAGATATAAATATACAAGTATATCTTCCAAAATCATAGTAGGGTGGAGTGGGGTAAGTCCGCCCTAGTTTTTGCAAAGTTCGACTTTAAACTGATGTATTTTCAGTCTGGTATGTGAAAACGTTCTTGGTATCAAACTCTTGACACAGTTATTACTGATGAATTAGTTTAGGTTGGATTCTAATTTTGCTGGAAAATTATCATTTTGATAGGATATTGTGCAAAGTGCCAAGTAGGACGCTCTGAGAGTTGAAAATGCTTTCGAACCTTGTTTCAAGAGAGTGCTACGGGGCAAGAAAAAAATTATTATCAAGCCTGCTACAAAATGCTTTTTATTGCTTTAAATATATTATTTAGTTTTATAGTTACCCATACAGTACGGACTTACCCCACCGTGATAGTACGGACCTGCCCCGTGTAGTAATATTTACGGGGCAAGTGCGTCTTAGTGTTTTTCATTTAATGTATTTAATTTATATGTAATTTTACATTTAATGTAAATCTACATCAATATTTGTTGTACTTACCTAAGATAACACACAACACAGAATATATTAATAACTTATAAACTATTGCACGTTCCGGATAACCTCAAAGTTGTACATGTACTTCGCACGTGACTGTTTGGCATTGGTTGATTTAAGCGAGGAAAACACCTTTATCCTTGGGCGACATCTACGTAGAATAGTTCATACTAACTTACGCTACATTAATAAATACAAGTCAGAAAAATTTCGTTCATATTATAATAAAAATAACCAATTAACGGGCTTACCCCACTCCACCTTATTTTAGTCATTGTAACGGTGAATCTTCCAGCAGCAGCCAAAGAAAAGCTCGTCTCGCAGAATATGTAGCTCGTGCGGGATCATTTTGTTCGCGCGGGCTCGAAGAACTCCTGTCTGATGATTTTACGCGCGCCAACGGGCCTAACTCTTCCGTGTTTGTTCCACAGAGTCGCAGAACCGGTACGAAGTGCGGACCTATGAAAACGGAGTAGCTCTATTGCGGATCGAGCCTGTCAAAGCGAGTCGCGACAACACGAACTACGAGTGTCTCGCCGAGAATGGAGTCGGAGACGCCGTGTCAGCCGAGGCGCAGCTCAAAGTCTACGAAGGTGAGTGTCCTCTCTTCCGTATCCGTTCCACGCGTTTTCAGGTTCGATCGGTGCGGCGAGACTGTCGCGAATACCGACACGGACGGTTATTAACCTAATCCACGCCAGACACGGGCTTGGTAGAAAGTTAATATTTAACGAAGGCTCGCCGAAGTGGCAACAGCTGCCGCCCCGCAGCTAACTCGATCGGAGAATTTTTGAGCTGCGGGGACGGTTTCGGTCGAACGCTTTCTCCCCCCCGGTCTACTTCCGTTGACGAACGAATCCGTCGACGTCGTCTTCGCGAGGTGGACGACGCGCGCGCTTGCCACGCGGCAAAAAGAAAACGATCCAAGTTTCCCGGCGACCCGCGAACGACGCGGCCAAGATAACGAGCTAAATTTCGTTGAAATTAAACGAAGTCTTTCTTCTTCCGTATTCCGGTCCGGGCGACGGGTTTTCTCTTTTTCTCTTTCTATTTATACGGAAGAGCGAACAGCTTAATGGCGCCCAGTTCGGCGACCAGGCGGAAGGCGACGTAATAGAAAAAAAGAGAAGGAGGTGGGCTCGCGCGGGCCCGTGCGCCGCTACAGAGAGATGGAGAGAGAGAGAGAGAGGGAGCTTACCCTTTTCCGGGAAGAATCTCTTAAACTTTCGCGAAACGCCTTAATTGGCTCGGCCAGCTTTTTAATTCGATTCCAACTCTGCTCGCCGGATATTTTTGCTCGCAATTTCTCGTATTCTTCCTGCTGCTGCTGCTGCTGCACGCCCCAGAGAAGAAAAAAAAACGAGAGAAGGGTGGAGAGAGTGGGAGAGAGAGCGAGAAGGTGCCGCGGCGTGGAGTCGTTCCGAGAAGCTTCTCGTTTTCGCGCTTCGTTCTCCCCCCCCCCTCTCTCTCTCTCTCTCTCTTTCTGTCTTGTTTGTCTCGCTTTATATATCCCAGTCGTTCCCGTTTAACCCTCTTCGGGAGACACCGCGCGGCGATTCACCCCGCACCGAAATCCACCAAAATTCACCGTTCGCGCCCTCTTTTTTTCCACTCTGCCGAGCTATTTCGTGTCAATGCCGTCGCCATCCGGCGCCATCCGATCCCTCGTAAATCACGGATATTCGTTGGACACTCTCAAATTCGTCGGTGATTTCGATGTATTTGTTATCAAGCTGATTCCACGCCAGGTGGCCGCCTTCCCACAGGTGAGAAACTTCCGCAAACTCTTAAAATTTAGAAGAACCAACTCTTCGACAAAGGTATTTCTCGAGGTAAGGAGTAAGAGGGTTCGACATCAATTCTTTCGAGGAAATAGCATTAGGGAGATGAATGTCGAAGTCAATCCGCTGTTATAATGTCTCCGGAGAACCTTCGGGTTCCGTACAAATTATTAATTGAATGTGCACTCAGTAGATGCACAGACCAAGAGTCGATTCAATCGCTCCTTCCTTCTAAAGAAATAATAGGTTAATTTTGTTCTTTATTTACAAAATCGAAGTCGATTCGATCGATCCTGATAATAGATTAATTTTGTTCCCTATTTACAAAATCGAGTACAATAAAAATCAGTCAATCCGCGATGAAGAAATCAGTCGGTAGGCGTGGCGCCGTTGCGCTTGACTCTCAACGAAGCCTGAATGTAAGCCTCAATGTAAGCTTTCCCCTGGTCTAGATTCAGGAAAATTAGCGAAGGGATGAAGATGAGAATAAACTTGAAAAGGCTAAGAACCATGTGAAAATGAGTGCAAGAGCATTGAAGAGGTTCGAAGTCGGCTGTTCCCATACCAGTAGGATCGGCTTCTCGTTTCCACCGGAAGAATCGGGAAATCGAGTGCCGATGGGAAGGTCCGGAAGCCTTAGCAAGGGCGGAGCAGGTCGGTCGGGCAAATGGAGCCGGTCGCGTAATGGGCCACAAGCCCCCGAGTATTTCGGCATCCACTCGACCATTGACCGTACGCGCTTCCCTATCGAACGCATCGGCACGATAAATGCCTGGTAGCTGGTATTAAAGCCGCATTCGGCTAATGCGATTAATCGAAGCATGTAATGATGCAATGATGAAACAACGCAACATCGTTGAACGCGGTTAAAATTACACAGCCGGAGCCGGATGAGAACGCGCGGGGGATCGATAATCGGTTGCCGGAGAGCAAGCAAACGGGGGTCCGTCCTGACGGAGCAGCTCTCTTCTCGTCCGTCGACGTAGAGGAGAGAGAGAGAGAGAGAGTCCGAGTCGTCGCGCTTACGTCGGACCCTCGTCAGCGAGTTCAGCCCCCGAGCGTGTTTCCGATCGTCTCGCGTCCCGCGTCTCGATTTTGTTAAAAATTCAACGTTCGGGGCGGTTGCCCGAATTCGCCGAGTCATTGACCGGGGCTCTCTCTCTCTCTCTCTAGCTACCCGACCCTACCCGATCCTGAAACGTTTTCCTACCAGAAACCAAGCACCCTTAAGAAATATCGCAATTGTGCGAACATCTACAATCGCTGAACACATCGAACCGACACGCAGATCGAACCAGGTTAACAAATAATGTAAGCAACGTAGTAAAATAGCTGAACCCTTCGCACTCGGAGCTATTTTAACTCGAAATTAAACATTTCTTCCTAGCTAGAATGTTTTAGTGACGCCTCGGAGTCGCCATTCCAGTGCTGAGGGCTAAGATAGAAGACTGAACGAGAATTTCGTCTTTTCCACAGTCATTCGGAATTTACTTTGTCGATACGCTGTATATCTTGCGCCGGCGGTCACGGGAGCCAAGTTCTCGCGATCCAGGAAACTCGCGATCGGATTATGCACGGTCCGCTCCGCTTCTTAATGCCCGGTACGTGCCTCGCAAACCCGGCCAGCTCTCTCCGATACGTTCGACGCTTCAGGAATCGTTACTCCCGTCGGAAATTCTCTCCTGCTCGGCCCTGCGGCCGATCGAACAGTTGCCCCGCACTATTTTCGCGCGTCGTATCGTAAAACTTTACGTCAGAAAACAAGGTATAACCGCGGACGCTAAAGATTTCCTCGAACGACTCGAGATAGCATCGAATAGCTGGCCGGTTCGCCCGTTCCCGAGCACCGACGAGATCAGATAACGATACCGAGGACTCGTTGGAATACTAATTCCCCTGTTCGCGAGGACACTCGCCACCCCATTCGCTAATAGAAAGAATAATCGCTCTTAGCGTTCCTCGCCTCCTGACAGTTCGACGTATACTATTTCGGTGTTTGATGAAAGCTCCAGCGGCTACGTCACTGGCCTAATCTATAATACAGCGTTGACCGGCTAGGTTGCTATTGTCGGATCCATTAAACCAGGCATGGACATTCTTGTCTCAATTGAGACAAGACCGTCCCCACTGTAGTGCCCACTGTCCCTCATCAACATCCGCCATTACTATCGAGCAACCCTCGTCCATCGGAGCTGCAAGGAACGCCACCGAAAGGAAATTTGGAGGAAGAAGCATTCATTTGTAAGGCCCCAACCGTGCCCAACACTGCCTTATGGTATTTACAGCAAGAATCATCTGCGCGAAGATCAAGAAATGAACAACAGTTTAAAAAATCATCCCTAAATAATTCATTAAGGAAACCCTCTGTTGAACAGTATGTAACTAACAAATCTGTACTGCGATTTATTATTTAAAAGAGCTTGTACACTTTTAATATACAATAAATACCTATCTATATACCAAAATTATGGACTATTTATTTAAACCCCTGTCATACTCTTAAGATGGCGAAATTTCAGAAATGTAAAGATTGCAGCCGAGTTTTCTTTGAATTGTACTTCTGATTTGGAGTTGCGAAAATAGATGTCCATGTCTGACTTTTCGTTGACATATACTACTGAATTCCGTGCCACCTCCTTGCCCAACATGTTCTCCTAATACTTTTTCAATTTTCGGCCGTCTGGCTTGACGTTGACTTGTACTACTGAAATTTCGGATACCTCCATCGATATCATGTTCTCCTAATACAAAGTCCAATTTTTCGAAAAATTTTTGAAAACCACTAAAAATTGAATTTGTATTAGGAGCACATGATATCGAAGGAGGTGGCACGAAATTCAGTAGTATAAGTCAACGACAAGACAGACGGTCGAAAATAGGCGAAAATTTTCGAAAGTCCCGAAAATTGAACTTTGTATTAGGAGAACATGATGTGCAAGGAGGTGGCACGAAATTCAGTAGTATAAGTCAACGACAAGCCAGACGGTCGAAAATGGCGAAAATTTTCGAAAATCTCGAAAATTGAGAAAGTATTAGGAGAACATGATGTCGCAGGAGGTGGCACGAAATTCAGTAGTATAAGTCAACGACAAGCCAGACGGTCGAAAATAGGCGAAAATTTTCGAAAATCCCGAAAATTGAACTTTGTATTAGGAGAACATGATGTGCAAGGAGGTATTCGAAATTCAGTAGTATAAGTCGACGACAAGTCCGACGGCCGAAAATTTTCGAAAATCGCGAAATTTGAGAAAGTATTAGGAGAACATGATGTCGCAGGAGGTGGCACGAAATTCAGTAGTATAAGTCAACGACAAGTCAGACGATCGAAAATAGGCGAAAATTTTCGAAAATCCCGAAAATTGAACTTTGTATTAGGAGAACATGATGTGCAAGGAGGTATTCGAAATTCAGTAGTATAAGTCGACGACAAGTCAGACGGCCGAAAATTTTCGAAAATCGCGAAATTTGAGAAAGTATTAGGAGAACATGATGTCGCAGGAGGTGGCACGAAATTCAGTAGTATAAGTCAACGACAAGTCAGACGGTCAAAATAGGCGAAAATTTTCGAAAATCTCGAAAATTGAAAAAGTATTAGGAGAACATGATGTCGCAGGAGGTGGCCCGAAATTCAGTAGTACAACTCAGCCACAAGTCAGACCTCCGAAAATTGTCGAAAACTCAACGATAATCCCGGCGCCACAAAAGTGTTCAAGATAAGAAACGGGAAGGTGTGTGAAGGAAAATAACTTTGTTACTACAAAATAGTGGTTGTACAACAGTTTATTGCAACTTATATAAAAGTACAATACATTAAAAATAAAAAAGACATGTTTAAAATGGAAGATGACAAACTTAAAACGTAGTAGGATTTAATAAACAAACTGCCATATTCAAAATATTTTTTATTGTATAATATATTAACAACGTGTTATACGTGCTATGGCTTTCACCGCGGAGAGCCCGTAACGTAGACACGGGAACAGACGAGCGGCAACCTGTTCCCTTCGTAGGATTCGTGATATATCGCAGTGGAGGACCAAAAACGTGGTGTTCATTGAGCGTAGAAGCAGATTTCAAGATAAATATACCTTATTAATATTAAATATAACATATATACAAGGAATAGTTAATAAAATAAGAAAAGAGTTGACTCTAGATGTTCAAAACGAAAGGGGAGTTACAGACTGAGTTTCCAAGGGAGGGCAGTGACAGTGGCGATGATTCTTCGTTGTCTTCCGACGATGTTCTTCTTGAACGGCGGCATTTTGTGTTGGTTATTCCAACAGACTCGAACGGGGAAGGGAAGTAGTGGTCGTGACTTTCACCGTGCTACAGACACGCACAAGTTTCCAGTAAAACTACTACTGGGTCGACTTCCTAAAGCTTAGCCTGTATGGGAAGCCGTGTTCTCTCCAAATTCTGCATTTTTTGCAGGGCTTTTTATGCGGGAGGGTGTGTATTTTCACTAGCGAGAATATTATCCATCTTGCGTGGGTTGAAGGAACCCCTGCAGGGTTTGTTTTATGCAGCGAGAAAGAGTAAGGCCCAAAAATCATTTATAAAGGGGCGATGAAACTAAGTGGTCCGTCGGAGTAAGGTCGGCCGTGCGACAGACAAAGACAGCGGCAGATCCATTGGTGGGGGCGGCTGCGTTAAACATCATTGGTGTTGTCGATTTGTGTAATAAATACTTGTATCCGTGTCGCACGATCCTCTTCTCGTCGTCCTATACTGCAAAATACGTAGTTTACACCTTTAAGACGGTCCAGACAAAACGTATAAAACAGGATATTTTTAAAATACAGCGTTTCTTGGAAAGTTACTAGAAGATCGCATTACTATTATACCCGAACAAAAGTGCAAACGCTTCGGAGAATCCTAATCATCCTCCCAGACAATACGCTACAATTTACAAAATCTCCCTCAGAATATTTTGAAAACACTTTTCCTGTGAAAGTTTGTAAAAAAAGACCGCGTGCTATTCGTTATCTTGTGATCAGCGTATGCAGCCGTGCACAAAGGCTACAATTTTCGCGATTCTTCGGCCACGTACGAGCCAGGTGAACGTTCGCCGAACAGCTTACGAGTTTACGACCGCCGTCAGACGCGACGCACAGTTCCCGCGAGCGTTTCTACCGATCCGAAACACGGTATTTCCTTTCGCGACAGTTAATAATCGAGTTTCGAGAAATTGCTGGTCGAGAATAACTTATAACCAGGTGTTCCAATTATACGAGGGCGCCGCGCCGGTTGCTCGCTGGCCAAAAGAAAATGTATCGCCCGCGCTCGTCGGAAATCTCATTTATCCCTCGATCTTACGAAACGAGAACCCGAGTCTTTGACGGGCGCGCGTCATAAAGCGACGTTGATCGTTTCGCTCGACGTTTCGAATGAATTTTCCATTGGATATTTCACGTTCGGAAAGCGTGAAGCAGGAAAGAGAGCCAGACAGAGAGAGAGAGAGGTAGCGAAGCGAAGCTGGTGTATCGTTTTGTCGGATGCAGGAGAGGGCGGGGGGCGCGATGGCGGTCTCCATAAAGGGCATATAGTCGTCCCTCCCGTCCTCCGAGCATTAGCCTAATTTCGAGTCCCGCAGGCAGCCGGAAATTAAATTTGCACGAGAGCTAAGTGGCATCTTCGGTTCCCGTAGTCGCGCGCGCTCCACGGGTAGTATCTACTTCGAGTTACCCCCGACCCCGAAACGGCGAAAACTTTGTCCCTATGTCGGTCTCTCCCCGCGTCGCTCTCTTTCTCCCTCGTCCCTGAAATTCCCACGATATAATTCTTTCAAGCTGGTTGCCTCGACGAAACCGGCGAATCGGTACCCAACCTGCCGAGCAAATCAGCGGGACGACAAAAAACCGCTCCGTTCGTATCGTTCATTATTGAAAAACTTAGCGGCCGCTCTCCAGACTCGGAACGAGAACAGACAGAGGGAGGAAGGGAGGGGGCGGGGGCGTCTCTCAAATCCCATCTTTATTTCGGCTCCTTAAACTCGACTAAAACTCGACTCGTTAAGAGAACAAGACTGGAATCCCCTGGTTGCCGATCCGTCCCCGACGAATGCTTAATTAACGATCCGTCGCTGGGTAGACGCTCAAAAGCTGCTGGCTTCCTCTCCTCCTCTCTCTCTCTCTATTTCTCTCCCCTGATTTTTTGCCCCGATCGTCCCCGAGAAAAATATCGCAGCAAACAGCTGGTTTCCGTTTCCTTGAACCGAGACAGGGATCTCCCGAGACGAGAAACTTCCATCTCGAACATCGAGAGCTTACCGCGACGATACCTCGGACACCGAATTCCGGCGCAGAACAGCAAATGGATTTATTGTGTGCCGCCCTCTCACGGAATCGCTTAATTTTATAACGTGTTGCAGCGACGCGCCGCACCGCCAGGCTTCCGGGCTGGCTTGACTAGCCACCGCAATGCTCCGCGTTCACATAATAATTGTAACGAGCGGCTCTCGGCTGGCTGCGCGCGTGCTGCCTCTCGCGACCTCTCGTTGCGGAATTATTACACCAGCGCTGGAACTTTCGATGGGTTTTTCTATAAACGAATAGACCGTTTTTGTTTCCCTCGGAATTCGTTCACTTAATCAATTACAGGGCCCGTTGTTGCTCTCGATAACCGTTCTCGCAAAACGCTTTCCCCACGATGCTTTTCACATTTCCCGCTGTGTACGCAGCTCCGCGATCGTAAACAACCTCGAATGGGCCCGGTTAATGTCCAATTTTGCTTTGTTCAACACGTTTCGAGTGCCGCTTCAATCGGGAATTGAAGACAGATTTACTTGTTCCGGTTTACAAGTGATTTTCCACGCCGAGCCGGAGTGCTCTTTAATATCGCAGCTCAATCTTCATTGATTATCTCCCTCGAACGAACTACAGAAACGATTTTAATCTGTGAAAAGCTAGAAAATCGTGCAGAACGTCTCGAGACATCTTCGACGCCATCCTTCGCTGCATCTTCAACTTCATCTTCGCAAACGTGCCGCGCCCGTTTCTATCTCCTTGATCTTCTTCCATCCAGTAATGGCATTAATCATTTTAAACATTCATACTGGAATAGAACACAAGATCGTACGTCTCGAGCATCTCGCTGCAACGTCAATGTTTCCGAAGCAGTATTCAACCATTGTAAACAGTGGTTCGATCGTAACGCTATTTCTAGCGGAGATAGATCTCCAGCCTTGGCCGGAGAATCGATTTAGAACGCTTCGAGCCCTAATGAACGATCGCCGTTTGTTCCGTCGCGGATCCGCGCGAAGAGAAAGAAATCGTTTGAATAGTGGCGGGAGAGCCGTCGACGAAGCAGAGCCCGGAGGCGCGGAACGGTCAATATTTGCTCCTTTCGATGGAAAGAATCAACAGCGTTTCCGCTCCGAGCAAGAGACTCTTTTTCGTCCTGAGGGCGTTCTCCCTTGGCGACGACCAGCTTCCACTGGTTGCTTCGCCGACATTGTTCCCGGCGTACTTAAGTAGCGCCGCTACCGGAAACGATTCCCCACGATAGTCTTCGGGCTGTGGAAAAATCACCGATTCCTAGACTTTCGCCCACTTCGTCCGAAAAATCGATCTCGACGGGACTCCCTTCATCTTGATGGCAGTTCCGCTCGATTCCGCAGAGTGATTCTCTCCTATTCAATGTTTCCATTTGGCTGCTTTTAAATAATGATTCGGAACTTGCATTACGCGTAGAGCTTATTTGATTGTCTTCATTCGCGACTTGCAAGGTCGATGAGTCTCAGATTTGATTGAAACTTTGTAAAGTTACAGATCTGGTTCTCCTGTTAACGCGTATATACCATTATAGGCGCAGATACTCAATAGTTTTTAAGATATTTATAGTTAGACTGCGGATGTTTATGCAATTTTCAATTTTTGTAGCAAAATTTCAAGAAAGTGGAATTATATTATATGAAATGTTACTTTCAGTGGCAGTAGTCTTTGTAGATGTGAAACGAAGAAAAATCGTACTAAATTTTGTGGAATTTTATTTTCTAGCATTTTAAAAAAAATTTTACAAGTCATAAATGCATAAAGATCAGAAGATCTTCTAAAAATAAAATGCAGTCCATTTATAGTTAAAGGTTTCCATTACCATGAATTTTACCATGTTTTATTTCTATATATACCAACCAAGTTCGTCATAGTTTGGGTGTAGTGTTCGATTCCTTGTCGATCAGGATTTTATTTTATCAATTACACTTTCCTTATTCGTTTGTACTACTACAATACTTTTATTTATTATAGTGATACTGGTCTTCACATGCAAAAACGACTATTTAATTTTAATAAAGCATAACATGAAAATCGTGCGTTACACGCATAAAATAACTATAGAGATAAAGTTAATACTCACAAGCATTATTACAATGCAACGCACAAAAGCATCTGGCACATTTAATAAATGCACGTGCATTACATGCACATTCACTCTTGTTTACTTCTATTGGGAAACACACCTGATTTATATATTTTGGAAAATTTCCCGTTCTATTGTCAACCCTGCTGCAAACCATGCATATTCTAGCATGGGTTGAAAAACGGGTGCAGACAATTGCCGAATCAGGCTACAGTTGGGGAATAAAAGCGGTGTAAACTGGAATGATTAGAAAGTTGGAAGACGGTGAAATTAGAGGGCGTGAATTTCCTCGGGCGCCGGTAACGATCGGATCCCCGGCGGGTCGTGGCTCTAGACGTCCGAAATCCCGCGGAAGGGAAGATGAAGAATGGATAAAAAGAGGGATGGTGGGAGAACGGGATTAACGAAACGCCAGGTGGAAGAAGCATCGACGAGCCCGCGGAGGAGGTCTTCGCGGTCTATATATCCGGCTGAGGTGGAGGCCGCGATTAAAAGCTGATCCGGGATGAAAAAGCGGAGCTGAAAGTTTCGTAACGCGCCGGAGAACGTTTCGCATCGGGGCGAGAGAAAGAGAGAGAGAGAGAGCGCAAGGGATAGGAATAGAACGAAAGAGAACAGAGAGAGAGTTTAAGACGAGAGTTAACTTTTGGCCGGGGCGACGTGGAAGGAGCCAGCCGGTCTGTTCTCTGTCTGGGTGCATCGATGCCGGAGGGGAAATTTCATTCGGGCCGAAAAACCGGTCCCTTAATTACCAATTAATTGGCACATAAATTAGTCGCGAATTTTCGCCGCGGCGTTGACGTGTCACACCGCAACTCCGTCGTACGTCTTCTCTCCGTCACCAAACTCCAACCCCGTCGCGATTTGTCCGTCGACGTTTTTTTTTCTGTCCTCGACGTGGCTCGTCGCCGCAACACAGAGATAAGAACCCCGCCAACTATTTCAGCAATCTAACTTTCCCGCTGCCGTTACAGCCTCGGGCGTGGGGACATCCTCTCGAACCTCTACCACCCTCTCGATTTTCTGTCTCCACTTTTCCGCAGTCCCCCGCCGATTCTCCCTCTGTCTTCCATGGCGATTACCCAGCGAAAGCCGACGTTGATACCTCTTCGTCCTCCCCGATCCGTGGAAAGCGAGCCACGGAGTCGCGTCGAACACGATCGCGGGGACCTCCGACGTCTCCCGATGTCTCGGGGCAACCTGTAGCTTCGCAAGTCGCGCGAAAGAATTCTCGAATCACGGACCATTCTTCGACGACCGCCGGGATACGGAGTGCACGTCCCGGCTCGTCAATTCCTGGTTTTACTACTTCGTCAAATATGTAACGCCTCGAGTCTACGCGGACGTCTACCTGGAAGACGGAGAACGACAAAAGGAAATGCCACCAGACATCACACAGATCGAAGATCGTCAGCAAGTCACACGAGGAACATCAAAAATCGCCGTCTCACACGAGCATGACAAGGATCGTTAGCGACTAGCCGAACGACTCCACGTCAGCCTAAGCACCGCAGGTTAAGTGTTAATAGAGCGAGAGGATGAATGAAATCCGGGAACTGTCGCGAGCGTGAATGCAGGGGCCTGGGACCAGCGTTTCTGGCCATTATGTAGCGGTACAAAGGCTAGAGTTGATGTACAAGTGACACCGGGGCTCTGTGTTAGAAAAACTAGTGAAAGAGAAAGAGTGAGAGAGAGAGAGGGCGGGAAGGATAGGGTGTCACGGAGCGAACAAATCGATCCTTTTCAGGGTTATCGCGGAATAATGCGACGTTCAACAATGGCCACGCTCGGCCGGTTCGAGCAAAGAGGGCGACGAGAGATGACCGTCTCGGGCTAGAGAGAGAGAGGGAGAGAATTTCTCTCGGCCTTTCAGAGAGCAACACGCGCCCGTCCCACGTCGAAGTCGATGATATTCGGCCCGCGCGCCTCGATTCTCTCCATTCAAGGTACTAACCATTCTACGCCGCCGCCCCCTCGCCGCGGAGAACCATTTTCTGCAACCACCGCGGACCGGTTTTACGATTTCATGCTCCATTTCGGCCGATTCGTCGATCTCTTCGATTCTTCCTTCTCTTTCTCTCTTGCGGGCCGCGCACGGCTGCTGGGAACTTCGTGAATTTTTCCACGCTCCCGCACGGTTTCGGCTTCGCCATTACCTCGACGTTTGCGACAGACGCTATCCAGTTTCATGGCAGAAACCATCGTTCTACGACGAAGACGTGCCGCGCGTGTCCGCTACAACGTTCTCCGCGAGCACAACCTTAATCGAGCAACCTAGGAAACCCCTCTGCGCTCGGATCGAGCATTCTGATCTATCTAGTCGACTGAACTGACTGGATTGACACTTCTCGTCTTCTAATCGTTCTGAGATTTGAGATTTACTCTTCTATTTACGTTCCAGTCGCTCCACATAAGGCCAAATTAACCATTTACGACGACAAAAATATAAAATATGATTTTATTTGATATTTTGGTTATAGAAATGGTTATAAGAAGACTGCTTAATAATTATCTTCGGAAAAGTAGCTTCTTAGGGTTAATTGGGGTCAAGGGTACATAGTATTCTAATTAAAAAAAAGCAATTTCACACCAAATTATTTCTCTACTTTGATTAGTGAGATATAATATGAAGAAGATATGCGAAAATGTGTTGATGACTTCAAAATCAGCAATTCTTCAAGGATGGAATTTATAAATTTACCCACCAGGTGGGAAAAGGTTGTAGAGAATGAGGGTGACTACTTTGAGACGTAATCTTCTACTGTATTTATACAATACAATCTTAAATTTGGAAAAAAGGGGGAAGAACTTATCTGCACACCGAATAAATCCCGAAGCGCAAGATCAAAGGGTGAATAATCTGAATAATAGAGGAGCAAAAGTTTCCGAAGAAGCTAGGTATTACAGAAGATAAAGAATATCATCCCGGCCACTTCAGTTTTCGTTTCGCGATCGCGGGCCATTTAATTAAGACAGCCCCGGGGCGAACGGGGGTGAACGGTAACGCGCTCGCGCTCGCGCGACAAACGTAATTTCCGAAATTCGTATTCGCGTGGACACGCGCGAGCGCGCAAGGCCGAGCTCGGCGGCCCCGGTCCCTTTGAATATTAAATGGGCATTAAATGGACACCTTCTGTCTTTTGCCGGGTTTTTCGTGCCGCTTTCGATTCCAAAAGGGTCCTTAAACGCAAGGTTAAGTTGTCGAGAGTCGAAGATTAAAGTGCCTCCGAACCGTGACTCGGCTAAGAGCCTTCGCCGGGGGAATTCTAATGATCGTCGCGTCGCGTCCCTCTCCGGTTTCTTTTTCTCTCTTTCGTCTCCTCTCGCCTAAAGTCTCTCACTCTCCTCCTCCTCCACCTCCTTCTTCTTCTTCTACTCCTGTCTGCCGTTTCCGTCTCCTGCGCAATTTTCACGATACGAGAAGCACGTAAAAACGCCGGTTTCGTCCGGCGGCAAACCGATCGGATCTCGGCGCCCGACGTTAAACCCGCGAACTTTCTCGCTCCCCCCCCCCCCCCGACCCTTCCAGAAAACTTTGATCCCACGTCGGTTCTACGTTGTTCAACCCCCCTTCTTTCTTCCTCCTCGGTTGTGTCGGCGCGACACGTTTTTCGAAACCGCGGGGCACGAACGAGGATCGCGCGGGATCTATCCGGGAGGCGAGGAATCGCAGCGCGCGGAAACTTTGCGGAAATTGGGCCGATAAAGGCGCCCGGGGAGGAACGACGCGGAGAAATCGGCGCGCGGAACTTTGTTTCCGGAAGAGGCAATCCGTCTTCGCTGCCGACGAACACCGGGAACCTCTGCTCCGTTGTTGCTGCCACCGAAAATCGAAATAAACAGGCTTCCGTTCTCGAGCATTCGAATCCGCGTGCTCCAGAGAATGTCTACTTCCCCGAGCGTCCTAGTCCTTGGCCGTGAAGAGCATCGTTCGGTTTTGTTCCAAGTTCTTCAGCCCCCAAGTCCAGAAGCGTCTATAAATATGAAATTCGCCCGACGAAAGTGATAAAATGGGCCAGTCCGGAGACACGCCGGTTGCCCGTGCATTCTCGTACGTGGAAAGCGATGCCAATCGAGCGGAAAATCCAGTTTTCCCGGGAATTAAGCCCGGAAGAACGGGTAAGAAGGGAAGGCAGGTTGCAGTTCTGCCTCTCTTCCCCCGAGAGGACGGTCTCCCATCTCGTTGATGGTGACGTTGAAACGGCCGGAAGCTGGCCTGGAAAATGTTTCGCGGACGCTAATCGTCGACGCGGGACGAAACGAGATACATTGTTACGGAAACGAGACGCTGCTGCTGCCACGCTACCGTCCTATGAAAAGCCTGTCGAAAATTTTACTGGCTGAATGCGATCGTTAACTGATATTTTTGTATGTCCGCGCGTATCGTTTAACTAGGACCGTGCTCGCGATCGTTACCTGATATTTTTATGTGAAGGCTCGAATCCACGCCGAACCGGACCGACATTTTCGGCATCGTTAGACGGGCTGCGAAACGATAGACAATGGTCCATTGTCTTCTCGAGAGAGTGGCGTGACAGTGGTCTGCCAAAATCTCGCTGCGGAAGATCAGGCTGAATTTTCGCTTTTGAACAGTCATCGGGTTCCGCGTTTCGATAAGGATAGTCAATGGTTAATTTAGGAACAAGTAGGTTGGTCTAGTTCGCCTCTGACAGCAACAGGAGGCGTGGCCTGCCTTCGGTAGGCGTGGCTTCGCTGCTCTTTGCCGTCTACTCGCCTGCTATAAACCTTACAGATGCTTTTTGATCAAATACTGTTCGCAGTAGTTCATTACCAAGTTCTCTCTGTTTACAAAACCGTCTAAACTATCGCCGAAACGGGTTCGCTACCGAATGGCCAGCTGCTCTCCGCCGTGAACCAAACATTACGTTCACTAATTCAGCGGGTGTTTCTACGGGAAAACGCGAGCACGGTTTTCTCTGTGGCACCGAAACGTCGGCTTCGCGCGACGTTAGCCGCAAGCATAATTCGGCCGCGGCGAGATCGGTTAATCGATTATATCGAGACGGCATTTCAACGGGTTCGGGCAGGTTTGCCGTGTACCGTTTCTAATTTCCCGGCCCTCTATATTTCTGCCCAGCGCATTCGTCGACGGGATTCATTCGAACCGTCGAAATCAGGGAGAGACGGACGAACGAGTATCCGTCGCCGTGGCGTGTCGCGACCGGTAATCCCGAAATTAATTAAATCCGATCCTCGTCGTCAAACTAGTCGTTTTCAGGGCATGTTCGAGTAACGAGTTTCGACGCGAAAGAATCCGCACGACAAACTGGCGCGCCGCGCCGCTGAAAATTTCGAGCCGCGCCGATTTGTCCGAGCAATAATCAGCGATTTAAAAACATCGAGAGAGTGAGAGAAAGAGAGAGTGAGCGGGGGGAGGGAGAAGAACAAACGGGTACTCGCGCGACCCGGTCGGGTACCGCTCGAACGAGCTCGAGACAATTCCATTAAAAACGAGTGGGTCGCCGGGAGGGAAGGGAGTTGGAATGGAAGGCCGCGAGATTGCGGCAGACGACGGTAAAAAGACGAGCGAAATTCGAGCGGGACTAATTCGTCGGCCGCGTGTTTCGCCGTGCCCGCCAACTCGATTTGCCTCGTAGATTGAATCACGCCGAACGAAAGGAACGAATATACCATTTTCGTTAACGAATACTGATTTCTTTAGAGGGATTCGTCAAGAAAAGATCTACCCCCGTCGTTTCCTCTTCCGCGGTCCATCTCCGGCGCGGCGGCGTCGGCTTTCCTCCGTTACCTATCTCCTCTCTCTCCGTTGCAGCGCGTTTCCCCTCTCGAATCGTCCCTACGACCCTACGGAAGTACCTATCGAGCAATTTCTTTTTCCCTCTCTCTCTCCCGCCCCATCTAAGCCGGGGGGGTAAGGGTCGAAATTGTTTCTTCTCTCCTACAATTACGAGCAACGGTACTCGAGTTTTTCCCCTTTCTTCGGCTTCGGAGAACAGAAAAAACAACACAACGCGAAAAGAGAAGAAGGAGAAGAAGTTACAAGGGTGCGGCCTTTGTAGATACTCGTTAAAGAAGTTTCCCGCCCGCCCCCGCAGGCCCCGGACAAATAAACCTGGATACTACGCGGAGATAACGATCCCGCATACCAATTGCAATTTATGAATCGCGGACCCATCGGCGTGTGTCGCGGATTCGCGATTTTCGGGCTAATTCGAGGCGCCACGGGCAGATAAGCAACGCAAAATTCCCTACATCTTTATCTCTTTTTTCTACATTTATTTATTTAGATTTAATCATGTCTTGCAATCATTGTATATGTATATTGTAGAGGTTTTTCGGAGGTTCGTTAATTCTGTGACGTTAATAGTAACCTGCCTGCGGTTCCCCGAGGACTTTCCGGGCGTCGAATTCTCTTCATTCGCGATTTCGGCTTTTCCCAGCCTCGCTCTCGAGCAAAGACGTCGGCCGTTTTTTCCGCGTATTTCTTTGTCGCCTGCAGTGTCGAGTTCCAAGGCTACCGCTTTTAAACGCGGGCGCGGGCTTAAGCGTGGGCTGGGGGCCGCGTGGAACAAGTAAAACCGCGAAAATAAAAAACTACGAGGTTTTCAAGCTTCTCTCGAGAGTTTGTCTTTTTCTGTTGGACGCGCTGTGTCGCGACGACAACGACGACGACGCCGGTAGTCGTCGTCAGCGTCGCACGAAAAAGTCGGACGGACAATTCTATATTCTTCGACGAGTCCCCGGGGAGGGAAAAGGTTTCTGTCTGGCTTCTTCTTAAGAGAATAAGACCGTACCAGGCCCGGAAAGGGGACAACGGTTTCCATTTGTAGAAACTTTTCCGTCTACTTAATGCAATATATCTCTTTGTCCGAGGGGATATTGGCCCGGCTCGCCGACGAACAAACACAATTCCTAATTTATACGTACACAGGGAACGAGCGAAAGAGAACGAGAGAGAAATAGGAAGAGAGAGAGGGAGAAGTCGTCCGTGGCCAGCTCGATAAACGTCTAGATAAATTACGGAAGACGATCGCAGAGCAAACTGGATCGCGAGGACACGTTTCGTCGACGTATTTCGAGAGCGCTCGGACAACTATCTCCCTCCCTCTCCCTCTGTGGACGAGCCCGAGCGACAACGCTAATAATTTATATGACGGCGGCCCTTTGATGCAACTGACACGCGTGATATAATAAAGATCAGCGAGCGTGCACGAATTAAAATAACGCAACGGGAATATAAATCCAAATGAAAGACAGGCTAATGACATTTAATTATCGGATATAAAAGCGAGTTCTGGGAATACTTACTGTAATAAATCTGCTATGGAAATGAACGCCCGCAAAAACAATGCCCGAGGCAGAGACGATCTCGCGGACCGGCACAGAGAATATCGTTCGGCTTTCTCCTCTTCGCAATGGAGTCACAATTTACCCCTCCCGACGACCCTAAGGTTCGTTCATTCAGTTCTATTCCCAGTCATGTATTATTGAAATAATTTCCCCTCCGTTTCTAGCCGATCTAATTTATCTGGAAGACTTATCGAACCGAGCCGAAATTTATAGTCGCGCAACACTTTTTCACTGTTGAAATATTTCGAATGTTTCGGGAATATCGAGTTCTCCGAAGCAAGTAATGAGTTTGAAGCGATGCATGATCGATTACAGTGGTTGCCGGCGTGCGATTGCCGCGCGGCAGAATGGAGAGCCGAGCGCTGAAAGGGACAATGCGAAAAAAGGGATTTGCGGGAAGAAAGAGCGGTAATGTTCTGAACTGTGATGATTGGGATCCGCGCGCCGCGTAACAGATAGAGAACAGGAAGAGAGCCGAGAGAAAAAAGGGAGAGAAAGAGAGTAAAAAGGAGGGGAGAACGGTTCGACGCGTATTCGCGGATAGACGACGACGACGCCGGAAGCTGGGAACGGCCGAACCCCGTCCGGGATCCGGGGAAATTTGCCGGCTTGTTAGCGGAATAAAAAGCGAGGCCGGTGATTTTCGGTGTTTTCGTTGTTCCATTCCTTTCTGCGGGTGTTCCGCACCGCTCTTCCCCGGCTCCTCTCTCCGTCTCTCTCTTTCTCTTCGTCACCGGTCCGCGACGCTGCGAGCGTTTCTCGGAACACCGAGCTAAATCCTGAGTACCGGTCGGGTACACGTAGCTGTGCAAACGTGATTACGGCCCCTACGACGACTGAAAATCGCCGGGAATGAAAGGACGAAGGACGAACCGAGCAGAGGGGAGAGACTAGAGGAAAACTCTCTCTCTCTCTCTCTTTCTCTCCGGTGCAGGGGCGGAACGGCCACGGAAAACGTTCGTAATTTAAATCAAAGGTAAAGCGCGCCGTCGGAAGCGGTTGCACAGCCGGCGGACGTTGCAGTGGGTAATAACGGCTATCAGTCAGTGAAATGACGCTCATCATATTTTCATTAGAATAATGGTCGAACGATGAAAGGGGGCAGAACCGCAGCAGCCAGCGGAACGAGAGGACACGGAGAGAAACGAGGACAGAGAGAAAAGGGACGAAAACCAGAGAGAAGACCCGGTTCAAGGTGAGACCGTGGACTCTCGAAGGGGGAAAAAACGGATCTACACCGATGATACCCGGCAAATACGGAACATTTCTATTTCTCGGAGCTTCCGATAAGCTTTCGCCTGGCAAGGAAGCCGACCAAGCTGGCCTGAAGTGGCTCGTTACGTCTCAGACTTGCCGCGTTACCCAAAAGCTACCTTTAATTTCACGCTGTAACGACGTTCCAACTCTCTCTCTCTCTCTCTCTTCTTCCTCTCTCTTTCTTCGGCGTCTAATGTATCTCGAGCTCTCACGCTCTCACCGTCGTTTCCTCGTGCGTCGACGATACCCTCGATACGAAAATTGGGAAAAGAAAATTCACCCGTGTTCCATGATTTGCACGCTCACGCGAGACTCCTCTCTCTTTCGATCTCCTCGATCTTCTAGCTAGCGTGAGCCGAGGTAATCGAATCGCGGAACGCTCCTAGAGAACGCTGGGAAATTCGGAGCGGATAACGAGCACGGTCTCTCACCCATTTTTTCTCGAATTTGTACACTAGAGCAGGGTCTGAGAGATATTTAGCACGGTCATTGTCACGCAGTGTTCATGCAAGTTACGTGATACGAGACTATGAGTAGATAAATATGGATTTAGTATGAAAAGTCTGTTGTCCACCATCCACCACTAATAGCCCCTGAACACAGGGCCGTCAAACAGTAAAGTTCGCGAGTTACCGGATCGCCGAAAGAGGCTGAAAGGCTTTTGTCGGTGTCCAGGCTGTGAAAACGAGGAACCGTGGACGCGCTCGGACCCAGTGAAGTCCGAGATAGTCAGAAACGGTGGAGGAGAGGAGAGAGAGAGAGAGGCTTCTCGAGTTTCCAGCGCGGGTTCGAAGATTTAAGGGTAGCTCCGTGGCACCGTGTGGCCGCGAGTATAATTCGTCAGGCTGAAGGATGAGCCCTATCTCGCCTAGGGTCAGCCGAGGGGACTCCGATGGCGGTCAGGCTACTTAATATGACCGATAGGAGCCCCGGCAAGCTATCAAAGTATACGGGGAGAGAGAGCGCGGCTGCGAGAGCTGCGAGAGAGCCCTGGACCGCCATCCTGCTACCCCCGGCTGCTGGCTCAGCCATATTAGTTATCGTTTCGAGGCGACACGGGTCCGAGCCCGGCTATTGGTCGACTGGCTCGTCTCGGCTATCGCGGAGAATCAACTTCGACCCCGGGACCAGCTCGAAATCGGCTCTCTCCCGAGAGGAGTCTATTGAATTTTTACGACCTCGTTCTCGCGTCGAATCTGCCCGCACGCTCTCTTGCCCGGCAAGACCGCGATCATCCCGCCACGATCGAGCATCCCTCGGAAAGATTAAAATAAATCCCGGCCACCGCGCGGACCCCCGTCTACCCAGCCATCAAATTTCGGATCGTTCCTCGCGAACTTCGCGAGAATCGCTCTTCCCGGAAAAAGTTTCGTCCGTATCCTCGACCCCGGCGACCATCATAAATCAGAGTTCATCCGTTTACTCGAACGCGCGATCGCCGACTTTCCATTCCCCTTAATTTAGGGGCTTCTTTGGGAATTTTCGGATGCGGGGCGATCACTGTTCGGGAACCGAATGGGATAGAAACGTCTCCGAGGCTCGGACTACTAGTACGGAAATATACAGTGGCGGATATAACTTAAGTACGCTGTAAGAAAGACGATAAACTATTTTAATATTGTACTGTATAATTTGAATTTTTTTGGGAAGCTAGAGCAATTAGTTTACTACAGGATGTGAAAAGAAATTTGTTCAAAAATTGCTATTGATCGGAATTGTTGAAATATTACTAAAAGGTTTCAACTTTTTCATGTGGGCCTATATTGAACATTTAAGAAATAAGTTTTGTCGATCTGTGCAGGAAAAATCTGATGCAGGCAAATACGACAAGTATTGAAAGATGTAAGAAAGATGTAAAAGTTCGTAGCTCGTTGCAACGTCGACCGATTTTGACGAAATTTTCAGAATATATTTAATTGTCAATATAGGCCCACATGAAAAAGTTGAAAATGCAATTTCTCAGTATTTTTTCAACAATTCCGATCAATTGCAATTTTTGAAAAAATTTCTCTCCACATCCTGTAGTAAACTAATTGCTCTAGCTTCCCAAAAAAGTTCAAATAGTATAGTATTATACAATATTAAAGTAGAGGTGCAGACAGTTTTGTTTCCAAAACATTTTTGTCTCTCCACCATAAACAGTCGAATTTAATTACATTCTGCTGTTTTATCTTCCGTTGTGCGAATACCGTTTCAAATACATGTAATTTTGTGCGACAAGGAGGATTAACATAAAAAAAAAGAAGAAACAGCTAAAGCCGAGGTGACAATTGTTCAGGTTCAGGATTAGTGGCGTTTTTCGCAGGATGATGGGTTTGTTCCGAAAGTCCTTGCCGCCCGGACGGGACAGGGTGTATGTGTGTGTGTGTGTGTGGGGATGGGTCGCGTGGAGTGATTCGAAATGCGCGGCGCCGTCACGACGGCTTCTTATTTACCGTGCAAATCCGATGTAGTCGACCAAAGATCCCGGATTGCCGGAGAAATCCCGGGAAACCCTTCGAGGGGCGTCAGTTGTGGCGCACACGCGCGCGCCCGTTTCACCGGCCATCTTCATGTTTATATGCAGCGGGGAGAGTGGACCGGATTGCCTGCGAGAGAAGAGTAATAAATAGTTGTTGCTCGACACGAGTGCTCGCATTCTGGCCCAGGATTTCGCGACAAAGCCGTCGTTGAATACGTTTCGCCTCCTTCTATTTGCATGATTGTTTTGCTGGCCGGCGTTCTTCGACTCCGGGGCTCGCGCCCTTATCGAACTGTTGTTGGAACAACTTTTTCTTATCCATCCCTTCCTCTCTCTCTCTCTCTCTCTCTCTCTCTCTCTCTCTCTCTCTCTCTCTCTCTCTCTCTCTCTCTCTCTCTCTCTCTCTCTCTCTCTCTCTCTCTCTCTCTCTCTCTCTCTCTCTCTCTCTGTACTCTGGCTGCACTCTGTACAGTTCTGGCTATATTCTCGCTCTCGTAAAGCTGAAATATTTTTCGAGCTTGGATTTCTCCGTATGCAAAGAATCCGGCGCGGTTACACAAGAGAGATCGATGCAAAGATATTGCCCGTTCGTCGGAAATGTAATGCGGCCTCCGAGCAAATGCGCTCGACCCAGAAAAACGCGCGGCTCGGCGGCGGCGTCGCCGCGCGCCGGATGCCGAGGAGAGCCTCGACGAAATCGAGAAGATGGAAAGTAGACTCGAGACGGAGCGAGGCGGAGGAGATTAGTTTCGAATAACCGTGAAAGCGAGCTCGAGTGCCTTTACTTCCTGAAAACTTCCGACCTTTCCTTTATTCCCTGCTCTCTCGCGTGCGGATCCTGCCAACCGAAAGGAACCTTCGCCCCGCGGATTCGCGGGCCGCGTTTTCCGCGACCGCACACTCCAATCCGAAAGACGAGGTTCGAACCAATCTCGCCGAGGGCCAATAAGTCGGCGGCGGCCACGTTCCTCCAGGAAAAAGAATGCCGGCCAATAGGAACACTCCGTTTTATTAGCTACATCGACTCTCATCTTGCTAATACCTTCTAAATAAACCTCTAAGCATTGAACGTCCGACGATGTCCTCTTTCGTCCGTACAATCGAAACAGTTCTTTGCGATTTATTCGCTGAAAATAATCCTCTGTCCATAAATATTGTACGAGTCGCATAAAACTTTGTTATACGACGTTGTTTGTCACGCCGTACAATGCTATTCGCTGACGCAATCAAATTGAGACAAATTAAGAATGATTCTTCGGTACAGCCAGTCGTAAACAACCGGCGATATGAAAGCAGAAATTAGAGCACAGGGTAATAAGTTATTATACATATAATATTTTGATGGAATGATCGCACGTCGACTTTTATCGCGTTAATTTATGGGGACCGAATATCTGGCCGTTTCCCGTCTTATTACAGACTGCGTTAAGGATTCCATTATGCTCGACTGGAATTAACAATCTCCTGTATGCTATAAAAGCATAAAATCCACAGTCTGGAAATTATAGTAGCCCCTCTATAGCGGCCCAGTCCCAACATTCCCCGGGGAGCTCTTATCACAATAGGTATGCAGTTTTCGAGCACGGTGCATACGGAGGAAACGTTAAACGCTGCTAAGTAGACTGCGAATGTCTTTATGCAAATTCTCATTTTGCAAAATAGTCGGTGAAAAATTTTATTGCTTCGCCGGGGCTGGACGCGAGAGAGTGTTCGTTAAGTCGAAAAAGAAACGGTTGATTCTACTAATCTCGAATGGAGCTTCTTATTCCGGCAGTCTAGTAACTAATTAACTCGGAGTTAAACCCGCTCGAAACCTTAATAAGAAGCTCTCTAGAGTTTCATTCTAGATTCCTTCATCGTGAAAGCGTATTAATTACTCCCGCGGAGGTGGTGAATTAATAATTCATAAAGTAAACGTGTAATTGCATGAAGTTCTCGCGGTGTATGAATGAGATCGGGCAGAGAGAGAGAGAGAGAGAGAGAGCGCGTGTACTCTAAAAATTATCAATAAACGTTTAATCTCGATCGTTGCTGAATGAAAAATGTATTACACGGCTGCCTGGGCCGTTCTACTATTTTACGTAGCCGAGAATTGCGAAAGTTTATAAATTATCAACCAGAAATGAGTTATAAATTTTCCATGGTAATCATGGCTATCGCTCTTCCACCCGGCGGTAATCTCGTACGAAGCGTTCCGAAGATGAATATGCCTGTCTCTTTTTCACCGCAGCCATTTCGCATTTCTGTCTTTGCCCAAAACCTCCACTATCGTCGTATTATCCTACTAAGATTTCGCCAGTCGTGCTATCAGGCTTATTTCAACTGCTGTTTTAAAAGTTGATTGCATTCCATTGTTTTTAGCCATCGCTCAAAATTACTTACAATTTTCCTATTTTCCTCAATCGTGGAACTGCGTTAATTAATCCCAGCAATGTTAAGAAAGTCGAGTGTCGCACGATTGTGCATCGCGTCCGTCGTCCGATGGCGAAATTGTTAACAACAAATTAATTTCCAACAAATCCCGGTCGAAACTGTTACACAACAGTTGGCCGGGGTCCAAGCTAGTTTCTCCAACTGCAAAGTCTCGTTAATTATTCTCCTAAAGATAGTAAATTACCTCGGAACCAAAGTCTGTCAAATTGTGTCAGCTCACCGTGACGCAGTGCTCGGTAAAAATTATTAATAACTCTTTAATTAGACGTTAAATCTGTTCGAAACTGCTCTCGAGAAAGTTGTCAGCGATCCGGGGTGCTGTATTCTTCGCATACAAAACTGCGCGAATCAAGCCTCCCGAAGTTAATGCATTTATAATTCACGTAGTCGGAAAGTAATCATTTTACGTTGTCGCGGTACAGAGCACGGAGGATAATTCTTAACAACTGTTTAAACTCGGGGCAGAAACCTAATCTAAAGTGCCGTCGCGAAAGTTGCCGAAGCCTCTCTATTTTATATTCTCCGAGGACAAATGTTTACAACTTATTAGCGGAAAATGTGTTATTCATGAGTTAGTTCTCTGTGTTGCTCGTTCGAGTTGTCGAAATAGGTTACGATTCAATCATGCTGGTTCTCCCTCTCTCTCTCTCTCTCTCTCTCTCTCTCTCTCTCTCTCTCTCTGGCTCTGTCTCTTAGTTTCCTGTCTCGAGCAAGACGTTCCCGAGATGAATGTGTCTGTCCTACTTACACTCATAGGATTTCGTATGTTTATCCTCGACTAATACCACCACTATCATCATGTTATCCCGCTAAGATTCTGCCGCTCGAGGTATCAGGCATTCGTCAAGCATAGTTTTCAAAGTAGGTGGCACGATTATCTCTATCCTCATCGCACAGTTGCGCTCCCTGTCTTACTTATTGCCAACATTAGACAGATTCGCAACCTGCCAACAATTTTAACTGAAAACATTTGTCTTAGTTGTAACACTATGCTCCTCAAAAGAATTAAGGGATCACCTCTGCGAACCCGAAAAATTGCTACTAGTTTACATGATCATAACTGCCTCAAAAATTGCCGTATCGATATCGTTAAACAATGGTTTGAAAGCGTGAAACCACTAGAACTGTACGATTTTCGAATTAATTACGTGTTCTACTCCACGAAAATGATTATTGGTGTCTTGCTGGAGCCCTATCCGATCCCCAGAAATTGTTGAACATCATTAATTAACGTACAGCGAGAAAGTTGTGATCGACGGGAATGTTATCTGTTGTGAGTGGCGTTCGGAGTGCGTGGTCCGCCCGTAAATCATTAATAACTTGTTAATTCGGGATGAAACCACTTCGAATCTATTACAGGAATATATCGGCGGAGGTTCGAGGTGTATTCTTTAATCATGAAAGTGCATAATTTCTGGCCACGGATCGCGGGAAATTAATGATTGATGGCGCCGGTGTCAAACTATTTTCGGTAATCGCGATGGGAAGGGGTTTCGAAAATTGCTAATAACTATTTAATGTCGCGTAAAATCAGATTAAAACTGTAATGAGAAAGTTGCCGGCAGTCTACTGCACACGTCGCGAACGCAAATGTTTGTAGATTAACGTCGCCGGGGCGAGTTATTAATAAATTTTCTAATGCGTTTACTCCGCGCGGAGGGAGAGAGAGAGAGAAATATTAGAGAGAACGTTTGTCTCTCTCGCACTCCCGTGATTTCATATACGTCTGTCCTCGTCGGGGGACCTCTTTGCTCGTCATGCTTCGCGCGTACGTACCAGGGAATTAGAAGTCCGGCCGAAAAGTTGGCGGCACGAACAATTTGCTCTCTATCCTTTTCGCACGGTACAGTTGTCTTCCTCTTACTCGCGTGAAGCATCGTCGCTCGCGCTTTCGAAGCCGCGACCAAAATCTAAGCTTATTTGAAGCGGAATCCTTTCAATTATGCAGTGAAACGATTATTCTGTTCGTGCGGAGGCTTTGTATCATGCAAATGGACTGCTCAGATTTGACGAAGGTTGCTAAATGTTTAATGCATTGACTGGTGACGACTTCATCTGCAGCTATTACAAATTTATCATTTTAATTATAATGACTTTTGAAACAGCAGGCAGAGTCAGCAGTGCAGTTTAATCGCGTCTCGATGGATTTTTAATCTTGTTTAACGAAAATAGATGGGACCTCAATTTCCGTTAGTATCTGAAACGAAAGAAACGAACTTTTCTACGGCGAGAGAATGAAAGTGACGGAGTATTAATCAAACGTCACGGTATACAACAAACAGAATCTCGTCCCGGTACTATAAACATCAAGCTCATTTCCCCCACATGATTAAAACCAAGAAGTCACCCCTTCCCAGCCTCGCGGTAGGTAGAGGAGCGGAGACAATGGGACCGTTTCCCCCAGAGCGTTGGCACTCCGGCGTCTGTGGGTGCTCGACTCCCTCGTTTAAGGGTTTTCCTAACTGGACCCTTAATCTAAATCACAGTCAGGGTTAACCGCGTGTCCCCGCCCCTCTTTCTCTCTTTCTGTTCGTCCCTCTCTTTCTCTTGCGTGCACACTCAGCCGTTCTAAATTGGTTAATTATAATCCGAAAAGAAGAGGAAGAAGAGGGAGGGGACGTCGGCGGCCGTGAAACAGAGGGGATTAGCCGAGTTTGGACGTTCCAGCGACGTTAATTGGAGGGGTCTATGATCTCTAATTGGCTCTCGTTCCTTTCCGGCGCGCGGTCTTCCAGGCTTCTTCCATCCGCCTGTTCCCTTTGTCCGGCGGGAATCGGTCGATCGAGTCGACGCAGGAAAAAGGACAGCAGCGCGTCCGGGAACGAAAAGGGAATAAAACGGTGACGGGAGGAAGGAAACGAGAGAAGATCGCCGGCAGGCGGGGGGGAAAACATGGTCGACGCGCGTGCGACACACAGGAAAACACAGAGCGACGAGGGTTGAATGGGCATTCGCTCCCGAAGAGAGGGTGTAGTTGGGTCGCAGTCCGCGGTGCTGAATGCTACACGCCGGCCGCACAATGCCCGGGCCAGTGGCATCCTACAATACCGTTTGGAACGGCGGCCGCGCGATAAATTCCTGCAACTTTTATCGAATAGGAGGGCTAACAGGCCGAGGGAATATTGTGAAAGTTCCGCCCGTACTCGCCAGTTGCGGCCGACTGGCCTCTGAAACCGAGAACTCGTGCTTCCTCCGCAACCAAAAACTCTCTCTCTCTCTCTCTCTCCTCATTTCCAATCTCTCTTTCTACCGATCTACCCTCTGCTCTTTCCCCGCGACCACTTTGTTCCGTTTCCAACGGATCTTCGCCGACGGCGGACTTTCTTTTCGGGAGCGTTCCCCGAACTTTCCGAAGACAGTCGTACACCAAATAAATTTATTTTCCATTCGAGAGAGTCCGCAGCCTCGCGAATTAGACTAACAATTTTGATCAGACGCGCGGAGAACGCGCGACGAAGAGTAACGTTCGCGTGGAAATGACGACGTCAACCAAGAACGTATCGGTAATATTTGTGCGATATAAACAAATTATATCGGGTAATGAATTATACAAATTATGTCGGCAATGAATTTATGGATCGAAGCGTTAATAACAAATGGTTAAATTATGTCCTCCGGGACAGATGGAAGAGACCAGGTTTATCACAGGTTCGTTTCACCACTCTTCGCAAAGCAGGAAATTCAATTCATCAAATTATCCTCGCTCGCGCGCAGGAGAACATTTCGTTAATGCAGTGCAACTTCAGGAACATTCGAGGACAGTGTTTATCCGACTGCTGTGCTTAATCTATCGACTACTTGCTGTAGCTATTTTTCATAAATATCCGTCGTCGAGTAATAAATAAGCCTAAGTGAAACTTGGTGAATGGAAAGCGCCGGTACACCGTCTACAGGAGGAGGAAGAAGGATATACCGGGTGGCCGAGAAGAGAATAGATCCGCGTAAATAAGTCCGAGGGAGCGAACGGGGGCGGAAACGTTCTCGAAAACCGTTCGTAGCCCGCATCTTTCGGATGCGGGTAGTTCTCCGGCAATTATACTAATGGAGATTGGGCGGTTGTCGGAGGAGGATCCCGTGGAGGAGAAGAGAGCGCAGACGACCCCTGTGGGGGCCGAAGACGAGAGCACGGCGCCGTTCAAGGGAAGAAGAAGAAGAAGAAGGAGAAGGAGGTAGAGAGAAGATCACGGAAGAAAGCCGGCAGCCCTCTCGCAAGGAGAAGGATGAAGTAAGTAGGAAAGGGAGTGGTAACAGGGAAAACGAACGGAACGGTTGAAAGAGCAAAGAAGGAAGGGGTTTGTATGTCGAGTGAAAAGTGAGCAGCATTTGAAGAGGAAACCTTCTGGTTATCCAGAGAGAAAGGCAGGGGATAGCTGGAACGTAGAGAGACGGTCGGGTGGACGGACGGTCGGACGGTCGGGACGGACCGACGGACGGACGCAGATGGTAGTGGGTTCCGCTGTCGAAAATAAGAAGAGTAGTAATGAATGAGCCCGGAGCCTGAAGAGCGAGGAGAACGACCAGGGAGCAGAAGGGTGGAAGGAAGAGAGCGCCGGGGCTCGAGTATATAAGAAGAGCCGGAACGGAGTTCTAAGAGTCGTACGGAACACCGAGAGCCAATGGAAGCTGCCGAAAAGTGCTTTATACGCGAACTGCATTCAAATGAAAAAGTATATACGCTGCCGGAGCGAGCCGCGCCACGCTGCTGAGCTGCTACACTGCCAGCAATATCGCTGTCTACCGACACGCCGCGCCGCCGCCTGCTCCACCTGCTATACACCCCATCGTCGTTGCTCTCGTGCCTCTCGCCCCAGCATGGTGCGTCGCTTTGATCTCGGGCTACTCCTCTCGCGATCCAAGAATGCGAGAAACAGAGTCCCCGGCATTATCCTTTGAATAATATCGGGCGCCGTTGAATGGGACGTCCGTTTCCCTGCACGTGCAAGACGACGGCGGCGGATCATTTAACCGTCCCGGCTACCAGGATCAGTTCTGTTCACGGATTTCGCCAATGAAACCGTATCGGATTGAATCGTCTCTGCTGTCACGTAGCTTATTTAGAACTGTCTGGCGCGCGGAACTCGTAAATTCACGCGTACACGATTCCGAACATGACAAACGACCGTCGACTTGTTTGTCATGCGGCGAACTTATCGGGCGATAACCGAGCGTATATCGCATCGCGTTTTAACGAGGACGTTAAATAGTCGATTAGAGAGAATCACTCGGCTGGCATTTTTTCGGACGCGAACAGAAAGTAGAGAGAGAGAGAGGGAAGGTGATTCGGGATCGGATTTCTGCGAAGGCTCGTGGCAGAGCGAAACGGTTAAAAATACCAGTGCAAAGCGAGGAGGGATGGGGGAGGAAGGGGAGGCGGTGGTGTGAGAGACTGACGGTGACCGTCGACGGCTCGATACGACGACCCCGGCTCGCCGGACGAATTAATTTATCTCCGTCCAGTCGGTGTCCGACGCGACGGACGAAACAGCGAGCAGGAGGAGCGGGTCCGGGCTTTCGACGGGCAACACGGCCCGACCACGGTCCGTTCAACTATTAAGCGAGGTTACCATCGATCGCATAATAGGAGACGTCCGCGAGTTTGATCGGTCCTATCCGTGCCAAATTTCTGTAATCGGCGCAAATGATTGCACAGCCGCCCGCCACCAAACGTCGACGTCGACGCCGCCGCCGTCTAACGGCGTTCTCTCGATGGACACCGCGCGGTAGTTAGGTACGTACGCCGGTGAACGTCGCGATACCCCGGCCACAATTCCAGTAAATATTTGAACGCTAATTGAACTATTCGGCATCGACGTGTAACGCGTAGCCCCGACTGCTAAACAGTTACACTCGATTGTGGTAAATCATAATGGAAACGTCGTTACCCGCGTGTGCCCGGCCGGATCGCGTTTTCATGCCGTTCCCATTGTTCCCGAAATATTAACACGACGGTTTAATGAAGGCCGCGACCCAGAGAGAGGAGAGCCAGCGGGTCATCTGACTGGGGCCGTGGCCTATCCACAACGCCGAAATTCGCACGAACGAGCGCGCGCTTTTGCGGTTGAAACCTGCTTCGCTTCGTTCTGCTCTGCTCTGCTCTTGCACAGCTACGCTCTATGCGACCTGCAAAACGCATCCATGTAACCCGGCCGAACAGCAGGCCGGCTCGATCGCCAGGGAGTAGTCGACGTACGCTTCCCGTCCGGTATTCCCCCGCGATTAAAACTTTCCGTACTCCGCGTTTAAACGAACCCGCCCCTCGACCCGGACCTGCCCGCCGAAACCCACGCGCGGTGAAATACTTGTTTCCGGTAATCTTGCGTGGAATGCCGCACTCGGCCCCTCGCTACACCGCGGTTCTACTCGACACGAGTATATACCGAAAATAGGCGAATACACGAGTCATCTTCGGTTCCGTGCCGAAATTGATCCGATACCTTGCGATTCTGGAACAGAGAGAGAGCTGTGAATTCTATGCGGGGAATTTGCACCGGCAGTGATAGCGGTCGACCACTGGTCGGACGCTTGAGCAGGGCGTACGAATTGTATTTGTGTCACTGCTGTATTTCATTTGTTAAGTGCTTCGAAGTTTGATCGATTTTTCTGACTGGTGGAGAATGAGACAGTAAGATAATAGAAGAATTGGACGAACGATAGAATTGTTTCGGACCAATAGCGGAGATCGGCGACGCACTGTGGGACAAACCGATGAATTCTGTGTGAAAATCAAACTTTCGATAGAAATGAGATAGAGCGATGATGGTTTTGTAAAATGAAAGCTGAAACTTTGCAGGATATGGGATAATTATGGAGATTGTGGTACTAACGTTTTTTAACCTTAGAAAAATTCGTTGGACTTGAACTTTTTCCAGAAAATTGTGGTTTTTCCAATACCGCGCGCGGAACATTTTTTTACGCTGATTTCAAATCGTGTCTCAAAATTTGTCTATAAGCTCAGGATTTTGTAAAAAATAGATTTTTGTGAAGAAAACTAATGAAATCATTTTTTCGTTGAAATGAATTGGTAACCCACTAGTTTGAGGGAGTATTGTATTCTCATATACATATAATATAAAACACATTAAAAATAACCATAATGAAGTAATTAAACGTTTACTTAACGTATATCACTTGACGAACGATCACTTGACGTGTAATGTAATTTAAATTAGATATCTATTTTCCATAATTACATTTTCATGTACACAGGAAGTAAGGTAAATATTTCATCATTTTAACTTACTTCTCATCAACGAATTTTTTAACCACTGGTGATAAAAATAAAAAAATAAGGTATCAAAATTATGGAATTTTATTATTAGACTGCGGATTTTTATGCATTTATGAAGATACTGGCTGGGTGAAATATAAAACAGTAAACAATTACAAAGTTTGAAGAACATTGTAATATTGTCTTTAATGCGATAAAGTCGTTAAGGGATGAAATCAACTTTTAATTCTCTCCTGCTTCCTACAATTAATGCAGAACATTTTTATTTTGCATAAATGATCCCCAGTCTAGTTATTATATATTGTTGGATTACTATATTTTCCAATATATTCGGTGCAACTCGTCTACAAAATTGTATGAATCTATCTATGTCAAAAAATCATCGTTTAAGGGATATTTCGATTAAAACATTGGAAAATAATTTTTAAAAAATCAGCTGCGACAAGGATTAGTTTCATTTCATTGTATAAACAATGTATACTGGATAAAACCCCCTGAAGATGTGGTTAAAAGAAGTGTTTTTCAGAAATGGCTTTCCAGTTTAAGATATTCAGTTCAACTTTTTAGCAAATATTAATTAAATATGATGTAATAAGTTGTACACATTATCGAAAAACCACAATTTTCTTGAAATTGCGCAAGTTTAACGAATTTTTTCAATGTTAAAAATCGTTCGTACCACAATCCCCATAATTATCCCATATTCTGCAAAGTTTCAGCTTTCATTTTAAAAAAAACGTCATAGCTGTATCTCATGTCTATCGAAAGTTGCTTGATCTCGACAGAATTCATCTGTTTGTCCCACTGTGCGGCGTTGTGAGCAAATTTTCCGTTCGGCTAGTAAGTGGATTAGGGGAGTTGGATTTGCGTGGGGCATTGCGATGAGATATATAGATAGACGTCGGGACGACAGCTTCTCGTCGTCGTCTGCGGCGTGGATAGCGGTGCCGGAGGGCAGGATGGCCGTCTGAAACGTAGATGGAACGTAGTTGGTTCGAGAGGGCCGTTCGACCCGGTGGCACAGGACGGGTCGCGTGTAAATCCTTTACGCGTGTATGCGTACGCGCTAATGAGCCGGAACAAGCTACATGGCGTAGCTCCGACGTTGGACAGAGCGTGTTTGCGCGCTAAGCCCGTCCGCTCCGCTGGGACAACCTGCACCGTCCCTCTGCCCCCGGTCTATACGTCAATCGAACGTACAAACTGTCCTGCGTCGCGATCGACCGATCCTCTGCTCCGTTCGTCCGCGTTAAATATCCCGCCGAACGAATTCCCTCTGCCAAAACCGGTTCCCATCCTCGGCCAAGATCAAATCATTTCCGCTAATCATTCTCTCCGCTTCCGGCCTGCCTTCGTTCAACGTCATCGCCGAGAGAAGACGCTACCGACCGGCGGCTAGTAATCAATTCACGAAGCAACTTCCATAGGATCGAACAATAAACTTCATCCTGCAGACTCACGCGGCCCGGCGCAAGTTCAACTTAAGAAGTCGCCGCTAATGTATTAATAAAGTTTGCGTATGTTGCGGTGTAGCAAAATGTGGGCAAACTATCGGGGATTTACATTCTACATTATTCGCACGCCGAGGACATTAACCCTTGGATGGCCTAGTTTCACCTAGGAGTGGAAACGGTGTGAATTCCAGTTTTCTAGCTGGGTACATTCCGAATTGTCTGTTGGTATTACGTACAATACCGCGGAAAAACTTTCGCACACGACCTGATACACTTATCTACAACGACCGTAAACTGCGGGGATTTTCCCGTGCAGCTCCGTACGGTGAATCCACGAATTAGCACGGATTTGGTGTGACCCTGTTGTATTACCAAACAAGTAATGCTTTCTCCGAGTCTGCTGATCAATTGCTGAAGATAACGGAGAGGATCGACGACGATCCTGAAGAAAACGAGGAGAGAATGGCGCGGGGGTTTTGCGTCGGCGGTATATTTCCTAATTGCTGGTTGTAGGGTTTGCTCGCGGCACGATCGAGTCGATCGGAAATTAATTAACCGCGCTCACGGTCGATCGACCCGGGATTCCAGGAACCGGAAGAACCGCGTTCGGTCTCGCGAGCGTCGCGCCGCCAGTTAACAGTTTCCCTGCCGCCTCGTTTCCTGGCGTTGCTCCACGGCAAGCTGGGACGGCGGATTAACAGTTAATTGGGGGACGAGGTAGAAGGAGGAGGAGGAGGAAGAGCATCGGGACGAATAGGAGAAGGAGTGAAAGAGGAAGAGGTTGAACGTATCTCGAACAGACGCGGGCGGCGAGCATCTCGGAGGAACCGCGTTCGATTTCCCGCGAAATCAATTAGTCGCATCCGAGCGGATATTGCGAGGATGTTTCCGATCCGGTGGCTGTGGATGCGGCTCGCGTCGCGTCACGCTCTGGCCCGCGCTGATGGCGGTAGCATAGCTCGCTCGTTGCTCACGCGTTCCCTGCGTTTCTCTCCCGGCTCTCGACCGACCGCTCTTTACGAGGCGCAATTACGCGGAACGTAATTAAAATTAGTTGGGGAGTTTTAATGGTCGCGCGCGACCGAAATCGATAATGCAATCGAGACCGGAGCGACGCGCGACGATTAAATGAAACTGCCGCGGCGGAAAGTAAAATCAAAAACAATCGGGGGGGTCGAGGGGGGGGGGTGAGCCGCTGGACGGCCTGGAATCGGGACAGAAAGAGAACCGCGCCGGTGTAGAATGGGAGGGCGGTGTTTCCTGACGATGCAACGGGATGCGATGCGATGCGCCGCGCCGCCGCGATGCGCTCCGCTCCCGCGATGCACACGCCACCGGCCCCGGTGATTTATAACGCAAGACTCGCGCGAATCTCGGCCGCGCGCCGCTGGCTCCGACGGAGTCCTCCTTTGTGCAAGTAATAATATCCGTCGCAATTAAATTCGCCTCGGCGATATAATACAGACATCGTGGAATCGGTGATAAAGTGCACTACCTCAGACAACCACGCCACACTCCTCCTCCTCCTTCTCCTCCTTGGCCAGTAGTTCGCCAACGGCACCGAGAGAAGCCCGAGGATTACACATCGGTACAAACTCTGAGGTACTATTCCATCGAAAAGCACGATTCATTAATAATGCCGTTCGTAGACGGAGAAGGAGCCAGCGAAGGAGGAATTATTCCGGAGTCTGCGGTGACCGAACGATATTGCTCGTTGTTGCCCGCGTTTTCCGCCGACGTAACAACCCGCGGCCACAGTTAATATCCGTTCACGAGACGGCGAAGATTGAATTTATTCAAATTGTACAAGGCGGACCGAAATTCGTGGTACATACCGAACAGTTAAATGTCGATTCGGAACGCGCGCGCGCGTGTCGCGTTGTTATTCCGCGTCGAGACGAAGATAATGGCCGGGTTTCCGGGTTCCGGGGGCCGGATCGTAAATAATAGAAAGGTTGGCGGAACAAATCCAGGCGTAAGCCGCGCGGCGCCGTGAGGTTTTTCGGGCCGAGCGTGTCAAGAGCCGGGAAGCGGCGAGCGGGTGGAGGGGTCGAGAGACCCTCGAAGGTAATCGGTAAGCATCGAAGGTGTGCCGTGAAAACAGAGAGTCTCTCGAAGGGAACACACCTTCTTCCGATGGTGCCGGGGGTCCATAAGTCCTCGGTTACAGGTAGAAGGAGAAAGAGAGATAGATAGGGGAGAGAGTACCGGTAGCCCGACGCCTGTGTACACCGGTGTGTATATACGAGGCACGCTCTTATATTTTATGCAGCAGTTTATAGAGATATATCGGCCGTCTAGGGCGACGGCATAAGTCAAAACCTACTTTACCTAATGGCCTCCTGGCGACCTCCCCGCCTACACCTATCTACCCTTCCACGGCCACTAAAGTAAAGGCCGCCGTTCGTGGAAGCTCGCAACCCGGCGAGAATCTACCCCCGTCTCCGACACCGACACCGACACCGGGTTCTCCATCTCCCTTTCGCAGCCTTCTCTCGTCGACGTCTCCGCCCGTTGCTTTCCCTCCCGCGCGAGAACCCTTCCACGCGTGTGTACTCCATCAAAATTGCATTTCCAATTGCAAGCTTCCGCGTTGCCGCTCGGGATACGTCGCCCTTCCTTTCCTCCCGTACCCCGGATTTTTCTACATCTCGTTTACATATCCTCCGAAGATACTTACGTGCCCCTGTATCGCGTATCTTCCGGCACCTTCCGCCCCTTTCTTCCCTTTTCTGATAATTTCCGTAGCGATTTTCCACCGTTTCCGCCCCCCGAACGTTCCAGTTCGGAAAACTTCTCTTCCCTGTCGTTCCGGGTGTGCTCGGTCCTTTTTTTTTCTTCCGTGAATACAAGCAGCAGCAGTTACGAGAGGCCGGACGGCTTCCTTTATCGCGCTCTTTCGTTATAACGAGGAACGATTAATTTGTTACAGCATTATCGCCGGAGAAATCTGCTTCCCAGCGCCCGGTGCTACACTATCCGACAGCGAACGCGCGAAATTAATTAACCCTCGTCCGTCCACCGTGTCAATTTCCACAGTTTTTCCGCGCTCCTTGAAAGACCGTGCTCGCCGTCGCGTCGCTTTATTATCTGCGAACAATAGAAATTACCTTGTTTGAATTTTATCTCGCGTCATTTCGCCCCCGTGTACCCGCTAAGCTGTTTACAGATTCAGCGACTAAACCCTTCTACCGGTATGACGAATGGAGCTCGGAGATTAAACTGTGACGGATTGCGGATTTTTATGCGAAATAATCGTGGCTCTATTTCGGTCATAAGAAAGCGTTTACTTTCCGTCTTTCTGAAGCGGAAATAGTGCAACAGCATTTCTGAAATGAGAGTAAACGGAAAATCAATTTTATCGCCAGACATCGAGCGTGTAAATAAATCGCAGCGCAATGGGTTAATCTCTCTGTAAGGGCGCAGATAAAAACTAGGATCAGGGACGGGGGTTGTTACTGTTAAATAACGTTTCCACTATATTATCAGATATAGTCGCGTAGCATTTACCTCCTCCGACTTTTAAGAGGGGAATATAGTGGCCGGACGATACGGGAGGAAAGGTGTTCGGCCATTAAGCACTTCGCTGACAATGTCGGACATTATTTTTACGAAAGCTCGGATGGTACAGCGGGAGAACGGGGTAACACGATCCGACGAACGCTATTAAGGTTTCGAATGACCGTGGCCTCCGTCGCGTCGACGATATCCGGGCCACTCGACCGACGTACGTTAACGAGAAGGCTCGATTCGTTCTCTCCGTGGCGCATACCGACCCTTTATTTATCGTTGGCGACCGGTTCGGAAAGTTTGAGACAGACTGGCAAAGAGACCTGCACCCCTGCTGTTACCGCGTGCAACGTTTACACCCTGTTTCTCCGCGATTTTATATCCTCTCGATCGAACGAGCACGCCTACGATTTCCTTTCGGTTTCAAATCAACGCTGCCAAAATCGGGACAAGCTGGAGAAGATTCGTGGCTCTGTTAATTACACCTTATTAGCTGCAGACAGGACAGCTTTACACTCGCTTAGGGACTTACACAAAGTCAGGATATTGACTGAGTAAATATTTGCTCGGTTTTCGGTGGCTAATTTAAACTTTCACTGAACGATGTTCCCGAGAGCGAGAAGCTTGTGTAACCCAGTCATTCAACAGTTTTTCCCTGCGAAAATATTTGACCAATTATTACGAAACTTCCGGTGCGCGTCTCTGCGCCATTCAAGCGACTTAACGAATTTTTCTCTCTTCTTCCGACGACTGAGATTCGCGGAAACGGGATTACGCGGGTTCGCGGAGCGACAGTGTCTGCGTACACGCACTTAAATATATCCCGAGCAAACGCGCAGAGTATATTTACGCCGGTACATAAACGGAAAGAGAAAAGCCGACGGGGGACGAGACCGCGATGAACGAAGATAGAACGCGGCGGCGCTGACGCGACGGGCTAACTTCGCGAAACAACGTGCCGTGGAACCAAACACATTTCCCCTCCGTACCTTCCCCCGCGCGCTTCCCACGTTCACCTGTCTGTCTGTCCGACTGTCTGTCTGCGCGGATCACGCGTACACTCCGCATAATTGCACTACCGCGATTAATAATTAGATGCGCAATTGGGCGTCAACGGGAATTTCGTATGCGCCCGGTGATTCGATTTATCGAGCCCGCCAGCCGCGACGTACCTGGTCGCGGCGAGACGAGTATCGATCTCGTTCGGACAGCTCGAAGAAAACGCGGGTAAGCGACCCCTCGAACCCCGTCAAACGGGTTCGAACGGAACTTCATGGAAATCGGAGAAACAGCAGTAACGGGAATCGTTCGTTCGATCGATCGATGGAGAGAACTTTCGGAAAGTAGCACTTCCTTCGAGGCGTTTAGGTCCTTTCAAACACGATCAAACAGTTGCGAACTGGATTCTTGGACAGCTGCTGTTATTGTGCTGTTCATGTCCAACAAGTATTGTTAGAGTTTCCGAGCAGCCAGACATTTGCAAACTACTTCCGAACGCAAATTGCTGTTCATGATTGTGCTGTTAATGTTTAGAAATCATTGGAAGAGTGTTTGACAGCAATGACTTGCTGACAGAATGTATTTTTAATTTACAAGCAAAATCCTCTAAATAGATAGCATGAAGGCTCGCGTACCACTTGCCGGGAACGAACAGCTATTTGTTACACTCTTTGAAGTTTGCGCACATTAAGCGAAAGTGATCAAGCATCGGCGAGTATTTCACTTGAACGGTAATTTATAGCATAATACGAGATCCTCTTTAAGCACGGTGGAAATCAGGGTAGCTCGCGCGAATCGTGGGCAAACAATCGATCCACGATCCCCCTCCCCGCGTCGCATTAATTTTCATTTGCGGTTCGATATGCGCGAGGGAGATATCCAACGGTGGCCGGGTGGACGGCGGAGAAGTGAAATTTTTTGGCGATTAGCCAAGCTGCCGGGGCAATTAGAAGACTCGTTATTCCTGGAGATAAATGGGTCGGATAAAGGGTCGAAACGGTGGCGGGTGCGGCCATAAGCGCCGCGCGCGCGGCGGCTGGGGGCTCTATCGTCAGATTTACCTCCATCTTGCGCCTCCGCGGAGTTTAACCGATTTAGTCTTGAATAATTTACTAATCTGATTAGTAGCGTCGGATGAAAATTACAGATAGCTCCAGAGTTTCGCATCGGTTCATCTAATTACCCCTAGGACCGTGCGCCGTTCTCCGCTCCTCTCCGCTCTCTGCTCCGCGTCGGCTGTCTGGTTCGCTGCGCGCTTCGGTTAGGAGAGTTCGGTTAAATTCGCCGGCGGTGGAGCGATCCCGATTCGAAAATTATACGCGGGCAAAGTATTCTTTGGAAGGCAGGCAAGTCTCTTCTTTCAAGTCTGATGCATCCGCTGGGAGATTAAAGACTCGCGATTCGACTTCCTGTCGGGGCTAAGAACACGCGACGAAAGAGTCGAGGAGGATTCAACAAAATTTCAATAACCAAGTTTCGCTACTCAAAAACGAAATAGTTTCATCGAGTATACTAGCTGCGCAAACGAACAAGTTGGTTTCGAACTTCAGAATGAGTAGCTGTAGGTTCGAAAACGTACTTGTAAGCTGCGATATAGTTGATCCCATCTCTAGTCTCAGTCGTTGCTCTCTCTTCCGAAGTCGAGAGAAACGGTCAGAGGAGAACTCGAGGAGCGTATCGCGTCTCGTGTTCGTCGCGGCCGCTTCCGACGAGACAAGACGAGACGGGACGCGACGCGACGCGCACGAACTTTCCAACAAAGGTGTCGTGTTTCAATTTTGATAAAGTCCTCGCTACCTGTCCCTGGAGGGTGTCGCGCGCGACGCTTTCGAAATTTTCTCGGATCGCGCGTCCTGACCCGTCTCCTCTTCCGTGTTCAGCGCGTGTGCTGATATTCAACGCGACGACGACGATGACGCCGGAGCGTGTGCTGTTCGCGTTCGCCCAAAGAACAGGGGAAACCTCGGGAGCATTGTTGTCGCTCGCTCGCGAGTCTCCGGTCGGGCAACAGAGCCACGAAGCTGTTTCCGTTGGTCCGTGTATGTCTGCCTGCGGAGCAGAGCGAGCGAACTGTAGTCGGCTCTCTGCCCGCCCCCTCGGGCTCGTTTTCTTTTCTGTCCCCCTCGCCGCGTGTCTCCTCTCGTTTCACCATTTGTCCTCGCTCGCTGTTATTTTTCCTGCCGCTGTTGGAGCTGCTCGTTCCCCCTATCTCTGGACAATGCCCGCGTCGTATCGCGTCGCGTCCTTTTTTCGGACGAGTCGACTCGTTGCTGCTGCTGCTGCTGCTGTTCTCGGTATCGCTACAGCCACGCCGTTTCCGCTCGAATTTCGTACAAGTTCAACTTTCGAGCGCTCACCCGCGATGCCCGAGAAAAACCTTCACAGCCTAAACATCTCGTCTCGCTTCAGCGAAAAAGAATCATCCTGCGGCACGAACACCACTTACTGCTGCGAGTCCAACCATGAAAACCGAATCATCCTCTTTCGGACTAGTTGTACAACATTTTCCCTTGAGAGCAGTGGTCCGGGGCAGCGAAACCACGCCCATTTGGAATAAACCACGCCTACTAGAGGCAGACAGTCTCTATCTTTGCAAAGAAACCACGCCTCCTTTGGCCCTACGAGCAGAGCAGAGCAAAGAAGCTTGTTGCTCCGGTCTTTTGTACAAGAACGAAGCGAGCAGTGAGTGAAATCGTGACGATTGGGCGGCGAGCTTGATTCCGAGGTAACCGAACATGTCCAGAGTCGTAACGGAGTGGTTCTGGACGAGCGTCGCCGCATTTAAATGGTGGTCCGAGAACAAACGAGAATGTTGCGCGACGGAAACGGCGTTTCCGTATGCTGGCCGGGGGGAACCGAGGAACGGAGCTGTGTGCCGTAACAAGTTACACGATTGCGGAAGTGGCTACGCGAGGTTCTTCCGAGCACCGTGAAACTACGTGCTCGTGGAACTTGAGAATTTTATGTATGGCGTTTCGTCGTCGAAGTATGCCAACTCCATCCGTCCCTTTTCCAAAGAAATAGTTCCATCTTCCAGTAAACTTTCCCCTTGGTCCAATGGACTTTGGCTCCCACTCCGCCCCCGCATATCCCTTCGTCTCGACGGGGTCTATTCTCGCGAGGAAGCACTAGTCGAGCGTGTCCTCTCCTGGATCTCTCTCCCTTCTCTCACTTCCTTTCTTGGTTTTTATCTCCCTCTCTCTCTCTGTGTTCCGTTCTTCGTCGCGGCTGTCCGCTATTCGTGAAAGAAAGTTCGTCGCCGGGGAAACTCCACCGAATATTTTCCTTGCTTACACGCGATCATCGGCTCGCATCTTCCATCTTATAGCACACTAATACGACGTCGATAGAAAAGTTTCGCCGCACGCCCACCTCCCCTTCCCCCGTTCCCCCGTTTCTTCCACTCCCGCAAGTAGAATAGGGAATGTATTTCGCCGGGCGGTTCCGCTGAACCTCTTCCTCCGAGCTGAGCGTGTGTCCCGGAACGAAGATCGATCTTCCGCGGCGTCGCGTCATTTTAATTCATTACCGTTAGCGGTGCCTAACGTCCTCCGTCCTCGTCCCCGTCCCCCAGCAGGCTCGTTTGAAAAATGCTCGAGCGTACTACGGAAAATTGCATTATAAATAATTTCATATGTAGCCCGTGTTCGTCTCCTCCTATTTGCGAGGAATGATCGAGCGGCACGCGTGTCTAACCTGTTGGAATAAAACGAATTGGTGCTGGGATAAATATAACGCGCAAACATCCGCCCCGGCAGCGTTAATTGTCTCGCGAAGAGAGTAAACGCAGGAGAAACTCGTTTCCCACCGGTCTGTTTGTTATTCAAATATCAAAGTAATTATTATTATCTGTAAATCGAAGCACTCCGGTGCTCGTCGATTTCATCATCTGGAAAATACGCAGATTCCGTGGATACGCCCGCGTCCCTCTCCCGTCATCGCCGATGTGTACCTTCGCAATGCTCGTTAAAAAGTTCGCCCCGTTCGATGTTCGCGCGACTCCAACGATTGGATCGACGGTCGATCGATTATTATCCACGCGAATCTACCTCTCTCTCTCTCTCTCTCTCTCTCTCAACAAATCGAATGATGCATCGAAGAGCGTTAAGCCGATCCCGGTATAATAAGTTTGTTAAAATCGAATCGTTCGTAAAGTATGTCGACGCGCGGCGCGTAGTCCCTCTTTTCAAGAACGAGTGCATTGTCGATAATTATAATCCCCGGATTCTTTGTCCCGGGGACCCAACATGTTTTCCGCCGTGTTTCCCTTGTCCGCTGTTCTCGAACCGTTCGGTAATCCCGCCGCTCTGTTTTCTATGTGAAGAACAGTTCCGGGGTAAAGCCGGATACCGCGTAAAAAGATTAGCCTCCCATACGAGAGAGACACAGAACCGGGTAGTGGCTCTCGCATGGAGCGGTGGCAGCCTCTCCAAGAAAATGCAATTACGAATTACAGTCGCGTCCCGGAATCGCTGTTACGCCGCTCTGCCGTCTCGTAATTATCGAGAAAAATGGACCGTGGTGTCTCGCGTCTCTATCGATTCTCTCATCGACGCCTGAAGGACTTCCGATTCGAATAGTGATCGCTCAAAAAACGATTGTCCAGCGAAAAGGACGAGCGATGTCGACGATGCTTCACGAGTTTAATCGGCTACCGTTTCGTTTGATAACAGGTAATCATCGCTCTTTGCCCTGGCAATAGGCGTGGTTTGCAACGAATAGGCGTTGTTTGCAACGGATAGGCGTGGTCTTCCCTAGGAACATGGTATTTGTTGAGTAGATATGATTCTCACTGTCTAAAACGATTGTCCAGCGAAAAGGACGAGCGATGTCGACGATGCTTCACGAGTTTAATCGGCTACCGTTTCGTTTGAGAACAGGTAATCATCGCTCTTTGCCCTGGCAATAGGCGTGGTTTGCAACGAATAGGCGTTGTTTGCAACGGATAGGCGTGGTCTTCCCTAGGAACATGGTATTTGTTGAGTAGATATGATTCTCACTGTCTAAAACGATTGTCCAGCAAAAGGACAAGCGATCTCGACGATGCTTCATGAATTTAATCGACTACCGTTTCGTTCGCCCTGGCAATAGGCGTGGTTTGCACCGAATAGGCGTGGTCATATCTAAGAACATGGTTTTTGTTGAGTAGATATGGTTCTCACTGTCGAAGCTTTTGAATGGGCGTGGCATCTAGGCCCGTGCTTCCAAAAAATCCCGAATGCTGCTCCACGGAGCAGTCTCGTCGCGGACTCGACGATGTTCCAAGGTTCCAGCGTCCACGACAAGGCGATCGGCGAAAATTATCCCCGGGGAGCGGTGGAAATGGGGGATCGCGTCGATAGAAATTCAATTGCTGGTCGGGATCACCGCGGGCAACGATACAACGATTCGAAGAGAATCACGGGCAAGACTTATTTTTTCCTTGGACCTTCTCGGTCCAGCCTCGCCCACAGCCCCACCCCCGTTCCCCGGTAACCGTCCCCTTCTATTCTCGAACAACCGGCGTAGAAATGGTGGTATTATCTGTTTCACTCGGAGCTCTGAAAGACAGGGGGATGAAAGGAAGAGGCGGCAGCGGAAGAGAAAGGAGCCAACTATCCTCGTTGTCGTTGCTCCTGAATCGTATCTCTCCGATATCGGGCTTGTATCGTAATTCAGTTTCCCGCTCAGAAGCCTCCAGATATTATTTTCGATATCTCGACGCGGCTGCGGAACGCCGGAATAAATAGAAACGAGGGAAGGAAGGAAGGAAGGAAACAGGACAGACAGACCAGCGCCTTGCCGCTGCTCGTCTTCGAATCTATCGTCCGAACGAGCGTTTCTTTCTGGAGCTATTCCAGGAGTCGAGCGGTCTCGCCTCGTGCTCGGCCGTCCACCTTGATTTTCCTCGGTTTTCTTCTTCGCAGCCTCGCCTCTCTCCTCGGAGGACTCTTAACGTCCCGAGGACGAGGGACCCGGCTGGAAAGTTTCAGCTCCCGGGGTTAGCTCCGGGGCTCCCTTTCGGTTTCGTGGCCGAGCTCCACCCCCTCAGGCAAAAGGAAAAACATCGGGAAAAGAGGCATGATTTATTATGGGGCCGAGAATCAAGACGTATTACGCGCGCGGCGCTTGATACCTTCGCTCCGGATCGAAGGATACAGCGATCCTGTTTCGCGATAGCACCGAGCCCGAGAGCGAGTTTTCCAAGCGAATCTCGTGCGATTAAAATCGAGAGCTTGGCTCGCGCGTTCCTCTGTCACGCGTACACGCGTCGAAATAAAAGGTAAATCACTAGGACGAAACACTGTGTCGAGACGGAACGGAAAGAACGGGGAAATAGGTTTCACGGGGCCATTTCCCCTGGCCTCGATCCCCGTTGATCCGAATTATACAAAATACCGGTGTAATTTCATTATCCCGCGAGCAACGATGCATTACAATGCAATCAAAGGATGAAGAGTTTCGGCTGTAACGGTTCTGAGCGCGGCCGCGAGCGCCCACTCATAAATCTTTCATCGATTGTACCGCGGTATTATGGTGTATTAATAATTTATAATACTCGAACTGCGCGCAATGTAACTTTATTCCCATGAAATTTGCATAATTTTTTCTCTACTTTCCGGCGAGGCGCGCGTCCAACCGCGAATAATTAACGTGGAAATGCACCCGTCGCCCCGAAACAAACCGTCGAAATTAATCCCGTGGCGGGCGTGAGCGTGAACAGTCTCTCGTTCGCGAAACCCTCAAAATAGCCATCAGAAACGCTTTCGGCTCTCTGCGAGGCACCCGCGTTGCCCCGGGAACAGAGGAACGAGCTCCGAAAACCGATATCACTATTTACCTCGAATTATTTTTACAGGTATCCGTTCGCCTTGCCCTCTTTCTTCCTAGAATGTTCCAAATGCGGCGGGGCTTCTTAGCTCTTTGAACCTAGTGGACATTAAAAACTTATCTGTGAAGACCAGAACGTTTGAAAAAAAGCTTCCTATCTTGCTTTACTTCTCTTTAGAGTGACCTAAGTGGGCGTGGCGCAATTCTTGTAGATCCGAAGGTAGCGAAGATTTTCTATGTACAGAAAACTGTAATTCCACGTAATCCAGACTTCCTGTAACCTGAAAATCCAGCTTCGAAGATCACAGGGAGTATTTTTCTCGATCTAGCCCTTTGTGGACGTAATAGGCGTGTTCCGGGCATAAAGGGCGTGGCTTTACAGCTCTCGGGCTCGGTGCAGCGAGCGCAGTGCACCGCAGGAGAACACGTTTGCCGAAACCCGGTCTGAAACGTCGTTGCACAGACACAGAAGCCCGGCTCGTGCGAATTTCAGACGCGTGACAGTTTTTTGACACCCGAGGCGGTACGCTTCTGTCCGTCTCGCACGGAGCGGGCGCGTTCGCTCCGGTTTCAAAGCGGAAGGAGCGATCCCGAGCGATCCCGAAACGGACCGGTGTATATTCGCAGAGGCTCTCCCATGAACTTTATTGCGCGCGGCAGCAAATTCAATTCGGAGCGTTAATATTTGTTCACGCGATACAGAATGTTTGAATCGGAGGGGAATAAAAAAAAATAAAGGGAGGTGTTTGCATCGCGGTAACGAACGTTGTTATAATACTGAGGAGCGAGTGAATCACAGAGAGCGGAGGGGCGCGGCGTTTGCACGCCGTCCGATCCGGTCGCGCGCACCGCGTAGAGCAACACACATCGATATACATTTTGTATTTAATCTCTCGGTAATTTCCTTAAACAAACACGCGGTAACGACTCGCGAATCCGCTGAAATTATTTTGCACGCACTGCCGCGCGATTAAAAATTGCATTTCGCTACCCCCGACGTTATTATCCCGGGGGCCGCCCGACGCTGCCGATCCCATTATTGTAATGGAAAAATCATTCTCGACGGCAGGTGCGCGCCGCGGGCGAAACGCACTCCCCGCGGCTCTAACGTTCTTTTGTTCGCAAAATAGTCCGAAGCAACCTCGGTGTGCCCCGCTCTTCGGAGCGTAATAATTATACCGGTTTGTAAACTTATTAACGAATATCCTCTCTTCGACGCTGCCGCCGCCGCTCCGACGGATATTTTTTCGCGGTATTTCCAGTCTAGAGACGCGATGCTATCGATTACCTATAACTTATCGATAGCTCACCTATCCGCGCAAGATATTCATCGATTCTATTTGAACTCTTGCAAGCCGGATGCTTTTCAGCATTCCACATATGTGCCCATAATTATGAAAGTGGTCTAAACTCGTATATTTCTTGTTTCGAGATATTTGAAGGATTATACACATTCGAATAAATTAAAAAATATAATGATATTATGTAACATTTTAATTTCGGATTTCATTAATGTCGATTAATGAAAATTTATATATGAAAATGTTTTTACAAACATTTTAATGAGGTTTTTAATTCGCTTACATTATTAATTAATTTAAATATTAATGCATTTCCGTCATAATGAGTTTTGAGACGAATATGTCCATTGTTGAAGGTACAATTAAAGTGTTGTTCATTGGTCGCTGTTATCAAAGGAAATTATTGGCAAAGCCCCACGAATCCTGCAGTAATAACTCAAAGACTCATTTTTGAATATTTATGACTTACAATTAGACCACTTTCATAATTACTTTCAGTATTCTAGTGGTTCAACGAACCGTAAAAATTCATCTTCTACACTGTCATATAAAAATGTACAGGGACATTCTGAATCTAGCAATAAAGTCGAATTATTATCACTGTTAGTTCCGACATTTCAGTCAATTTCAGTGGCGTCCCACCGGAAACTTGTCGAGATTTGCTCGCGGAAATCCGATTTAGCGCCTTCGCGTTTGACTTTGGGGGGCGTTCTCACGGCTGTCCGCGGAGATGCAGCGACGCTTCCTGGACGCATTGTTCCGATTGTTCGGCACCGGCGGTGTGTGTTGCATCGATATCGGACCATTTAATGGCCGGACGTCTGCCCGATCCGAACGGCGGCCGAAGTAATCCCGCGGGACGAGCTCGATTCCGCTCGGAACTCTATCTCCTCCCCGCGTTTCAAACAGCTCGGCGGAAGGCACCGTTCCGCCGAGCTCCGAGAGAAATTTCCGATTATAAAGGCTATTACCGCGGTTGGTAATAGCGAGCAAAACGAAACGAGCCCCCCTGTATCGAGAAGTAAAAACGCGACGCTCTCGTCGACCAAGGGAGATCGAAATACGACGGCGAGAGGATCCGAGGCATCACCTACGTCCACCATCGTTTGTCTTCCCCTTCCTTGTTCTGATCTGTGCCTTTTTTCCCTTGAACTGTAAGCGACATCTAATATATGTTTAACACCGTTAATACATTTACTAGGTGTCGTCGAGGCTGGTTTAAATTCTTGTATACTCCGATCGTACCTTAGACCATACATAATTATTAGACTGCGGATCTTTATGCAAAATAAATATGTTTTGCATTGATTGTGACAAGCAGGAATAATATAAAAATTGATTTCATCCTTTAACGACTTTGTTACATTGAAAGCGACATTACAACATTTTCGAATTTTTTCAGTCTTTTACAGTTTTATATTCAACCTAACCAATTTCTTCATAAATGCATAAAGGTCCACAGTCTATAATAATTATAGTTCCAAGATTATTTCATCTACCAGATGACGGATTTGGACACAATGCTTGTAGTCTGTTGAGAAGTCGCTGTACCGCGAAGCTAAAGTATAAATATTTATGGAAACTGTAACTGTAATATGTATTTTATTTTATCAATCGTTCATTTTGACTTTACTCCAATTATTTTAAATAGTGCCGACTCATTTTGTCAATTGTAATTTGGAAATACTGAAATTTTAATGTAGATGTCGACAATATGAAATCTGTATTCATTTCCTCACAACTTACTTTATTTAACACTAGAACTACTACACCCCCCCCCCCAGTCAAAATGGTTTTACAATTTTATTTTAAAATTTTCTACTTCATGTTACATTTTTTTCCGCAATGACGTGATGACTTCTGCAGCGATAACTAAAGGTGTAATATAATGAATTTTATTTTTGTTTAATTTATTCGGAATCAAAATAATTTTGTATCATGGCTACAAAATTAACCAGTACCAGTCATTGTGACTGGTACTTCTCTAAGTGAAAAAGTTTATTGGATATTTAGTTAGCTTTATTGATATTTTGTTATTAAATTTTATCGCACGCAACGTTTATTTAGGCGCCAGAACATAGTTATCGATGTTGTTTCACGCGGTTATTTTCTATACCATAGCCGTTGGGATAGGACCAAATTCATTTTTATATAACGATAGTTTAAAAGCCTTAAAAATGGCAAAACGATTGAAAATCTCTAAATTGTTGCAAAAATTGAACAATATACCAATGGAATGCTGTGATATGGAGGATGGGAAATTGTACGATTGTAATGAACTTTACAGTGATAATAGTAATAATGAGATTATAGAGACAAAGAAATTGTTCAGGAGTCCACGGAAAATTAAAAAATATTTTGAATTTACGTAAAAGAAGACGTGCCTGCGTGCCTTCAAGTTCTGAAGATGAAGATGAAAGTAACAAGATCATCAAAATGAAATTTTCGCAGACGGAACCAGTTGGGAAAAAATAAAAGAAGGGTCTAAGACTGGAAGATTACCACTACGTAATATTTTCAAAGCTATATTCGACTCCATATTCCTTTTCTAAGATAGTAATAAATTAATAAATATAAAAATATGCTATTATTACATGTTTTCCAAAAGCTTTTCAAAGGTTTTCTAAAGTCATTTTGACTGGTTTTGGTAGAAACAGCTCCTTAACTGTTGGCAGTTCTAGTGTTAAGTCCTATGCATATCCTACAGCTATGCCGGGTCTAGAAGTATATGTGGTCTAAGCATCGCACAGACACAAAGTAAAAAATCTATCTGGAAGGAGGTACGTTTAGTCGTTGAATTCGAGGCATCGTCGCGAAACCGGCCATAAAGATTGCGATGCGGTCGCGTTCGCGAATAGATCGATGACGGGGCTGGCTTTAGCCCGTCGATAAATTGAAAACTATCGCGGTGTACACGCTATCGGAGCACTTGCGAGCCGTCGTTAACGACGCCGCGGCTCGAGAAGCCCTCCCGGGGACTCGTGTATAGTGTTACCTACACGCGAAAATGCTGGCCGTAGCCAAGCGCGTCGAGCATTCCCTCTCTCCGTTAAAAAAAACGTTTGTCCGTAGGTCCAATTAACTACGGTCAGATTTATCTTGACTAATGCGCGACACCGGCTCGGTGGTTTTGGGCGCCTGAATAATATATTCCGCGTAGTTTTATGACACGACTCTCCGGGCTCCGCGAGAGAAATTATTTATGATTACAAGTTCGCCGTGTCTCTCTCTCGTTATGTTTCCGTTTCGCGCCGTCCCAGCCGGAGGAAAAACAGCGCGGCGACCACCGAGAAAAGAAACGGATTAAATGATTTTCTCGGTTGCTCATCCCGCGCTGCGGCGAATAGATCCCAGGTCTTAATTAAAATCCGATACAATTATTAATTAGAAAGTCTCTCCAGGGGGCGGAAAGAGAGCAAGCTAGAGGAAAGTAGAACAGTCGTAAAGAGTGTCGGCAGAGCGGAAGTTTAGCGACCCCGACCGGTGCTGCACCGAAAAGAGAGAAAGTATTAGTTAGTTCGGTGTTCGAGCGAGCGCCGCGGGGCCCGCGCGTTATAAAATCATCCGACGTACCGGCGACTGTCTCCTTTGTCCCGTATCCGCTGGCGAACAGGCGAAACTTCGTTCCAGTTGCGTGCGTTCGACCGCGGAACGGTTTCCAACCGCCGACAGCGCGGACAGAGCAATCGCTCGGACGTTTCGCTCTCGAAGAAAAAAGACGAAAGACAGCTTCTATTTCTCTGTCTCTCCCCTTGGCGCGAATGCGATTCGAAAACGCTTATCCGCTCCGCAATTATCCGGTCCGAGCGTCGAACAAGACTCGCGAGATTTCGAACCGGCTCCGCAGGACAGACTAACGAGAGAACAATTGTTTCGCGGCTGCGAATCCGACCTCGCGGACCATCCAGAAAACTTTTTGATCTTACGTTATTACGGCCCCGACACGCCGCCTCGTTTTTAACCTAATATCGAGAGTCGCCCCCGCCAAACCGAGTCCAAACGAAAAACTTTTCCCGTTATGCTCCTCCGCCGTCCTCGAAACCTTAATACCCCGCTCGCTATTCTTTGTTAATAGTAACGGGACGCGACCTGGGACCTGCATGACCTGCAGTCGGTGCAATTCGCGTTTTACAACGGCTGTTCGCTGATGAAGCCTTGTACAGTTTAGAAAGAATTATTCGATACCAGGAATTTTTGTTGAGAAATCCAAGAGATGTTGAAACAACGAGAAAGAATTTTGTCGAGGGTGGAACAGGCCTGTTGTGTTCGCCGGGGCTGCGTAATTCCGAGCGCATCGATCAAGTCGCGTTCGAAGATTTGATTGCACCGAGACCGGAATGTTTGGCGAATGCGCGGAGGAGCTGCATCTTTGGAGGAATCCTCGTCTGCCTGTGTTCGCCGGCAGGTCGGAACAAAGCGGGCCAGAAAATCTGCGGTAATGGAGCAACGGCGGGCGAACACGGCGACGATACGTAATTCAGATGCGCGCTTAATTAAAAGTAATCCATTACCGTGGAATCGGTTGGCAGGAAGCGTTTCGCGGTGACGCGGTGTGTACCTGCCCGGAAGCCTCCAAGGAGAACTTCTATTACGACTGCGCTGCGCAACCAAACGCGTCTCCGTACATGCACAATAAATACATATACATGTATATTATGTGTATACATAGATAAACGACGCGATACCGAATGAGGCGCGTTACTCATCCAAGAATTCCGGTGGCGGATTCGATGCACCGGGATTCCTCCCCCTCGGCTTCTGTTTGCGTAAACGTGTAAACGAGTTTGTCGTTCGGCGAACGCGCGATTCAATTTTACGATTCTCCGTACACATCGTGGACGGGGAGGGGGGGGGGAGTTTCGTTGTATTTGCCCGGAGCCGGGGGCCCCCCTCAGGTTTATCGCCGGATAATCGAGTCCGTGGCGCGCAATGGGTGTCGACGGTGAAAACGGGACCGCCTCCTCGCAGAAATTTCGGCCCGGCGAACCATTTACACGCTCGATAATAACGGGAAACTAATTAACGCGGCCAGGGGGCCTAACAGCGAATTAACGTATTAAGCAACAACGGAAACGAATTCGACGCGTTTTAAGCCGATCCGATCGATACGATTACGATTTTAGTCGAATTAACTCGACTCTGCGTTGTGTGAAGCCATACGCGTCACCCAATCGTTCAACCTGCTCCAAAAATCCCGGCTGCCCGGAAAAATTGATCAGCTTCCGTTCAAAAAAAGCCTTAACAATCTTCTTTTAATATTGGCCAATCGGTTTCAGGATTTTTCCTTTTTAAGTACACGTCTGCGAAATGGTCTTTTAATATTGGATCCAGCGATCGAATCACTCGCTTAATTATCCATTACTGGCTTGGTAATTAATAATACGGTAGAAGAAGGCAGGATGATGTTGAATTTAGCAGTTGAATTAATTTAGTGCAGTTAATTCCCTCTTTAAATCTGGAAGGATTCCGCAAGACTGAGAGGAATAAATAGTCTTGCCCGTCTATTGTTGTCTTTCGATGAATTTTCCAAGCGGCAACGACAATTTTAGCGGTGACCCAACTGATTGCCGACGTTACAAGACTGCAAATGTAACGCGTCAGTGAAGTTCGCGAATGGTTTCACAACTATTTGTGAGTAGTTGCAATTAGGAAAGCGTGCGCACACTTTCGAGCGGCTGTGCGCGTTCACAGAGTGAAAATTCGCTCGTTTCCACTGTCAGCGTGTGCAGTCTTTTGTACAACTGTTTCCGAGGGGCGTATTAGGGTAGCGAGATCGGTGAATAGGTCGTCGCGACGCGGGGAACGCGCGCGGCCGGTTCAGAGGTGCTCGAAGATAAGTAAAAATCTTTTGTTACGCGAACGATCCTCTAAGTGTATAATCGTCCTGGGGAATTTAGCGAAGGTAGACCGCCTGTTTCGAGGTGAGTGGGCCGGCGCGGTTTCCGGCAGCGCAACCGTTACGATATTACAAGCCTCTCGGCGAGTTCTCGCGATTTCGTGACGGTTATTTGGCCACGTAATCTGCGAAAGTGCCGACGTCGCGGAATTTTCCGAGAGGGACAGAACCGCGGGGTGGAACAAAGAAAAGACTCTCTCCCTTCCTATTTGTGCGGGGGTTCAAGAGAGAGAAAGAGGATGAGGAAGAGAGGGCTGAGAGGACTCTTGCGCGCGCGGCCGAACGCGGCAAGAGAATGTGGAAGGAGGCAGGGAACGATGGTAACGGTAATTATTTTCCTTTCTCGGCCCGTAACTGCTGAACCCCGCCTAGCACCACTCGTGCCGCTCGAGGACTGTGCTTTTCGCGGATTAATTAAATCGTTCGCGGAACGTTCGCCGAACAAATAACCGTTGCCCCGGGAGAGAGGAACGAAGCCGCGAACCGAAACGAAACGAAACAGCAAAACAACGAACAGAAAAATAGAAGAGCAAATTGAAAATAAATTCGAGCAAGGAGAAACTTTCGAGGCGAGAGAAAGAGAGTTCTTCTCCTCGTGGCTCGTTTCGCAAGCCGCTGCCGCGCCGCTGGCTGCCGACTATGGGTTCCCGGGCGATAAACTACTCGATGAAACCTCGGGACTAACCCCGGCAACGAAAGAAACTCGACGAATCGCGATACGATTTTCGTCTACCGCCCGCGCAGCAGCGCGGAACCAACGGATCCTCAGTTTTTTATTGGCTCCGCGAGGTATATAACCAACGCGGAACCCGTAAATTGCTATTACCGTTTCTACCCGGGTTATAGATAGCCGACGCCGATCGTTCCTCCGCGAGGCGCATTATCGACGACCAACCAGCCAACCTCGTACAAACACCGAATTCATATCTCTGTTAAGTATACACAAACACGCCGCCGGTAATGCTCGAACTCCTTCCACCAGATCATCGACTTCCAAATCGAATTCCGAATTGACCCTACTCCATGCCTCACGGGTCTATTCCGACCCGATCAGGCACGAACACTACTGCTTAATATCATCGCTTTCAGTGGCTAGGTTTAACCTGTTTCCGGATAGGACTCGATTGCGCAACACGCTAATGGCTGGAGGGTCGTTCAACATTTTTCTCCTATGAAAATGTTCGTCCAATTCCGTTGGAATTTTTAGTGCACCTCGTCGAACTGTTGAAGTAACTGCACAAACTCTTTTTTTTTATGGAAAAAAATATACGTATTGGCGAATTGAAAGTAATATTTGTTCGGCGCGTCGATGTGCAGCGTAGCGATGTTGGCCGGTCATAGCAAATTAAAAGTACAAACTAGTTTTCTCTCAAATTTATGGTCGTTGTCGGTCACTTATAACACTTCTAGCAATGCGTAAAAATGTTCTGATCGGAAATGCATTGGAAACCACAGCTAATAAAATTAATAATCAAGGAGCTACGGATATCAGGAGATAATGAAATCGTTAAAAACGCGGATGGATTACGAGAGCAGCGTTTGTGCGCGGAAACGAAGGAGAAACTCACTCCGACGGAGACAGAGCTAGAGAGAGAGAGAGAGAGAGACAGGGGGAGGGCAAGCTCCAAACCAGAGTAATTAAACCGAGAGCATTAATGAAAATCCACGAAACGCCGGCGGCTTGGCTTGGCTGATTTTTTGCCGGTAACAACGCATTACTTAATTGGTCCTGCGGCTGGGATCCGATCGAGGCGGCGAATGGCGGACAGGTTCGCCTAATCCGTGTTCGACTTGCTCGCGAGAAGAGATGTTCGCGCGTGGATGGGGGTGGTGTCGTTCGCAGGAAGGAGAAACGGTAGGTGGTGCTGGCTGCGTCACGGTCAAATTACATTAACGCCGGTGAAACGGCAAACTTGCCCGGCTCTGGAATAGCGATCGGAGATCCTCGGGATAGCGCGCGGCAACGAGGCGAGCGTCTCTCGCCGAGAGAGCAGCCAGCGGCACACGATGGAATGTGCATGGCCGCGAACGTGGGTAGGACACGTACGGCAAATGACTATGCGCGGGCGTTTCTGAGAAATCGCTAATGGAGATTGTACCTCTATCCAGTAACTCCTCGGTGAAATCCCCCTGGGACGTAACTGCTCGCAAGATTCCTATTTCCCGGGGAAGAGAGCTGCACCGCGCGCGCGTTTGCTCGCAAGCGAGAGACGGCTTGGTGCGCGCTGGTGGCGAGCGAGACGGAACGGGGCACGGGACATCGTCCGCAGCCGCCCGCAGCCCGCCCCTCGCGCCATAGTAATTCGGGAACGCGCGCCCCTAAATAAAAGCGGTCGCGCGTATCGCGTAACCGTACGTAATTCCGAACCTCTGGGCCAGTTTAGATAACGAAAAATCGATAAAGTGTTCGCACCGACGCCGCCGCAACCCTCCGACACCCCTTCCCCCGTCCACCGCCGCCGATTATTACCCTGTTGTCCGCGCGCCCATCCGGGCCTCTAGCCACGCTCGCGTGGCCCCTCGACCAATTAGAAATTTTCAAAGCCCGTTCATTAGGATGTCTCACAGAGTCCCGTGATCCTCGCATTGTCCGACGGCGCGACGCCCTGAAACATTCTGCAACGCTCCGAAAACCAGTCAATCCTCGGTGCACCACCGCTGCTCGTCATTATCCGTCGAGATCCAATGGAAAATTTAGGGGAATAGAATTTCAGTTTTTCATGGGACCAGACAGGCCACGGTGTGTCTTCGATGAGGGCGTAGCTCGACGCGAGTTTATTCTCCTCGCGCATCGAATGCGACGTCCCAAATACGCGTTCGAGCCTCGAGAGGTATTCCGTGCATCCGCATCCCTTACGTGCACTTTCCTCGCTCGTGTACACGGCGCATCCACGGCAAAGACTGTATGCGCGTCGCGACGTCCTTGCGGGCTCTGTATCAAACTCTTCGAGTGGCTGCGCCAAGGTGGAACGCCGCCTAATGCACTTCCTGCGACGAGGCTGCTCTTTCACGGAGGGTTACAAGGCTCTAAGCCCCGAGGATCGACTCGATTCCGACGAGAGCCGGCGACACGATTCCCGAAACCGAGACGCGGAGATAGTCTGTCTGATTATCCGACTGAGAGGCTCCGATTTTAATCCGCTCTCGCGCGGATAATCATTTTAGTTTGTCCCTTTAGTCGAATTTCGACGCTGATCTCAAAAGTAATATAATACTTCGAATTTTCCGTGAGAGAAACGCGACGGTCTCTTATTTTACATCGTTAGGGATCGTTATCGCGCGATAGCTCATTAAAATCGAAAGCTTGTTCGACCTGCTTGCGACGAGGATCGATTCTCGAGGCCGGAGACTCGATCGTTCGACGACGAAAGGATTCATCGTGAGGCACCGGGGAGAACCAGATGGAAAACTTCTCGGTGAAATGTAATTTCGGTGGTCGGCGACGATAAGATCGCGAAGAAACGCGAGCATTTATCACGCGGACGCGATACCATCTGAAAGCCGACGGTCCCGGGGTTCTCCGCGAAAGCAAACGAATCCTAGAGGGGTTAATGCGTTGCCAGCTCGAACCTTGGAGATTTTCGACCGAATCTTCCGAGTTTCGCTGCTTCTCTTTTTTTTCCTCTCTCTCTCTCACTCCCTCTTATCGGCCCGGTAGAGCGTAAGAACGCGATTCCTTTCCATCGATGGTCGTTTACGGATTCGTATCAATCTCTGAACCGTGCTCCGAATGGTCGAGCAGTCTTCTCTACTTCGTTCCCGGTCCTCGTGCTCCTCCTAACAGGCTAACCTCCGCCGAGCTGGATTAGAGAGAAAGACCGCGGGAAATCTGAGTCGGAGATCGGAATCTCGGAGAAGTTCCGGGTGAAAGAAAAAGGAATCGGTTGAGTTCCGAACTGCAAAAACCGTCTTGGATTCTTCCGCTGGGTGGACTACGATTTTGGCTCGAGTGGGGCTGCCCTGTAGGGCATCTCCTGGCCCCGAACGTTCTACAGAGGGCAAGAGAGATTGCTTTCTTCTGCTGTTGATCGCTTCTTTCTCTTTGTTTTTCTCCCAGATCTGAGAACAAGAGCGCGTGTTTGGTCTCGGTTCAAATTATTTCGAAGAGAAGGAGGTAGGTCATCATGGTGTTCAGGCTTCGTGAAAATCGAGGATAATTGAGCTGCGTTTACTTAGGACATTTCATAAAGAGAAAGATACAGACAATCTTCTTTTGTCATCTCTTTTTCTTACTTTGACGTAATTTGCTTTGAAGCGTCGCCTCGGGGGACAATCCGTAAAGCGTGTAAGAGAAAAAGCTTGTTGTCCGGTCTAGATTCATCGGTGTCGTTGCGACTATTCTGATGGAATTAGGGAAGAATCCAAATTGGAAGTACTTATGGGACGCTGAGTTTAGGACTGCTAATGGCACAGATCACCTGTGGAGAAGCAGCTCCGGACAGTTATGAAACAGACAATCCTCTCACTTTGACGTCACTCGCCTCGGAGCGTCGCTCTCGGGAGCAATCTAGATCGCTTCTAAGACAAAGAAAGCTTGTCAGCTGATCGAGATGCATTATTATTCATTGAATCGTTGGAGACTGAAATAAAGTGTTCTAAGAGGAGGGTGCTAATTGGGACTAGATTTGTAGAGGATAGAAAATCGAGGCCGACAGAACCGCATCTGCATATCGCTGCTCCGGAAGTATAATGACACAACTGCAAAAATTGAAATTTTACAGGACAAGCAACAGGAAAATAATTCCGATTTGTAATAAATGTTTGTGCTGCTCCTATTTCTTGTAATCGACTCGGAAAACTTTTATTTTGCATAAAGATCCGTAGTCTAGTCATTATATTTCCGGAGCAGCGATATGTACTCGTATAACGTTCCGGAGTATCGTTCGTAAGAGGGTTGCAAGACCAGGAGAGCAGGTCGTCCGGTACCTCGCGATCAGGCTGGCGAAGCTGTCGACGATTCTTGAAATTCATAGAACGCGAACGCACGTAGAGTGCTGTCACCGGGTCCGCAGAATGGATGACACGCGAGGTCGCGTTCGTGGTGAAGAATTCCGATGCGCGCGGGACTGCGATCGCGGGCTGGGAAAGATTTGTTGGCATCGGCGCGGCGCCGATACTCGCGATTCCTCTCTCGCACTCTCTCTCTCTCTCGCACTCTCTCTCTGGCAGGCGACTCAGCTGGCGCTGGAAAGCCCCATCGATCGCCGCTCGTATATCTCCCGCTATATTTTACGTCGCCGTTTCGAGACGTTCGTCGTTTGTCACGAAGTCGTTGAATCGGCTCGGACGCTGTTCTCGGATGGATCGAGATCTACGAGAGGATTACCGCGGGGGCGCAGTACGCGCGACGGTTTCGGAGGGGGCTAATATCCCCGCGAGAGCTGCACGCGGGATCCAGTTCATCCGGGGCGAGTCAGGGCCCAGGGAAGAATGCCAATAATAATGATTAACGGGGCAACGGTGCGAGTCCGAGCTACCCTGGCGTTTCAACGATGAAGAGGGAGAGAGAAGGAAAGGGAGAGAGGGCATCGAGCGACGATGACTCGACCGGTCTGTCGGTCTGTCTGGCTGTCTGCCTGGCTCGCAACCTGTCCAGGGTATCTCGCCCCGCGTGGCTGTGTTCCCCTGTGTGCGCGCTAGCGGCCACGAGTCCGGTTGTTCGGCTTTTGAGCGTGTTTGTGCAAACGTAGCAAATGCGGCCGCGAGTGTCGGAGAGTGTCCGACCACGCATACACCGATAGGAAGACGCGGGAATGCTTGCTGCCGCTACCGGTGTGTACGCCAATGTGTACAGTTCTATCCCTGGATGTTTGCGTGTGTCCCGAAACGCGAGGCGGTGTGTCCGGCTACCGTTTGCGCGCTCACGTGTGCACGTGTGTGTGTGTGTGTGTGTTGTACACGTGTGTGTTCACGTGCGCGCCGCCTGGCCACGGACGGCTAGGTAGTCGAGGTCTTGGATCGATCGGCCATTCGTATGGTAATGTAAGCAACTACCGGACCGAGCTGCTTGCCAGAGCCCGAAGACCCTGTCCGCTAACCAGCGTTGCTACGATGTCGAAGAGTAAAGGGAGGCAATCCGGGACGCGGCGCTCGTTGTCCGCTCGTGGGCGAGGCGAGGCAGAGGAAAACCGTGGCGAAGAGACGAACAGAGATAGAGGAGAACACAGAGGGTTGTGGATAGAGAAAGAGAGAGATCCTCGGTCCGACGGCATCTACGGTTCGTCGGCTGCCATCAACGGGGATACCAATGAGGGAGTCAGGAAACGAAACGATATGATCTATAGAGGTTGCCTGTCGAGATGATTCCAGCCCCGGGACGGGGCAAATCGAATCGGATCGCATCGGATCGGGTCGAGCGGCACGCGTTACGCTTAAACGTTCTCCGAGGGTCCGTCGAGCGTGTACCCTCTCTCCGAGGGAAAACTCGCGCTCATCTCGTCCCTGGTACATACCTGCAACCACTCTCTCCTCTCTCTCTCTCTATCATCCTGTGACTCCGGTGATATCGACCCCCGCGTATCATAACGCTAGATTCGTTTACGACCCGAAGTTTGGGAGAAACTCGAAGGATAGCGATGGCTAGGAAGAGGAGAGAGAGAGAGTGCGTTATGACGGAAGCCACAAGACGGCACGAGTGGATTCATGCCCGCGGAGCACATTGGCTGCCACGGCCCACCAATATCTTGGAGTCTTGGTCGCAAAGTGGCCGACCGAGCGAGTCTCGAAACGCGATCGTTCCGAGCGAGCACCGTGGGAAGCAACCAACGCTGGAATCAAGTTATCGCGGCAAAGTGCACGGTAACGCAGTTATCCTTCACAAAGCGCCCCGCCCCCCCCCCCTCCTGTCCCCGCACTTGATCGACCACTGTTCCCTCGCTCCCTCTCTCTCCTCTTCTTTGTCTCTCACTTTCTGCCTTTCTCGGCGCCCCGTAACGACCGACGTTTCCCCCCCAATCGGATAATTTGCGCGGATACCGGCGCTTGATCGACCAGCCCGCAAATCGATCCTCTCTCTCTCTCCTTCGATCGAAAATATTTTCCAAGTCGCCCGTCCTGTTCCTCGCGCGAGAACTACGCGTCGTAGTGACTCGTGGATGTCCTATTTGGTACACATCCGAATTAACTCGATTATTTTCGCAAGCTGTCATACACGGATTTTTTAGGGGTAATTGTTCTAAAATGGAGCGAGACCATTTTAGAGTGTGTTCGTGGACATATCTCCTCGTGCAGTTTCAATTTCACGGAACTGGACCGAACGGAGATGGCTAGAAATAATTCTGTTAATTCACAAAAACGAAAATAATGTCCTCGCGGAATATTAAGCTCTTTATGAAATTAAAATTACACATACAAGTACGCAGCACAGTGTTCCTGACGGGATTATGAACTGTATCATTGTATCGTTACTTTTTTACGCTATTCTTATTCCGGACGCTCGAAAACTGTTCAAATATGTAACATGCGAGCTGGGATCTCTTTTGAAGGATCTCTTTTTGGAGTACCCTGCCGGTAACAACATGAAAGCTACGGACTCACAAATAATTCTCGAAAATTATTCAACGATACGAGAATCATCAGGTGTATTAATTCGGGCAGCTGAATTTGGACCAGGACTTGAAACGAATCGTAGAAAATCCTTCTGCGGAAATCTCGGCTCAAAACGGAAACACATCCTTGTACTAGGGATCCGGGACGATCCGGGTTGCTCGTCCGAAGAAAACGGGCTGGAATCCCGAGGTAACTCGGGAACTGGTTACTCCAGCAATTTTCCAGCGCGGAGCTGTCCTACGTGTTTGCGTCATTAGTCTAAAACCGGCGGTAAAATTCGAGCGTGGCTGGCATCGCCGGTGTGACACGTCTCTCGTAGGAAGAGCCTCGCAACTAGTCAGCCAGTCAGCCAGTCATTCAGCTGCGAAGCCAGCCGGGTATAATTCCTCTCGTCGCCATCCAGAACGGTTGTTGTCGTGCTTCTCGGCGGATCTGCGGCGACGCCTGCCGTCGTCGGCGTCCTCCTCGTCCTCGTCCTCGTCGCTCGATGCCCTCTTTCGTCCTCGCAGCTCGCGCCTCGATAATTAATTTTACGTATCCCGTTTACAAGCGGCCGAAGCGGCTTGGTAATCCGATTTCCCGGCAGAGTTCCCCGAGATTGTTCGCGAAAATTCCACCTCGCATCTTCGACCGAAATCTTATTTTACCCCGCAGAACTCGACGGGTCGAACAACACTGCAAAAATCGCCACGGTGTCTCCGCTAGGGGTTGCAATCCCGCAGGATCGCGTCACGCGAGATAAAAGACAAACTATTTCGATGGTGCATTGATATTAACTATTCGAACATTTTTCCAAAGTTCTACAAATGAAAATTTTAATTTAATTAAAGATCTGCAAAATGTCCGTACAAAATTTATCCCCGGCACCAATGACGAGTAGACCGCGGATCATTATCCGAAATAATTATCTGAAAAATCGTCTTCGGACCGGATGCTCGCGAAACTTCCCGATGGCAATTAAGACAGTGACCGGACACACCCGCGGACGAATGTAATTAATGTGCCTCGTCGCGGATCTTGATAGGAAAGTTGCTAAGTGACAAAGTTTTCGGCTGGAAATATGCGCGTACTTTTCGCGCCCTCGCTCGTCCGCTGTTCCAAGGGGGCCAGAGGTTAATTACCAGATTTTCTAATCTCGGCCGTTGATCGGCCGGAATTTTTAATGCGCCTCAAAAATAATAGTGATTTAGTACGAGGGCGCGAGAGAGAGAAGAACCTGGCCACGCCGCCGGGTCGATAGCTGGCTTTTTTCGGCACGCGAGAACGTTTTCGAGCCATGAATCGAGTCCGGCTAAATTAAGAACTCGCCGGGGTCATGAATCTTTCATTAAACCGCACCGGGCTCTCGAGGCCGAACACGTTAATCGAAATATCTTGTTTGCCGCGCGGACGGCCACCTATCCTCCGTTCTTTCGTTTCGATTGTCCGACTGCCACCGGAAATCAAGAATGAATTGCGTTCCCGCCTCGCCAACAACTGAACGAACTATTGCGCTGGCCGATCTCTTGAAAGGCAGCTAACTGCTTGCGGCGACAGGATTTTTAAACCTCTTTTTTCGAAATTCATTTGAAAATCAATGCCGGTAAATGTTGACCGGTGAATAGAATTTATTCGGCCCCGCGGTGAAATCGATCGTGCTGCATTATTACTGGCAATCGTTCCCGCGCAGAGAACACCGTTGCATCCACACGGTATTTCTATCCAAAGCTGATCTCATCAAATAATCTGCGTTCCCGCGATTCCGGATTTCATTGCATGGTCCTTGTTTTTCCCGTGAAACTTCAGACCTTCGCGTACGAGCCTCGACGAAAAAAAACTGTGACGAGCATTTAGCGAACGAATTCGCGAGTCGTTATGTATTTTGCAAAAAGTCCACCGCTATATTTTTTTCACGGACACGGAAGTTTTATCGCTCGCGGCCGCACGACATCTTTCCTTTTTTGCGAATGCGAGAGCATTTTTCATATTCCCGCGGTACGGACAATGTTTCACGCGGACCCGGTGCTAAGTGGCAAATCAAAAATAACAGGGGGAAGTTCCGTTCCGTTTCTCGAGATCGAATTTCGAAATGATACGTCCAATTACGAGGCGCAGCGATCCCGCGATGCTGAAAATCCCGTGGAAATTCGGAAAATTGGCGACATTTCGGTGTTTCAGCGTTTTCGGCGGACGTAGCCGTCGTTTCGTTTGGTTGCCGGGAAATCATATCCGAGCGACGACTCCCTTCCGAATCGATAGCGCTCGTCTCTCTCCCTCCCTCTTTCGCCCTTCGATCTCTCGGTTTCCGAGCCTCGGCGACGTCTTGCGTTCCCCGATAACCCCTTTATAGGACTCAGCTTCCGTCTGACGTGGAAAAGCCGATACGCATCCGGTGCCCCGTTCGCGTGCGAGGATCCGTCAACCGTCTCCGCTCCTCTGCTTAACGTTTCGTTCAGCTCCAGATAACTCTTTGTGCGCCGGAATTATATCTAATATTCTCCGTGGGCTGCGTACGAAGAATGAACCAGAATTGTTCTTAACACACCTCTAGATCGATTTCGTGTGTGTATTCTCTCGACGAAACAAGATTATAAAATGTGTTCAACGAAAATATGTTCGGGAATAATCATTCCTTTGCTGTCTCATTGCCAGTGACGGCGTTCGTCCGCATTTATTATACTTTATGGCTGCCGAGAACCATAAAGGGGATCTTCTTACGAGTTTGCCTGAGTTTGGATATCCGCCAGGTGCGCGAGCCCTGGTATTTATAAGAAGTAGAAGCGGTCGGTCATGATCAGACGCGTCAGCCGATTCCCCTGTAATAGCACTATTCGTTGATGTCTGAATCACAATCGCAGAGGATTCGTAGATTTTTAGTAACTGTGCCAAAAGCAAGATTAATTAGATTGGAATAGAGTCCTAATAGATTTTAAAAAATTATCAAATCGCATCCAGTGGAGTCGTGGCTCAGGAAAGCGCGTACGCTTGGGTTCACCGGGATCCTCTTGATGTTTGCGTTTCGTATCCAGTGTTTACCGTCTAGCGGAACGCACGAAACGGAATTTACAATCGACGGACGAAAGAGACGTTGACTAACTGTTTTCCTTCTACCGTCGTCGCCGTCGTCGACCCGCTCTACCGGTAATACAGGTGATATACGCCGGTAATTTTTTTATTATTGCTCTAGAAGCTGGAGGGTCGCGAGGTGAACGAAAAAGCGTGACTGTAATTTAGCGTCGTAAAACGCGAGAACGCGAAAGGTGAAAAGGTGAGGCGGCGTTGGTGTGTGTGTGGGGGGAGGTAGAGGATGGGGTGGTTGGAAAGAAATCTCCTTCGACGGAATAAATCGCTGGATTTTCAGATTTATCGGGCCGATCGCTCTTATAACAGGAGGAAGTAGTAAACACCGTTTATGGACAGCCGCTATTCAAGCAGCCAATATAACGCATCGTGGCCTCTCTTCGGAGGGATATAATCTAAAATTCGTTCGTGGCACAATTTCAACATCGGACCGCGATCGATATTAAAGTCCATTAAACCGGTAACCCGCGCTAACGGGTTTCAGTCGCCGTGTCCGACCCGTACGCGGGGCTGTTCTACTCGACGGCCACGCTCGGCCGAAGGTATTAAGTAGTAATCTCCAGGCATGATCGGGCTGCGTTCTGCCGGCCGATAAAAGCGACTAGAAAAAACGATTTAAGGGCGAAAGGGGGACGTCGCGCCACTTTCCACCATTACCGTGCACGCCGGACCTTCGTCGACCAAACTTAATACACGTTTGTCGCGTCCGAACTAAGCTCAAAGGGATTACCGAGCCTAGCTCTCGATTTCTCCATACTTTCCACGACATTGATAAATAACAGAACAGTCGGAAATGATCGTACTTCCCTCTCCATCGACATCTTCTCGCGAATTAAAAACTTCCATCGATATAAAAAAGAAAAAGTGGAAAGCTCATTCCACCCTCTTGAACATTTTTAATCTTCAATTGCATCTACTCAATTTCGTTCTAAATACATGAAATTTTCAGTATACCGATCCGATCTCGTAAAGGGGTTTCCAAATTGTACGTCGTTTTAATGTGACCGTTGATTTTTTAATGCTGCCGATGCAGTTTGTCACTCTTTATTAAAGGCTGCTAAGCCACTTACGGCCAGAAACCATTAACTCAGGAGCTATCTTAATTTGAATATCACCTAGTGTTCCCTAATTACGTTAAAATATCTCCTGAATTATAATAGCTTTTAGCCGTAAGTGGCTTAGTACTTTTTTGTGGGGAGTGGAGCAGTGCATCGATTACCGGCGCGGTCTGAAAATAAATACGCGAGCCGATTTAGAAACACAGCGTTCTCTTGACACAGTGACATTCATTTCTGAAGAGGCGGTCAGTTTAATCTCGCCTGCTACTCGTCCACTAACGCCGTACACAATTAATTAATAAAACTGCTATTTTAAGAAGTAACCGTTCGTATTTTGCTTCAAAATCGGTCACGATCTTTCGCGACCATGTAATACTTTTAAGAAGTTTACAGTGAGGTCGACGCTTTCAGTCTGCTCGGTGACCACAAAGCGCCAGGAGGAATTTATAGCAAAGAATCCAAGCCGGGCGTAGAATCGTTGGTCGAAAGCCGGAGCGCATTTCTCAGAGTGAAATTTCGAGATGCGGTGCATTTGCGCGGTAACAACGTTCTACGTTCGAGCAACGGCTGAAGTATTTTTATTGGTCGGGACGCGTCTTCGATCGGTCGATCGGGAAAAAGGAGAAAACCGATAGACCTCCCGCGCAGGTCCTCGAGAGCCGCGGCACGTTTTATCAGAAGCCGACGGGGCGGTAGAACTGCGAGACAAAACGCGTCGAAAGTACTTTCGACGGACGCGGGGATAGAAAAAGAGAGAGAAAGAGAGAGAGAAAGCGTTCCGGCGGAGTTTGATAAATTTGAAAATTCCCGAAAGAGCGGGGGAAGGGAGAGGAGGTGCGCGCTGAAGGGTTTGAACGAAGCCAGGCGAAGCGGAGCGGTAATGCTTTTCAATCTTCGTAGCCGGACAGGAGCGAGGGCTAGCTCGCTCGCTCGCTCGCTGGCGCAGTTTTACCGGAGTGTCGGGCAAGCGGAGGCATTAAGTAGTAATTTCCAGGCATGAGCGGACGGCAAGTTGGAGCACTCGGCCGGCCCCGGGTTAGAAGAGAGCGCAAAAAGCGAATTAAAAGAGAGGGGCCGCTGGCCGGCTGCCGTGGTCAGTGGTTCCGCCAATCGCTTTCAAAGGATCGCCGTTTCGCGCGGCCACGAACGATCGTTACCGCCGTTAAAACGGAATCGACGGCGATTCGCTTTTAACCCGGTCGGAAGAGAGAAGCAAAGAGAGAGAGAGAGAGAGAGAGAGAGAGAGAGAGAGAGAGAGAGAGTTGGACGTTTCCAGCCGTCGTGTCGTGGCGGCGGCTGGAGAGAGACCGTGTGACAGTGAATAATTCGCCGGTTCCGGTGGACGTTTCGTATCCAGCGGAACGCGATAATAATAAAATACCTGGTCGACGTTGAGCAGCTAGCTCGTTCGCAACGGAACACTGCCGATTCCGGCTTCTCCAGAGTTAGGTTCGAACCTACTTGTGATATACTCGATCCGATCTGTAATCGTGGATCCTCTGAAACTGTTACTCGATCTCGACTGTAACAAAACGCGTGGATGTTGTTCGATTTCGTTGAAACGAATGCAGTAACGGGGCCAAGGAACCAATGAATATCGATCGAAGCGCGTTAGGAAACCGATCGGCGGCCGCTCTCTCTTGCTTTGCTTTTAACGAAGAAACAAATCACCCGACCGGCCTGGAATTTCTCCATTGTCGGCACGGGAGCGAGACGCGTTCTCCGTGTGGCTCGACTCGGCTCGGCACGGCGCCGCGGCGATGCCCTTTTCACGGTCTTTCGGCTCGCTCCACTTTTTCTCCCGCCTCTTTTTTCCCCCGGTTCTATCTCTCCCTCGACCGTACTCCACCTCCTCCTCCTCCTCCGGGTCCTTACAGCGGCACAAAAGCCTTCGAAAAATATGTCAGGTCGAACAAAACGAGGCAGCGCGCCGGCTGGAGGAGCCAGACTACGCGAGCTGCACCGCACCAACGGCAAGAACTACCCGGGGAAAGATGAAACCCTCCGCCGGCCATTTTCTACGATCCGTGAGGACGGACATCCGGGTGTAGGAAGTACAAATAAACATCCTTTCCTCCTCCTCCTCCTCCCCTCTACCCCTACCAACCGTCGTCTCGTACCAACTACAGCCTGCCGTCAAGTAGTTTCGACGTTACTCGTTTTCTTCCAGCCTTCACGACTGCTTGCCCACAACCTACAGGCTTATGTTCTTCCCTTTTCTCTTCGGTCTCTCTCGCCCCGTTCTCTCGTCCCTTTTTCAATCTCGTAAACCGTGTCCTTTCCTCCACCTATTCTATCCTCCTTCTTCTGCTTCTTCCACCGTGCCGCACGCCTTGTCTTTTATACGTTCTACTGGTCGTCCGAAAACCTTCTCTGTCCTTACCAGCTCGTTAAGGATACGCGCCTTCGGGAGCTGCGGATTGTATCGAATCGAGGGTGAAATTGCTAGAGCCCACCCTTCCTCTTTCACTCCCTCTCTCTCTTCCTCCTCGTACAGCCACCGGATTCGAGAGCACACGGGATCTCTCTGTTCAATGTCGCGTTCCTTTGTCCCTTTGTCGGCCAATAAAAACACACAGCCGTTGGCGATCTTTTCCGTCGATTTTACCCGTGGGTTCTATCGAGCCAAATATTTGTCCGCGCCAAAGGAACGTTGCGTTACGCAACGGAAACAACGGAGCACGCTGTAAAAACAATCGAAAAATGTCCGGTGACGCGAGATCGAACAAACACATCTCTCTCTCTCTCGCCCCCGCGTTCACCTGTCTACGCCCCTTCACGTAGTTCCTCCAACCACCCCCTGCAAAATAGCCTGCTCGATACACGGCCGCGCTTTAATTCGAGGTGAGTTTTCTCTAAGCTTTGGTCGGTATACAGCCACGGGAAAGCAGCGACAGCACGATTTTCATGAATAATAAAAAGGACGAAGTGCTCGAGAGCTGACTCTCGTTGCTCCCTCTCTCTCTCTCGTTCTCTCTCTCACTCCCTCTCTTTTTCTCTCACTCTCTCCTAGCTCCCCTCACTCTCTGCCGCCGCAGAGAACCACCCGCGCCTCTCCTACACCGAGAGCACCGAACCAACCCCACGATCTATCTATCGCTTCCCTGAGAGGGAACAATGTTTTTCATTCTCCTCAAAATATGCTAGCCTCAGGCTCTCGAGGTCGCCCCAGCCCCGCCAGGATTCCCTACTGTATGTGCGAGAGGAAGCGATTTTTCAAGATCCCCATATTTTTTTCTATTCCGCGAGCTCGCCGCGCTTCGCCCCGGAAAATCAAGACGTTCACGGGCCTCGCTGTTCTACTGCAAAGTATTAAGGATAGACTTGACAAAAAATTTCGCTCAACAGTGAACGTGCGAGTTTGATCGAACATTGGTCGAGTATTCAATCAGTTCGCTTAAAATTGATTCCACAGGGAATAGAAGATCGGAAACGGGAAATACAATTTTTCTATACGAGAGATCCTCTCCTGAGATAATCGGCTTTGAAAGTTTGCTTGGAGCGCACGCTACTGAATAGGAATAGGCTAGACCGTGTCTGATCACGGCTCACCTTTTCTACTTCCCTCAAAGACCAGTCGCCGAGCGCGTCGAACGAATATTCCGAATTGATTATCCGTGAAAGGTGAAGCGATGACAAACATTTCCTCTGTGTTTCCCCCGTCTATTTATTCGCACAGAATAATCTTATGCATTTATATCGTCTTTGATCTCCTAGAATACAGATCCGGAGTGTAATATAAATTTCATAAGACAAAGCAATGCATTCGAAAGACGTAGTCTGCTCGCGATATCGATAAATAAAACTGATTCTAACCTCGAAGGATCGGATAGGTATCTCGATGAGGTTATGAACTCGTTACTGGCCCCTCAGTAGGATTTCCACGAGCAGACGGAAGTAGAATAGGAACGGGTAGGGGGAGTCGTAATCGCGGAGGCAAGCAACCCCTGGAATCCTCGACTCATCTAGCCCCGCTAATAGTTTCTCAATCGATTCGGCCGATCGAAAATGAAGGGGGTGGTCGTTAAAGAAGTTCCCAAGTATCCTCGGTGGCTCGGGACTTTTTCCTCCGGTCGACGAATACCCGCGGAAGTTGCCGCAACGTCTGCGAACTATTGCTTCATAACCCCCGAAAAGCCCCTCGGAGCGGAGACGAGCTTATTACGCCCGAGACTTAACGAGCCCTGATTGACCGCAACGAGGAAGAAGACGTCTCTGCGGGTCGTCCCCGGTTCTTTCTGCACGTAATACCCGCGGTTTCCTCCGGCGTAACAACGTTCACGGCCATCACCGTTGAGACTGACGACCCGTTTCCCGCACGATCCGGACGCGAACCGTTCCTGAACTCGGAAAATTGTCTTCCGCGGAATCGGCTTCCCCGTGTCCTGTCACCGGGACGAATCGATGCAGCCAATTAACGAGGAGTCGAATGTTGGACCGTTTTTCCTGTATGTTGGACATACCGACCATTTCAAAATTGCTTTCGAAATATCCTTGAGATAAATGACGATAGGATAGGAACTGCCAGATGTGTCGCAGAAGCGCGGAGGTGGTAAAGAACAGTGGACGAAAATTAAACTAGAAGTGTTCGAGATACTTTCGTGCGTCTCGCATTACGTTACGTCTCAATGTAGAGTGTACGGTTTTACTCTGGATCGAGTGGAGCGCTGTCATTTTTTACTGGAAACCGAGAGTCGTCCGAAACGTTAAATAATGCCCGAGCCGAGCTCGTCTCGGTTCGTTGGACCGTCGTGCTGATTCCCAAGCACGCCGGCGAGTGTTTAACGCGATACGAGCCGCTCGCGAATGTTTTAAAGGTATTCAGACGGTCCGCTTTATCCGCTGCGCATTCCGCGTTTTCTCCGGATACTTTTTTTTATTTCTCTCTCTCCCTGTTCTATCTCTTCCTCCCTCGACGATGTTCGCTCTCTTCTTCTCCCCTCGGCGCCTTTTTCCGCGTTTTCTGTTGCTTACGCCACTCCCTTGGCCTCCCATTCGCTGACGCGTCTCAGACATTAGCTGGCATTCTCTGGCACATCCCCTTCTTTCGCCGTCTCATCCCCTTTTCCTCCCCGTACCCGGCAAGCCGAAGCCCTGAACAAGCTTTTGTTGAGCTTTTGATGGAGAGATTCCGCGCTTTGCCACGCTTGTCTGGAGGCTTCTTCCTTCTTCCTGCACTTTTTTCTTTCCTGTTCCGCGGCACCGCCGGCGACGTTCTGGCCCCAATTTCTCACGATCGAAAGCCTCGCTACAGGCTATTCGGCAACTTTTCCATATTAAAGAAAACCGGGGGGGGGGAGAGAACGAGGGAAAGAGAGACAGAGACGGGCCAAACGGGTTTGCCAAGAGCCATTACCCGCGTCGGAACAACGCGGAACTCGCCGCCGCGCGAGCAACCACACAGTGGTACTCTGTTTCTGTAAAATAGCTGGAATTCGTTCGGAAATTTTCATGTCACGAAATGGGTTCGGACTATTAATGCAAGGGGTTAACAATGTGTACTCAACAGGGACGTGAATTTTGACCAGCTTTTTGCGATTCTGGCCCGATGTGCGTCGACGAGCAACGTTCCAGTTGCTCTCTCTCTCTCCACGGAATATTCGAGAGATACGCGCGAATAATCATCGATCCGAGCAAAACGAGCCGGTCTTGAAAAGAACTCGTGGCCCGACCCTATTCCGGGGTTCGCGTTCTCTCTCGTTCTCGCAACCTTACCTGCTCGCAGGCGCGGCGGGTACACGGTGTAACCGGCATTACCCTCTCTATCGACGGGAAAAGTTTCGTCCTTGGGATCTCGAACGGCTCTCCGGGATCTCTCCGAGCCGCGAGCAATTCCAGCCGGCGCTGGTGAGCCCTGCATTCACCGGAAATTTTTGCTTCCTTTAAATGAAACGCTCGAAAACGGTCGAATGTGCAGTGGGTCGTCCCGCGGATAGAACGAGAGGGAAAATAAAACCATTCCCCGGGCTGCTGGCTACTTATGAATTACTTAAGAATACGGAGCGTGGGCTGAATCGACGTATTTACGGGGGCTCGCTTCTTCCGCGGGCGAATTTTTCTGAAAGCCTCTCTCGGCCCAACGAGAGAAAGAGAGAGAACGCGCGAGACAGGAGAGAGAGAGAGCACGCCTTACGACCTGGCTAGGCTCGCCGAAAGTGGCTACATTCTTTCGTTCCTGGCGGTTCCTACACGGAGAAGTTCGAGGGACCGGCCAACGACGGAAACTTTCCCGAGAAAGAGAGGATTGCGTTGGATCGCGCGAACACTATAGTATTCAAAGCGTCCCGAAATCGTGCGCCGATCTCTCTGATCTTTCCACCGTGAATCACGGACCGGTTAAAAATGCACGTCCCTCCGCCCGATTGATACACGCGATTTCGGAACGCTCTGCACGAGTTGCTACACACGAGTCTTTCAGAAAGAACACGTATCCCGTTCATCGAAAAATGCATTTATTTTTATACGCTGCCCGAAATGACCATGAAGCTACCTGATTTTTTGGTGAAATCTTATAATTATGTCATAGTAATGAGAAGCTGATGCACGACAGCGTTTTAGGATTAATAAACGTAACCCTTTACATGATTATTTGCATAGATATATTATTTATTTACAGAAAAACCTTTGAAGAAACGTATTGAAGAAACTCTTCGTACTTTGATTTCATCAATGTCTAATCGAATTTTCGACGTTATTAAGAGAAATGGCAATTATACTAAGTATTAATTTGTAAATGTAGAAGAAATTTTCGATAATCTTGATGTTATCTATTTACAAAAACGTGTGGCTTTATGGAAATTTCGCAGCTCGTTTTTTGTTAACCTTTCATTGCATGATTTTTTTAATGGGGATGAAAAAATTGAAAAAAGGTCAGTTTTTATATTTTATTTAAGGGAAAAATATTTAAAAAAATTGAAACAACACTTTATCAAATGAGATAAAATGTGTAGAATAGTAAAAAACACATTCTTAGTTTATTATACACCAGATTTGTTAACTGTATAAGATACGATACACCATGCAGCGGTGTGGTTTCTTTTATTGATCCTAAAATGCTATCGTGCATCAGCTTCTCATTACTATGACATAATTATAAGATTTCACCAAAAAATCAGGTGACTTTATGGTCATTTCGGACAGTGTATGTACATCAATACACGGAAAAGAGGAAGGACAGAACTTTCTAGCCTGCGTAATAAATGAGACATTTTTTTCGTTTAAATCTAGTTTCAAAATCCGTTGGGTACGCGCGGTATCGAATTCCTATCGAATCGGCTCGCGTGTCTGTGCATAACTTACCATTTCTACTTCCAACCTCGATTTTAAAGACACTAACCTGGATCGGAGCTCGTTCCCTAGCCGAATGTTGCGTCATGATTTTTAATATTAGAAAATCCAGCATGTTTCAACAATTACAGTCGATTCCGAAGAAAATAGCCGGCTGCTAAATGCTTTACAACTTGAAATCGATAATAGTCTCCACTTTGACAGACACCGAGGGCTCTCGGTCTTCCCGATACAGAGTTCGTTGTATACATAAAGAGATACCTGACCGATACCTGAAGCGATTCCACAGCGAGCAGATGTCCAGACTATCGGTGACCCAGACTTTTGAATCGACTGGCTCCGCTCATTGAAAAGCCGATACGCTCCGGTTGGAGCACTCGAGCTGACCCAATTGTAGACACCTCGTTAAACGTACGCGCGACTGCGAGATGGCGGGTGAGTGTGCGCGCCGTTTTCTCGCGGAGTCGAATAATTTAAAAGGCGGCCAAGAACGCGCACGGTGCCGCGAATATAATCAGAGCCAGGAACCTGTTTCTTTTTTTTTTTAATATTCCTTGCTTTACGACCGCTGTATATCAAGACTCGGGTGCGCGGGAGAGTTACACTTCTATTTGCGGCGGTTAAATATCCGCGCGACCGATTCGAGCGACTGCGACTTAATAACCGACCGGCAACGAGAGAAAGGGAGAGATAGAGTAGAATGGAAATTCGTTCGGCGAAATGGCCTCGGTAATTGCCGTCCTGGCAATTTTCCCTTGATCGGCGAGGGCAGACGGTTCCTCGAGGAAAGCGATCGGAAAGCGGGATCGTAAGAAGGCAAAGTTCCTCAATTCTGGGCTGTTCGTTCGACGCTTAACTCGCCGAGAAATGCCGGATGTCCATTAGTCGGTGAACCTGTTTCAATCCCGATCACCGAAACCGAACTCTCTCCGGTCGAGTCTGCGTCGAACATCGCCCGCGCGCGGAGCAACGCGGAGCAGGCGAAGCACGTCGCATCGGAACGCACACACGCGACTTCCATCGTTTGAACGACTCGCAATTCCATCGTGCCGCGGCACACCAACATGATCCACCACTACCAAAACCGTATCATATTTTCTCTAATGCATCGGATTAATTAGCTAATGGACCAACGAATATTTGATATCGTGCTTTCGATATTTACATTTATTTCGTAAGCGCCCAGCGTTCGTGCGCGAATTCGCGATATCATTAATATGCGTCGCCAATCAGTTTGTAATTTGAATCCAATTTGCGGTGTAACTCAAATTTGCTTGCCGTGTCAGTACGATCCGACAGAAATTCCTCCTGGCGGACAGTGACGCGCGTCACGATTTCGAGAAAAAAAAAACAAGTTCACCGACAATATTGATTCGCTGGTTACGATGCGCCTGATACGCCTCTGTGCTCGCCGCAATGTTAAGGCGCGATTTCCTCGCGATAGTTTTCAATCTTCCGATACTTTCTTTGTTCTTGTCACATCGAATCTCCAGTCTAATTATGTCAGTACATATTTGTCGGATAGCACGGTCGGAATGAATCGATACTTGTTACCTTCGCCGTTATTGGAAGATGATGAAGAGGATAAGGAAAGTTTTTGAACAGTTTTTCAACGAAGGAAGGAAATGGAAGATCAGTTGCACGGGAACGGAGGCAAGTATTGCAAGATTCGATCAAGGAGGGTCTCGCGCCGATATCGGTTACACAGTAATTGATTCGGGTCGTTCGACGACCGCGTATCCAGACACATCAATGATTTACCAGCACCTCTGAGACGATAGATATCGCGCTCGCCACTGGCAAATTGCTCGGGCAGATAGGCGACGCGCGATACCGACCGCCATACGATCGTTGCTACAGTCGTTTCGCCTTACAATGGAATTATTGCCATGCGGAATTATTGCATAGTGCTCCCTTGGGCCGACGGGAACCGCTATTGCCGAATCAGGGACACCAAGTCGAAACCGCAGTGATTCACTCTTCGTTTTTACTAATCGAATTCAATGCTGCGCGAACCATAACCAGGACATTGTTCCAATCGTGCAGCAAACGATCTTCCTCTGCTTGTTCAAACAACCGTTTGTACGAGTCAAATATTTTTACGGAAAGCACAACGGCGGAAATGTGTTTCGTTTAAAGAACCAGTCTCTCTCCGGCCTGGCTTATTAAAAGTTAAACCGTCAGCGTTCTCGGGCCACGCGGGGGTAACAATTAGCCTGGCCACAACGAAATCCGCGAAGCACCCGAAACTTTGGAGCTAAGCGTCGTCCCACTGGCAAACAGTTCGCTGCTTCGTTCGTCGTACTATCGCGCTTTTTCCGATCGCGTAATCAAAGCTCGCGTTCTTTCGGTCAGCCCGCCATTGAATCATCGAATATCAGCGTACGAGGTTTTGCACTTTAATCATCGATGTTCCGCGCAAGCCCTCCATTTACTTTGCCATCGATAACGCGGATTCCCCGTCACTTTCGCTTTTTCCCGGCCCGGGAAATGTGTTTCCGAAAATCCGAGCTGCCTCTGCCAGACGCGTTTATAAATGGCGCGAGTCACCGCTACGAGCGTGTATCCGTCGGCCGAAATGTTTGACGCTCGAATTTCGTCCCGGTTAGGACCAGGCAGATTCCACCACCCTCTCTTTCTCTCTCTCTCTCTCTCTCTCTATGCTCCTGGTTTCGAGAGAATTCGAAAAAAAATCGTTATTCCGCTATCGGACGCGCAAAGAATTTCGCGTCGAACCCGTTGTCCGCGTCGTTTATTCGGTCGCTTTGCCAAAGCCCGACAACCCGTTTCAACCGGTGTTTCTTCGCGTTGTTTTCGTCCGGTTCGGCTATGGCAAGCTCAAAGCTCTCGCGCCCGGAACCCCGAAAGAAAACGTCGAAACGCAAACACCGGTATTACCGACTCCGCGGGGCTTGTTTGCAAATCGTTACCGGGCCACCCTTTGGGCCATTTCCGTGGGATTTCCTCGGTCTCCGGAAACTTACCGAATAGGTTGCGGCGAGCCGAGTGTAAGAACCGGCGAGCAACCATCTGAAAAGGTTCTCGTAGGGTCTCCACGGCAAATAAAGGGACCGCCGAGTGGGGCCGGGCCGGTGTGTACGGCCGCGCCCGTCCATCTCGCGAACGCACGCGAGAAAACGCCACGGAAAAATAGACCGCGGATCTTTATGCATTTATAACGTTCCGCGAATATACAAGGAAACGCGATACCACGGTTGAAACATTAGCATGCTGGAAATTCAAAACAATTTTTATACGATTAAATTTATATTTTACGATAAAAATTTTGAAACACCGACACCGCCCGTAAAACCGTCCGATTGCATATGCATTAGGTGAATAAAATCGTGCGCGATGAGAATGCTCTAGCGAGACTAGAAAATATACAAGGAAACGTTCATGGACACGTACACTCGAAGGCGCCGCTCGGAATTAGCATGCCGTAATTCGAAACAATTTTTGTATCACCGAATTCGTGCGCGATGGTAAAAATTTAAGTGTGATATGATTAAAACCGCTCGATTGCATATGCATAAGACGAATAAAATCGCGTGCAATGGAAATGTTCCGCGGCGGATAAAACGTCTGGGTTCTGTCGCTAAAATAGCTTCGAGTGCATACGGTGCACCCGAAAAATTAATGGAATCTTTATATCGGTCGAAAATGTGCAGTGCAATTTTTTCATACGAGGCTTCGGTGTCGAGAAGAATCAGCATATAATGATTCGCGTGTTGTACGACCGTAGCGCGCCTTTTCTACTGGCGGACGCTCGGAATCAGATGCATTATTCTCGAGAAAATTGTATTCCCCGTTTTCGGTTCAGCTTTTCAAGTAGAATGCGTAGCTGGCTTCAGGAGTATCGTTCGCAAACGGGACAAGGGGAATCAAAGCGAAACACTAGGCCGCGTTCGCGGCTCGTTTCCTTTCCGGCCACGTTCCGGAGTATCTAAGCGCGTGATGCACTTAGCGCCGGTGACCCTGCGCTTGATAATGCATTCGGATCCGTTCGCTCGCGTGTTACGCTGTCGGGATGGAAACGCTTGTGACGCGTCGGAGGCGCATTTATTTTTACGCCGCGTGGATGGTACGGGAAAGAAAGTATGCCGATCGCGATGCAGCGTGATGAGAGTAATGGCCGTTTCAATTTAAAACGATCGTTCCGGCCGGCATAATACCGTGGCGCTTGGCGTTCTACTCACTATCTCTCTCTTTCTGGTAAAACTAAACGAGAGGGGTGTGGTAGCGACCTCCTCGAAGCCACTGCGAAATAATTAATTGATGGAAATGCTCGGTACGGGGATATCGCGTTCCTGAAAAGCGAACGCGATTGAAACCGGGAGGGGAAAAAAAGCAGCATCGGTAAACTTTGAGTTTCCGATCAGCCAAGCTTCGTTTTCCCTTTATTCCCTCCATCCACTTTCTCTCTCTCTCTCTTTCTCTACTTTTCTCTGTGTTGCACTCTGTTTCTCTTGCCGGCGTTACGCCGCGCTCCCGATATCAATTCTCCGCTGATAAATCACCGGCGGCACTTTATATTCACGATATTGTAATCGGATGAATAAATACAAGCGCTGGCTGTAAGTCATTCCATCAAACATGCATAAAGGCACGACTTCGATTCAATTGATAAGAACTAAGAGGTAAAGAGTGCTATCGACTCCCGGTCGAAATGAAAAGCTTCAACAGGCTCGCGCACTTTATTTCCTCATCGTTACCAAGCGTTCCTCCTCTTGCTACTTTCTCCCCCTCTCCTCCGCTCCTCCCCTCCGCACTACTCTATCCGTCGATCGCCGTCTCGCTATCTCCGTCCCCGTGTTTTTCTTTTATCGACCCGGCCTGAAACCCGTCGAGCGAGTACTACCCGCGTTTCCCGGTTTCGTTTCTTCTGGACAAGCGTAATGCGTGCAGAATTAATTACAAGATCAAAAGACGATTTAGGGTGGCTTTCTCCGCGCGGTCCTCCTCCGCCTTCCGTCTCTCATTCGAGACGAGTTTGGTCTTTAGAGCCTAATCCCCTAGAGCCGGTACTCGAAACCGAGCCACTTGATGCAAGGCCTCGTTAAGATGAGTCGACTTGAATCGTTCCTGAAGGGGTAGCTTGAATATTACGAGACCCTCTCCGGTTCGCTATTACACCACCTGCTGCTGCTGTTGGCTCTTCCTCTGCCTCTGCTTCTACTTCTACTTCCGTTGCCGTACCCGTTATTCTAACTTCGAGCGTTCCGCGTTAACCTCGTTTCACGACTTACGAAAATCATGGCCGGGATCCAGTCGCCGATCGCGATCCTCGTGTTCCCCAAACCGTAAGAAAAGACTGCAAGCCGTGTTCGTATCGGTGCCGCACCTCGTTAGAGCCACTCGTAACCCTGTCCAGGTGCCAACCAGGTCCACAAACGACTATATACTGCAACACTAAGTTCAGACTAATTATATTTCCTAGTGACGATGATGTAACAGTTGTTTTTCCAGCGTCGCGAGAGAAAATGATATAACTAAAAATGTTATGCAGCGATACGTCAGAAATTTGTTCTTATTCCGGCAACACGTCAGGGTAACGAATGTGGACATAGCTGTGCGAACGGTGCATTCGCGGCGCAGCATCGTAGCGGAGTTGCGGATGGCGAGGCAAGTTCCTCGGTTACCGATCTGTTAATTAAAACTCCGATAAAGTTGAAAAAAACGCCGGCGAAAGTTTGACGAGCGGCTGAAGACACGAGTTTAATTATTTTCCGCGGATACAGCAAAAATTCGACTTCCACATTGACGATACGCGCGGTGCTCTCGCGCGCTCGCAGAAACTTCAGCTAGAAGCAGAAATTGCCGTGGCTGGGGCGAGCGAGCCAGGCGAAGGGAAGCAACTTTTCTTTCGGTCTTTTAGAACTTTAATTGCTCGATTCTACGGGCCTGTTCTCCTCTCCGGTTTTCTCTGCTCGCGGAAAATTCGCCCATCCATCTATCCATTAGGTATGGCAACGGTTCTCTCGCGGAGTCCGTCAAAGGGAAAAGGCGTCTAGCAGACAGGCGAGCCAGAACCAGAGCCAACCAACGAGCACCAGCCAGTACTAGCGCTAGTTCTCTCGTGCGCGCGCGAACTAAAACCGCCTTTCTCCGAGAGCCCCACCGGATTTAATTTTCCGATTTCGCCCCGTCGCTTATTTCGCCGGTTTCGTTTTGGAGCCCGATTTACTCGTCCCTCGACCGAAGGGGCGCTTTTCCCGCAAACTCAGCCAATCTCCCCTGTAGATCGATTTCTCTCGAAATGACGTAAGACGCGCGGCCCGGTGTACCGGTCGTATGTGCTCGCACACCTGCGCATTTCCGTCTAGCCTGCACGTACGAACATACACGGGATGTCCCAAAAATTTCGTGCTTCCTGGAAGAGCGGGATTCCCGACATCATTCGAAGTAACTTTTTCCTTGTGCGAGAATGCTCTCCGAGGCTCTGTTAACCTTCCGTCGGGCGCAACCGATCTGAGAGGCACTGCGCGATCATTTAGTATCCGGAAAACACAACCGAATCAGCCACCCCCACCCTTGGGAAGGGCCTGCATCAAGTGCACTATTTCCCTAACAGCAGTTGTATAAATGAACTTAATTAGGTGTTTATCCCGTCAAGCACATTGCGCCCGAACTCGGCGGTCCAGATATTGCGCCCGATGGAAGGTTAAGGGCGTAGTCTCAAGGATGTCGAAAGGACAATCCGTCCGCTGTAGCCGCGCGGTTGATAACTCGTTAGCAAAGCCGCGGATAGCGTTTTCACAAAGGAGAAAGCCCCACAAATGACTTCAGGTTTCAGGATTCCCATTCAAGGAGGTACAACATTTTTAAGATACCCTGTATATGTGCTTCTGTGAGGAGCAAGAGACAGAGAGAGAGAGAGAGAGCGAAACTGGCTGCATCGCCGGCCGCGCCATAAGCCTGAATTATGAAGCCGCGTTTGCACGGGACTTTTACGGGGAATTTTAACCAGTGTAGTTTATTGGCTCGTTCCTTATTGAGGCGTCTCTCGCGCGCCAACGACAGGAATGAATTAATTCCCGCTTCCGCACCGTCAGCCGGCCACAAATTTCGCGGCGACCTCACTCCCTTATCCCCGCTGCCGCGCGATCATCGTCCACCGCGAAACCTTTTAATGCCCGCTCAGCTGGAAACCCGGAGAATTTCGCCGAGTGGCCGGAATGCCGAGTGAAAAATGCGAGTTTAATTCGTCCCTTACGTCCTCTCTCGCCCTCTTTTTTCTTCTATCTTTTATGCCCGCGGAGTGTCTCGCGAAGCGGTCCAGGTAAACGGCCGGAGTCGCATCCCATCAACGAGAAAGAAAAAAACCAGAGGAGACGCCGCGGCGTTTCGTATCGAACGTAATTACGGTTGCGGCGCCCCCTGCTGCCATTCTCGATGTAGAGAAACATCGGTTGCGAACCGCAAGCCAGCCGCTGCCGTGCCAATACTTCGTAAATTGAACTACCGTTCGCCTCCGGCCCGAGAAGAGGCGTCGGGACGGCAAACTCCCCGGCTCCCGGCGTCTTCCACGCAAATTTTCGCCAAGCTTCCGTTCCCCTTTACCACCCTCGACCCTGCACGCTGCGGATTCAAAGTTTTCCAGCCGCCGAACCGGTCTACTTTTAATATTTATGGAGAATAATTTTTGCACGAGATACTGTTTTTCGGCAGCCACATTTCCGTTCCTCTTGGATAAATACATTGTACGTACTACCGCGATGGAAGCATCCAACTTCGCGAGCGTTTCTCTCGGTTACCGTTCGGGATACTCGAGTGAAACAAAATGGAAATTGTAGGTCAGACATTGTGCGACGAAAATAGTTTCGGGAAACCTCAGCTCCCGGTTCCTGTTTTCTCTATATTTAGCAAATAAAATATCACAGATTGTAGATGCAAATTAGCTCCATCTGTTCCGTTTCCAAAACTTCCTGAGAAGTGTAGGCTCCGCCGCGAGGGTCAGCCGTGTTACCTTTTCCGCGGCGCATTTAAAAGGAGTATTCCCCCTGCCGTAAGCTGGGTCGTTCCACGAAAAGTCTCTTAGGTGGCCGGACGGAGCCAATGAATTTTCAAGGAAGAAGCGTCGCCCGGGAAAAGAGCAGAGTGGAAAGGCGGTGTGTGGCGTCGTCGGGAAAATCAATCCTCGGTTCGCTTTTGTTTGTCTGGTGTCGGCGAGCGCGGCTGCCGCGCGCGAACGAATCGTGATCTTCGCGAGACGACGCTGGCATTATTAAGCAACAGGTGATCGCTTCGCCTCGTTTCGGCTGGCAGACATGTATTTTTCGTAGACAGGAGGTCGCGATTTCTCGCGAGCTTGTCGGGCTTGATGAAAAGCCGAGCATCGAGCCACGAGATAAATGCAAAACGATTCTGCAGCTGTCGATCCATCGACGAACTCGCGCAAGCTTTCCAAAATCGGACACGAGGCCGCCGGAATTCTCGGAAATGTTCGAGGGAATCCCCTCGACTCGGCCGTGATACGAGAATAATGATCGTTCCCCTACCGAGTTGGAATTTCAAGATCGCCGGGCGCGCGCGCATAAATATCGCTTAGAGGACCCCGTCGGAAAAAAATAATAATACGTCCGCCGGCTGTCCGCAGCTGCATCTACATTTTGATGGGAAAACGTGACTGGCGGGACGCGAGCGAATATTCGACGGCAAACAAGAAAGCGAAACGGAACCGGGGTGAGACGGAGTGGAGAGAAGAGAAGAGTGGAGAACCGGGTGAAAACGAAAAACCGATCGGCGGACGACGACCTAATTAGAAAATTCTCCTTCCCGTGAAATCGATTAAGAGTTTGCGGCCAGGCGAAAGTTGGATCGTTCGAGGCGTAGATATATTTCACGGTGAAATATTCGCGGCAAGTTCGCCCGGGAAACAAGAAAGGTTTATGCGGCAGCTCGCGGGAGCTTATCCTCGTGGAACTTATCGAGGCGAAAGCGGCTACGAGAGACGAAGAGAGAGAGAGAGAGAGAGAGGGAGCGCGCGGTGCTGTTCGTTCGTTCGTTGGTTGGCTTCGCGACAGCCTCGAAAGATGTTTCCGCGCGATGAAAATCTTTCCAGAAGCTTTCCAGAGAAAACACCGTCCCCGTGACAAGCACGCACTCTGATAAATCGCAATTTTCTCTTGCCGGTGGTGGCATCGTGCCCGGACAAAGCCTTCTTACGTTTCCTCGGTGGCCAGAAAAAGAGCAGCGCGGAACACGAAACAGAGGAGAGAGAGAGAGGGAGAGAACAGCTCGAGAGGAGGAACCTTTCGTCGGGGCCATTCTGCCAATTTCCTTCGGAGTCTGTTCACCTTAACCGAGCTCTCCTGTCTCTCCCCCTTTCTACCTGTGGTGGCCGCACCAGTCACTCTTTTTTTCCTTTGGCTCTCTCGAGCTCTTTCTCGACGGGCCACCGACCAGGCGGCTGGGGTTTCAACTTCCAATCCCTATGGAGACGCGAACAGTCGAGCCGAGGCCGTCCGCCACTCGGCCGTACCGAAACACTTGAAAAGTTTCATTCAGAAAAGACGCCCGGTCGAAACGAGGGGCAGTACACCGCTCCAGAAAGGGACAGAGAGCTCCGCCTCAGGATTTTAGGGAGCAAAGGCGAGCCAGACTCGAACCTGCGATCTCGAGATCCCGGGGAATGATCAGCCATAAATATGAAGCCCTCCAACGAAAACCCTGAACTTTACGAGGAGTTTTCTTGATTACTGTTCGACGTATTCGAATGAATCCAAGTGCAAACTACGGCCACGCTCTAACTTTACCTTTCGGATATTTCTCGAAATTTGAACTCGTTTATTGAGTTTCCATGGATATAGGGTAAAGTGCCCAAATATTCTTGTTGATGTCATTTTTCGATTATTTCAGAATGCTCTTCTTCGTCCAAAAAATTACCAGTTGTAGATGCATTTCCTCCCTATAAGATTCTGGGGTCAGGTTTGTTAAAAAATTAATACAGCTTGGGAGAAATATTATTTTGTGGTGTGTCATTTGCAGGTTCCAGCGAAAGGGGTTCTAAATATGGTACACCTTGAGCCCCTAATATGACACCTAGTGCCATATTCAATATAGCTATACCCATATTAGGGAACCCTTGGTAGTGTCCATATTGGGAACTCCACGTGGACTGGCAAACATCAATATAAATAAACTGAAACTACAGATATGTTCAAACATTTCAAAATCACTTACCTCCGTCGAAAAAGATACTATCAAAAATCGAACCACAAAAATATTCAGCAGTGCGATTGCACTGCACACTGTTGAGTAAACATGGTAAACTATTGTTTGAGGATTTAGTGATGATATTACTGAAGATACAGTGCCATAATAGGCGTCTATACCATATTTGGTCACTTCACCCTATAAAGCTACTTTGTTCCAAATTTTATCTCTTTCATTAGGGATAAAAAAATATTCAGCGGAGCTCCGGATCTCTCTATCTCTTCCTCGTAGAAAAATGGCGAGGTGAAAACCCTTATCTCCATAAGGATCTTCCTCGAGCAGCATGCGGTATATTCGAATGAATGAAAAATCTGGTAGTAGGTATACGTCAGATTTACCTCTCGCATTTTCTTCAAAATTTTCGCTCGCCCGTTAAGGACAGAATCAATCTTCCTCCCAGGGCACATTTTAATTTTCTTGAAACTGGAGGCAAGTGCATCATCTCATCGTCGCAGCGTGTTCCCGAAAAGGCGAACGTCTTCGTGACACAACTCGCAGTGGAAGGATCTGTAACAAGGGAAACAAAAATGTTAGAGAGGGAACAAACGAGGGTAGATGGATCGATAATTCGTGTCAGGGGTGCGGGGTTGCGAATTGCGGGTGCATCGACGTAAAACGGTTAAGCGTCACTGCTTCGGGACGTGACTGAGAGACAGAAGAAAGTCTGCGGTGGGCGTTCGATGGGTGGAGGAACGAGTTCCCCGATGTAATCGCATCCTCGTTATCGTGTTCTTCGCGGCGTCGTCGTCGGTCCATAGCCGGCAGTCGGCGCTGTCGTTTTCGTCGTTTGTTCGTTGGGAAATCGTCGTGGAGTCGTTTGTGAGTCGGGTCGATCGGGACGGTGGGAAACTAGTGGAGAACTACCTAAGAAGCGGAGAAAGCGACGAGGGAGGACAAATTCCGGGCGAGATCATGGAATCGGCCGCAAACACACCGAAATCTCGAGAAGCCCGAGAGACGCATCTGGACGAGGACGATCGTCGAGGTGCAGGGAAAAGCGATCGGGGAATCGAGAGGGATCGCGCGTTGTCTGACCATGGGAGCCTTTCCTGCTCACTCTGAAGAGCAGAGCCTCGTACCAACAAAATTGTATTCTCCAGTTTCGGTTCAGTTTTACAAGTAAAATGAGTAGAGTGCTAAGTCGATCGAGACGGCGGGGAAACTCGTGGAGAGCCAAGAAGCCGGAGAGGCGACGAGGGAGGACAAATTCCGACGAGATCGTGTAATCGGCCGCAGACACACCGAAATCTCGAGAAACGTGCAGCGGCGAGACGCGTCTCGTGCGCACGGCGAGGACGGTCGTCCTCGGTAAAGAGAGAAGCGAGCCGGGAATCGACAGGGACAATGGGTTTACGGAGGAGAGATGGTAGATTCCTGGACGCCGCCGGTTGTATTGTCGGCGGTGGCGGTTGGTAAAAGCGGCCGGCGAGGGAAGGAATTGTTTGTCGCGAGCCGTGAGCTAGGAGGAGAGCCGAGAGGAGCGAAGAGGAGAGAGGACCCGAGGGACGGGAGGGAAGGTCTGTGGGCGATTTCTATTGTCGCCGGTGAACGCTCACGGTCGCCGATATAATTGGCGCCGCCCTGCCGGATAACTCGAACGATAACGAGGACAAAAGAAGCCACGCCGTAGAAGAAAACAATGGAAGAAGACCCGCTGCTGAAAGTACGGGGCCGGGGCGAAGAACGACGAGCGAGTTCTTCGGGGCGCGATGACACGCTGCAGCTCAGCTCCGCGCGGCTCCGCTTCCGTGCCGGGTTCCGAAGCTGAATCTGACAGAATTCAACGGGTTCGTTCGTCGCTTTCGTCGCTTTCCCCAGCTCCGACGATGAACCGGGCGCAACGGAGCAACCTTTCGGCGGAAACGCCAGCGATTTCCCCGCGTTAATTGTGCTCGTTAACGAGGGCAGAAGGAAAAATCGGAAAGACGACGCGACGAGACGCGCTGCCCGAGCTTCCTCAATTGCCGGCAAAACCCGGGCCCCATTGTCGCCCGACGAAAAACGATCTTATCTCCTCGCGATCCTTCGCTCATCCTCCCTCTCTCTCTCTCTCTCTTTCTCTATTTCGCTCGGATTTTTTGCTCTCTCCAGCGCAACCCGATTCAAACGACGCTGCCATTCATTCGGCCAGAGTCTCGTTGCAGCCCTGAATAATTTGTAAAACGTGGAAGACGACGCTCGACGTCGCTGAAATGCAACAAGCTACCCGACGCAAGAAAGCGGAAACATCGTTTTGCGCGTGTTTAAAGTTACGCGGAGATTTATGGCTGCTACTGCGTTGCCTCTACTCGAAGGATCGTCCTCTCTTTCTCTCTCTCTCCCTCCGGTGGGTGGTTGGACTTTTAAGAATTTATGTGGGTCAACATTTTCCGGCGCTCGTCCGAGTTCGAGCAGGAAGCGAGGACGGTCCTTTTTTCAGTTTTTATAGGTCAGTGATATCGTTTTAATTGAAGCGGATTCTCCTTTTCTCCTGGTTTCGTTCGTTCCGTCTCCGTTGCTCCGTCTCCGAGTCATTGTTCGTGCCAGAAACGACGGAGTCGTCTTCGTCGGTGACGATTCGAACGAGCCCCGATAAAAATCATGAGGAACCGGTTGCGTAGACCACTCGAAGCCCCGTTTATTCGAAAAGTTCGCCGTTGCTCTCGATCCTCGCTGACACGCGATGGATACCGGGGCTGCTATCCAACAGGTTCTTCCTACCCCTCGGCTCGAAACGTATTTACAAGCGAGAGACGACCAGATCAAACTTGGCGAAAGTCGTACTCGGGAGGCGGGGGGACAAGTTCCGAGACCGAGTTCCGGTTTCTCTTTTAATTGACGAGATTATAAAAGAACGATTTACGGAAAACCACCCCTGCCGCGCTGTGCCGTCTCCCGTCTACCAGCCGGCCACCACCGTCGATGGTAATTGCAGTTTGATCGTCGGTCTTCGGATAACTTTCACCCAGTTCGCGAGCCCTTGTAATCATTCGCCAACGGAATGGGACGGAACGGGGAAAGTCCGATCCGAATTTCTCCACAGAATCACAGGGGACCTCGCAGGAGAGAGAGATACACGAGAACCGTGTCTTTAGTCGATTTCGAGAGATTCCTCGGATGATTCCTCGGAGATACTCTCTCTCTCTTGCTGTCTCTCAGTTACCACCGTCGTGACTACTCCTCTCGCAATTATCGTGGCCATCGAAGATTCCTACACCACAGACATATACATAACGACGACGCGACAGTACTACTCTACCACGGCGTACCTACGAAAATGGGACGTCTCTTTAATTAATCCCACGTGACGCAATTATCGGCAGATTTAATTATCGAAAAAAAGAGGAGAATCGTCGAGGAGTTAGCTTGCGGCGCAGCACAAGCCCCATTGAAACGGAACCAGGACCGCGGCGAAGTTGTCGGAAACTTCAAGTGCGGCATCCTCCAACTTAAATTTAACTACGAGCTCACCCCTAAGGATTAACGCAGTATCGTTGTAATTACGGCGAAGAACAAGGGCAACTCGCCCCCTCAAAACAACTCGAATTAATCCTTCTTTCGCCGCGCGCGACGCGCCCCGAGATTGTCGTTCGGTATCTCGTTCTTCTGTCCACGATACAGAAGTCTTAGCATGATTGAAGGCCCATTCAAATGTACCTGTGACAGGGAACGTTATAATGTGTGAAGTAAATTTTGATTTCACGAGAAGATCCGTAATAATTAATTACGATTGCGAACTATTGGCGAGGAGAAGCAAGATACCACCGTAGAAATTTTCGATTAGGTTTAGGTGGGCGAGTGGCTTTGGCGCACGTGAAAAAGAAGATAAATCGATCGGTTTCTTGTCGGAGCGTCCGAGGATAGAAATTTCGAGGTATCGAGCGTCGCGGGTATTTCTCCTGTCCGTAGGGTCCCCTCCCGCGTCCCCCATAAACCGTTTTACGAACTTTTTCCGGTATATTGAATTCTGATTCCATTCTCGAGCACTCGGACACCGGTATATCCGGTCGCATCTACCGGCATCAGTGGACCGTCTTCCCGGACGAGCGAGCCTCTGTTTCTCGTCCGGGGAGATGGGGAACGGGAATGGGATATCCTCGCCAGTTCCAATGGCTTTTCCTAACTTTCGATCCCACGGGACTGACCGCGGTATGTCTGCCCGAGGTACCCGTGGCCCGATCCTATGCGGACCACGCGCGCCGTCCCGCTTACTTTCGAACCTGGCCCGATCCGTCCCTCGTATTCTACACCGCGTCGGACCTATAATCGGCGAATCGGGATTTCCATCGGAGCATACCGTCACCGGGCCATTTCCATAACATTGCTCGAATCAATCCACACACTTAGTTGGGTTTAAAAAATATACAGGGTTCAATTATCCGTTCAATTATCTGTGCAATCGAAAAATGTTTTCGATAAAAGTTCGTCAGTACTTGGTGAGCTACATGTTCGCATATTCTTAAATCTGAAGAAATGCTTTTTACGTAAAACAGTAAAGGTCACCTTGACTTTTTTAAATGGCACCACATGTTTTGGACATGACTTTGAAATGACCTCAAACTCGAGCTGCGAACGTAATTTTAATGAAAAATTATTTCTTACAAAATAAATCAAGTTACGTCAGATGTTCGAACTGTGATCCATCATCTATGATACAGAACTCCGCCCTTTGTATTCGATTTTTCGTTGTGGCCGTAATTAGAGCGTCTCGGTTTACGTTATTAATGTAATTTGTAATTTTGAAACAAATTCTAAACCGGCAAAATGATGAATGACCCAAAGGAAAAACTTTCCTTTCTAAGGCTGCAAAACAATTTTATGAATCTCGTGGAGCGGTTTGAATTTGCACAATGCTACAAAATGTTAGTTTTTCAGTTGAAGATGACCAATGTAACCCGGCGATGTTCTTTCTGTTACAGGAGATAAACTGCCCAGCGGATTCCCGTTGATATCACAATCTCCGTCGGCCAAGGCGGTCGAAATCGGACACAACACCGTCCTCCTTTGCGCTGCCGTCGGATCACCGCCACCCATTATTTCCTGGGTCAAAAACAAGCTGCCCATCGACCCGACCAACCCTCGCTACACGGTCCTCGACAACGGTGAGTATTTAAATCAGCTCTACCACCCTCTCTACCTACAGCTCTAGCCGTGTTAAACCGGTGGTTACATCCTCCGCACTCGGAATTGCACGGCGCTTTAATTTACCGAAAATAACTGCCGGTTTTCCGGGCGAAATTTCAAGCAGAAAATTCTGTCGATCATCCGTAGGCGGTTAAGCTGGATTTTACGAGAATATTATTGTAAGTCTTACCGAAAACATCTCGATCGATCGTCACCGATCCCCGAGACCGTCTCAAAAACGGCGAAAGCAGCAAGCGCGCCGTAAATCTATGCTAACTTTGTCTACCAGCCGCTCCCTCTCTCGCTGTTCTAATTATCCTGGTGTTCGTGGTGTTCCTCGAGGGTGTGCTTCGCAGCCCCGAAGACCGAAGAGTCGCGAATAAGCTTGTAAATCACCGTGAGATAAAGTCTATTAACGAAGATTAAAGGCGCCGGTGTTGAGAGAGAGTCTCGGGGTTCAAGTGGATACGGGGTGGCTGCGTAAAGTTCGAGGGGAAGAAAAAATATGGATGGTGTATAGATCGAAGATGTTCGGTACAGCGAGGGTTGGGGTGCACGAGAGAGAGAGACAGAGAGGGCTGGTAACAATGGGGTGAAGCCCGGTGGCGCGTGTCATATCTCGTCGAGTGCCAGAGTGCGTAAGTCACTGTCAACTCGCGGTAGCGTTGATCGAGTGGTCACGCGATATGGGAACATCCAGCACATTCATCTCGTTTGCCGAGAGCGCGCACCTGCTCTGCTCTGCTCGCGAAGGACGGTTCGTGCCTGCTCGGCAAACGGGATCAATATCATCGACGTTTTCCACCGAAAAATCTTCGAGAGATCCGATGACTTCGGATGACGCTGCTGGAATTCGCGGCGGTGCTACATCGTCTGACTTCGCGCGGACTTATACTACTTGCTAGTCTTCTTGCGCGAGAGATTCATGCAGTTTCGAAGCCTGACGAGTCCTTTGAGTCAATGTGACGCATTTTTTATACCTTACGAGCTGCTCCAAACGAAACTAGAAGGTTGGGGCCACCTGTTAGGCGATTCGGACACGGTTTCATCGTTCTAAGACCGGACAATAGGAGAAAGGAAGGAATTCTTGCGGTGGGTTTCGCGTTTAATCCGCGGGAGGCCGAGCGAAATGTCGTCGACAGATCCGGACGTTAATGAGGAGCCGCGATTCGCGAAATATAATTCGCGATAACGGGGGCAAACGAACGAGCGCGCGCACGCCCGACGGTTTTCTATATAGTAGCGAAGTTGTTTCGCTAACGCACGATGTAACCTATTATCATTATTTTTCCGCGGCGGCTAGCTGCGATATACACGTGCGCGCACGCACATATACATATACAGAAACACGTAGACGCATCAACGAGAGACGAGGGCGACGTTCACACAAACACGGGAACGTCGAGCAGGCGTGTGTGGAACGTTCACTTTGTTTTTATCGCAATGGCGGTATCATTATCGAGCGGCACGTCACGTAATACCGGCGTGCACTTGCCCGACTATCTTTACGGCGGCCGGCGCAGTTTGCCTCGACGTGAAAAGTGTACATTAGATGCAGGAAAGCCGGCTGCATACACGCCGGGTATCGTTCGCCTGTATCGCGCGCCCGGTTACGTGTACGTGCATGCGTTATGCATACATCCCGGGCCCGCGTATTCCGAGTACAGACTTTGCCATAAAATTCGTTACGACCGGAGCACTCACCGCGACGCGCAACGTCGCGACACCGCTCCGACGTTCTCGACACAGTCGCACGACATTGAAACACGAGCCTCTCGCGATTAACCCTTTCGATACTCGCTTCTACGATCGCCCGTCAAAATTCTGCATTGATTCGCTACCCCCGTAGAACGTTTCGAGCAACGAGACCCGACATAACTTTTTGCATGTTTGGAAATTTATTAGTACCAGTCCGACGCATTGCACCTGTTCCACGCGACGTCATGCAATACTTCCTCGTATCACGATAGAGCCATCGCCGTCTTTTAATGACTCTTTCACCTGTCGTCGTTTAAGGCCTTCGGTTTCTTGCCTGTTTCCTTATGTGCTCACCTGTCTGACGAATGCCGATTAATTCCACTTCCGTCTGACGTTTCAATCGTTATGCTTTCTTAAGATTTTGGATCGCAACGTCAATACAGTGACCCGAACTAATATTCGAACACTCTAAAAGAGACTATAACTTTTTTTATATCGTACTATACGATTTGTACTTCTTTTGGGAAGCTAGAGCAATTAGTTTACTGCAGGATGTGAAAAGAAATTTTTTCAGAAAATGCAATAGATCGGTATTGTAGAGAAAATACTAAAAGTTGCATTTTACAACTTTTTTACATGAGCCTATATTGAAAATTTAAAAAATACGTTTTGTAGATCTATGTCAATTATATGCACTGTGAAAGTTTCGTCGAAATCGGTTGATGCGGGAAGAAACGACAGGCAGTGAAACATGTAAGAATCCTTAAAATCGTGAAAATCTGCAATTTTTACCATCTTTAAACGTTTGTAGCTGACTGCAACGTTAACCGATTTTGACGAAATTTTCAAAATATGTTTAATCGATACAGAATTATATCTACAAAACGTTTTTTTTTAAATTTTCAATATAGGCTTACATAAAATGTTGTAAAATGCAACTTTTAGTATTCTTTCCACGATTCCGATAAATCGCAATTTTTGAACAAATTTTTTTCACATCCTGTAGTAAACTAATTGCTGTAGCTTCCCAACAAAGTTCAAATCGTATAGTACAATATTAAAAAAGTTATTGTCTCTCTTAGAGCGTCCGAATATTAATCCGAGTCACTTTATGCCAACGATTCGATTGTGTCGATGACAACTAGGGTTACCAGAAATGTTCTATCCAAATATAGAAGAAGTAGTGAACACTGCAATTGTGTATATATGAGACAGGCTCAAAATATAGGAGTACAAGTAAGAGAGGTGCACAGCACATTTTAAACTGTTTTATTCAAACAAAGATTTTTGAAAATTCCTATAGGTACGTAAAGATCAAGTTCAAATATAGAAGACTCATATCAAATATAGAAGATCTGGCAACCCTAATGACAACATAGCGTCGGTCAAATCATGTCGATGAAAACATAGTGTCGACGAAAGTTAGTGTCGACGAAAGTTAGTGTCGGTCAAATCGTGAAATGAATGAAATGAAAACAGTGTCGGTGAATGAGTTGTCGACGAACCCAGAGTAACTCGCAAATGAAGGTGACTTTATAGAAATTACGGCGACTATATTTCTCAGGCGAATAAGAGAAGCACACAAACAAATATCCATATTTCTTCGAATGACCGGAAATTGTTGAATCGAGCCCATGTGTTCTCGCAACGGCTTCCCCAGGCTCCTGGTTCCTCGGAGTTGCATGCACACGCGCTTCGGAGTACCCGGTGCACCGAAGACCGCCACGTGTGCCCGACTATAGCGCACGTTCGTCGATCTTACGACTCTCGCAACTGCTGGCGCATGCATCGCACGTATAAACGGGGATATCGCGTGCGTGCTCGTGTCCCCGGGTCATGTCCACGTGCACGCGGCCGTCAGAGCTGCGTTCGCGGCCATCTTATCGAAGATTCTCGCGAGGGAACCTTGCCAAAACCAACAGCACCCACGCCTTTACCCTATTGGAACGGAAATTTGATCGGATACGACCTAACCGGACCGGAGGACTCCATCCGAGAAATAGTAAAATGTTTTCGCAGTCGCCGCGCAGGAAATTCCCCGGCCCGCGACGCAGATGCGATCAAACGCCGGAGAAAAACCCGCCAGGATTGAAATTTGAACGACTACTTAAAAAACTACTATGTCACAAGTGTATGTACTTACCAGGCGATTGCTGGATGTCTTTATGAATGTCCAACTGTAGTCGTCGTGGTGTTGTTCGTGTGAGGAACTTGTATATAACACTCCGTTTTTAACCTCGTTCTTCAGCCTCGTCCGCAAGCTTATTTTTGCTGACGTCGTCCGCATAGTGGCGTCGTCTGCATACTGGATCGTCCAAGTTCGTGCACGTTTTTTTCTAGGAATTTGTGTTTTAATAGGATCTAAAAAATTCTTGAATATTCCAGCATGCTCCCTGAACATCGTCCAGTAATTTCCACGGCCACTTGTTACAGATTTTTAATGAAATATTGCACAGAATTCCATCGCGATCTATTCTCCTTTATCTGAAACCTTAGGATTTATTCTAGGTCAGAAGAGATGTTTAATTTTCGAGCTATAAAACATCTCGGACTGTTTCTTCGTAATCCATTTTGAAATATCCCTCGCAGTCAGCCCGAGGTACGTCGTCCCTCGGGGTTAAATATGATACAATGCCCGTGTAAAATTCTTTTCCGCGCTGTGGCAAAGGATGGTTTTTGCTAGTTTCGGAGTGCGTGGTTTCTGCGTCGCGGCGGATGCGTCTGCGTGGAATCGTGACCGAGGTGTACGCGTCGGGTTGGAAGTTGAGCGAGAAAGTCGGAAAGAGAGGGAGATGGAGAGAGGAGTAAGGGAGTAAGGGCGGGTAGGATGACAAGCTCGAAGCGGAAAGCATTCCCCTCTAGTCGCATCAGTCACTCGCTCTCGTTCCCTTAACGTTATTCGCGTGTCTTCGCGGCGGCGTTGGAGAAACCCCCTCGTGCCCCCGTCAATACCGTTAGAAGGCGTACGCCGCCGCCATACGGTGCCGCCTCGCTACGTATATCCCATAAAATATACGGCTTAATGTATCGCAAAAAGTACACGACGAGGGCAATGTACTTCGCCGCGTGTATCCGCGTACTAACTTCCCGCGGAAAGAAAATGGATGGCACGGGGAAACGATGCGCGCGGCCCGAAGAGGCGGCAGAGGAAAGGTAGAAGCGAGAAACCCTGGCGAGAAGAAGGGAGAGACAAAGTGTTGCAGGAGTCGCGCGCGCGAGGATGGTAACGCGTTTAACGACTAAAAGTCGTAAGGCAGAGCTCGACCGTTAACGAAGCCGACCGCCCCCACTGTTTTTGCCGCGGAGCGTTCCTCGCGAAAAACAGGCCCCACGTTCGCGCGCGCGACTCGTTCATTCTAATTCCCCCTGCTCTAGAAAAAAACTGTTATGTCTGCCCGGACGAGGAATTATTTGTTTACACTCTGCAGCCTAGTTTCGGGACCTGTTTTCTTGCCGAGCTTCCAGTTTCTTGCTGGGCTGATCTGTTCGGATAAGAAGGAACAAAGTTTTGAATGATTAAGCTGCGGATTTTATGCATTATTATTATTACAGCAGACACTGTGACGTCAGCGTTTCACAGCGCCCCAAATTACGGCGAATATTCCGCCGTTATCAATCGCGGTCTATCGATACTGCTTGGTCGACCTAATAAATTCGCGAGTACGACCCTCCATTGTCGGCGGAGCGTTAGGTTCGAGGGTTGAAATTTTCATGGGGCCGACGTCTACGGGCATTGTTACAAGTCCGCGGTAGTCATTGTTTGCGTTCATTCGTGAAAGTAGGTGCGCGGCCCGGGCAATTTACGCGGAGCAATAGCGGGGGGTGGATGTGCTGTAGCCGGTTATCGCGTCTCGCTGTGCTCGAAACTGTGTTAAAGCGTGCGGGTATCGTTAAATTCCGCGGAATCCCATCATCCGCGGTCGATGGTGAAGCTCCTCCGTGAAAAGTTCCGCGCGTCGGTGGCCGGGCATCGTCGCGCCGGGGCAGCGACATCAAAAATCAACGAAAAGCGGAAGTAAAAGCCCGCCGCTGTCGTTTCCCGGGGTGGGGAATGTAATTCCGAAATTCTTTGCGGCGCCGTCGGACAAAGGGCCACGGGGAACGTGGAAGAGAGGAACAGAAAAAAAGAGAGAGAGAGTGAGTGAGAGGAGGCGGTGTTACGCGGCCGGACAATGCGGTCGCGAATCTCCATTTCCGTTTATCGCGCAAACGAGACAAATTAATTAAAGTTAGACACAGGCCGGGCCCGAGGTCTCGGTGCGAGCGGACAGCGTGACGCTGGTCCGCCGTATTAAAATAACGGCCGCTTTGCCCCGGTGTCGAGCACTTTACGATAATTGAAGAGAATTAAACTGCCGCGGATTCCCCGGCACGCGGAATAAACCAATTTAACGTTTCATTAGTCCTCCGGGCGGGCGTTTACGAGAAGACAGCGCGCGGCGACCGACAACCACCTATCGAGCGTCTGGTTATCCGTCGCGCGTTCCTGTTCGCGTTTTCCGCGAAGAGGGAAGCGGCAACAACAACAACAGCCAGCCGAAAACCGACACAAAGGACGCGACTCGCGTAATTACGTGGTAAACCGAGCCGAGCCGCGGCGGAGGCTCGACGCATCGAGAATCATTAAATTATATTTCGCGCTTCTCGGTCGTAAAGCCACAGACTAACGGGAAACGACGAGCAACGGCGAGAGAAAAGCCGAAGGGACGACGAAGACGATGACGACGACGACGGGGAAAGGTGGATAAAGTAAAAGCGCGGGAGGGCAGTTAACGCTTCGTCAACACTCATAAAATTTCCAGCATTAAAGCTGCGAGGCTTGATGAGCAGGGCTGGGAAGTTCGAAACAAGCCCGGAGGTACTACCCACCGGTGCTTAACACCTGCCCTGGGATTCTCGGTGTTCGCTCGTCCGTTCTCTCCTTCTTCCGGGCCGGCCTCTTATCGCCCGTTTTCTTCGAGGCCCGCCAGCTCGCTCGTTCCCCGTTCTTAATTCCGGCATAATATCGCCGATCGTTTCGAAACTTCTGTAATTGTCCGTAACGATAACGCTGGGGTGCAGAGAACAAGAGTGCGAGAGAGAGAGAAAGAGCGGCGCAGAAAATCGTTGGTAATAACCGACGGGGCAACAGGGATCGCGAAACGCTTTATTTACGACGCCTCCGCCGGTTCTTTAGCCGTGCCCCCCCGTCTCTCGATAATCGTGTACGACACCGTGCCCCTAATTCGCCACCGTAAACTCGCGTTACGTCCTGCCGAGAGAACTCGTCCCGCCTTTCTCGGGGGCCGGGGGATGGTTTTACGCCTCGCCCCCGACATTCGTAAAATATCCTCGGGGCCGAAGTTTCGCTAGTCGCGCACGCGGGAGGGCGCGGGGTAGAAGAAGGGCAAAGTTCGAAACAAGCCCGAGGTGAAACGAGCACGTCTTAACACCTGTGCGCTGAAATTCCCGGCGTCCGTCCGGTCTTCCTAGCTGCGCGCTCGTTCCTTTGCCCGACACGTTACGCGGCTATAGAGACCCACGATCTCTCCTTTTCCGCCGTGTTTTCTACCCGAGAACCGCCTCTCGGCCCCGCAACCCTCCCCCGCCCTTCTTCTAACCTCCAGAACCTCCCCTCCGGCCATTAGACCACCCTTCACCCACGGGGGTTGACTTATGACGCCGCCGGCTCCGCACCGAGGGGATTGAGTAAGTTACCTTGCTACCCCTGGTGCTTATATTCCTGCCTTTTCCCGCGACCAGAACCACCAGAATGCCCCGGGAACCGAGATGAGCCACAGGATGGATGCTACCACCCGATTAGATCGACTACGCTACCTAATTTTGCGCCATTAAACCTTCGGCAGCGGTCCGTTCTTATAATACCCAGTCGCAATAATATTCAGACATACATAGCTCTTTTAATATCAGAGTCCTCTCTCTTTCCAAATAAATATTCTACTCTAACACACTGTATGATAGTATTGATTTTTTTAATGGGTCGTTACACACATTCAAAAGAAAATTACGCACGATTATCCGATAATACCATAGCTGTATTCAAACAGTTTTGTACATCTCCCCTCTGAGTTGAATTAATTCTTTTTGTTATTCCATTGTAAACATTTGCATAAAAGGACTTCGGTCCGTTTACAATAAATATAATAATGGTAATAATAATATTCAAAGTGTTTCTATGCAGGCACATACAATCGCGCGCGCTCGTAATGGTGACATTTTGTTTATGATTAGCTGACTTTGTCCTTCTGTATCGAATCAACCGAATGTGTACAAACACGATCGAATTCATGTCGTAACGCGAAATTACATAAATACATCATTAGCGGCGGAATAGTAAATGTACGAATTACTCATCAGTTAATTAACGGCACTTAACAACACTTCGAAAAAATCTGCTCGAACACTGACGTTATTATGCGACCGTATCGGATGTAGAAATGCTCCATTGTATAATTCGAACGTTGGAATCGAATGCCGGCACAGGTGAATGGTGTGTCGAAAAATTGATTTACACACCAGGTAAATTTTCAATTTCGATGATGCTGCGCGACTGGAGGAACCGGTGACGCTCTCCCGTAGAAACGTGTGCATACATACAATTAACGGCTCGTTTCATTGCCGGCGAATAGGAACGGCGAGGCGGTGCATGGGAACGTCAACGGATAATTCGATTTCCTTTCTGGTAGAACGCATTCGCGAACCGACACGACTGCTTCGAATCCTCGCGAAAGACGTTTCATGCCCGCATAATCTTCCCGTCTCCCGTCATTCTCTCTTATATAGCAGCGAACCAGGACGGATCTGACGTTAATGCGACTCAACATGCGCGCGCTCTTTCTACAAACCCTCGACAAGCCGAAACGTAAACGTTTGTCGAAAATTTCCGACGATTTTTCCACGAACGAGTCGTCGCGACGAATCTACTCGACGATCGACAAAAATAAAAAAATAAAAAAAAAATAGAATAACTTGTTAAATTCCTGGAATATCTTGTGAAGAAATGCACACAATCCGCACAAACGATACTCTTCGTTTTAATATTAAAGAGAAGCACAGGCTAGATCTCCCAGCAAAAATAAATAGCAAGAGGAAAACAAAGTTTGCTCGTCGAGGGCTCGGCTTTCGAGGAAATCGAGTTTAAAAATTCGTCGAGCAGCATCTATAAGAAGTAGAAACGGTGAGCCGTGCGCAGAACACATTAGCCGACTCCTATCCAATAGCAGCAGTGGAAACTAAGCCTCGGGAATTTCGTTGGACACACGTCGTATCGAATAAGTGTCTTCTACCCGTGTCTCTGTGCATGGCTCGCCGTTTCTATTTGCAGTTGCTAATGCACGCGTGCTCGAGGAATATAATCGGGGTCAATTATCCCGGAGACTAACCGGCGAACAGAAAAATATTACCTCGCAGATTCCGTTGGTTCTTATCTAAGGAGTCTACGGCGTAAATGCGAAAGGTTTGAATTTCGTTGGGACGAAAGAAATAATCGGTCGACGGTGTCCGTCACTCGCGAAATCACTTATCGAATAAAACAAACGGAACGGTTAGAGTATTGCCATATGGGATCGCGTTCGTTTTCGTGCACCGAAACGGAAGGACCGCGGTAGCCGAGTGGTCGACAGGAAAGCCCGCGGATCCAACGTAAACATATTTTCCGTTTGTATTTTGACTGAATCGAACGAGCGCTCGCGCACCGTTGGAAAAGCACAGTACACGAACCGCTGCCCAATTCTCCTCCCTTTGCCTCTTTCGTTCCACTCGAGTCGAGCTCTCTCGCGCGTAATTATAATTGACTTTTGTGCCCCCGGTCGATAACTCGACGCGGTCCCGGGCCCGTGTATTAATTATGAAAACGATTGAACCGGCTGCGGCTCACGGAAGAACGAAACAAATTTTCCCTCTTTCGCTCCTTTCCTTCCTTTTTTTCCCTCACGGCCGTTACGACGATGCACGCTACGCTGACAAGAGCGCGAAAGGAACGAGCTTAGAGAGAGAGAGAAAGAGAGAGAGAGGGGGGGAGGGAGTGGAAAAAGCTGGGGCAGCAAGCGACGGCGGCGGCTGCAGCCTCGGGGTAAACATATTTTCTGTTTGCATTCTATCTCAATCGAATCGAGCGAACGATGCGCGCTCCGTCTTTCGAAGTCATCGCCCACATCGGTTTCTATCTGTATTCCCTTCCTACCGTATCTCGGCGGAGGGAAAAACGAACGGCAGGGGAAATAGGCGATAGTGAATAAAGTACGAGTCGTTGCACACGGTGCGTGTACGTTTCGCGTTTACCACTCGTATTATTAAATATAAGGAAAGATATTTCAATATCGACGGGGTAAACACACAAATAGTTTCGACGCTTTTCCCCGACGCGCCCGTCCTTCTTGCGTTTGCTCTCTCTCTCTCTCTCTCTCCCTCGTTCTCTCTGTCTCTACGTCGCCGTGCATTCCCAAGCTCGATATCTTTGTACATATTTATGCCGAGACGTCTGCGTCCTCCCTACGAGAAACGTTTCCTCCTCGAGCCCACTGACAGCTGAAACGTGCCCTGCCGCTGTCTCCCCTTAACAGAAAGAAACGCTACCCCGTTTATTCTCACGGCGACGAAGCCGATTCCCCAAACGCCAGGAATTCACCGCAGATATTTGCCAAGCGTCGCGCGGACCGTTACCAACCCGATTGGCGTGTCGAAACGGTGCTCAATAATAATAGTAAGCCGCTGAGCACACATCCCCCTCCAACGCTGTGTACCCGGTGCGACGCGAATAAAAGACGGATTTAGTGGTAACAATAGATATTAGATGTGTCAACCTTTAAACTGTAAAATTCACGTATTTTATATTCAAACAAATTACCTGGCACAATCATTGCGATAATCTTCGCAATACTAGCTCATGTATATTCGACCTAAGCGACCTCGCTAGCTTTGACACATTACCCAGACCTATCTCGCAGACTTTTACCAGTGTAAGACCGTTGCGTTAGCAAGTCCGAGTTTGTTCGGACGCCGAAGAGGCTCGCGTGCGACGATCGTTGGTCTGAATTCATAAAGAACCTTCTAATCACCTCGCCCCGGCGTCGTTTCGCATCGGGTATCTAATTGCCATTGTTGGCGAGGCGTGTGTATTTGTAGGAAACGGACCCCGCATTTTCTGCTTTCATTACCGATACGTCGAGAGAGAGAGGGAGGGAGAGCAGCGCATTAAACGCACGCGTTACATCGCGAAGTTTCGGACGCGTTTTGTCGCGACGTTTTCGAATCTCCCCGAAGCTTTAAGCGTTGTACACCGTGTCTGGTTTATAACGAGAGCGGGACCGATCGGCGAACGCGAGCTGAATAATCAAACGGCATCCTACGATAGAATGAGGAGAACCGATCCGGTTTCGGTATCGGGCCGTTAGAACCCACAAGGAAAAGGATGAGCAACGGTTTCCGGCGCTCGGGCTGTTCACGGCAATCCGAGTTTTTCATAGCCACGCTAACAACGGGCACGTGACTGGATGGGATAACAATATGACCACGCGTTCCTTCCTGGTCAGCTTACTGGAAATTGTAGATGAGGCTCGATTATGTATTCCGATCGTACGTGATATCAAACCACCTCGGCTTCTCGCTCGTGATGGAGTGTTTTCTGCCCTCGACCCCTTGCCGCCCCTCTCTCGCGCGCTCTCTCTCTCTCTCTCTTTCTCGTCGTCGAAGTCACGTTCACAACGAAACCCTATAAATCCATAGGGTCGCCAGACTAGTAGGAAAATATTTAAGGGGAACACTCGAGCAACCGGTCGAACAAATCGATTTCCTTCTCGGTGCGGATCAATGCTGCTCTATCGAGAATATCGTATACGTAAGACATTTCTGTAACGAAAATCGCGCTTAGCTTAACGCGGGACAAGTCGACACATTATGCACTGATCAAGTAAACATTTTATTTGAAAGTTTCACTTGCAATGTGGAAGGAGTTGGAAGAATATTCACGCACACTTTTGTCGCATAGTTTTCACACGAGCCGGTCTGTAGATATCGCCGCTGGTGGGAACGCTTCCGACGAGGTCGGTCATTAATTATCCGCATTAATTATCGTGGCGGCGCGTTCGACAAAAAGTCTAGCCTGCGATCGACGGAAAACAAACCCTCGTCGATCGTCGGTGTTTACTTTGCGAGCCTAGGGGGCGGCAATGCTAAAGTCGGAAGTCGAGAAACCGTGGCGCGGAGAGGCCGTTGTCGTCGGGGATGGGGGGCGGGGATCCGACGGGGGTTGAATTATACCGAAGGAGTGACGTCTACGGAGATAATCACACGCCTCGTAACAGCCAGTTCATCATCGTGGGGTATCGTGCTAAGGGGCTTGATGCATCATGGAAATCGCGCACGAACCGGCCAGGTCAAACTGAAAGTGGAATAGACGGCGTTTGTAACAGGGCTTTGAAACGGACTCGCCGCCCCCGCGCACTCTCCGCCACGACTCTCTCTCTCTCTGTCTTTCTCTGTCTTTCTCTCGGATGGGAAGCTTCCACGCCACTTCACCAGCCGCGCGTTCCTCGACCCGCTACCAACTCAATTAGCGAATAGAAAAACGAAGCGAAAGAACAACCGGGGGACCGTCGGCGTAACACCGTTCTCGCATTGTCCGGTTTTCGCCCTGCGATTTGACGAATCAATATCGACCGTCTCCGGCGTTGTTCTTTTTCTTTGGTTCTCCGACTTTAGAATGCTGTAATGAAGCCTTCTTTTAGAACTAACGATAGATTTATTGTGACAATACAGTCGTCCCTCGCATAGTGTTGCTGTAGAGACGAAAGTCTCTAGAATTTGATCATTTACAAATAGAGTATATTAATACCTTGACAAGTACAGGTTCGCCCAGGATCGCTGTTCGATACGGAAGAAATATCGAGCCCTTATTCCGACAGTTTTCAGGGTGTCGTAATTTCGACCAGTTTCATAGATACTCGAGACGCGGAGCCGTCTTCATGCTCTGGTTTCCGCGCTCTCAAAGTTTCATCGACCGATCGTGCACTGGAGGAAAGAACCGTGGCGCGGTTTCCAGAAATATGTTCGCTGGAACGATCGAATTAAAATGCATAATTCACCGGCGGCGGCGGCTGCGGCCGTGGGTTCTTTTCCCTTTGACGCGGCTCCGCTCAAAGTTAACCGTAAAACTTGTTAACGAACGGGGATCTCGATGCGATGGCACGACCGAGATATTCATCGGGTATATCGCGAGTGTGATTTTTATTTCTCAAGAATCCGTTTCACCCTTTGTTGCAGGAGCGCTACAAATCACCGATGCCAACGCGAGCGACCAAGCGAAGTACGAGTGCGTGGCCACCAACTCCGTCGGCACCGAGTCTTCCAAGGTTGTCCAGCTCTACGTGAAAGGTATAACGAGTCGACCGAAACGTCAGGAACAATAGATTGTTGTTGAACAACAAAGTCCCCTCGGATTCTTATCCCCGTCGCGGACGCTTTAACAAATTCATTACGGCGCGCTCTCGCGAGTCCGACGCCGGGGCCACACGGTCCGGCAAGGTCGGTCGTTTTCCTGCTTGTAATTAAAATTAATGCAACGTAATTAAACAGACCGGACAGAGGGCACAAAGGATTCGCCCGCCGTGGAATCGCATCGCAAACGTTACACCAGGGACGCGACATTTCTTGCAGTAGCTCTGCTAACTCCGAATTTGAATACGCATTAAGCGATCGAAGCGTTCTTGTTCCGACGCGTTGTTCGGCAGGACCGTGTTGGAAGCCACGGATTTCCTTGAAACTCATCGATCGGTAACGTGACACGTTTGTACAGGTTTTGCACGCGAGATCAGATATTTCGAACTGTCTATGTAGTTTTAGTTTAGAATCGGCAGAGTAAACGAAATATGGAAACGTGTTCTGCGCAGTTCGCCGTGTGTCACCAGCGTTCTCGAAATATCCAGCGCCGATCAGCGAGGTGATGTTGGGCGCGTCATTGAATCTGACCTGCGTGGCGGTCGGTTCACCGATGCCTTACGTCAAATGGAAGAAAGACCCAGCGACCGATCTGACGCCGGACGACAATCTACCTGTCGGCAAGAACGTGCTGATGCTCACCGACATCCAGGAGTCGGCGAACTACACCTGCACCGCAGCCAGTGACCTCGGGGTGGTAGAAGCCACCTCGATTGTGAAAGTTCAATGTTCGTATCGAGATGGATCGGAGAGAGCCCTCCGCGTAAATCCGCAGAGATCGCATTAGCGGGGCGCACGGGGCTACGTAACGTGGAACGATCAATCACGGTCGTCGCGCGTTCCACGGAACGGAACGGAACGGAACCGTGGCCTGTGCTGTTTCGATGACTAATCAATCGGCTTATGGCCGTCGCGCAGACACACACCGTGGACAATGCATTTTGCCCGCAGTTCCTTGCCCCGTTCGTTCGCGCCGGAAAACACGATACGCTGCTGCGAAACCCTTGCCCTGCGCGATTTCGTTCGCAGTAGAGCTTTCTTGATCCTTATACACTATCGGCGATCGCTCCATAATTTTTAACACGTTCCGTGGCACGTGTACCTCCGTGTTAAACTATCATTCAGGCCTAAAAACATATATTTTATAACATGTTTAACCCTGTAGAATATATTTCCAGCAAAAGATTGAGGCATTATGAAGAATGCAGTGTAGAACAAAGCACATAAGTTTGTTTACGATCGTCGCGGAAAACTACGAAAAATTTTGTAGATTTTTGATGCTTTATCTGAAGGAACGACATGCTATATACAAAGCCTTCTGTATATTTTTAACAGTATCTTTAAGTTTAACAATTTTAGGCTTGCCGTTTATTTTCAAGCCTATAATCAAATATAGAGAAAGAAGGAACGGAAGCACGGAACGTGTTAATGGATCCACGCACAGCAACCTAACAGTATTAAAGTATAAAGTAAAGTATAAAGAGTTGAATAGCTGCGTCTCCAGGGCGTCGTCCGAGGGCAAGGGTTGATGGAAAGAAAAGGGAATGGGGTTTTACCATGGCGGTGACATTTCAGCCCTGCCGAGCGCGCCGGAGAACGTGCAAGTGTCGGACATCACGGCCACCTCCGTGAAGCTCACCTGGTCGTACAAAGGTTCGGACGAGTTGCAGTACTACGTAATCCAGCACAAGCCGAAGCAGGTGAACCAGGCGTTCGCCGAGATATCGGGCATCACGACCATGTACTACAACGTCCGAGCTCTGAGCCCTTACACAGAGTACGAGCTCTACGTGATAGCCGTCAACGTCATTGGGCGTGGTCCCCCGAGTGCCCCGGTGACCGTCACCACTGGCGAGACAAGTCAGTATACTTTTTTTTTCCCCCCAGCGAACCTGTCGCTTCTCTAGCCTCTCATTATACCATCGACGCGTTTTAACACCTCGCCACGAGGTCCGCGAACGTTTCCTAGATGTCGATTACAAAAATAATTGCAATCTTTAAGAAATCTCTCGAGGATTCGACACCGACGAGACGTTCGCGCCTCGAAACATCTTGCCACGTCATCCCAGTCGACGTATTCGCTCGAGATCAGGATTCACCGGGTGTTTCGAGCGAACCCGTCGGCTGTTTGGCATCGTTCACACATCTGTCGCAAAATACAGAGTACTCGGTGTCCCAATATTCATGGCAGCGCGCGATCCCTCGCGAAGAACCCAGTGGAAAATCACAATTTCTCCGTAAAAACAGAATCTTGTCTCGTCGATCTTCGAACTCGTTTTCCCCCGAAACGGAGAAAAAGAAACGAAGGATCGCCCGGACAAAGTTCCATCGGGAAGCGTATTTTCGGCTCGGTTTTCCACGCGGGATTAGACCCTGCCTATGATTATCGGCTCGCCTAGCATAGAAACCAAACAGAGTCGCTCTCGGAACGAGATGAAAGGAGGAAAAGCAGCGCAACGGACGATTGTTTTTGTCTCTGTCTCTCTCCTTGTACCGCGATCCGGGAGAGGAAGAGATAGCTGATGATAACGCGGCGAGCGCGTAAGATTTTTGCACGTAGATAATGTTTTTTGCACCACGAAAGGAAGAACAAGTTTTGACACGTGTTTTTGAGGGAAATCTCTACCTTTTTTTACATGCTGTCCGCCGTGGACGCACGATTTGATTCATGTAAGTGACAAAGACATTTTTTTTTCCACCTGACCACAGAATAATCCCACCCACCACCGCCCACCAACCCATCCACCCACACTTTCTCTCTCTATCTCTCTTTCTATCTCTCTATTTCTCTCTCTCTCTCTCTCTCTCTTTCTATGTCTATCTCACACTCTCTCACTCTGTCTGTGTTGCACTCTGTGTTAGTGTTTTTTGTCAGAGCGTATTCGGCGCGGTCGCGTCGCGGAGATTCGACGTCTCGTTTTCGGCTCTGCATTTTTCCGTCTCTGTCTCAAACCTCCGGCCGTGTCCGATATACCAGCCCGCCCCCCCCCGGCCCAACCCCCGAAACCAACGTCTCTCCGTCTCTTTTTTTCGGAAAAGAGAAAACCCAATATACGCGGGGAGACAGCACGCGAAATTGCACCTTTCCTCGATATATATATATATGTATGTACATATGTATGTACCTATGTAGAAGGTGTCTCACTAACTCCGTTACAAGACGATGTCGACGCTGTTCTTTTTGCTACGCAAAATGCCAAACTGGCATTAATATTCGGACACTCTTAAACAGACGATAACTTTTTCGTTGAGAAGTTAGGACAAGTAGTTACTTGCAGAGTTGGGCATTATTCAATTAAAATTTTTATCAAGATCGATCGATTAATGTGTACGATTAAAAAATGTAATCATTGAAAAATCGACGAATGATTCAATCGATTGACGAAGTTAGTCGTCTAAGCACGTAAAAGCACGTAAACAGAGTTTGTATTATAACCAAATAACAATACGTTTTGATTCCGTATCTCATTTCGAAATTTCAGCAGTTAATCATTAATCAATTATCCGATTGACGATTGCAATTGAAAGGAATGTAATACACCGTTAATCGCAATTCACGACTAAAGTAGAAATTTGTTCGTCAATCGTTGATTAAATGTTTGCCCAACTCTGACGTTACTTGTGACGTGGGAACAAATTTTTGAAAATTCAGATTGGTCGGAATTACAGAGAAAAAATGCTGTAAGTTGTAAATAGGAAGTTTTAATAGTTTCTCTGCTATTCCGATCAATCGCAATTTTTTGAAAATTTGTTTTCCACGTCGCGTGGTGCGAGGTTGAAGATGTTACCGTCTTTTCAAGAGTGCCCGAATGTTAACATCAGTGGCATCGGAAAATGGCGGAGATATCGCGTTGCAACAGACTTGGCGGGACACCCTTTATATAGATAGTGTAGCGCACTCTCTTCACACCTTGTGGAAATACGAACGGAACGGGCCGCATAGACCGCAGGCCATACACCGACATTCGTATTTTCACCGCGCATAATACACCGTTTTTGATCGACTGATGTAAACCATTGAAGAATAATCGTTCATCCTTTTTTCCCCGATAGCGGAATCGACAAATGGAGGTGCCAGTAAGTTCAACCACATACTAAGAGTGTTGTAGCAATGTATACTCATCTTTCGTTACTAGCCTCTCTCCGTTTTGTACTTAGATTTACCCGTTTGTCACACCTGTTCTTTTGTTATTTTTTTAATTTCTCGTCGTAGAACATATATGGTATATTCATTTGATATCACTTGGTAGGAGCACGCGCACCCGCACACACGATCACGCGCGTGCTGCGGGATCATCCTCCGAGGAACATTTAGAATGTAGAGAATAGCGGAAGGATTTATCCGACTTTGATCATGTTTCTTCAAATTATGGGATCTCTCTGGTTTCAGGATACAATTACAAGACAATGTATGGGTATTTTTGCAAAGAAAAGTATCGAGTATTGTAACTCCAAACCTGCCGCGCTCATTAACTCTCGTAACACGATACTGAATCCGTACGGATCCAAGTATAAAGCGTCGAAATATGAAGCGTACGAACATGCGAACGAATTACTTGAACATGAAAAATTAATGGGTTTCGATAGAACTGGATAAACTTTGGAGAATCACAAAATTCTCCAAATTTCGACGCACCCGGTTTTTCACAGAACGGTCCCCAATTTTCATGAGCAATATTAATGTTTCGGAAACACGTTTTCAGGATTAATTGAAAGAAAGTACGAAAGAATGGGTGGGTAAAAACGCGGGTCAATTTGAAGATCGTTAAAGGGTCCTTTGGAAGGGAGTATCCTGCGGCACGGTTCACGAAACGAGTATCTACTCTCTCTCACACACACACACACGCACACGTATGTGTTCGTAGCTAATCGACTGCAATGCGATATACACACACCAGTACTTTGGTCTTCCACTTTCACTAAATTACACCGTAGCCGCGAGACACCACCGGACATCGTAGAGACAAATGCGATTTAGTTTTCCGTTCTCCTTCTCCGTACCTGGGACGCGTGTTTTTGGTTCTTATGGTGTTCTTTCCTGGGGGTTTACTGTTCTGTCCCGTGACTAACTAGAGTGGCTTGCCCTGTCCGAGCGCGTTCCCGCAAATATCCGACGGTATTTCTTCGTTCTAGCACCCGGTACTGCGCCAAGGAAGGTCCAGGTCCGACCATTAAGCTCCACCACGATGCTTATACAATGGGACGAGCCGGAGACACCCAACGGTCAAGTCACGGTCAGTTCTTAGCGCATAAACGCTCAAATATTTATCACTTTACCGCTCCGAGATCCTCGGTGTCTTCCAGTTCACGACTTGCTACGGTCTCTCGTGATTATTAGGTCGTTCGAGAAGGTCGTTTCGTTTTCTCAAGGAAAAATGAAGCCAAACATTTAAGTATTGTACGAGGTATTAAAATAAATTAATATAGAATGAAATTATTCTGGCTAATTTTCGAGTTAAAGTACTTTCCGAACGATCTAGTAGATTTCCTGCTTTCCTGCTTCAATCATTGTAACAAGTCGAAAACTCATTTTTCGTCGTAACTGCAACAAACCCTCGGGCTAGTTTTCTCACGTGGTTTTTAAATCGTCCATCGCGGTCTGATGGCTACAGGGTTACAAGGTGTACTACACGACGGACTCGGATCAACAAATGGCGTCCTGGGCGTACCAGATGGTCGACAGTAATCAGCTGACCACCGTTGCCGATTTGAAGCCACACATAATCTACACGTTCCGCGTGCAGGCGTTGACCAGCGTCGGACCTGGCCCGCTCAGCTCGCCCGTGCAAATAAAAACGCAGCAAGGGGTGCCCAGTCAACCGGAAATGTTGACGGCGATAGATATCGGGGAGGACAAGATCACGCTCAAATGGAGTAAACCGGTTCATTGTGCGGAGAATATCCTCAACTATGAACTGTACTGGAACGATACCTACGCGAAGGTGAGTGTTACCGCCCCCCTGTCGCAAATCACCTGATCACCCCTCGTGTTTCTTCCACTCGGTTTTCTACCCCCCTACTTCTGCTCCCCCATTTTGTTATCTTTCACCGATACTACACCGTTACTTCTTTTCCCCCAATTTTTGGATTTTCCACTCAGTTTTCTAGCGCCTCTCTTTCATCCCCTATTTTGCGCCGTTTATTCGTCTGCCCCGATTTTCGTATATTCCACTCGGTTTTCTACCCTCTCTTTTTCTCCCCCGTACACGTTCTCATTCTTTCCCATTTCTCTCGATTCTCCTTTTCTCCCATTCAACGCTAATCGATGGAGTCCCCTATGTTATTATATGAATCGCTACAGTCCCCTATATTACTATGTAAATCGTCACAGTTCTCCATATTACTGTCCATTTCATTGTTACGCCACTCCCTCGACTTATTTTTAATCTGGCCACCCCTGTTTCCACGACCTCTTCTTCTCCAGCTCTCTAACACGATCATTTTTACACCCCTTTAGCCTGCTCAGTCAGACAATGACTTGTGGCAGGGTGTTCGGCAACAGGTGGGAGAGCGTTTCAATAATTGAAAAACGAAGCTGAAATATACTTTTTAAATGTTTCCATTTGATAACGTTGACAGTGCTCATTAACGATCATCGATGGAGGAAAAGAGGAACGGGGTTTCAAATTATTTTATACCATATTCATCAGTTCTCATCGTTTCGGAATTCGAACGCATTGAACAATTTTTCGAAACATCCAACAAATGATTCTTATAGATTCGAATTCACAGAAACTATATAAATTGTTCTGCGAATAATTCGTTATCGAAACTATCTCGTAAAACAATTAGAACCGAAGCGTTTTTTCACCTGTGGCCGAGTACGCTGTCGAAACTAGTAACACTGTTGACGCAGCAGCGAATCCGGTGCCGTCAAATATCCGAATTGTTGCGTTTCGATAACCGGTGCGTTCGTTGGGTTCAGGAGAAGCATCATCGACGAATAGGGGTGATGGAGAACTACACGCTGACGGGTCTGTATCCGAACACGCTGTACTACGTGTGGCTAGCTGCGAGGAGCCAAACCGGCGAAGGGGCGACGACGGTTCCGTATCCGGTTCGCACGAAACCGTACGGTAAGCAGAAAACAGCAAAGACCCAGCAGAAAAGTGTGAAAAGAGACGGGAGTGAGTTCACGCAGCGAGGAGTGCCGAACAGAGGTCGGTTCGCGGCCGGCCGACGGTTGGCGATCCGCCTTGGATCATTTCGCGATCGAACGAAGATCGGATGAAACTCGAGGTGTGCTCGTCTCGTCGGCCGGAATTCGCGAATCCACCTGGCACAGCAGGTAGGAGATTGCTGTAGCGCTAGACGCTCCCGCAAAAGTAGCGTAAGCTATGATACCGCCGCGAACACCTTCAGAAGAACCAGATTGTTCAGAGTCTCTTCTCGATCGAGGTTTATCGCCTGAACCGTGTCTCATTGAATCCGCAAAGGTATTGTGGGTTTGAAATTCGCGCGATTGCGGGGATAACTCCAGAAGAGAAAGACGGAAGATAGAGAGTATCGTTGACAGAAAAAACCGTGAAAAGTGTGGGAGAGTGAGAATGATTGCATGCGTTGCAAATAAGAAAGCCGTTTTGGATGCCACTTTATATATATATCTATATATATATACGTACATATCATACATATAAATTGCACTAAGCACTGCATCGATATATGTGTGCATTTTGGGCACCTCTTTTCATTCTGGATAACGTATGGTTTACACGTCCGTTCTACGATTATTTATTCTTTTTTTTTTTTAATATATTTTTCAACAATTACATTGTTCCGTTTCCATATATATATATATTATACGAAGCGACGGCAACGGCCGGTTGGCTCTCGCGCCGAACGCGCCCGCGAGTCAATCGGTCTCGCCTCTTTCTCTCTGTTATGGACGGATATGTATGTTTCATTTCTCTAATCACGTGATTTTTCGACTGTTCAAGGATCGACTCGTTAAACGGTTCTTCCTTGATTGATCTTTATACCTCTTCTCTCTGGAACCTTGACCAATCGCCAACCACGTAACGTTTTCTGTTTGATCCCCAAGCGTCAGTCGCCGCTCGAACGTGGCCCCGGCCACGAAGCTCGCCCGGGCCTCTCGAATCGAAACTCGTTGATCCTGTTGAAATTCGTGCTAATTTCACCGACTTCAAGGCCTGCCTTCACCTTAGAGAATCCACCGAAATAGTGGTCGATTTTGTAGAAACCAGGATGAGGGACAAATTCAATTCATCAGCTAGAAAATTTCTTCTAGTCTAATCGTTAGACTGCGGATCTTATAGAATTAAAATTTTGATGGGTTGTATAAATAATGTAAAAAGTAACGTGTTAAATTCATTTGATAAAATAAGATTTATGGGATTGATTAATGTTGTCGCGAATTTTCTGGATGAGGTTCGCGGGGTCCAGGGGCCTCTGGCACGAGCACCGATCGCTCGGCGACCGACGTTCGATGCTCCCGCCCCTGTTTTCGTTTTTGTTTCTCCCGCCCCCTATAACTGAGTGTTATACAGTCCCCGGGGCTCCGCCTCGCAATGTAAGCGGACAAGCGAACAGCCCGACCTCCATATTGGTAACATGGGAACCCCCGCCTGCCGATCAATCGAACGGGAGGATCGCGTACTACAAGCTGCAAGTCGTCGAGAGCGGACGCTCCGACTCGGAGGCGAGGGTTATCAAACTGAATGACACGCGATTCGAGTTGGACGAACTGAAAAAATGGACCGAGTACCGGATTTGGGTATTGGCCGGGACCAGCGTAGGTGACGGACCCCCGAGTTATCCTATCTCGGTCAAAACTCACGAGGACGGTATGTATCACTGACGTTCATTTCACGATCCTTCTACGTTTACGTCCGACTGTCGAAGAGTGGCGCGCGATCCCTCGAGAGCAAATATATGTAGATCGTCGAATACAATCTCTCTCTCTCGATCTTTTAAGAATTTTGATAAATTTTTTCAAGTAGAATCAATGTAGAGAGAAAGCCTCGACTTCAAGCGCCACGCTTCGCATATAGAGACAACTCTTGCGAAGGCGACGTTAATCGCGAAAGTTCGTCGCGCAAGAGCCAAAAATATAAAAGCCCGCCAAAAATCAGTCCGAAGATGATCGCGCGATTTTCCAGCGCGGGTTGCGACCACCGCGCCCGTTCGATTCTTCATTCTCGCGGCCCGGCTGCCAACCTAACTCTCGATCGGCCGTCTGCTACGAAATTCCTACGTACACCCACCGTGTATTAAATGTCTTTTCGATTTCAGATTCCGCTAACGTCTCTCTATCTCTACGATAAATACCCCCTGTCTCTTCCCTTCAACTGACACTCAATACTCTCTGATCCCAAAACAACTCTTTTACGAGTTTTACGTTTCTCCTTTTTTTCGTTTTCCACTGGTTTTTCGTTTCACTGTATTTCATCGATGATAATTATGTTTTTCTGTTATTCTATCTATTTCTCTCTCTATCTATCTATCTCATTCTATCTCTCTCTGTCTCTCCTGTGTTTCCGTTTACATTGCATTGTTATCGCTGTACTCTGTATTTAAACGATTTCTTTCATTTTCACTCGTAATTATGTATTTGTATCGTATTGTACAGAAAAATATATTATTGAATAGCGTTCTCCCTCTCAGGCCACTGTAACTTTTTTTCAGTTGAACGCTTTCGAGAAACGAACTATCGAGTCTCACACCCTCCGTTGCGCGACAACCGGAGTAAAAGAAAAAAAAAGGCAGAAAAAAAAGACATAAATGATGATTGTGAAAACGTAGCCGAGAGATAATGTGACACGCGAGCCTTTTTTTCGATCGCCACGCCGCGGTGGATATTGATTTTTGCCGCGCGAACGCAACTTTTGAACGCGCGCAACTATTTTTCCGTGTCTCTCCTTCAACGCTCTCTTTGGTCCACCATCAAGCTCTCCTTTATCAGCTTCTCTGGCAACCCCGACGACGAATCCCGATGATTTTTGATACGGGACACGCGGACACCCCTCGCGGACGAGACCCGCGGATACCATGTGTTGGCCGTACATTTTTTGGCTGGCGAGATTTTATATTTTTGGAATTTTTGCTACAACGAATCTCCACGCATTTCTCTATGCACCCAGATGAGACGACCCGGACTACTTTCCCCCCGCTGCCCCCCCAAAAATTAGTGTCCCCCAGCCCCAAAACCCCAGAAGAATTTTTTCCAGGTGCACGCAGCCACGGATTTTTACAGAAGCTGATAACCAATTTTTGAACTCAGCTGATTTAATTATAACATTTGCCCCCTCTCTCGTGCATAACGATAGATAAAGAACCGGAACGAAAAAGAAAAGATAGATCCGAAAAAGAGATCGTTTTCTAACTAATTTTTACAGGGCCTAATCGCAACACTCTCCCCCAAAGTCCGTTGCCGTTGGTTTTTTCACAACCCCCCGGAGATTTATAAAAATATATCATCCCCCAACTATATATTCGAACTTTTAACACGCTTTAACTAATACTCTAATTATACTCACTCACGTGTTTTTGTCTTTCCTTAAAGCATTTGCAGGAGGATGATCCAGGTTTTGAACAACTAGTTTTTAAGATTTATTCGCACTAACGTATTATATCGACTGTCTAATGATATGTACTCATTCACACTCAATGTTCTTTCTGGTGGTTACCGTGGTTACGTCTGTAAAGATGTTTCGTTTCTCTCTTTTAGTTCGTTGACTCACTCTTGCCACGTGTAATGAAGATAGAGAAATACCAAGCTGACCGTCCCGACCTGCATTTCGCATCATTATTACCGCCGCGCGTTGCCGATTTTCTCGGGAAAATAACAAAAAAAGAAAATCGAACGAATACCGCGCTGAATAAGAGATCGCAACTTTGATCCGGTTGCAAAGAAAAAAAAAACGAACAGACACAAAAGCAGAACAACGTTTATCGGTCGGAAATAATGACTGCGAAACGAGGACGGCAGCTTGCCAATAAAACGCTTACGTATATATATAAAAACTATAGCGTATGTATCACACACAAAGAATATATATAAAACGCACTTTTTTCACTATATAAACATATAAACATATATATATATATATGTGTATATATATATATGTACATATACGATATGCACCATGTACGCGTCACACCATGTACTTGGTGTGTATATATATTTATACATATATATCTCTACATATCTCTGATATATAAGGCTCTTCTGTCTTTAGTTAAGATTTAGTTCTACCTATTGTTTGCACATGTTTAGAGCATGCCTTCGTTTGTTTAATCGATTCCTCGATCTCACCAAAAGAACTCGATCCCGATTAATTAATCATCATCATATCTCGAGAAAGCCCCCGAACACCCATCTCACTCCCAGCCTCCGATACCGTTGACACACCTGTCTCCTTCAAAAGAAAATGAAAACAACCAAAAGAAAAGATCACAAAGAAACGTCGAGCTACGTCGAGTCTGCCTAACCGGCTCCCGAAAACTATTATACAATGACAAGTATACATACAACAAATGTCCAGGGTTACCCGATGAATGGCATGCCGATGCATGAAGGAAAAATTTTGCTTTTCGTTTCGATTTCCCCGATCCTGGAATCCTGTTCCCCGATGTATTCGGTACCGATCACCCTGCATGGTGTCACAGTTTTTTCAAAAACACCCCCCTCGCCCCTGCAACCCACCGTGCACCAAAACCGGCCACTCAACCCTAATCGGTTTAACAAGGGGCGTACACGTTGAAACACAGAGCGAATCACCCTCCCCGAGAGAAAAAAGTTCTCGCAACGATACGGAATCGAACGGGAATAAGCGAACATCGACGTTTTGTTACTCTGTTGTTGTTTTTTTTTCGTCTCTCTGTTCGCGTGTGTTTCGCTGTTCCATCTCTTTCTCTATTTCTCTCTCCCTATTTCTTTCACTCTTTCTCTCTCTCTTGTTCTCTCTCGGTGGTCCGTAGACGCGTCGCGCGTCGTACGACGGCAACGGGCGCGCGTGTTTCTGGTGTGCGACGTCGTCGTCGTCGTCGTCGTCGTCGTTTTAGTGGGACGCGGCGCGTGGGTGGAGAAAACGAGTAGAGTCTAGAAGAGGAGACAGCGCGGGCGAAAACGGCAGCTCTTTTGTCTTGGGGGAAAAATAATCGAAGACCTTGGTCGGACGCGGAATCGGAATCATTTGTTGCGAGAGGAGCATTGTGGAGGCGTCATTGTCGCGGAAAAAGTCGTACGAACGCGTCTCTAACGACGTTCCCCTCGAACCTTTTGCACTCGGCACCACTGCACCGGTACGCCCAGGGATCCTCTTTCGTTTCACCGAGCGACCAGTACCACCCTCCTTCTACCGATTCGTCGACAACACTCCCCTACCCCGTCCGCATCCACATCGAACTACCCCCAACAGTTTTCCTCCCGCGCATTGTCCCGTTTACGGACCGACCGATCCACAGCCGTCCACCCTCTAAGAGCAGACTCGGCAAAGCGAGGCGGAACGATAAAAAGCACTGCTGAAAGCACCCTGCCGTGTAAGCTCGCACATTGTCAAGCACAAAAGTTCACCGTCGTGTCTCTATATACGTATATACTCGTTCGTTAATGTTATTGTCGCCGCTAGTACACCACCACTATTATACATTATAATGCGATCGTTTTTCTTGAACGTATACTTATCGATCTCTATATTCTATCTCTCTATCTACTACCTTCACTCTCTCTCTCTTTCTCTCTCTCTCTCTCTATACATATGTTATATATATTATATTTATATTTGCACACGTGATCGTTCTCATCAGTCTCTCGGTATAAATGTGTGCACGGGTCACCGGTGACAAAAGGTGTACATATAATATACGTCGCTGTATCACTGTCGTTTTTTTTTCTTTCTACTAACGTTCTTTTTTTTCTTCTCTCTCTTTCTTTCTCTCTCTCTCTCTCTGTCTCTCTCTCTTGTTCGGTTCTTGACTAAAACTATCACTCTATTATACGGGCACCGTTGTTTTCGATTCGCACCCACCAACGCACGCATGGTAAAATCTCTCGCACACACGCGTGTCGCGCACGATCAAAGAGTAGGAGTAGGAGGTGGAGGAGGACGAGGACGAGTACTTACGCACCTACGCACCTGTGTCACTTACACACACACTCAGGCAGACGCACGCCTTTCGCTGTATGTGCGCCGAGCCGCTTGATTGATCAAACACCCCTCAACACGGAATAACTTTCTCGAAATTGGTCCGGACGAATTAGAATACTTCGAGGAGCTGGAAGAGCTAATTCGAAAGAGAAAGAATTGCATTTAATCGAAATCGCAATGAAAATATTAGACGGCACCTTTGTACAGCGTCTGTATCCGAGCATCGTCTAATGGGAAATTTAAAAAATAGTCGCACGCTGCAAATGTCATTGAAATCTAACATACAGACCATTTTTTTAATTTCCTCTACAGGTCCGGATAAAAGAGCCGTACAAAGCTGCTTGCACTTTCTTCTTCGCAATTCCATCCAAATGCAATTTTTCACATCTTCTAGTGACTTACTTCTTCCAGGTCCTCGAGGAATTCCAGATAATCTGGTCCACTGTCAGAAGAGTTGCTCTGATTTCGGGGATGGTTAATCGATTAAGGGAATCGACGTACATATTCATATACGTCCCCCCTCTCTCTATCTCGTAGAACGTATTCCATCACCATCACTGTTGAACCGAACGCACCACTTGAAAAGCACCCTTCGCTTCGAATAAACAGCCGGCAGCCTAACAGCACACGCGTGCACGCATGCACGTAGGTCGTGTGCGTGGGTGAGAATGTTTGTGTGCGAGCGCGCGTATTTACGAACCCGAGCCCCGTGCCAGCGTGCGTACGCACGCCTCGATATTTACTCGCTCGGAGTACCGAATCTATACTGGGTGTCCCATCCAACGTCAATGTTGTTCGATACCCCTCTCGTTTTCAAACTGGCGCGTGAAAACGCCGGGGGAAAGTGGAATTTCATTCGGGGATGCAATTATTGTGGAAAGCGAACGATCTCTTCGGGGTTGCACCTTTCGACCCTTCGAGGTTATCGATAGACCATTAATTCAGCAAGATCAGGGTTGGTTTAATTACCTGCCTAGTGTAAATTCATTATAACGGGGTGATTTTGATGAAACATATTTGTTAATTGACCGTCCTTCACATTGAAGGGGTGAAATCAGCCTTCAAAGTTTTCTTTCAAGAAACTAGAAGCGGTAGGTCAGTAATATTTAACTTGACGCCATGTGTAATGGGCTGGCTTGAAGAATCCAACCTCCAAGAAGATATCTATTAGATCAGTGCAAAAGTTTGTGCCGGTTTCGTATTAAAATGGAAGAAGGAATAGAGCACGCACTTTCGCACTGACCGAACAGCTTACCGCGATATTTACCCCCTCGAATCAAATCGCAATTTGCTCTCAGTTTTCTCGCATCGTTAACGATGAGGGTAGAAGGCACTGAAGACAGATGGAGCAGCCGGTGTATGACGGAGCAAATTCCGGGTACACGCGACTAACTATCAATTGTCGTGCGAGACGCGGTCTGCACGTACGTATATCGTGCGGATCCACCAGCGCTGAAAACTAGCCCCGAGAACCACCCCCGACCCGAGTGTCGATCGTTGTGGAACCTGATTCGCACCTTCTCGAGGTGATCTCGAGAAAGAGCGAGCCGAGATGACGAGCATTCGGGGAAAACTCGACGCGTCGAGATCACGGCGAATTGGTGCGTGGGTGAATGCGTGAGCGAGTGCGTCAAGGAGTACGGTTTGAGAGCGAACGACGACGCGTCGCGGGAACGCGAGAACACGCGGAAATAGGTGGCGGATTCGAATTCGGGATCTTGACGACTTCGGGACGGCTTTCAGGGCTCGCAAAATTTTTTGAAACCCCCGCCCCAGTTATCCCGAAAACACTGAACTTCCCCGACTGTGACTTCTCACAAATTTTGCGACTGTAAAAACCACGAGCCGTCCCGGCGGTGTTGAGCGTCGCGATGATCGCCTAATCGCGACCGCGAGGGCTGGGTAAGGGATTGGGCACCGCGTACTATCGCGGTGTACTTGGAAACATTTGAATACCAATATCCATACGATTTTCTTCATTGTCTTCATCCATGTACTCGACGGCCACGAGTTCCTCGTGGCGGAGAACAGGTGTTTCGACGAAGCGCAGAATCGTCGGTCGGTGCGTTTCGCTTATATACTGTATATCGAGGCTTGGACAAATCGAAGAAAGCTTTTTACGTCTCTTTGATACGTTCCGGCTGAGAAGGGCGGCTCTCGTTGTCCTATGTGAGCGAAACCATCGATACCGGAAGACGTTCTCCGCTCGGATCCGAGCACCGACAGTATCATTAATGCGGTATTTTCGTCAACATTCTCTTGTTTAGTTTTTTGATTTTACTTTGACACTCACCAAGCTCGTTGGAATGATACCACCATATATACCAGCCCTTCTTCTCTATATTGTCTATATACGTGCACCTTCTTCGTTCTCTGCATGCAAGACACCGACCTATTTACTCCAATCTTCTGCCTCTGTAAGTTACAACGTACCATTGATATTATTGAATTACTATTTTGATCGATATGTATGATATAATACGTTCTTTTACATATATATACATGATACATGCCACGTATTATATTACATACTATATATTATATACGTATTACCTCTTTTGTTTCGTGTGTTGATACTTTTATATATATATATATCTATATTATTATATATCTCTATATATTATATATATTATTATTATTCTCCTAGGTATCTAGAAAGAGTATATTACACTTGTATGTGTATGTATTTTATTTTACGTTTGTACTGGAATCTTTAACGACCTGCGGTGAAACTCGTAACTCGTTTTTACGTAGCTTGTAACGTCAGAATATCGACGATTGCGATCATTAACGAACCTCTGAGCTCTACCAGCCCCCCACACCCTGTTTCTTTTCTATCGATCACGTTGAATCGCCGTTTCCGATTTCCTCGCGAACGCATGCAACCACTCCCCCTCCTCGCAACCCTCTACAACCCTTTAAAAGCTTCCTCCTCCTCCTCCTCCTCACGCTCCTGGATTCCTTTGGCTCGACCTCGGCAACCGCATCGACGGAGAACCAACAAATGAAAAACCAATCCAGGAATCCGATTGTTTCGCGTACCGAGCCGCGCGCCGCGCGTCGGCCACTTTCTCTCTCTCTCTCTCTCTTTTTCTCTCTCTCTCCCTCTCGCGATACTACATAGATCCCGGCCACCGATTTAAACGACACGCTTTATTCCGCGGCCGCATCAACGTGCGTTATTTTGCGAAGAATTTTGTGATTTTTGCGTGGGTGAATGCACGGGTGGATGCTGCTGGCGAGAAACAAAAGGGAGCAGAAAGAGCGACGGAAATATTTTTTGCCGCGGCCCGAAAAATCCAGCTCTCTATCCTTCTCACAATCTATCTATCTTTCTACCCCCCCCCCCCCTCGCTATCTCTATCTATCTCTGCCACTCTATGAACTTCTATATCGACAAATCTCTACCAATACATATTTTTGCATCGAGCTAACGTTTTTTGCGGGTGACTTTTTGGAGCTGCGAGAAAACTACGAAAAAGAAAAGAAGAAGAAGAGAGAACAATTTTTCCCCCGACGACTACATACTTCCACCTTTTTACCGACTTACATCCCCCCATCTTCTATTCGTGAATTTTTTACGCGCAAGTACGAGGCGCATCCGCGTGTTTTTTTCTTTCACTGCTGACCATCCGTACAAAAAAAAAAAAGAAAGGAAGAAGAAAACGACACACGTAGCCAACAGAAGAAGATCCTCTCAGTTGATACGTCCCGAAACCCACCCCCTCGTGTCCGAAGCTCTTCCCCTCTTCTCATGACTTATAGTTTCTCCTTCCCAGCTTTCTTTTCAGTAGACATTTTATCATAGGTCTTCCCTCTCGTCGCCCCGTGCCGCGAGGGAAAGGGCGAGCGTGCAAACGCGTGCGAAAGTTAGCTTGTCTATCTTTTCTCGAAGTGTGTGTATTCCTCGCGACGGGGGAAGCGAAAAATACTGGAAAAACGAGGACGTCTTTTCTCTCGACGGCAGGGGGCGCGTGGACATGAGCCTTTAGTTATTTCATATTTGGAGTAGTGATTGCGCATGCCAAAGATTAAAAGAAAAAAAAAAAAGATATTCTCACATCTCCCGCCTCTCTGCGACCAACTGCAACCGAGGACCAAGCGATATTTTTCTATTTAACGATCGATTCGAAAGTGAATTTTGCCCGCCGACTATTTTCTCGGCAGAGGCGATAAAAAATATTACGGAAACAGTGCTGAAAAGGGACACGATTGGGAATCGAGCGCGTGGGAGGGAGGAAAAGGACGAACGAGCGAGTGCGCGTGTGACTGTATTTTTCACGAGCCGAGAGAGCAGCAGCACTGTACAGAGATTTTCATGTATATTGTATGTATATATATATTTTTTTTGTCTGACGTACAAAGTCTCGAAGTACAGAAAAAGATCTACCAAAAAGAAAACGAATAAGAAACGAGATAAAAGAAATGATCGAATATAATGATATATCTATTCTAAAAAGAGGATAGGCCCACACACGTTTTTTCACGTTGATAAATAAGCAGTAGTATGCTACCCACTGATATGCCTAAACATACTAAATATTTTATTATAACTCTACTCACCTATTACGTGCGAATTTGACACGAATTTTTACGAGTTTTTTTTCCCACTTTTTTGGCGACTTTTGGGGCGCTGCAGAAAAAAGTGAGTATCCCTTAGCTCGTCTCGAGTTGTGCCATGAATTTTACTTCCTGTTTAATCGTTTTCTCTATATATATTTAATACATATATATTACATATATATATATAGTTTTTTCACACCTTTTTTCCGTCTCTTTCGCATATGATCGTTTTTTACGTTTTTTGCCAACCGTTTTCTAAGAGACAATTTTGAGAGAGATCTGTGTCGGCGTACTATTTTTGTCATCCGTCACTTTTTATTGTTGCTGCGGTCGGCTAGCAAAAACGATCAGAACAAGAGTCACAATTTTCCTTTTTGCGGGCGCGGGCACGCCGAAATTTTGTTTTTTGCGCTGCGTAGCGAGAACCTGTGGGTGTTGTGTAGAAATTGATCTGTATTGAAATCGATTGCCTTGAGATCATTGCTCTCCCGACCAAAAAAAAAAAACATATTTGACAATATATCTCAATATCCATCTATCAATTGTACGTATCTTCACCGCGAATACAAAAAGAAAAAAGATCGATCGTTTGGCTTTTCTTTGTCGTATCTTCCTGTTGCTACGCAATCTTTCCGTTTGCCCGACAAAGTAGAGAATTGCAGTTTTATTGTGTCTCGTACGAAGCTAGGTAACATAGACGACGCTAAAGTTTTTCCGTTCTTTCTTTTTGTTTTTTTTTTTTGTACTCTCTCCTGCCAACTGGTTTTCGTTCCTCTTTTTCTGTGTGATGCCGACAACATTTCCGGCGCCGGATACTGGACCGTCCATGAGAACACGCGCCATTTATCGCCAATCAGAATCTGCGTGAAACGCGTGTCGCTTTGACAACACCCGGCAAACAACGAGAGAACGAAAACACACGGGAAAAAAAAATACATATGCGGCGGGAAGAAAGATTAAAAAAATCACCGCAGCACACGTCGGGGCTTCGAAAACTCGTTGAAGAGAATGAAAAAAAACAAAACCGAACAAAACGAAAAAAAAAAAAAACGTAGAGAAAATAAAGGCAACGGGAGTCGATGGGGCGGTGTTCCCGACAAATTATCCGAAGCGGCTTGTCGATGTGGGTAACTGTAAATACACGAAGGATACGTTTTGTTACCCTTGCACGTTTATCGAAAAAACACGAATGCACGATTCTGTTGGCACAGTTTTCATTCCGCACCCAGCACCAATGATCGTAGATCGCTGATATATATATACAATCTATATATTACATGTATATACATATATACATGTTGATGTATATATCTATCTATCTATCTATATATATTTCTACATATGTATAAAATTGCTTCGTTTCGACATGGACTCTCCAATATTGCCGTAGCATTATCGTCCAACGTAACCGCGCGCTTTGCATCTCGATGACGTATTTATACGGGCGTTCATACATTCGCGGTTCTCAAACCGAATGCAGAATAAAAACATGCATTATTGGTATTCAAATGGAGGATTATCGTGCCGTAGGGACGTAGAGCATGAGGTACTACGGTACCTCGTAATATTGTTTGTACGTCGTTTTGTCCGCGTGTGACTGGTGGCATGTACATATTCACCGTTACTTTTTCTTTATTTATTTCCGTTTCCATGCTCCGCCGTTTACGTATCAACCTGTTTATTCTCCATGCCCCGTTCTCGCAACGACATTCTGTTCGTTTCAACGTCCATGCCTCTCCCCGTTACGTTTCTTCTTGCATCTGATTTTTAATTGATCCTCCGTTAACACAGCTTTATTTTTTCGTTCGTCCCGAACAAACGAACGAACGAACGAACGAACGACCGAACGACAGGACCGTTCATCGACGACGAATTACACCTCTTTCCACTTGTCCAAACTATGCTTTCTTTCTGTTTCTCGAACCCGTAACCGTTCTTACTTTTCAGACCGACCGAATGGACAACCTGCCTATATATATGCGTATATTCTCAGTTTCTTGTGTTCCGCGCTCCGTTTTATCGTTTTGTTTTCCAGGTTTTACTCCCCCGGACCACCCCACCCCCACTAATTTTGTTTGATCCCCCCCGTTCGTTCACGTATGACTGCGACAACCTATATGTGTACGTGGGCGTGTGACTGCGAGCGTGTAAGAGTAGTTAGGCCGCGAAGGGCCCCCGGTTAATTGGGCGTTGCGTTACAGTGCCGGGAAATCCTCAAGACGTGAAAGTCACGCCGATCAACTCGACCGCGATACACGTTTCGTGGCAACCGCCGAAATCGAAAGAACAGAACGGAGTGATAAGGGGTTATCATATACACGTTCAGGAAGTGAGAGAAGAGGTCAGTCGGCAACGCTATTCCATCGGTCCCACCGGAAAGTACTGTCAACTAATTTGACTAAATCAGAGGGTGCCATTTAGAGCATGGTTGGGCATTTATAACGGAGTTAAACATGTCTTATCATAATTCTGTCAAATCGACGAATTTTGAAAAAAACCAAATAATAACAACCATAACATAGACCTTTAGTATTCATATATTTAAGAAGTTTCGAAGTGGCCACCCTTTGAGCCGATTCAGAGGCTCAAACGTGTTTTGAAATTTTCGACTATGGGCCGCAGCTCTTCTGACGTCATTCGGTCCCACACCCGGCGCAGAGATTTTTTCAGCGACTCGAAACTTTTATGGGGCTGAGCAGAGGCCCTGGCCTCCAAAATCGACCAAACGCTGGAGTTCATAGAGTTGAGATCCGGTGAGTACGGCGACCATTCCGCAGATGTGATGAAACCTGGAAAATGGGATTTGCTACGGTTTTCGTGGATCAAGGGGTCAAAATCAACCAAGAAGTGTATCGACGGGACATTCTCGAAGCCGTCGTACTTCTGTGGGCCCAACAGCGCCTCGGCGATCCGGAATGGACGCGTTACAGTAGGATTCCGCGCCGGCTCACAGAGCGAAAACGACTCAGGAGTGGTGCAAAGCCCATTTTCCAGGTTTCATCACGTCTGTGGAATGGCCGCCGTACTCACCGAATCTCAACCCGATGGACTACAGCGTGTGGTCGATTTTGGAGGCCAGGGCCTGTGCTCGGCCCCATAAAAATTTGGAGTCATTGAAAAAATCTCTGTACCAGGAGTGGGACCGAATGACGTCAGAAGAGCTGCGGCCCATTGCCGAAAATTTCAAGACACGTTTAAGCCTCTGTATGCAAAGAGTGACCATTTCGAAACTTCTTAAATATATGAATACTAAACGTCCATGTTATGGTTGTCATTATTTAGTTTTTCAAAATTCGTCAATTTGACAGAATTGTAATAAGAAATGATTAACTCCGTTATTTCTTGTCACCCTGTGTCTGAATTGAGACAAGACAGTGTCCCCCACCAGCATGAAAGGGAGATTGGTGAGGAAAGCAGGAGTTCGAGGGGTCCACCCCTGATCTAGACCTACCCAGAGCAAAATTACGAAACGAAATAACAAACAGAACTTTCCGGTGGACCTGAGATAACTCCAGAGAGCGTTCGTTGGTCTAATCGCGGTTGCGTGTTCGCAGGGGAAGGATCTCCTGAACGAGCCTATACGATGCGACGCGGGAGAAATGGTGCTCGAAGTAAATATCACCGGTTTGCAACCGGACACAAGATACTCCGTTCAAGTGGCTGCTCTGACAAGAAAAGGGGATGGCGATCGTTCGGCGCCAGTCCACGTCCGAACACCTGGTGGCGTGCCGAACAGGCCCCAGGTCAACGTAAAGTACGTCGCGGATTGCTGTTGTTATTATCCGCGGTAAACTACATGTGGAAATTGTTTTGTTCTCGCAGAGTTCTGAGCAGGAGTCCGGTCGTGGTCGAGCTTGAATGGGCGGAGCCTACCGAGACCTATGGCAACCTGTTGGGGTACAGAATAAGGTACGGGGTGAAGAACCAGACGCTGAAGACGGAGTTGATCGACGGCACTGTGAATCGCACCTACAAAATCAACGATCTCGGTAAGGTCGAACGAGAACACCGAATTTCCTAGGGTTGTTGTGTTAAGTAATCAGCGGTGTTGAGCGTTGTTATTAATAGTATTTTGATCAAGTGGCTGAACCTAATTCTAATCGGCAGAGGAGCAAGGAGTGGACTACGAGTTCCGAGTTGCTGGGCAAAACGAGATCGGTTTCGGCCAGGAGACCGTGCGGTACTGGTTCAGCCCGGAAGGAGAGCCTAAGGGTGCACCGACGAATCTGTCATACTTCTTCCAAACCCCGGACACGGTGTGCGTGACGTGGGGCATGCCGTTGCGACAGGACCGGAACGGTCAGATAATCGGGTACGACGTGCAGTTTAACAAGAAGAACGACCACTCGACGGCGGTGAACAGAACGACGACCAAGACGCGGGCGGTGTTCACGAACCTGGAGGAGAACACGGAGTATGTGTTTCACGTGAGGGCGCGCACGTCGAAGGGCAGCGGTCCGTACTCGGAGAAGATCACTATCATCACGGAGAAGGACGTGAGCCGAGCGCCGATGTCCGTGAAAGCGGTGGCGATGACCGAGACGAGCGTGGAGGTTTGGTGGGACCCGGTGCCGAACCGGAGCAAGATCGTGGGCTACCAGATTTTCTACACGACCACAGCCGTGGAGGACCTGGACGAGTGGAAGCACTATATCGTGGGCCTGACGGAGTCCGCGCAACTGGACAACCTGGAGAGGTTAACTCAGTACGCAATCACGGTGGCAGCTAGGTACAAAACCGGTCTAGGTCGGCTGAGCGAGAAGGTGACGGTCATGGTGAAGCCAGAGGACGTGCCGCTGAACCTGATGGCCACGGATTCATCCACCCACTCCATGACTCTGTCCTGGACACCCCCCATAAGACTGAATCCGATGAACTACAAGGTCTCCTTCGACGCCGTCAAGGATTTCGTCGATTCGCAAGGCATCACACAGACGCAGATCGTACCACGCAAGGAGATCCGATTGGACCCGAGCATTACCAGCACCACCATCAACGAGCTGCAACCTTTCACCAGCTATAATGTTAACGTCAGCGCTATTCCTCGTGATGGACAGTACAGGCCGCCCGCCAAGATCAAAGTGACCACGCAGATGGCTGCACCGAAACCCATGGTCAAGCCTGATTTCTATGGCGTGGAACACGGCGAGGAGATACACGTGATTCTGCCACAAGCCTCTGAAGAGTACGGACCCATCTCCCACTATTACCTGATCGTCGTGCCCGAGGATAAGGCGACCGACAATAAACAGCCCGACGAGCTCACGGAGGATATGATCACCGGCAAAGGCGCCAAACAGGAAAAAGAGAACGCACCGTACATCGCGGCTAAGTTTCCTAACAGAGACATCCCTTACACGTTTCACTTAGGCAGAGGAGACATTCACAACGGTTACGAGAATCGGAAGCTCGAGAAGAACAAGCGGTACCGAATCTTCGTCAGGGCCGTCGTCGACACGCCCAGGAAGGTAAGTCTGGAACCAACTCGATGTTTGTCTTGTTATTAATATCATTAATAACATTCATTTCGAAATTGACGTGGTAATTTATCTTACAGCACCTGTATACCTCATCACCATTTTCGGGTTACTTGTCACTCGATATGAGGGAAGTGCCCCCAGGAGAGCCACCACGACGACCTAACCCTAACACCCCCGTTGATGGAAACCCTGAAGTGTCGGTGAAGACGAGCGGCCAGGAGCCTGGAATGGTGTGGGTGGTTGGACCCATAATCGCGGCGATGATGGTCAGCGTATTTCTCGTTCTTCTGTTTGTCATTAAGAAGTGAGTACTCCAGAGTTTATCGAGACAACTTCAGACGCTTTCGACGAATCGATCGACAATCTTTCCTCTTTTCGCAGACGAAGACAGCCGTGCAAAGCGCCGGATCAAGCTGCAGTGACTCGCCCGCTTATGGCAGCGGACATCAGCTCGAACCACGCGCCGTCCGATCCCGTGGAAATGCGTCGGCTGCTGTTCAAGACACCGGCGATGTCCTCACACCCGCCGATTGACATCAGCGACTTGGGCAACCATATCGAATCTTTGAAAGCGAATGACAATCTGAAGTTCAGCCAAGAGTACGAGTCGATCGAGCCGGGACAACAGTTCACCTGGGACCACTCGAACATGGAGGTGAACGTGTCGAAGAACCGGTACGCGAACGTGATCGCGTACGATCATTCTCGCGTGATCCTTCAGACGATCGACGGCGTAGGCGGCACGGATTACATAAACGCGAACTATTGTGACGGCTACCGGAAGCAGAACGCGTACGTAGCCACGCAGGGACCGTTGCAGGAGACGTTCGGGGACTTTTGGCGGATGTGTTGGGAGCTACGGTCCTGCACCATCGTGATGATGACGAAGCTCGAGGAGAGGACCAGGATAAAGTGCGACCAGTACTGGCCGAGCAGAGGAGCGGAGACTTACGGCTTAATGACAGTCACAATCACCGACGTGCAAGAGCTAGCCACCTATTGCATCCGATCGTTCCAAGTATCCAGAGCCGGCTATTCCGAGAGACGAGAGATCAAACAGCTGCAATTCACCGCCTGGCCAGATCACGGTGTACCCGAGCACCCGGCACCCTTCTTGCAATTCCTGCGTCGCGTGAAATCCATGAATCCTCCGGACAGCGGCCCATTGATCGTCCATTGCAGCGCCGGCGTCGGTAGAACCGGCTGCTTTATCGTGATCGATTCGATGCTCGAGAGGATCAAACACGAAAAGATGATCGACATCTACGGGCACGTGACCTGTCTCCGGGCGCAGAGAAACTACATGGTGCAGACCGAGGACCAGTACATCTTCATACACGACGCCCTTTACGAGGCAGTGATCTGCGGCAACACCGAAGTGCCTGCCAGGAACCTGCACTCCCACATCCAGAAACTGATGCAGCCGGAGATCGACAACATCACCGGTATGGAGCTCGAGTTCAAGAAACTGGCGAACATCAAGGTCGACTCGTCGAGGTTCATCTCGGCGAATCTGCCATGCAACAAGCACAAGAACCGATTGGTGCACATATTGCCGTACGAGTGCACCAGGGTCTGTCTGCAGCCACAGCGCAACATCGAGGGCTCGGATTACATAAACGCGAGCCTGATCGACGGCTATCGTTATCGTGGTGCCTACATCGCCACGCAGGGCCCGTTGTGCGACACCACCGACGATTTCTGGCGAATGCTCTGGGAACATAACTCGACGATCGTGGTTATGCTGACGAAGCTGAAGGAGATGGGCCGGGAGAAGTGTCATCAGTACTGGCCGTCCGACAGGTCGATCAGATACCAGTGCTTCGTCGTAGATCCCATCGCCGAGTACAACATGCCACAGTATATTCTGCGAGAGTTCAAAGTGACGGACGCTAGGGACGGTGCGAGTCGCACCGTCAGACAGTTCCAGTTCATCGACTGGCCCGAGCAAGGTGTTCCCAAGTCCGGGGACGGGTTCATCGACTTTATAGGACAGGTGCATAAAACGAAGGAGCAGTTCGGACAGGATGGACCCATCACGGTGCACTGCAGCGCCGGAGTTGGACGAACGGGGGTCTTCATCACGCTCAGCATCGTCCTGGAACGCATGCAGTACGAGGGGGTCGTCGACATCTTCCAGACTGTAAGAATACTGCGGACCCAGCGCCCGGCGATGGTTCAGACCGAGGTTCGTTGCGTTTTACTTCAATATGTATTTTGATACTTTTCTGATTAGGATTGAGGCTGTTCGTTTAAGTATTCTGCCGTAAGATTGATCTATTAATTTTTTCAACATGTGTTTCTGTGTCTGCAGGATCAGTATCAGTTCTGCTACCGTGCCAGTTTGGAATACTTAGGTTCGTTCGACCATTACGCCAACTGACAACCCGATTCCCGCGAGGACAACGAATCGTCGAGAGTGCGAAGGGATCGACAGAGGAACGACAGAGACGCGGGTGAGCGAGCGAAGATACGACGCGTCTAGTACAATGAAGTACTCGAGAAGTACGTAAACATTAAAGAAAAAGCAAGCTGAAGAAAAATAACGAATGGGTGTAGTCTATACAAAATATGATTCCGGGGCATAACGTACGATACTCCTACCTTCCAAGGACAAATACAGTAGAGAAATGAAAAGGATTAAAAAAATTATAAGGCGATAAACTTACTATCTTCTTGGGCAACTAAACCGTAGGCAGCCAAGTATCTTTAGTCAATGGTGTTCGCAGAAGTCCCGTGAGAGCACGCGAAGGACTTTCTTCGATTTGTTTCCGGAACGGCATTTTGATCATGTGCCGGGTCCACGAACCTTTTTGTCCAGAGCCGAGTCCCGGTTCGAGTAGCGAAGGGACAAAGACTGCCGTGTAGAAAAGAAAAACCGTGTGCGGCTCGTAAAAACGTAGGAAAAAAAAATAAACAATCATATCCGTAGAAGTATTCTTTCCCCCGAGGTTTCCGTTTTTTAACCGATCACGAGAAGCGCTAACACTCGACGTGGAGATGCGAAGAGGAGGAGGACGACGAACCGAAGGAGAAAAGAGAACCAACGCGCGAGAGAGAGAGCAACTTCTTCGCTGAGAAAACATATCCGTAACGAGCCGCCTCGCGACCGCTCGACCCTTTTTGCCGAGCGGCTCGGGAAACTTACGGTTGCTCGATCGAGCCAAAGTCTGACGAGGATCGTCGCGCGCCGCGATCGTCCGCCACGCGATCGTGCTCCGTGACAGCTTCGCATGATCACGAGAAACACATCAAAAAAGTTCAAACTTTCCTATTATACGTTGGAATACACAAAGTGCTTCCATTTCTCGGCGCGGGAAAACAAAGAATCGAGCAGCAGCAAGCAGCAGACCGTGGCACGTTCGTGTAAAAAAGAAAAAACGAAACGGAAACGAAAAGAAAAGAACGAAATAATGTACTTATTATCGAAGCGACGAGAAAGGCTGAATTCGGGACAGAAATAGAAGAAGAGAGGAAAACCGCCAGCGATCTCCGTGGACGAGTATCGAGAAACCAGAATGAGAACTATAAGCAAATTTCCGCTCACTGACAAGAAAATTACCGTACTGCCAAATCGACAATTATTCATGCTGAGCCCATTACGCACGATAGGGATCTTCTCATTACCTACTGTAATTTTAAGTAGATCGTAAGCGGATTGTTTTAAGATTAGGGTTAATAAGCGACGCCATTAGAAGAAGAGGATACGAGAGATAAACGCAGAGAGAGAAAAGGAAGAAAAAAGAAGAAGAAGAAGAAGAAAACCTAAACTAAAAGAAGCAACAATACGAGAACTCGCGCGATTTGAATGATGGAAGAGTGAAAGGAAACGGTGCCTATATTCAATTAAAATGCACAAACGTGTTTTTGTGCTGGTTTCTATGAGAACTAATTTAAACTAGAAGCACTGTATGTCGGGTTTTGCGTACTGTTCCCCCGAGCCCTCGACACCCTCGTGTACAAAGTTCCACCAGTAGGCTTCTACCTCGACGACTTTTACAATTTTCCCCGGGACCGGTTCGAAACAGAACCGCGTTCTCTCTGCAACTTCGATCATTCCTGGCTCGGTTCACGCGACTAAACTTTTCGCTTGCTCTCTCTCACTCAGTCTCTCTCTCTCCTTCTCACACACATTCTCTTGCGCGCCGCCAGAGATTAAATAAACTTGTTTCGTTTCGTCCGTAGTTTAACAATTTAAGAGAGAACCGCCGCCAGAGCCCTTAGGAATCAACGAATCTCGTAATTAAGTCTCGTCATTCCACGCGCCAGCACAGATTTCAATTTAAAAAAAAGAAAAGCCGAACGAACCGCGCCGTAAAATCGCGCGCCGAAGAGTATTTCGATCGATTCATCCAGCCGCATCCTTTTTGATAACGATAGAAAACTTTCGACGTGTATTCATTGTACAATTGTAATTCGAAGGGTTACAAAAAACGGTTCGTAGTCTATGAAGACAATAAGCATATGTGCTCGTTTGTATATCTACTGTATCTCGAGGAATCTTCATCGTATTGTTCGGTATAGAGGCGTTCCTGTCGCTGTTCGATAGGGTGGAACGCGAAATTCTATTTACTAAAGTATGTAAGTATATAATACGATTACGAATGTACGCTCTATCTCTCTCTCCCCATCTGTCTCTCTCTTTATCTTTCTCGGTCTGTCACACACTCTCCATTGAGAAAAGGATCCCTTTGTCGCTGTTTCGCGGTGTTCGTTCGTTCGGCTTGGTACACAGCACCGAGAACAGAATACTGTCGGCATTAACATTTTCTGGCACTCGATCTTTCGATTCTTCGCCGGTGAATCGAGCAACGTTCAAACATTCTTTTCGTTCGATATAGTGGTTCGAGGGTAAGGAATTGTGACTAAGTGTACATAAATGCACCGTCTGTCATTAGCAACATTATATAAATATATAAATATAAATAAATGAATGAATAAATGAATATATAAATAAATGAATAAATATATATAAATAAGATGATCGAATAATATATATGTATATATATATATCTATTTATATATAGATATATATTATAAATATCGCAAATGAAGAGAGTACGCATTGAAGAGAGAAATAAAAGAAGAAAGAATGATGATAGAAAAAGCTGTGGATATTTTCCAGACTATTCGGGATTGAAACAAGTTTTATCCGATAAAGAGCACGTTGTTATCAATATATGTATATGTATATTTCGGCGATTTCGTTTCAACGCTTTTTATTTCCACGCGTATTTTTTTATATATATATGGTCCATTGACTTTTCTATGAGTTTTATTTTTTAACGAGCCTCTATACGTACGCTGATATAGTTTTTACACGAGATTTATATCGACGACTCTGTACGTAACATGCGGCCGAGCGTTTTCAGAATGTGCATTTATCATTGTCTCGTCATCCTCGATCGTTTTTGATTTCACGTTGTTAAAGACTGAGGGCCATAGTGTCTAATCCATTGCCACACACGCATTCTCCGTACTTGCAAAAGTACTTAAATGGCTCGAGCATCGTTCGAATGATAAATTTACTTTTAAAAAAAATACCATTCTGTCTCTCGTCGTCTGTTTGAAACGTTGTCGCACGTTTCGTTCAGTATTACATTCGGACACCGTTTTACTTTCTCCCGTATGTTTGCGTTATCTTAGCGATATCGTGCTTCTGTCAGAATTCGAATTCGATGTACTTGTATATTGTATTGGCAATGAAGATGGACGAAACGGACCGTGAACGCAAATCAAACGCAGTGACTACAAATCTATCTCTCTCTTCTACGGAGAGAACATGTGCTATTATCGAAGAGTACAATTGGTATAGAAACCTAACCAGGAGACAACTCGAATACAATTTTTTTAAGATATCGATAAATATTGTTATACGTCGTTCGAAGACACACACTCACACACACACACACACACACACACACACAGAGGACACCGTAAATGTCTTACTGTACGGGAACTTTCTTTAGTCGTTGACAAAGGCTGACGAACAAATTCAACATTCACCGGATGAAAATGAACATTCCTCCAAAACAAAAAAAAAACACAAGATTATAAGCGACGAAGTCTTTTTGCTCTAGAACCTCATTCTTTGCCCAAAATAGAATTTTTGCCCCTTTTCAGCAGGTAGCTCTAAAACTTCGATCATTCGATTTTGAATCGTGTACCTTTTAACACGCTGACGAAACAAATAAGAAACAGGAAAAAAACGAAATCATTACACTCCGTGCGAGGTGCGGTACACTGCCAACGGTGGTCGACAAACTTCGCGTATTAAAGTTCCAGACTATAAAAAGAAAAAAAAAGAAATGATGAAAAGAAAGAAAGAATGAAAACTACAATACGTTCGCGCGAAACGAAATTAAACGATTGTATAAAATATATTACTAGTTATAAGTTGGTAGCGTTAAATTGTATTCGATGAATTTACTAATACGAAGAAGTCCACGATATTCGTATATTTATAAGAGTACCGATCGTAACGTGAGATTACGTTTTTTTGTATCATTCCGAGACCTTTTTGTGTATGTTGTACCTTAGCTGCGTGTCTATTGTTAATGTTTATAATTTTTTTATATCCCAAGAAAAAAAAACTGTATAGCAATACGTGGTTTGTTGTATTCTTCTTCTTAAACAGACGGAAAATGAGAATAACGGGAAAATAATTAATTATAATAATAATAATAAAAAAAAAGGAAAGAAGACAATGCAACTCGAGCGTTTCTCGGAGCAGCAACTCTATTATAAACTGTGACAAATTGCAATCGGCCGCCAATGCTCCGGCGCAATATTTACGTCGAGGTTGTTTACCGTGCGTGTGGTCGTCACGAGTTCGTCGGCTCTCGATGACCCCCGTGAGCGATCACGGCTGTCGATGACCGGGGAGAGAAAATGGTGAATGAAAAAAAGACAAAGAAATAAGTCGAATCTAAATATCGTTGAAAGAATGGGAAATTATTTTGTGATACTTTCTTGCCAGAAAGAATACAACAGGCTAAAGTGAATATGATAAATGTAATGTTACTAATTAACACCTATGCAAATTAAATATTGTGTAATAGGAAGTCTGTTGACAAGGAGAAAATAACGTGTACATTATGTATTGCCTTGCGGCATCAATAAACTAATAACTAACGTAACCCCTCTCTTGATTCTATCCTAAATAACTATGGACGTTGGAAACTCTCTCTTTAGAAACTCGAGTACTCAAGGATTCGATCAAGGATCAAGGATAAACATTGACCGCATAAAATCCGCGGGCTAGTCGCATTGTTGAGGAAATAAACGCCAATATCCAAGGTAGCTTCGTTTATTATATAATATTATTTCGTGGTGACTTAAACTATTGGACAATTATCGTATAGTTATGTACAAACGTTTTTTATCCCTAATGCAGAAAATCACGTGTTTCTCACTGCCTGGTATGGCAACATTTCTTTTAAATAGTAGTTGGTTCGTTTGGATTGGTCGTTGGAGGACTTCTAGTCATCATCGACGCAACCTGCGATTAAAATCATAATTATCCTATGCCCCTTGATTGCTGGTGGACAAAATATTAACTGAGATCATTGGGAAAGGCTTAGGTGATGGGCTGGGACTTTAATACGCTTTAAATCGATTTACGAACATTTTGTATGACTTGTTTCCTCAGAAAATCGCTGGTCACCGCGGATATGTTGCGGTCGTTGCCCATTTTGCATTTCACATAGCCGTAAAGATTTGCACCGTTCAGCGCGATCGCGATGCACACGAGCAGCAGCCACTTAAATTTCAGACCGAACAGGGCTACCAAGAAAAATACCGACCACAACAACGGACAAAGTATCAACGCCAGCCAAAAGATACGCGCTTCCGTTGCGTTAATGCGATTCTGTTGAGCACCCTGAAAAACAGGGTACATAGTAGACCTTGTAGTTTACAGCCAGTACTTAAAGGATAGTCTGTCGGTAGCATTTTGCATACGATGATGCAACTCTGCATTCCTGCTAAATTACAAACGCTTTGGACAGGCACAACTAGCCAACATAAAATGTGAAAACTGGTAGTCCTTGAACTCGATAAAGTTTTACGTAGTTATTCTTCGAGAATGATAATGCCTTCGAGTTAATGAGTTATTAGCTGATGAAGTTCCGAAGCTCTTACGCACTAGTAGGACCAACCTTTTTAGATTCGAACACCCAATGACTCTTTCCGTTATCGTCCACATAATTCCACCACCTCAGGCCCACCATTAGCCTGCCGGTGATATTTTTCACCGTCCAAAAGTCCATCGACAACAGCAATATTACTGTTACGAAGCTAGCTATGAAACTACTAGAGAACCACCCGCATAACATGTAAACTACAATCGCTGAGATTCTGAAGGCTAAGTGAAACAGGGTGACATATGGATGTCTAGAACAATTCAATACATAATCAGTATATAAAACCTAAGCTATAAGTAGTCTTACGCATCTATATTATAAACTATATACTTCAATCTGTTGGTGTTTTGGTTAGCCTCGTCCTCCTCCCCGAATGCAATCGTATCGTCGTCCATTAGTAAAGGGACCTAATAATGAAACGATGGAAATGTTTGAGGAATATCGAGAAACACGGTTCCGGAGCTCCTTGTATCCAACTTAACTATCAGACCTAGAGTCTATGTTCCTAGAGTACAGTTTAAGTAAACAGAGAAAAGATAACCAAACTTATAACCAAAAAGAGTAACGATGGTTTGGCATGAAAACAAGAAAAGGAACAGCTAACGAATGATCTTGTGTCTACGAATATGTCTAGAGAAACGCTTGCAATATATTTCAAAGTCGAGTATTATTTGAATTTGCATTTATACGTACGGACACTCTCGAACAAACGTCAATAACAACTCTTCCGACACGTCAACGAAAGAACACCGACTTCTTGCGGGTTTAATCGACAGCGTTGTTATTATGCTCTTATACAAACCGATACGGTGAAGTAAAAACGATGCAGTTAACAAAAACTTGGCGTCAATGTATTGAAAACGAGTACGTATAATGAAATGTACCGTGCACCTACCGATACAGACGCCATGTTAGCACGCTGACGGGATGGCAACAGACGTCATCTCTTCTACATCGATGGTCGAGTCGAAACAGTTTGTCTTCCCCACTCTTTCACCTCTAGTATCAAATAATATATCAATTAGTCGCAAGCAACTGTGCGTTAACAATTATTGATTCTATTTGCTTCGATATTAGTCCGTAACAACTTGAAACAACAAAATTTATCTACGTCGTATTTGCTTTGTACATGGCATGTCATCAATTTCGTTCGAATTAATTAACATTAATAATGAGGTGAATCAGTAATTAGCAACGCGAACGTAAAGATTCCAATACAGGTGTACTTCCACCGATAGACGAGATAAGATAATCGTCCTATACGTGAATATATTCACGTGATCAGTTGATCCACATTTTTGGTATATCAGCGCGCACTGATTATCATTTCCGTGTCACTGGCAACATTACCGGCAGAATTAAAGATAGCGATATAATGTGTAGACATTAAAACTTATATTAAAACTATAGCAGCGGTTTCCAAACATTATTCTACTGATTGTAGAAGGAATTATCAGAACCGACGCGACGCGATATCCGACAATTTGAATAAGATTTTGCGCGGCAGAAGCTCACCTCTGATTGGTCGATCCTTGTACGCACCCTGTTGGTCAGTGGTGCAAACTGCGCTGCGCGAAAGAGCATCGGCACACCGGGTTGCACCGGGTGCAATTAATCCCATTCGGTTGAGAAGAGAGAGAGAGAAACGATAGTATGAGTCAAAGATAATTTGCTTGTTAAGTTAATCTGGTGTCGGGCAAGTATTCCGGCCCCACGATTGATCGTGATATAGTCATTTTGAAACAAGACCATGCCACGAGGATCATGTGTGTTGGTAGCGATAAAATGTCAGCGCCGTTGCGCGTGTTGGCCACCAGGCTTGTGATAGTGATAGAACGGTGAAGGTAGTGTTGGTTGCAGTGATGGTGGTGGTGGTTCAGATAAGTACGGGGGATTGAGTGCATAGCAAGTAGATTTTCTGTCCCACGGAACAGTTTATCGCGAACTGTTCACGTTACGAAGGATGTATTGTAGAGCCTGAAGTGTCAGAGGACTCGTAGACCGGTACAATGTTGAAAGGTTATTCGCGGATCACTCAGGCGCTGCTGGGAACCTTGTTTACGTGGGCTCTCACCGCAGCGGGTGCCGCACTCGTGATCGTGATTCGAGGGAAACAGGTAAACCTTCCTTTTTCCATTCATTTATTTGATAAAATGTCTACCAAACAATCGTCCACGCTGCTATTCATAGTTTATCGATGGGACACGAAACACCTGATATTCTAACCTCCTTCGGAAAGCATTCTAACCTTACCCGGTTTTATCGTTGATCGCGCGGATCGCCGCCCTTTTGAAAAATTTATTTATCACCTTAGCCGCCAATTTTTTTCACCTGTTCATGGCGTACGTGCTGCGGCACAGCTATCGAGATATTCGTTCAAAAATTCGATCTCCTTGAGAATCTATAAATACAATCTTGAGAAGCATGACCCTGACGAAAGTTGACCATTGACCATGACATTTATCCTTTTTATTCGCCTCGAAGGTTTCCATTTATGTATTATATAGGTTTCATAGTTCTTCGAATCGGCTCGAGAATGTTCTGAAACACATTGCCGCGCGTAAAAATTCGCAACCTAACGTAATTGTGAAAGGTAAATAGGCTGTACTATTGAAAGTGCACAGCTGGTTCAATAAGATTACCTTCGGACACGCCGTTTTGCATAGGCTACGTGTTCGAATTATATCATGCATTTAGTTTTTTGTGTTTGACGTTGTGTGCAGAGTATCTCGCCCGTTCCACGATTGCGCAGAGATAAATTGAAATTGTAATCGCGTCCCGAAAGAATGTAATTTGGACAATATATCACGATTTCATTGTTATCAGACACCGAATATTTTCTTCTGGTCTTGACAAAAGGATACACCAACACTTGTGAAAGTTCTGTTTGATAAGATTATATGGGACTTAATGTCTGTGAACGGATACTTCCGTTTGACGTTTCGAAATGAGTTCCTCATTTACAATGCAAACACAGCCACCGTTCTAAACGAGACCAAAGAAATTAGATCAATTTTTCGGAGTTAGAATTGGGTCGTTCGCGCTCCAGAGTCCCGCGAGTTTTGAATTTCGAGATATTCGATAATCGGGTATGTGCAACTTCGTGCATTTATTCCTATTCTAAATTACAATAGCTGGACCGTGAATTTGATCTATTTATGACAAATAAATGGCTGGATAAATGAATTGCAAAATTGTTTTAATTATTCCTGTCGATGTTTAAATCTTATTCGTTGATTAACTAATAATGTTATTAAATTTGAGTATTTCGCAAATTCGTTGATGAATATCATTAATAAATTTTGAAACAAAAATATAAAATTTCCACAAAAAGTCCAACTGGAAAAACTTCTGATTTGGTTACGATTTAGTTGAATGTTTGAATAAGTGTACGAAAGTCAGTTAGCAGAATTTGATGTTGAATTGGCTGGAGCTGCTGACGAAGTAAATGGAGTTTTATTTCGCTTCGGCGTGTGCTATAACAGCGGTAATTTGCGCGGAGCTTCGGTAACGATTTAATTGCAGCGAAGCGTGGAGGATTTGAGTCGGAATGGAGAAATCGAAGTAAAGCGCGGAGGATTCGAGTCGGAATGGAGAAGTAGGGTGTAAACGGATCTGTTTCAGCGCAAGCTGTTGGACATCAGCCTAGGATTTGCGGCAGGCGTGATGATAGCGGCAAGTTACTGGTCGTTATTGGCACCTGCTATCGAAATGGCGTCAACGAGCAAAATTTACGGGGAGGACGGCCAATATGCGTTCGTACCGGTCGGAGTTGGATTTCTCATAGGGGCGGCATTCGTATACGGGACGGACTTGTTGATATCCTCCTTCGGCATTCAGTCCCCTAATGTGCTTTTAGCTATGCAGTCAGTCGGTACGAAACAAAGACGCAAGATCATTGCAAAACTAAAGAGTGACGAGGATTTAAACGATTATGATCCGTATAGCAACGTACAGATTTCCAATGGAAAAGTATATACTCGAATTGAGTCGACCACCATCTATGGTATCTCATTTTCTACTTGTAACATCCAATTCTCTCTGTAGGCTTGGAAAATGGGATCAGTTCACGACACACACACACACGTGTATATTACCGTCTATATGTAAATGTCACGCCCCTCTTCGCTTTTTTCATGTATAGCAAACGTTCAGCTGGAACCCGGGAATAAGCAGTACTAAAGAAAAAAAAAAAGAAAAACCTAAACGAAAAGATTTTTGACTTTCTATTTGATCTGCTTGTTCTTGGAGTGTGCACACTGTCTTTAGTTGCGTGTCTAATTTTTGTTTTGTGTTGTTTGTGTATGACAATCAGCCTGTTCACCGGGGATTTCGCTCTCGTGTATCTCTCGAGTTCGTAATTCCACAGTTTACTTGCCGCTTTGATATTTAGAATGTTGTCTCTCCGTCGTTTCAGCGGCGGCGCAGGAAATCACGCGGTTATAGAATCAAATGGCAATTGAGAGAATTCGTCCGGTTAACAAGTGGAATTGTTTAAACTTATGTTAGCTGCTTCGCACGTTTCAAGTTGGTAGCATATGCATGATAGTGTTCGTGCAAAAGTCCGTGGAACTTACAAAACACAGACATGGGAAAGCACAAATTCACTCTGAATCGCTCTTTCTTTCTTTCGCAAGAAAAAAAAAAGAAGAAGAAAAAAATACACTACACTCGTGACACTCGTAATTAATTATGTGTCGGGCACCGGAGCACCAAATCTCGATCGCCGCTACAACAGATCGGCAGTACACGTGATTAACGTTAGATACCACTAAGAAAAGGCAATTAGTTTTTTGGTTTGTGTTTGAAGAGAGTTCCACAACTCTGCGAAACTGATCTTATTAATCCTGCCTGCGGATATCTAACGGGCAAAAGACGTGTGAAAGAGATTACCGGGTTTATACTATACCTAAAGCTTCACCAGCGCTTTCTATGGAAGGTGAAAACTAACGAGGCAGATAGATCGCCTTGGGTTTTGGGTACGATGGGGTTCTGCCATTCGTTCGACCGATATTCGAACGATACAGGAGCAAGATATCGATGGCTAATGTCCGCATCAACATCCCCGTTTCAGGTTTCAACGAACAAAACACCCGTAGGAGACAACAAATCGCGCATATAAACTCGTCAGCCGAACAAGAGGAACTTGAGGCAGTTTACGAGTGTTCTGATATCGAACAGAAAAACAGTCAATGGAGGAGGATATTGCTGCTGGTCGTTGCAATTACCGTAGGTATCGTTCGCTCGAGTTCAGGGCAGGATTATACAGGGTGATTGGCAACTGATGGTGCCACCGAAAAAAGTAGCTGATTTTACGTAAAAAATAATTATACAGACATCGCAGAAGATTTTGAATTCTGTGTGAATAATTAGAGGTGTGCGGGACCGGGCCGGGATTCCCGAAAATGTTCGGGTTTCATAAATCAAACACTATGGTCATATTCAAGAAAACAAGACACGTTTTCGAATCCGAGCATTTTAAAAAATCCGGAAAAAATTCACGGGAAATCGAACAATTTCGGCAATCCCGTCTCGGTCCTCTCAGTGACGAGCTATATCGTGACGTCGATACCGTATCGGCGTCGCGTCATAACACGTCTGTGACCCTATACGAACGGTATCGACGTCGGCGACATAACACGTCCGGGGGAACGAAGTGGTTAATAATGTTTAACTAGACCACGAATTTTATGCGGTAAGAGCTTCCGCGATTGTCGAGTATACTGCAACGTCCATCATTTAACATAATGTGATACAATTATGTATTCCCCTAATGTAGGAATCGCCTGACGCGTCTGTATTTCTTAGAAATGGTAAGCACGCGAACTTTGGTATTCAAAGTCAATTTTCTCGAGAAGAAATCCCCACATATGAAAACATTTTATTCTATATTTTCGACTTAGATTATACTTTCAACACTTTCAACGTTATCATTACGTACCATCAGTTACCGATCACACTGTTGAGTAAATAATTTTTTCTTTGCGTTCACTTTCGTTGTTTCTTTAGGTGCATAATATACCGGAGGGACTCGCAGTTGGAGTTGGCTTCGCTGCGGTTGGAAGTAGTTCGTCAGCAACTTTCGAGAATGCGAGGTAAGATATTCTCGAATTACTTAAGTTTCCGCTAGTGCGCACGATAAAGCGTTCAAATAGTTGGCTGATAAGAAATATGAAATGATTATCTCATACTTAGGATATATATTCTGCGAAAGCAGATACTCAACGATTGCCGGCGATACTAACACTTTTTCTAGCTATCGATACCGCGATTTCACAAATCTCTTGTTTTTCTTCTCGATGGCTTTTCATTCGGAAAAAATAATGTTCATCGAGCGCCGTTTCCACTCGCACTTCGTATTGATCGCACTGCGACTGCGCTTCATCGGCGTTTCGATCAAACTTTCATGCGTACATAATGAAATTGCTTACTTATTGTTGGATCAATCGTGTTTATTCAATTGGTTGAGAGAGCCAGAGAGGTCAAATGCGACGGGTGACGAATTTTAGTTATCGTTAAGCGGTTAAAACAATTGCTTAGATAACCACGAGAATGACGTTCGGACGTTTTTCCATTCCTCCCGCGTTCGTTAATTCCTAAAATTAGCTCGATTCGACGTCGATTCGGATACCTCGTTGCGTGCAATAGAAAAATAAAAACGTTGTCTCGCCGCATTTTTCGAGCACAATATAAAAACAACAAATTATCTCGCTGATAGCCGACGGTGTAATCAGTAAGTTCATTTATAAATATTTACGATGCTCTATCGGTCTTAGCGCTGCAATCTTCCAGCAGTATTTCGTTTCGAGACACGAACCACAATAATAATTGTTTTTTTAAGTATGACAGAAATGTGGAATATTTCCAACAATTTTTAACTCCGAAGGGTTTGAGGAGCAAACCTTAATTTCCGATGTATAAAAAGTAATGGTCATCGGTGGACATTTGTAAAGCAAATTTGCCGCAAAATTGTTTATAACAAAGAAAATTGTTGTTAAAGTTTGTTTCTACATCTGTACCTTCTACTCATCGAGAAGAGAAAAAGTTTGAAAGGAGCCACATGTCGCAAACAAATAGTTATTGAGATAAGTTTTTGCAAAATTTCATTGTGTGTGGTTATACGTATAGACAAAAGCCTACTACTACAATCCACCCGACCGTGTCGATGAGACAAAACATAATCGTGTGCGTGCCTCGAGAGAAACGAAATTTAAAGGGACATTCGTCGATAGACCCGTACCAAAAAAGTGATCGTCTCCCTTCGTCTATTGGAATCATAAATTTGAAGTTGCAAAATGCCAAAGAATACCTTCTATTCATTGTTACACATAAGAATATTAATCCTACATTATAAAGTACGAATGTCAAGTACAGGTACTTACAAATTTTTCAGAATCTTCTGTTCCTCCGTTGGATCATGTGGACACTGCCATTTTCGCGGATACGTCTTATTAACGATGAAGCACAAAATACCACACTTCTACACAATCACTGGACACTACACAACGCATTTTCGGAACTCTTGACAGCGAACGGGAAGAAGTTACTCCGACCACGGTAAAAGTGGTACTGCGATTGTCACCACGGTTTTTCATGAATGGTTAAGAGTGGATTTAGGTGGGGAAATGTTGCGTTTGTTAATTGGACGAGGGTGTGTCGAAGGACTTTAGGTTGAGAAGTGGGGAAACTGTCAAAGAAATTCCTTTTGGCATTGTTTACGGTCATAAATGACGTGTTTATAAAGGTAGTCCACTTGTCTCTTCGATGGGTCCGTCGCACGTGTTGTCCATCCGTCGGGTCGGAGCGCGATGGTTGTAAAATAACGGCCGGTTCGGGACCGATACGCATGCGTTTTTTGCTTGCTATAATGTCCTTTACAGGTGACAACCGCAGTACTATTTTGACCGTGGTCGGAATAACTTCTTCCCGTTTGCTGTCACGATTTCGGAAAGTACGTTGTGTAGTGTTCAGTGATTGTGTAGAAGTGTGGTGTTAATGCTTCATCGTTAATAAGACGTATTAACGAAAATGGCAGTGTCCACTTGATCCGACGGAGGAACAGAAGATTCTGAAACATTTGTAAGTACCTATACTTGACATTCGTATTTTATAATGTAGGATTAATATTCGTATGTGTAACAATGAATATAAGGCACTCTTTCACATTTTGCAACTTCAAAATGATTCGATTGGACAGGGAGACGATCACTTTTTTGGTACGGGTCTATCGACGAATGTCCCTTTAAATTTCGTTTCTCTCGAGACACGCACACGATTATGTTTTCTATACGTATAACCACACACAATCAAATTTTGCAAAAACTTTAACAGCTTATATCTCAATAACTATTTGTTTGCGACATGTGGCTCCTTTCAAACTTTTTCTCTTCTCGATGAGTAGAAGGTATAGATGTAAAAACAAACTTTAACAACAATTTTCTTTGTTATAAATAATTTTGCGGCAAGTTGCTCTTACAAATGTTCACCGATCCAGAGTTGTAGATTCACCCCTAGAACGGATGACCATTAATTTTTAACACACACGATAATAATTTTTTAAAACTACTGCATAAAATAAATGACAGTATGAAAATGTTATTTTAATTGAATATGGATGACCCATGTTTGGTGACCCAACAGCAAGAAGATCCTAATTGCAAGCCTGCCCGACCGAATTCTTAAGCTGCCTAGTATAAAAGCTAATTTTTCTCTTACGTACGTATGATTAAAAAGGGACCTTCTTCTCATTTTAACACGATACACGTTTAATGTTGTACTATTTTCAGTGAAAAGTAAACAATGTTAGCTACAACAGTTAATGTGTTCTTTTTTCCCTACCCCGTACATGAAAATTCGATAATACAATTAAATTCACATTTTCGAAAATTTTGGATAAAGAACAATCTTATGATACTACACAAAAATTAAATTTTGTATTGGGGAGAATGTCATAGTAAAAGAGATGGCGGGAAAATTTGGCGCTACCTCTTTCTCTATCATATTCTCCGAGTAAAAAATCCGAAAACCACGGGAAATTGTTTGTAAATTCCGAAAATTGGCTTTTGTATTAGGCGAATGTGATAGCAAAGGAGGTGGCACGAAAGTGCAGTAGTATAAGTTAAAGAGGAAGTCGGGCCACCGAAATTTTTCGAAAATTTTTATTTTCCGAAGTTTCGCAATTTTTGCAATTTAAAATTAGTAAATAGTGTTCCTCACTGATAAGTTATACGCGAGCGAAAATTTTTGCGGAAATCAGTAGTATAAGTCAGCGACAAGTCAAGGTCAAGACTATACTACTATACTGCCATGCCTTGCTTGTGAGGGATTATGAATGGAAAGGACATGCTGAAGATGGTTCAAGGGTGAACAAAGAAAGCATTGAAGTACCCTTGGCCCACCCCGAGCTAGCTTAAAGTAAATTCACATACGATTCAGGTAAATACACATGTTTTTTTATATTTTGCAAGTCTTAATTTCTATTATACAATGTTATCGGAAATTGAAAATGTGCAGGTATTAGCTCGATATTATCCTCTATTCGTAAGATCCTAGAAGTTCTTACAAATAGAGGATAATACCGATTGCCCATGCCTCACCACGAGGAGGTTGCTGCACAAGATACCCGAAATTGAGTCAGAATGAATGCAATATTCCTTCTGGCTACTTTTCTTACAACGACAGACTTATCAGTGACGGGCGGGGTTACTCAGTGGCCTTCTGCACCGACGAGATATTAGTTCCGACCGATACGGTAGGATGTGACACAGATATGGTAAGAAGGCTCTACAGCTCTCCGCGGACCTGAGGCAAAAAATTCATTGGGTAATTGGTCTACTCCTATACCTCGTACATGATTGTACGAGGCCTTGACAGAAAATTCTAGAAGATGTCTGTACTGATCTCTGTGCCAATTGCAAGTTCGTTTCGATTGCCATGCCGTGCGTGAGATGGCAGCAGGTGACGTTACGGGGAGTTGGATGCCCATCGCGTGATAGGAGGTCCCCATGAATGAGTCCTATGGTGGTCGGTCGCGAGTGCCAGCCGCAGGCGAAGTTTATTGGCAGCGGTGGGTGCCCGAAGCGGGGGGAAGGGCACGTGTGGCCCTGGAATTCATCGAGCCCTAGGCGCCGCGCATTCCATTCCAGCTTCCCGCTTTCCCCGCTTCGTCTTGTCCTCCTGGACTTCTACCAAACTCGCTCTCCTTACAGCCTTACCGCCTTACGCCTTTGACTCCGAAACACGAACGGCGAATGTCTGTCGATGACGTACGCACAGCACGATTGATATTTATTTTCATTTCTGCGACACCACGACCAGTGAAACTTATTCGCGGAGGAAACTATTAACGATAATCCCCCCCCCCCCCCCGGTATTGTCTCGTATTCCCTCTCGAGCGTCCACGCTTGCCCCTTCTGTACCCCAAACGTTGCTCTTATAGATCATTGTGTTTCGATCCGTATGAAATTCTGTAAACGGGAAAAATTGCGCGATCATTACCAAGTAGAAGAATTCATTGATAAGTTCTTATCGAAAACAGAACTCGTTCGCTAGCAAATAAATGTCGAGCACGTTTTGGATCGAGTTACTCGCTGTCTCCTCGAAGGAGTAGCGCGAGCTCGCGAGCCTCGCAAATTCGAATCGCACGTTCGACGGGAATAATGGATGACAGACGGTCGCCGATTAGACAAACGATTCTACACCGCGGTAGAGTTCCCTTCGGAAGGGGCCGCGTAAGGCCTGAATTCCAAAGCATTCAAACAACGGTGTCGGACGTCACACGGCTCTCTCAAGATGGTCGGTGTCGGTGCCGCCCATTAACAATCCGTGGAATGAATGGACCGTGTCGGCGTTTTCTTTTCTGCCGCGTGATAATTAAGAAATAGAGGCTAGATTTCTCCATCGGAACGGTTTCCGGCGTTGTTGGCTTTCGAGTGTGAAACGTAGTTCAACACCGTGAATCGCCGAGCCGTTCTCGAAAACAACGGAGGGATATTTTCGTTTATTCACGTATACATATATACCCAGTACGATAAAACTGAGAGCGGTTCTACCATTTATCAGCTAAGTTTCCCGGTTATGAATGAATCGTCGGTTCGGTCCGAAAGATGACCCCGGCCGATACCATGGAGTCGTGCGTTGCGTATCGCCACGCAGTCGTTCGTGCTGTGCGTACATACATCGTTATCGTTGCGCGTGCTCTTTCTGGACGGGCCCAGAAAGAACGGGCTTCGCGGTAAAAATATTTCATTCAACGAGCCTCGGGCTCCGCAGCCGACTCTCGCCAAAGCACAGAAAATCACCTGAGGAATTCTACCGACAATTAGCCGGGAACGGTTACCGCCTCACGGAACTTAATACTTCCAGCCCTTCGCGTCCGAGAACTTCTTCCAGTTTATCTTTCGACGAGTCTAATATATCTAATTTACCTGCGGAACAAGATTACGAACCGAGGAGCTGAGTGTAAGAGTCAAACGGTGGGAAACATGCTGTGTTTAATGAAGATTTGTTTGGTGTTGCTTGAGCGGAGGATTAAGAAGTTTTCACTAATTCACCATGCTCAATTTCGGAACTTGAATCGGGAAATGACGATGGCTGAAACTCGAATCTTTCCATTTAGCGATTTCCAGTGCCGATAACTGCCTTTTCACGAATTTAGAGTTTCTTTCAATGATCAATGACAGTACATAGGGTTACAGCAAGACAATACGATTTGGCCAAGAGCGTACTACTAAGATTGCAAAGGCAGTACTAAGGTTACAAATATAACTAGTCATGGAGCCCCCTCCGGTTAGCGGTCGCCGATTAATTGCGAAGCCCTCGAGGGCTCTTCCGAGCGAATCGACTGAATTTCAAGAATCAATAGGCTGACAGTTCCGCCGAGAATACCATAGCGAACACCTAATTGGGTGGCTCTGTTTCTCCGGGTACTCGTCGCCGTTTCCGAATCGCGAACCAGTAGGGAGATATTACCGTAAAGATCGATCTTTCCACCCGAGTAATGCGACCAGTTTCGAGGGACGAGCCGCCCGACGTGCGTCTCGTCGTTCAGAAAATCTCCCAGCCTTCAGCATTTATCGACCCAGCATGCCCTTTTGTAGCCCAACTCGTTCGTAACAAGCGGCATTCCATTCTCACGATGATTGCGATTAAGATCGCGTTCGCCTTCGTGCACATTTTCAGAACTAACGAAACAACGGGCCGACGGTCGAGCCACTGCGTTTCCCGTTTCGAAAAAGCTTGTTCCGTTCGATCCTTCGATCATTTCGCGTGTAAAATCGTTGCTCGAAGGACCCTTCTGTGCTAGAAAGACACTGACGGTTCGGAAATCTTTCATTCGCTGTCCTATGTTTTACTTTTTAACAATTCGTTCATGACCTGCATCGTGTTACTGTATTCTCACCCACAAGATGAATATTGAATTTTCGAAAGGCTGAATTGGTTTGCACCGTTTCGCGAAACGGCTCGCGTTGTTCGCGAGCGACGAGGAGGCCGTGGTTTCTGTAAACGGTGCCGAGAACAGAAACCTCGAGAAGGAGATCGTTGGCACCGGCGTGTCCCGGTCAAGGAAAACGTCGTCGAGGCTCCGTCATGGAAATGAATTTTTACGTAACGCACCTCGGGCGTCGGCACTCCTGCTTGCTCTCGCCGATCGTTTTGCCCCGGCGCGGCGCGTACGAGCCTGCCCTTTCCTCGGAAAGGTAATTCATTCTCGAGAGAGACGGAGGTAGAACAATCCACGAGTTCCGGTCGGGGCCCCGGCGAAAGAATCATGAATGAAACGTTTCGCAGGCTGTGCAACAAGCAGCGCAGCGCTCAGCTCGTGCTCGCCGCTCCGCTCCGCGCGAGAGTTGCTCGTTTCACTCGTCGGAGCACGCACGCGGCTGACAAAGAAGGGACAAGAAATAGAGTAAAGGAAAAAGAGAAAAACTACGCCGGTTCTCTTGTAGGTAGGTAGGCACGACGATGGAAAGGTGGGCAGCCGATAGGAACGACGATATTTGCACTCGTAAAACGCTCAAGGAGATCTGGTACTGAGTCACCCTTCGAGCTATGCGGATTTTTCGCGGAATCTGGGTCCGTCGTTTCCCTTTTTCTCCGCGTTCGCGTTTCCTCTGCTTTCTTTTCCCCCTGACTTCGAATGTCGCCGGTTCGGACGTTCCCGAACTAGAAAATAACCTGTTCACGGTCTACGTACCGTTGTCATCCTTCGCGGTCGTTTCGCGTGCCGCTGGGATCGCGCGAATCGATCGTTATGATTCACAGAAACGCACGTGCATTCGATCGCGAGCTTCGGGAATCGACGTTGAAATTGGTAAACGAAGAAGAGACGTCGCCGCGATGCACGGCACGGTATTTCTTCAATCCACCTGATTAAAATTTAGCTAGCTGAAATGTAGAAGTCGGACAGATTCGCGGAAGAAGCCAGGTCATTCTTTTCTTTCGGTCGTAATTACTTATTTGCTAGAATGAGGAACTACCTTTAATACTTACGAATGAATTCCACTTATAGGAACGGTCCACTGTGCGGCGACCGTATCGCTCGCTATAGCCGGAATTCCTGCGGGCAGTTCGCGGAGGCACCGAAACGGTGCGCTCGGTTTCGCGGAATCGAGAGATTCGCGTCGATAATCAGCGTTGCTCGGTACACGCGCGATCCTGCCCAGGGTGCGAACCGTCCGATTTGCTTAGGCGATCTTGCTCCTTTTTTCTAACGCGACGGTTAGGCAAACGAAGGAAACGCCGAGGCGAGACGAGACGAAACGAGACGTGAAACAAGGAGAACGAGACTCGGAGGCGAACCGGTGAGAGGCTGAAAGAGGAGGAACGAGGGTGAGAGCGATAGCGTGCGTAAAAACAGAGGAACTACGGAGTGCCGGGTTGGCGTGGCACGTAGATGAGGTGGTGCTATGTTAAACATGGCGCCGGACAAAGCTGCCGACGAAACCACCTCATTTCAGTGCTATCCTCCTGCCTGTCTTATTATATACCGACCCAGCAGTGCTCACCGCACCGCGGCCCCCCTCTGTCCCCTTGTCTCTACTCTTCCCCTTTTGCCCTCCCCGCTCCCAACCCTCCTTCCCCACCTTTTACCCTTTCTCTCGGGCTCTATCTCTCCGCCGTCCTTTTTCGACTTCGGGTTCGGACTACGGCCGCCTGCCTTCCTTCTCTTTTCGTTCACCTTCGAAAGGTTCTAGCGCCGTCTACCGACTATAAGCGTCTTCGGGACCAGCCACGCGATAGTTCCTAACTCGCTTAACCCCTTGCCCCCGTCGTCTCCTTTACACCTACGGCGATTAGAACGTCTTTGTCGCCTGCGATTTCCTGAAAAAATGAGATTCCTGTGCCCAGGTCCTCTGTAACCACCGAAGCGAATGCTTACGAATTCCTTTCCCTCGCGCGGAATGATCTTCGCATCTCCTTTGGAAGCTAGCGTCAGAACTACAGTAAACTTTGATCCGATTTGTACTAATTCCGAGTTTCCTATAACGCGGCATGAATTCATAACAGAGGAATAGAATTGCAATTCTGTTGAAAATCGTTGCCCCGGGTTTGATATTACAGAGCAAGGGGTTCGCGCCGAATATCGGCGCACCTCTCGCGCAATGAATTCCTAGCCGACGAATATTTTTCCAGGATAATCGAAATCCGGCTCTCCGGACTCGAATCGCCAGCACGGTCGATCGTCCACGGCCGGTTAACCACGCGTCGAGTAACGCTCGGACTACCACCTCGTTCTCTCCAAGGATCTCTCGAAGGATCTCTCTGGTCGCGTCTCGTGGCTTCGTTTCGTGGCGGAATACGGCACGGTGAAACCCGCGCGGCTACGTTCCCTTAATCGTTGCACTTTGTACCCGGTGCTTATCACACGCGGAAAGCCAGTTCTGACGTGTGTTAATAACGACGGAAGTCGGTTACGATATAGTACTTCCCGCTTAGCCTCTCCGTGCATAGTATTATAAGTGCACGTGCGCCGCGGTGGCCACGCTAGTCGCAACTCGGAACCTCCTCCTCCTCCTCCTACACCTCGCGCATGCACCGAGAGCTCTGCCTTCCGTTTGTCGACGGATTTTGCGCCTCGTAACCGGCACTTTAGACGATCCTGTAGCTCTAGCTCGGTGGGCAAATGAAAATTGTATTGGAGACGGTGACGGAACGCTGGTAATGATGATTGTAGGCGTGGCCTGCCCGAATAGGCGTGGCAAAACAGCTCTACAGCGAAAATTTCCGACTATAAACTTGTTTAGGGAGCGTAGATTTCCTTTCTATATATTTTAGACGTCAGCGCATTTAATCCTGCACACTCGGCTAGGATCCTGCTATTCGGAGTAGCTTTATTCCACCCGGCAGGCTCTCTTCGCGGCTCCGCGCGTAATCATTCAGGCACAGCCGTTCACGAGAGAAAGATTCTGAGAACCGGACTCGCGAGACATTCTCTAGGCGAAGCGACACGCCGATACTTTTCTCGTCTCGTGTTTCGCGTTCCATCTGCTCGTTTTGTCGGGGTTGTGCGCCGCCGCTTCCTGGTTTCTCTCGGAAGCAGAGAACCGTGTGGTGTACGACGTGGCGGGTTTCTTTCTCGATCCTGGCGGGCTACCCTTAATTTCAGGGTCGTTCGGCTCTGGTGTACAGGCTGGCGAAATTTTACGCCGAACGGTGGATAGACGACGACGACGACGACGAGAGGAGAAGAAAGAACGGTTTCCACGCGGGCCAGAGCCAGGCCAGAGAGACGGGTTCGCTTGTCTCTGTTATCATCGCGGAATTCTCCCGCTCGTGTTCTCTGTCTCCTCTAGTCGGCGGGATTCGTTTCTCTTTCTCTGGCATCGGACGATGCACCGGCGCGCACGGTGCAGCGACTTCGCAATGCTTGGAATGCGCCGGCATTACGCATGCGCGCCGCGTACCTTACTCGGAACAGACGAACACAGCCGGATCCGTTATGTCCCTCGACGACGACCTCAGGATCATCCCGGCAGACTATTCGACAAACTAGCGACTCTTCGCAAATCAATGGTGTACCGGGCAGAGAGAAAAGACCGATGCCGGTGGGCCCCGGTAGCAGCAGGAGAGCCGGGGGTACTCTTCTCTCTGCTACCCGCTCTGCTACCCGCTCGCCTACCCGTTTTCTTCCTTGTCCGCGTCGAAGCGAAGTTCCTCCTCGCCTCTGCTCGGCTCGGCTCGGCTCGAGACTCTCAGCTCCTCGAGCTCTCCTCTCGGCTCACCGCGGTGGACACCTGCTTTCGGAATCTCGCTCCCGCGAACGTGTCCTCGATTCACCGAGCCTTCTTACCGCGGAATGCGTCGCAATTAATGACGAGATCAAGCTCAATATGCATCCGAGGCGAGTATCGATCCGAGACGCCAATGTTCCAACTACGTCCTCCGCGGCTCCGATTCTGCATAGAATCGCATACCGGCGTCTTGCGAAATCGTGTCGCGTCGGTTTTGGACACGCCGTTCCCGATATACTTAGCCGGATCGCCTAATTGCGAACCTAACCCGATCGCCGGTATCTCTAACGGTGTTCGCGACGCGACGGAAACGTTATTCCTTCGAACGACTACACCTGCTCGAAACCGTCCCGTTGCGATTTTCCTTGCATCCGAGGACTTGTCTCGTTTCCTGAAGATGGGAGCTTGTTACGTTGCATGTGGATCCGCGCGGAAATTTTATTCGGCGAGGTTCGCCACCGAAACCTGCTGCGTTTCTATCGTGCGGTACTTTCGACAGTCTTTCAATTAGTATCGGAGTTTGATCACTAGGAGATCGTTTATTGCTAGGATAGAGTCACGATTTCAAAAGATTGAAAAGTACTTATTGAGATCGCGACACGGGTCCGATAGGATGTTGTAGGGCAAGGGGACAATGACGCAAGCCGCCGAACGTTGGAGGCATTTCGATTACGGAGCGTATTTAGGAGATTTGACATTAGAGAGGCGCGCGAGCGCAACGATGCCGGAGATAATGGAGAGAAGAGTAGCGGGGTTGATCTTGGTCTTATGATTTTATGGTGTTAGGCCGTGGCTGGTGGCCTCGGGACTCGGAGCCGAGAAGAGCCGGAGAGCTCGCCTTGGCGTTGGTGGAATGCGGGACGGGCAAATCGCGGTCGGCCCGCTTGCGCCTCGTTCCCATGCATTCCTTACTCCCTCTCTCGTTTCTCCTCACTCTCTTATCTCTGCACCCCCTCCTTCGCTTCTCTCTCTCTTGTTCTCTCTTTTCTCTTTTCCCCTCGAACCCTTTCTCTCTCTCTCCCCATTTCTCTCGCTCGCTCCTCGGCTTTTCTCACACAGACCCGGCTCGGCTACGTGTACGCTTGTCTCTCGTCGCGCATCTCTCTTTTTAACGAACCGTGTGTATACGGAACGCGTGTTCGGAGCGTACACGTTCGTGTAAGGACACACACCTAACAGCCGGAGCTTCGTCTCCTATACCGTCTCGCTCTTTCACTCTTTCGTTCTCTCTGTCTCTATCACTATCCCTCGTCTATCTCTATCTGTATCTTTCAGGTTCACCAATCGCGTGGCCGGTCCCGCCGAGAGAGAGAAAGAGAGAGATTCTTCGTGTTTCCTTCAGGACCATTCCTCCTCGTCCTTTTGCTTCTCTTCCTCCTCCTTGATTTCCTCCTACTCTTCGGCCGATATACTTCCTTTAGAAGTCGACCCGACACACCGAGAAGAAGTCCTCGTTATGGTATCTCGACCGATCGAATTTTGCTGCCAGGCTGCCGCGCTCCTCGCTGGTTCCGCCAACCTCGAAATCGATAGAGTTCAGCCTAGCGGATGCGCGGATACCCTACCTGGTTACCTTCTCGCATTGTCCTGCCCGCTAACAAACGCTGTCCGATCATCACTGGTTCTCTACGTTGCAATTGAGAACAACGACGAAGTAGAAAATTAGCTCTACAACGTACCTTGGTCAATCGTTCGAAATTAGCGAAGCACAGACGCTTCTCTCATTTTCACATTCTGGGAACAAAGACCACTTCACCGCCAGCGTCGTTTCCTTCAGCACGAAATATGTCAGGGTTTTTCCTCGAGGAACCGAAGAAAAGTAACGTCGAGGATTCGGGAGAGGGCTCGGGTCGTCGTCGCGGGACAGTCGACGATCCTCGGGTATTTGTACGGAGGATCCCGGGGAAAGTAATTTACGATCCTTCGGGTCGGTTGCACGGCCACGAGCGCGAGGATAGGTGTTGCCACGTAAGGACAACCGCGGCCTTATGGAATGCAAAATGGCGACCGCGGTGCGTTCAACGAAGCCACCCGGGGACGCCATGTTGGTGCACAGACCGGCCGAAGTGTGCTGTTACGTTCGATAGCCCGTTAAGTTGAACTGTTGTACACCGACTTGTCATTTAGCATCGCAGTTTGACATTGACGGCCGGCCTCCTGTTTTCTGCTGCGGAAATCCTTCGCGAGCCCTCGATTTCACCCTTGACTCTTGCTTCTTCTTCGTCCTCGAACTGTGACTTCGCTTGGACACATACGAATTTTAATCGGTACTATCCGAGTTACAAGCCTGGGAGAAAGCGGCCAAATTTGTTCCCGAGTTGGACTTAATAGCAGCTTACTGGACTTAATAGCTTGGCATTAATAGCACTGTGCATATCTTCTCTTTTTAGGATATGCTACGGCTAAACCATTAACACGTTGATTGCCACGCGTATTTTACTTATTATGTTCGTTGAAGCGTTCAGCTTTATTAATAGCAATGATTAGCAATTGATAATGAAGCTCTTACACTATAATCCTGTTGGTTTTCTTCAGTGAACGACTAGTTGGCGGAGTAGAAGAGAAGGAAAGCATTCTGCGGGTCCGAATCCTCAGTTTCGTGAACAAAGCGAATTTTTATGGTGCCCGTGGTCTCCGGGGACCACCATGCTAGGCCGTCCGCGTGATCGAATACGCGTGTATAACGGTGCGACCGTGATACGAGTTTGACTACGGGAACCAAAACACACGCGTGCTACTTTTTTTATGGGTACCAACCAGTTTGGTAAGATCTCTTTCTTCCGCTGCTGGCCCGGAGAGAAATCTTCGATTTTCGGCTCGAGACTGCGCGACGCCCTCACGCGGAATTCCTAGACCTATCTGGTTTACTAGCTAACCTTCGGGACCAGCAGCCGAACCTGAAGAAGTCGAACAACACGCGTCAAGGCCGTTGAAATCGTTGGGGCAATATACTCCTTGTACCCTTTCCCTTCTTCAGGGTTCGCAAAATCTAGAGGAAGACGACTTCGCCGAGTCGTTTCTACGATAAATGCTTTCTAATCTGGAGGAGAGCGGCACGGTAGAAAGAGGAAAGGAAGATAACGGCTAATGGGTTTTTCAAACATCGCTTTGGCACACGCACGTCAATCGAGATAATCATTCGTAAACTGTTAATTTTATTATCAACGCGCCTAGGGAATGGCGAGCCACCGCTGCCGGGTGTCTGTTCCACATCGATTCTCGCGAGCATTCGGTTTCGTAGAAAGGGGAATGAGAGTATGGAGGATTCGTGTACCTTGGAGACGGACCTCTTCGAACACTCGCGGAGGATCCTGCGTCGAGCACTCGATACTTTCTCCTGGACTCCAGGCGTCCAGAAGCGAATATTCTCGACTTCCCTCAATTCCTCCCATTGAGGAAGCAAGGTATTTCGAAATTTAGTCATCAACTCATCAAGGTCCTCATCGAGAACAGCATCCAGTAGACGCGTCTGTACTCGGAAGAATGCCAGACCAGCCTGCTAGAGATGTTCCGATATCTATTCAAGAATCTGTAATCTATTTCCTATTTTATCCTCTAACATGTAGCTAGAGGCAATCCACCTGTCTCCCAAAGTGGTAACATCGAAGAAACCAGATAGTAGATAGGTGCTGCTTGGTGGTAACCGTGTTGCTAAGGCAAAGAGAAGTCCCAAGTCCACCGAAATCGAGACAAAGCTTTGAAGAGACGGTCGAGAGAGCGTGCTCGCGATCGGAAGCGAGGAGGCAGCTCCTGGTCGTCAGCCTGGCTGTCTGGTAGCACGGCAGACGACTGGAGTTAGCGACCCTGACCGTGGAAATCAGAAGAAGAACTCGGAAAGGAAAAGAAACCGGCCGGCAGGATCGTCGATCGGCTGGACAGGAGGTAGCAACACCACTGTAGCATCAGCAGCAAGAGCAGAAGCAACAGCAGCATCAGCATCAGAAAAGAAGAGAGGACCAGAAGCAAGGAGAATCAAGGGAGAAGGACGCGGCGCGCGCTCTCGGTCGGTCGAAAGAAAGAAAAGTAAGAAGGTGAAGAGCCCAGGGTGTGGAGGAAGGGGACGAGATCATTCTCGGAACTCGGGTGACCTCCCCTGGCGCAACTGGCGAACAGCCGGACCCGACGGGTTAACTGTACAACCACTTATGTACCTCGATGCTATAGGAATGCGACGACGATGCCGTCCCATGAAATAACGCACTACACGCTCCGCTCCACACCGCTCCGCTCCGCGCCGAGCCGAGCGCGGAGCCGCATCGCGCCGTGGCGCGGGGCACATGACATACCGTGTGCTCCCTTCGGGGGCCCTATACGAGAGAGAGCGCGACCTGTACCGGTGATCCTCGGTCGGAAGAGAGGAGAGGGCCCTCGGATCGCGTCATTCATTCACCTGCTCGGGGCCACCTCGCCACAACGCCGTTCCCTTCGCTGCCAGCCCGGGCCCCGCTGATCTATTGTTCCTTGGAAATTCTAACCGTTCGACGATCGACGATCCTCCGCGTAACATCGCGGAACACCTCGCTTAATGTCTTCAACGTCGAGATCCAACCTTTTTCTGCTTCCTCGTCGATCCCTACTCCTTCTTCTCGCTCTCTATCCACCACCGGTACGAGCTCGCGAGAGCACCAGCATTTACCTTCCGAGTATACTCAACTTTTTTCGCCCGACGACGTGTTACTTTTTCCGAGCCCTTCTTCCTCTTCTACGCGTCTCGCCTCTCGGCTCTCCTCCGTTCCCCGGTATCTGTTGAATTAAATTCCGCCTATGCGACTCTCCGTGAATCCTTCTGGCTCGCGCGACGAAAGCTAGGTCGTCCAAGACCTTAGTTACCGCATTCCTGCCGCCTGAACCGAACGTTTTTCCCTCGTCCCCCGGAGTTTACCTGGTATCCGATCGTGTACAGCCATTCATTCGGACGGGTCTGTCTTCGCCGGCAGATCTCGGTACCGTTTCCCTCGCTGCTTACGGTGTGCCAGCTATCGATCGTTTGTCGGTCGATTTGCGATCTCCTGGCCCGGGAAGACCGTCGGGAAATTCCGTACATCGCGCTTCCCTCTCTTTATTGTCATCGGTGACGTTTTACACGGAAGTATCCCGACTTCGACGTGCTTTTACAGGATGATGGTCCGGAGAAATCCGACTACTATAGAAGTAACACTAACCGTACAACGGAGTAACCCAGTTTCAAATGAGATTGAAATTGTAAATAACTGCGAATGAATATCTCGCGGTGCGTTCAGCGTCGGATCCTTTTTCGCCGGTGATCTCTAGCCAAGATCTCGCCGCAGGAGAGAGGTCCGAAAGATCGAGAAGAGCGGCGAGTGAAGTCCGAGGGCCGCGATTTAAAAGTCTCGAAAGGGGCCGGTGCAATATGTGTCTTGTCTGCACTCGAGTGTTACGTGTACGTACACGATCGTGTTGGTTCATTCACCTGCTGCGTGGCTCGCTCTCCTGCGTTCCCTCCCCGCTCTCTTCTCGACTTCTTTCGTTCAGTCTGTCTGGGCTCCCTTCATTATGCTTCGGCGTATTAATCCTTGAACCGTGGATCACGATCGGCCGATCGGTCGAACCAAGTCCCGTGGAAATCCGTACGGCCAGTGGTCGTCGCATTTCCATTGGAAAAGACGAACCGTCGCGCGCGATCGATGCGATTTTTACGCGTCCAGGACGAGCCGCTCATGAATTAAAATGCTCCGGCAATAAATTGTTCACGGTCCGAGCTGGTTCCGCCGTTAACCCTAGAAAGACCGAGCCTCGGGCCGTTAAGTGAAACACCGAGGTCTTCCTCTAGATCGTCTCTCTTTCCGCAAAAATGTTTGTAAAATTGTCCACAGAATTTCGTCTAACAAAGACATGATTAGAAATATACAGTTTTTCGCGAAGATACTGAAATGGTTCAGCATAGAGTGGCGAGTCGGATCGGTCATCTAGGAAGCTCGGACAGCTCGCGGCAGATGGAAAAATCTCGAGAATGTCGAAGCCGTCAACCAGTTTCAAGAACTCACCGCGACCGCGACCGGGGACTAGAACCGTGCAACTTGGCTCGCGCGGACTCACCTTGGTTTTATTCTTATTCTTATCGGTCCCCGGGCTGGTCTAGCCTGGGCAGGCCGGTGGTCGTTTTCAAGTGGTCGCGTCTCGCCTAACTGTAAAATTAAGGTGACGCCTGAACACGGCCGGTTCTCCGCTTTTGTTGCAGAAACCTTGCGATCGGCATTGGCATCCAGAATTTCCCGGAAGGACTGGCGGTGTCTTTGCCGCTTCAGGCCGCCGGAATTAGCACCCTGAAGAGCTTCTGGTACGGCCAACTGTCGGGGATGGTGGAACCTCTCGCCGGCGTCCTTGGCGCAGCCGGAGTCTCGCTCGCTGAACCTGCACTGCCTTATGCACTTGCCTTCGCGGCCGGTGCAATGATCTACGTGGTGATCGACGACATTGTCCCGGAAGCACATTCCGAGTACGTAGAACCTTCTTATACAACCCTAACAATTTTCATACATCAACTACAAGGTACTGGAATTAAATCCTTTCTTCTGGTTCCTGGTTTCCTTCCTCGTCGGCGCGAATTTTGATCGATTTCGCAAACTCGTTGGCTGTCGAAGGCCACGGAGTAGATAGCATGTCTATCGGTGGCAGTGTACGTATACATGCCGACGTATTCGGGACCGATTACGGTACAATGGCGCGTGACGGCGTAGCGAGCGAGTGTAGTTAGCGCGCGGCGTCGGTAAAACGGACGTGGCGAATTTCTTTCCCAGGGCCCGACGGTGTCTAGCTGAACGCGCATTGTCATTATAATTGGCTTCTTTTGTATTTCGTGCGATCTAACCGCCCTGCCCGGATACCGTGTGTACCCGTGTACCGTACGCAACAGCGCGACGCTCCTGAGATAGTAGACCGAGGCCCGCTCCCTCGGGAACCCTCCCGGGGCCCCCGGAAAACACAAAAGTGAAAATGGGATCCCCCCTGCACCGGCGAACCGTTGCTCGACCTCCAAGACCGCGCGCCGGGGCCGGGCTTCTTCTTCTTCTTCTTTCGCTCTTTCTAGCCCGGGTCTTGTTTCTTCCTTCCTTTCTTTCATTTCCGAAAGAGAGCGACAGAGACAGACCGCTCCAGGGAAGAAACTATACAATACCAACGTTCGCTTTGCTTTCTGGTTTAGCGGGCCGGCGACCAAGTTTCTTCGGGGAAAGGCAAATGCGGAGATCCACGAGCGGATCCACTCGCGCGGATAAACTTCGAGAGCCTGGCCGAGCTGGCTGCCAGTTAGCCCGAACGCCTTGGGGTGCTAAACCCTCGTTGTTCTGAATGGTCCGACGTTTTTCAGAAATTTCGCTTCCTAAATCTCGAGCCCGCCGATGGACAAAGAGACTCGGAAGGCAATCTTGTCGTCCAGGTGCTTCGATCGTTCATCGATCTCTGAACACGACCGTAGTCGTTACTGAATGTTATGTTGCTTGGTGAATTTTTGATTATTACTGCATTTATTTTTGACTTCTTACAACGATTAGAAAATGGATACGTTCTTATCGAAATTCCTGCTTCTGACAATCGAACGTTTCCACGTCCCGTTTCCGAGCTCTATCGTCGAGAGAGACGCGAAGGGACAAGGACGAGAGAAAGTTTGCGAGATCCGGGAATCGTCTAGTTTTCGTAACGACCGTCCGCGAAAGTCGTGAGGCCGGTTGGTCACCGAGGGGAAGAGAGTGGTTCCCGAGTGTTTCGGAATCGAATTTTTCCCCGGTGGTCGTCGGCTAGTTTCGGAGGCCTTTGGATTCTTAGAACCGAGGTCGGTCATTTGCATGGCTCTGTGCTCGGTGAAAAGGAATGCCTGCTCGCCGGCGCGGAGGCTCGTGGTATTCCAGTTAAAAGCGATCGCCTACTTTCGTTCGGGTAGACGGGCGATCATCGTGGTCCGACGAAGGGGACGAGTTTGCTTTGGCTTCCGTTCGCGAGATAAGTCGTGTACCCTGTCGATCGGATAATTCGCGGGTACACACAGAGAGAAAGAGGCCGAGAAATTGGTTCGACGAAATCGTTTTCCAATTTCTCCGTGGGCGTCGGGTCCGATCGCGACAAATCGAAGGCGATCGGAAGATCGTGAGCGCGGGCGGGCGACGAGACACGGGATAATGGCTGATAAAAATACAAATTTCTGCGCCATACCGAAAGCAGGTATTTACCGCGCGGATATGATTGATGTGGTAGAACGCCCACCGAAACACAACAGCGCATTTCACCGGCCGTTAAAATTGATGGCCGTGTATAATTTACGAAATCAACAAGCCGTGACGTGCAATACCGGGTACCCCGCCGGACCGCGTATGTGTTCGCCGTGTAGATGATACGTACGTGTGTGCTTGATCCATACTTGCGCCGCGAAACCCCCTTTATTTCGCGCCGTGCCGATGCTCCTCTCCTTCCCGAACATTGTTCACCGCACGATCCCGGACCGACTGCCGATCCGAACTTTTCCGATGCTCTCTTTCCTCCGGCTTGCGCTCTCGACGCTTCCTGCTTCATCCATTGTATAACACTCGACGAAATTATAGAGAGAAGCTGCCGAATATCGACCAAAATGCTACTTAAATCAGCACGGCGCCATCTAATTTTTTAAATGACAGAAACACAACGAGAAGTCCTCGTGCCTACCATTATCCGAGTGTCGTACATCCTCTAATCGTCTGCACCTCTTCCTGGACCAATGGTGTCTCCAACAAACGCATATCTGCCTCCGTTGTTAGCTATTCTTCCTCGAATGAAAACGTTTATGTTGCTTTCTGATTACAGTGGGAATGGCAAGCTGGCCAGCTGGGCAGCGATCGTCGGTTTTTTGGTAATGATGTCCCTAGACGTGGGATTAGGCTAGATCCTCGTGAGATCTAGATCAAAGCTCGTCAATCAGAGAATTCCTAAATGGTTCTTGCGGCGCGTCGCGTGTGCTCTCGCGTTTTGGATCTCGATCACTAGGATCCGTCGATTCCACATATCCGATCGAGAGGTGTCGCGACGGAAAAACGAGGTTTAGATCGTCGCGTGTTCCCGCGTTATCGAACTTATCGAAACGTGTCTTCCATGAATCTAGACTTCGTTGATCCGGCCGCGCAGGAGTCAATTAGATCAACGAGCCGACAACCTTCGGCGACGTTTTAGACGTTTAGCATCTGCGTCGCAGGCATCGATCGGACATTGGAATCGGTTCTCTCTCAGGGAACGATTGGTTGGCCGCGATTTTCCGCGCGAAAACCGTCGAGGTCGATGCATCGTCGTTGCAGTTTGCAGCACATGCGCCGCGCGCTTCGATAGTCACACCGTGCCGCCGTTACAGTATTGCAATTCCAGTGCAGCGTCGAGATAATCGCGCCCTCCTCGGCGATTTCACCGGGAATCGATAATCGATCATTCCTTCGATGTAGATACCTAGTAAAGCCTTAATCTAAGAAGACGGAAACCGTAGGATAAAAAAGAAGAAATATATTAGTTAACTATAAGTGACGCGTCATAGAGCACCCATTGCCGGCTGTCGAACCGCGAAAGTCAATTGCCACGCTTCCTGAAAAATTGTTTCTCCTCGAGAATTGCACACACACAGACACACACACATACACGCGCAGTATTTAGCGCCGAGAATAGTGGCGCTCGTTGAGCTCGTCGAGTCCAATTATTTGCATTTCAACGCGCGTCCGTCGTCACGATTTTCCCGGAGAAGATCGTCGAGCGCGATTCCTCGTACACTTTTCTGAAACGTACTTCCTCGGAATCGCCCGATCGGAGAGAGGAAGCGAGAGAGAAAAGGAGGGAGACATCTCGATGTTGCACGCTATCGCTTCGAGCATAGAACCATCAGATAAGTGCACGCATATGTTTATTACGTTACACGCACCTTTCGAATGTTTGCCCTCTCGATCGAGATCGATACCACGACGCGCGAACGCGCGTTCCACGCGACGCAACTGCGTTCTCACACTGTTCGTTTCTTTTCAACATCGCACCGGTTCTTCATTCTACTTACACTTTACTTACCGGCAGGTACTTAACCGTCTTCCAAAAAGAGACTAATCGTCGTCGAGGCTTCTTTGGCGAATCATTCGGTCAACAATACTTAGATACGAAATGTTAGTGGAAGAATTTGAACATGGAATAATTACTACTTACGTCGCACTAATTTTTCTTCGTCGTAACATTTTGTTGCCGGTAAAGAAGCACGATCGCTAGGCAATTTTCGGTATTTTTGCGAAGACTATAGCACTCGAACGGATCGAGCTGCGTCCAAATTGCACGGCGGAAAGAATAACGAGCATTACACCGGCCGGTCGACGGCCAGCACGCTCCCGTGTCCTCGTGAAACTGCCCTCTAAAATGCATAGACTGTATTTTCGTACATGATCGATTTCTACGTGAAGGAGTCGCGCGTCGAGCCGCGCGAGAACGATGGAAAATGCGACGGTATCGAGGAAGCAGCAGCCTAAAGATAAAAAGATGGAGAACAAGAATCCCGGTGTTCAGAGTTCAGAGTACGTTTCGTAGTAAAATGATTTTTTATTCGCGGCCGTTGCTTCGGCGATATCATGTTAGGGGCGTCGTTGTTCGGGATCCAAGGAAATTCTCCCTTTGGTTTATATTAAACCTGCGTATATGCAATATGCAATACCATGTTTCCTTAACTAAGATCTTTTCACATATTGCTAAACCTTTCTCTGCTAGAAAGACACTTTACCGTTTTGTTTGTATGAAGTGCAATAAAAAAATGTAAAGAGTACGGCACATGACCGTTCTACGGAAACCGAGAATTCCTTGACTGTTCCTCGCCCAGATATATCCGGTCCACGGAACGTTGCGGAACGCGTTTCGCGAACGTGCTATCCGGATCGGTAATATGATATCGATAAGCCTTCAAGTAGACTTGAGATTTTTATGTATTCATAGAATATTCATCAGTAAATCTATCGGTCATCCAACAGTAAGAATATTCAGAAAATCCAATGATACCGTCACGTTATTTTCAACTTGTTGAAATTATTAAAAAAGACAAATACAGATTTGTTTAAATTCTGTTTTTTTCGAAGAAAGTAGCATCAGGTCAAAATTGCTGAACTGGTAGCAGGACAAAGAGCGAGATCAAATTGGAAAGCACCTGGAAACTAGAGAAAATCGATCGTTTTGATTGAATGGCGTTCGAAACGAGTATTAAATCGACTGAAGTAACTGCGATATGGGTGCACCGGGTGTGAGGATGGTAGAAAGAGACTCGGGGAACGTAGCAGGACTGCGCACGACTGAGGTCGGTAAACGAGGCGAGGTACAAGGAGAGAGATCAAATTGAAAAAGCAGCTACTTATAGAGCAGACAAAATTGATCTGTTCGATCGATCGACGAGTATATCGAATGGAAGAAAAAGTCAATGACGATGCATACACCGGTCGTAGGGATGTCGGGTCGGTAGTCGGCCAAGTTTTCCATAAGGTAAGATTCGGTGCACCGAGTGTGCAGTATCGGCGCAACCGACGACGCAACCCCTCGTCTCGCGTCTCGCGGCGAAGTTGCATAACCCAAAGAGAGTCGAGGCATGAATGGAGCCGAGCGAGAAGGACGGCTGCACCTCTCGGTTTCCCGGTGCAACGAGTCGACCCGAATCTGGTGGGGATGTCGGCCGCGAGAGAGAGAGAGAGAGAGAGAGAGAGAGAGAGAGAGGGAGTGAGAGAAAGAGAGTGCGAGAGACGCATCGGTATCCGGAGCCGGGACGGAGACGGAGAACGCCGGAATGAACGGACGACAAGGAAGAGAGAAAGAGAGCGAGAGGGACGGAGGAAGAAAGAGAACGAATCATACACCGTACAGAAATGACGCAGTGCTCGACAGAATGCAACGAGCGAGCGTGCAACGGGTGCAACGAGGAGCGCACTCGCTGCAGCTCCGGGACGAGAGAGGAGAGAGGTGAGGCTGGCGAACATTCCTGTGGAAGAGAGACCGGGAGAGTTTCCTTCCTCGCCGTGTCGGACGAACGGGGACGGGAACTATCTGCTGTCGTGCGGATAGAGAAAGACGGTGCATCGAACCGGAGAGCACCACCGCTGAAAAATACAAATATCCCTCTCGAGCCGAAAAATTGCCGGACAGACACGGAGAGAGAAGCGAACCGCGTGCCTGGGCGATGCGGACGCGATCGAAACTGTTCGCCGGATCGAAAGTGTTGTCCGACAGTGGTAAAAGGTGACGAGAGACGGGGTCCCGAAGGGTGGGAGAGGGTGCCAAAGGGCGGCAGGTGAGAGACTCGGCGCAGACAGGAAGCACGACGGGCCCTGTGACAGTGAGTTCCTATCCTCGGCTGTGCGATGAAAACGCATCGATTGCAAGACACGAGCCAAATAGATATTTCATCGTTTATTTAATAATTTTAAGAAGTTGAAAATATGTAGTACGTCGATATTCTTGAATTTGATTAATTTTCTTCTTTTGTGATAAACGCGTAAAATTGCACAAAGCATGTAGAAAGGAAATTTATTCCTACTGGAAGCAAGTCGATAACAGTTTATCGATCGCGAGTAGTACAGTAATCTAATATCTCTATAGAGTTAAAAAATCGGATAGACATCAAGCAGTGCGACCGAGAGGAGGGTCCAGCGGATCGAAAGTGTAGTCCAACAATGCTGGAAGGTGACGACGGGGATCGAGAAGGCGGGAGAGGACGGCAAAGGGTGGCAGATGAGACAGAAAGAAAGAGATAGAGAGAGAGAGATAGCCGTGGAAACAGACGAAAAGTACTATATGGTCGCGAGCGGTGCGGTAATCGGTCTGCTAAAGTTAAGGGGATGGTCACGTGGTGTGTTGGTCGTCGTTGTGCGCACGTTCGGTTGAGTGAAAGAGGAAGGGGGTTCGGGGGGCAGCGGGAGGAGGACGAGGGGACAAGGGGGTGACGCGTTGCATCGGAAAGCCGGAGGTGCACCCGTCAGCAGTCTTACGATGCACTTTGCCCTGCGCGTCTCTGATGCGGTGGCGCACGTGCGACGCGACACGACACGACACGACACGATACAACGAAAACCGACTCGACACGACGAGACGACGCCGAACGACATCGAGTTTCGTCGCGACGCGCGATCCAGACCACGGGGAACCACGATACAATAGCTCGTCCACGATAGTGTTTCCAACACGAGAGGGAGAAAGAGAGAGAGAGGGAAATTCGCTTCCGGTTTCTGTGGTTTGCGCACACCGATCCGGAATCGGAACCGTTCGTCGCTCCGCCGTATCAGTCTTTCTTCCTGTACCTAGATAACGTTGCGCTTCTTTCCCCCATTCGAAACTCGTGTCTGGATTTTCACCGTTTCCTCTCGGTTCGTAAAACGTCGCATGTTCTCGCGTGTCGTTTCTTAGCTGGTTTCGAAACGTGCGGTGCATCGTTTGCGCGCTGTTACGTAACAGTCGCAGCATCGTGTGCCTGTTAGGATCCCGTTTAGACCGAGTCCCCTTCCGGTCGTGCGTTTCCCACTGACGTTCCGCATTGTTTCCCTGTTCCGTTTTCATTTGCTCCTTCGGCCACGTGTCGGAAACGGCGCTGACTACAAACGTCTCGAAAGATCGTTAGAACCGATGTTAGAGCGACCGCACGACCGCACGATGGCTTTAAATTTGCAAAATCCTGCTTCTCTCTCGGTAGAAAAGGATTTTTCTGTGCCACGATTTACTTCGTCGCGGTCGACCTTTCCACTCCGGCTATGTCCTCCCACCATTCCCACGTGCCAACGAACTTTCGACGAAACGTAATCGTCGACCTCCAGCTATAGTGTGCCGGAAGTCATAGGAACACGTCAATTTCTACGGCGTTATCTCTTGCAACGAACCTTTGCCAAATATACGGATAGAGCGTGGTGACAGGTGCACAGTTTCCCGTCGAATATCGCCGAACGATCCGCCACCACGCTCGCTAGAAAGTTTTTTCGAGGAAGACGTTCTTAGGATGGGAAACCAAGGATATCCAGCAGCACATCCTTCGCCGGAAGCCTCTGGGTGAGTATCATTATCTTCGTTACCTTCTAACTCTTCGCACTCGGCTGTCACTGTCGAGAGAACGCGAAAATACCGCAGTCAATTCTGGTGCTTCCAGTTCGATCCACGTAAAGTTCGATTTCGTACTAAAATACGACAAATGATAAATTTAAAATTGCTGATCCGAAGAGAGCCGAATGCGAAGAGAGCCGAATGCGAAGAGTTAGTCCCGTTGAGAATCGCGACGATCAGCCACTTGATTTCGTTATCGAAGAGGAAATAGCAATTGTCAGTGCTCCTTCTCGTACACGGACGTCCGGAAACGGATTTTGGAAATCCGTGTCTCGCAGATGATCTCCCACGGGTCTGTTCGAGACGGATTTCCACAGTTTCGAAATTGGGAAAGAGGTTCCGCTCGATCGCAACCGATCGGAGACTACGGTGGAGCTGTACGGCGAACGTTCGCGTTAAGTGGGTTAATGAATAATCGTTCCGTGCAACGACAAAGTCCCCCTCCACACAGGGGCCGGGGACATTTGGCAGTGGCATATAGGCGCGTTTCAGCTGTAGGTGTACGCCAACAAAAGCGTGTGGGTTTATATATAGAAATAGCAGCGACGGAACAGCACCGGAAGCGAAGGAGTTCCGCCCAAGCCTGAAGGGTCACCGCACTTTGAAAACCGAGATCCAAGACTGCACGTATTACGTTCGCTTGCCGGAATTCTATCGGGTCACCCCTCCCGTCGATTTCGCACTTCTCCCTTTAATCATTCTCTTTAAATCTCGTTTGGAGCTTTCGATGGATCACGTTATATCTTTACGGTTTGATAATTTACCGTCCAATCGTACTGTTCTTTCCTATTTGGAACACGCAGGATTCTCGCGATTCTTTCTTCCATTCGGTTGGGTACCGTTGTAATATTCTTCCCCGAAGTCAGCCACCGAATCGAGCGTGTCTCGAACGACGGGAAACGCCGCGAAGGAGGATGTCGAAGAGTATCCGAAGTAATCCACCGGCGGAAACAAGGCAGCCGTTCCGGGGGCAAGTTTTAAGGTCTCCACGGCGCGCGAAGCGTTTCCCTCGTTAACGCGGCCGAAGAACGTTTCCTCCGCTAAACGCGTGACTTTATGAATGAAACCACTACCCGTCGCAGGCAGTTTGTACACGATGCCAGTAGTACTCGCGTTTACTCGCTCGTTCCACGTAGGAAGGAAGTCGCGGGCGAGTTAGTATTGTCCGTTGCAGCAGTGGAGAGCGCCAACCGCGACTGGTCAATTACCTAGCCAATAGTTGCCCGGCAGGATGCCGCATTCAAGGAAGTAACTACGTCTGCAGGCCATCTACAGGGTGCTTTTAATCGCGTCGATGTCTAATGTATTATTCATCGTTTAATTAGATACCTTCGAATTCCCGTAACGAGCTCGCTGGCGTCGCGAAAATCATCGAACGTACGAACCGGGGCGTTCTTCTGCGCGTGCGAATTTTTTCTCCCTCGTTCGACAGAGTAATACGACAAAATGGCACCTTAAACTTCGAGGGCAGCTCACCCCTTCTATACGAACAATGGATAGCCAAAAATATATTTCAGCAACGACGTCACTCCGGGATGTTCTCCTGTCGGAGAAATATTTGATCGTGCGAGGGGGTGCGGCGCGGGGGTTCGTCGAGACGAGAAGCGTTCCAAGTGGCTCGAAACAGTGTCGCGATGGGCCGCGTCCGATCGAATTCTAGGCCGACGACTGGCGAATCTATTTCTAAACTCGTTTCTATTTTCTATTTGCATGCGCCAGCGTCGTCACGACAATTTTATACGTCTGCGATATTTCGAGGAGTCGGCGTTACCCTGTCGACTTCTCCCAGCCCTCGCTCTCGAAATCCATCGATTCGGTATAATTTCGGCTCCGATCGAACCCGCGCTTCGATCTCGTATCTGTCTCCGTTCCTTTTTATTCCTGGACAGCGAATGACGTCAATGAATACGAAAGGAAATACGTCATCGATGGAAAACAGCACTCTCGAAAAGACCTTTGATGACTTGAAGAATTTGTTCCTCGAATCGTTTCTCGCGGTTCTGCGAGGAGTCTGACGATTCCGCAGGGAGTTGACGACAACAAAGAATCGACCGGAAGATCCGGAGGCTCCCACTTCCGGTGGAAGCTGGCCCGTGATCGAGCAATTACCAGCGCAGCGCGCGGACCGGCGATTAAGCATGCGGTATTGCTATTCTCTGGGCTCGTGCGTTACTGGACCGATATATATAGGCGCACTCGCTTTTTATCTCGCGCACGTACCGATTCCGATCGATTCGTCACCGGAATCCTCGTTGCGTAATTCTCCAACGATTCTTTGACGCAGCTCCGGAAAAATGCGAGACGCTTCTTCTTTTTTTCTTTCGTTCGACGACGAAACGCGCGCTTCATCCTCGACGGTGACGCGCGTTTGCTCGCTAGGAAAACACACACGGCATCGCTTCGAAAACGCCTCGTTCATAATGCATGAGATCTTTATGGGCTGCGTATAAAACTAAATTCACCTCGACATTGACTTTACGCAAATCGCAGCCGCATTTCGTTGACCCAGCACGCCGTAACGTTGTTTCGCGACGACCGCTGGCCTAAAGCCGCGTTTTCAAGCGTACGCGTTGTACATCGTCCCTGGGAATCTTCCTCCCATTCGCTGGCTAACGAATCTTCAGCCTTGGATTCGTGGAAACTTTGAATAGATCGATTTCAGATACGAACTTGATAGGGGAACCACCTAGTGATGCAAACGATGTCAAACGTAAAAAGAAGTTTAGAACAGTGATATCTCTGGAAAAATCACGCGAGGAAAATGATTTTTCTCGCGGTAACAGGCGGTTTGGTTGCGTGGATCACGAGACAGCTGAGGCGGCTGTTGCTCGGCGTCGAGCAGGGCGTTCTATCGAATGGATTTTTACTGCATGCGCGCTAGGCGTGACGCTCGCCGGCTAGAGCAGCCAAATAGAGGCAAAGTCTAAGACAAGGAACAAGGGAGTCAGCCATTTCATGACACGGCTGAGCCGTCTCGTCTCGCTGCCATTAGAGCGCGCCACGTTCAGGAGTTTTGATGAAAAATCCTACGCCACGGTTTTATAGTCGCGGAGTCGCCGTGCTAGTCTCGTCGAAGTAGTCGCTACCGAGCGGTTGCGAACCGGAGGAACCGGAGCAGGGAACTCTACGATACCAGCACAACATGCGGCACGGTGGATCGAAATCTTATTTTCCTGAAAAATTTTCTTGGGTGTCGGAGGGTCGTCAATCCTGCAGCCGCTGGCGTCGTTGCCGCCATCGATCATCGGATCATCTTCATCCTCGAGAGTGAGTTTCCAGTCGCATGTTCGATCCACTTACGCTCGATAATGCCCCATCTTTTCAGCCCGTAATTTCCGTGTTTTCCGACCTCGTGGCTTCCCCTTCCATTCGGCCCGGTCGCGCACGCTTCACGATGTCGCGAAGGCGGTAGACAGATGAAAAGAGAAGCCGACGGTAGGAGAAGGGCGGGTCGAACAGAGACAGAGCCGGATTCGGCCACGGAGTAAAGAAAGAAAGAAAAAGGGGGAGGGAGAGGGAGATGACATGTTACGCGCGGGGTAGAGAAAGAAAGAAAAACGATCGAGCCGGTATTGGAGCGAGACAGACTAGAAAGAAGGGAGCCACGGGACGACGGAACGGGGGGTGGGAGGTCGGAGAGGACTGGGAAGGGGGAGAAAGAGAGAGATAGAACAGGGAATCCACGAGCGATCGGCTGCCCTACTCAGTCCTCCTCCGTCTGCCAGTCGGTCATCTACGGTTGTAAGTTTGACAGCTCGCGAGCCCTTACGTCATTCGATTCCGCGATACGACGGGCTCCTTCCGCGAGAGTCGACAGTGTGTCCCCTTACAGTGTGCCTCTCGTCGTAGTCAGTGGATCCTCGTAGTCGCTCAGCCATCGACCCGATTCGATTCGTTTCGTTTCGAAATTCGCTCGTCCATCGATCAACTCCTCGCCTGTTCAATTGAGTGTCGTTCGAATCTCGTGAGTCTGCTCGGGAACCGCTTGGGAACACCAAAGGAAAAAGGTACGTGCCAGTAAGCAGAACGTTTTAGAACACCTCCACCAGACAGACTGCTACGCGACGACATACTCGCGAATGTGCGACGTTACTGTCGCCGGAGCAAAGGTAACCGTCAGCGAGTAAGCGAGAATGCGTCGCACGATAAACCTAAACTCAGCTCGCTCGGTATGCCGTCGTTGCGACGAGCGCGGCTCGTTTCGCCGAGTCGTTGCTGCGTAAACAACATATTACGAAACGATGTGTGCTTCTCGATAACACCGGAATGCACACCGGACTCTCGCCGCGTTTTGGATTTCCCGCGCTCGCCCCGCATTGGCCGCGCGAAACCGTGACCCCGCGTCGCACGATTTTCGCGATCGAAATCGCGCTCCGGATCCACCGGATTCCTACGGAGACACGCGAGACCCCGAAACGATCGAGACCGACGCAAAATCTGTTCGATCTCTCGAATCGTGGGAACTATTTAACGCTGGTCTCATCTTTTTTACTTGACTGTTATCGAAGCCACGTAAAGACATTGTAAAGGCGTTTCCGTGGGAAATGACTCAGGACGTCTCTTTGTTCGAGCAGGAAATGTCGCGAGGACGGAAATCAAGAGCACAGAATCGAAGTCCCATTTTTGTGGAGCGATGTATGTATCAGTCAGTTTGATTACTTGGTATATTCGATGTGAAAAACATTTTCTCGCGAATTTCGTTCAAGTAGAAAGATGCGATTGCATCCGCGCGCGACGATCGTGGCATCGATTAGCGTTAATGAAGTTTGAGTGACGCATACGTGAGCGCATCATCGATGATTAAAGCGTTAATCTCGGACACGCTGCTGTTCGCGAGGAAAAGCCAGTGGAACGATTTAGAATGAAAGTACTCGTTTCACAGGTTGATCGACTTTATTTCGCACGTCGGTGAACGAACTATAATATCTTCATCCTGGGATCTACTTAGAATTTTCGTCGATGCCTGAATGAACGCGATTGTTGGATCGCGGAAAATGGAAACCGCGGAGTGATGCGAGCACAGTTGCATTCGCACGGTATAGTGCACGTGCGCGGCCGTGCACGCGCCTCGGTTCCGCGCGCGTGAGCGAGCGAGCAAGCTTACCCGTTTGATCTCGGCAAATGGCGCAAGTATGTCCGCGTATTATTAAATAGATAACGACCATAAATTCGGACAAGTTACATAAAGGCGCAAAAGTGCGCGTTAAGGTCCGACCGTGTTCTATTTATGTAGCCGGCGGCGACCGGCGATCTAGAGTTCTTCTCTTCCGTGGTTCTCAATCTCGATCCGCGGCCTCTGATCGCGCGGGATCGGCTCGCCTCGAATAGCACGGCGGAGAATGCGGATTCCCCGGCATCCGTGGGATTCTCTATGTCCTTTGTACTTTCCCGAAATAGTCTGCGGATGTTCGCTCGGTCCGTGATGGAAGTGAATTTTGAAACGACGCGTTCGAATATCGTCGAACGAACGAGAGCCAGCCAGCGCGATAAACCGTCGAGCATCGCTGGCCCGAGGAAGTCATCGAAACCGCTGTTTCCGTTTATCGTCGCCCGTATGTCTATTTGCCTTTTATCAATTCCAGAAGCGATAATTCCTCTTCCAAATTGCGAGACCGTATGGAATAGAGCCGACTGAACGCGCGAGCGTACACGATCGAAAACCGTTCTCTCTCGCCAGTAGGTTTTTTTCCATCCGATAGGGCAATAGTCGCGGGTTCACAAGGTGTCGAATTCTTTTTTTCGACTCGCACGGAGACCTTCAGAGTTGCGCAGTAGATAGGTCCGCTTATGATCAGACGTGCAGAGAACCTCGCGCGCGCGAGAAAATTGAGGATCGAGAACTTCGATGCGAGAGAGAACCTCTGCTTCGATTTTAACGAGCTTCTGCACGACGTCAGCACGCGAATCCGTAAAGATAACTGTAAAATATTAGACGTGGGTTGTTGGTAGTTTCAAAGATATGTGTGAACAATTAACCCTCGTCCGTCCCTCGTTCCACGAACTGAATCTGTCCCTCGATGTCAAATTGACACAGTGATTAAAAAATGTTTTTATTCAAATTGATGAGTTAACATTTACATCTTAGGTTTCTCGGTTATGTGTTTCGCATTAGAAAAATAAAAGTCGCGAATTTTCGGGCCAAATTTACCTACAAATGACGGAACAGTATAACTTATTTCGAGAAAACTGTGTCGAATTGACACGAGACGAGGAATGAGGGTTAAAGATACATACTTTCTCGTGTGAATCGATGCAGTAACAGTCCTGGGATCGATTTAGTAATGTTTCCCTTAGATATTTTATTGCTACGCATTCAATGCAAAATATAAATGAGTCATACTGCATCACGTATGTTATCACAGCATAACTGTCCAGAAGACGACCATTAAATGGGAATCGATCCTGGGACTTTAAATTAACAATCCACGAGTGCAATTCCTGAAGCAACATCGAGCAACATTTTATCGCCTGTTACTTCTTTTATTCGGTGAAAAGACACCCAGGGGTAGTTCCCTTGTCAATGACCATTCGGTCCGCGACGATTCCGCCGCGGCGTAGAAATTTTTCCGTGGCGCCGCGTCGCAACATTGGCGCGTTTCCAAACGAGCCAGAGCTCTCCTAGCTTCGTCTATTTTCGTTGATACCGATCTTTGTCGGAAGACAGCGGCTGCACTTGCCGTCGTCGTTTCTGTCGGCGGAAAATCGTTTCCAATTACTCGTTCCTTTTCGGAGCACGCCGCGTCGCGTCGCGGGGAAACGTTGCCCGTTGCGGGGGCGGCGGGAAACAGGCTCGAAAGAGGGCCAGCAGACACCGTCTGCCCGGTAACCCGACCGAATTCCTCTCTGTAATTTACACACACGTGACTCAAATGTCATCTGTAGACTGCCAGGCTGCGATATAGAGATTCTCTGAGTCGGCCCGCGGAAACTGAAATTGAAACTGCGGTATGTATCGTGCTTCGGTTATTCGTTTTTAATCGTAAGTGGATAAAATATCTAATGATGTACAAATGATGAATTCCTCGTTGGCTGCGCTTTCGACTGATCGCGATTCCCGTTCGATCGTCGCTCGTTGGTTCGTTTCTTCATCGGTTCTATCGCTCGGCGAACGCACCGACGTGACGCGTCTCGCTCTGTAACACGTCGCATGCAACAGGTATCTGGCCTGACGTCACGGCTGCAGGTCGAAGAAAGAAGGAGCGATGCGGCCGCAGTGGGAAAGAGAGGAAAGAGAAACGATGCAGCGGGGGTGGGAGCGCAATGATGGTAGTGGTGGCAGTGGTAGTGGCAGTATCTGTCGGAATCATGCATACACACAAATGCAAGGCGGTCGCGCATGACTTTGGTTGTGCAGCTAGTTCGTCCCTCTCTTTCTTTCTCTCTAGCTTTTTATCTTTCGGTTTTTCTGTCTTTCGCTAGCCCGTCCGTCTCTCGCATTGTCGCCAAAGAGAGACAGAACCGAGCAGCGTTGTGTCACCGCAACGCCCTATTATGCGACTGTCATTCAACGCGCTCGCGGAAATATGCGTCGGAACGACCGATGCAGTTGTTCTGCATAGCCCTTCCGACCAGCCCTTAAACGTCGCGCACCCACCATCGAGTGTGCACAGTTTCTCTCGAGGAGTCGACGCCGACACCAGTGCAGAGCGCCACGTTGAAACCATTCCGGGTATTCGTTGTGAATCATGGCTTGTGCACTGAAAATGTACTAGGCGAGTCTATTTTTATGAGCGAGCGAACGATCATCGTTAAAAGAGCATCCGGTGGGGGAATTCCAGTGACTCGGAAGTAATCAGGAAACTGATTGTGAGCGCTGTCGTCGAAATCGGCTTGCTAGCTGACGAATACATTTTCATCGGTGAAAGTAAACAACATTGAGAGGGCTTTAAATGCTGTTAAAGAACAACCTTTGTGCCTACTGATCGTAACGAGCATTTAAAACGGGAATAATAGCGTAGATTATGGGCGTTCTTCAAAGGGGTTCGGACAAAGCCCACGTGTCCTGCCATGTGATGCCGAGCCGTCAAAGTTTGACACTCCGAATAATTGCAGTGAGGAATATATTTCAAGTTCGCGTAAAAAGATCTGTGTCAATCTAGGACACCCAGTTCGGCCACTGTGCAATATGAACAATCTTGCACATCTCTACGATGCTCTATCTGCCGGTTGGTCGAGTTTGGTTTCCGGCTCGAATTCGGCGGGCGAAATAGCGAGAAACAGAGGGTTAAGGTAGAGGGGAAAGCGTACCTGCCTAGGTGTAACGGGGTGCCGGTAGAGGCGACCGCTGCCACTATGGGAATTCTAATTAGAGATAATGACGTCATTAAGGTCTGAGCCACGACGAGACGAGACGGTCTGCTGCGCTTACTGTACATGCTCTATTCCGAGTGCAGGTGTACTGGTGCGCCGTTTCTCGCACACACGGACAGAACGAGTTTTGTTCGCGTCTGCGTGCTCTATCGTTCTCGATGCACACGCTCCTCTCCCGTGCGGATGCACTCGCAAACTTTAGGCGAGAAGGAACTCGCAAACGCACGGAGCACAGAGAGAATCAGCGGCGTGTTGCGCAGGCTCCCTCTCTCTCTCTCTCTCTCGGGAGAGCGCTGCGCGGTGCAAGGCGTATCGCGCGCAGTAGAATAGACGAGTTTACGCGAAGGAAATTGCGAGAGTCGAGCGCGCGGGGCCCCGGGGCTCGTTTTATCGGCGAGAGAACGGCGTCCCGGCCTATCATCGAATGCGTGACATTAATTTCAATGTTATTGAAGCATACACGGCGTCGTATCGCCACGTCGTCTTCATTCATTCCCTCCCGGGCCTCCCACCGTCGTAAATTGTTCCTTATCCGCGACAACGCTCTGGCACCGGGTGCGTTCGCTCTAGGTTTCGTGAATAAGAGTATTAGCCGAGCGATACCGTCCAGATTTATGTAGGTTTCCTCGTTGCTTTTCTTTTTTTTTTCACTCGACGTTTAGCAACGAGCCGTTTCGGTACAGAGTCCAACGTGATAGCGCTCGCGAAGAAACTATATACCGATCTTTGGAATCCCTAAATCGGGCACAGACCACCGCTGCTCCCTCATAATCAGCATAGCCTTCTGTCCTCGTCAATACTGACCTCGTAAGATCGAGAGCCCCTCCTACTACGTACTGTTGCCCTCTGCAGCAATCTACACCACCCTCGACAATCAGCTTTCGACCAGAAGTGGCACGAAGTGGTACGGTGTCGACAAGAGAAGTATCCAATTCTCTTGTACTCGATGCGATAAATGAAAAACTTGTGGCAACGTTAACATGATCCAACGTGACGTCAACACGCAAGAAATAATTAGGACATTCCTCCATTATCCACTGAAAAACGATCAAGAAAACACTGCTCGGGAAAAACCATTCGACCTAAGAAACGAACGATGTTATTCCATCGCGTTCCTCTTAGCTACAATTAATATGCCATTAGAGCGATGTACACATCGTAATCGAGATCGATATAAATGGAAATCTCGTTTCCCCGTAACTGGAGATTGCATCTTTACGCAAAATAAACGTGTTATAATCCTTCCGATGTTTTCACTGTTTTAAATCGAATATTGTGTCTCGTTTCCGACAACTTTTGCCCTCCGGGGCAACCGAGAGCGCTCCCGGCCCGCGAGAGGACGATGGACTGTTCCGTGGCTCGCTTACGATTCTATTTACGATAACGGCGCCTGTGCAGCGATTTTCCGAATTCCCGGCGTTCCACGGCCGAGAAATTATGCGAGAAATCCGCCGCGGGCGCGAGAAGAAGAATCCATTCGCGTGGCGGCGTGGGTTTTCAGGAAAGCGGCGCATTCCAGCCGATGACCCATCCGTCTCTCCTCTTTATGCCGCGATCGTTCAGCTCTCCGCGGTTCTTCCCGTTTTGTCGCTGTCGCGTTGCTCCTTCGGCAGCGTCACGCGACAACTATGCGCGGTTCCGATTGCAAAATCTCCCAGGACAGTCTTCAGGGCGGATCAGGAACCAGCACAGTTCCTTTTGGATGTTTTTTGGTAACCCTGGAATTGTGACTTCATTCCAGCAAGCTCTGTACACTTGCAATTGTCAAGACCCTTCCAGGTTCAACTAAATGACAAGTGTCTTTGGAGAGATTGAGATTTCTCGAAAGAACAACTCGGCGAAGCTGTGCGGACGAACACCACGCCAGAGTTCGTATGGGATTCGTGGCGAGTCGCTGCTAAACAGGACCTTATATGGCGCAAATATCCCCGTGGCTCCTCGTCCCGTGGCATTCCTTAACCTCCTTCCCGAGCGAGATATTTCATCGGCGACTCGGGAGTTCTCTCGTTTCCTTCGTGCGTCCACCCTATCCGTTCTCCGTTCGTGGGAATCGTTCGGGACGCTGTCGCTCTGCTCGGGGAGCATCGGTTCAACCCTCTGTCCCACGAATTTTTCCAGAACCGCGATGATTAGAACCTCCCTCACAGTCCTCCGAAAATGCAACGAATGCAGAAAATTTTTATTTCGCATAAAGACCCGCAGTCTATTCGTCACTACTCGAACAACGGGAGATTCGAAGAATTCTAATGAAGATGAACAAGGAGGAAACAATTCTCGTGTTTTGCGGTTTTTCCTAGTTTCCTACGAGTTTCACAATGCTTCTATTCTGGCAATGTAGTGTCTAGCTTCGGGTCATGACTTTATTACCGACTTCAGTAAACGTACAAGCACAACTTTCGACAGACTATTGGATAAACTCGAGATGTTGAATGATATTGTTGAACAGTACGAGAGGTTAACACCGTAGCGGAAGAGCATGGTCCGTGTTCGACACGGTATGAGCACCGCTGGCATGCCTAGACGCCGCTGTTGCTCTGCTCGGCACCGCTGTCGCTGTTGGTTGGCTCTTTAAACTTTAAAAGCCAACGCGCTTGCCGCTGCCCGCGAAACTATTGACGATCGGACAGGGCCGTCGATCCAGAAGATCCCCACCATCGTCATCGAGCTCTGTAGCTCCTTTCGAATTTTCTCCCCTCCTGTGTTCCTCTCGGCGCTCTGAACTCTTTCGTTCTCTTGTGTCGGACAAGCGGCGTCTGCTCGATCCGATCCGATCCAATCCGCCGCTCTGGATCGCGATCCAACGACGACGACAACTTCCTTTCTCTGCAAGCTAATTCCCCTCCCCCGCGCGCATACTCTTTCTCTCTCTCTCTCTCTCTCTCTCTCTCTCTCTCTCTCTCTCTGTCTGTCTGTCTTTCTCTGTTCGATGAAAGAGAGGCCCACGAAAAATCGCTCGTCCTCGTGTGCACGGGAACCTACGCCTCGCAACCAACCGCACGGTTATGCAAAACAATTATCAAGGAATGCGGTCAGCTGTTCCGAGACGCGCGCGGGTTGACGTCATGCGGTTAACGCGTGCGCGAATTCTTGCAGGCTCCCACGCACGTGCGTCCCTGCCACACACGCGACCCGCGAAACCGTGCACCCTTTTTCTTTCTCTTTTTCTTTCTTTTTCTCTCCCGAGTCTCTCCCCTGTGTCGAATCTCTCGCGTCCATTTCCCTCACCCCGTTTCCCGAGCGGCCGTCGTCTAATTAGAGAAACGCGGCGACGTCTGCCGCGCGCGGCCACTTCCGTTTTCCGCTTGCGTAACCCGCTCAACGAGACACGCCTCGTCCTTGAAAGTTTTACACGTGCCGGGATCGCACCGACGACGTCGACGTCGACGACGACGACGACGGCTGTGAACTCGTTCGGCGTAAACAGACCCGCCGACGTCCCTCTACGGCTTATCTACCGCGATCGATGTGCTCTCCGTCCCGATCGACGATCGATACCATTATTGTTACAGAATTGATCCTCGGCCACGACAAACCCGGAAAGATCGGACGCTGCACTCCGCCCCAGCCACTCGAGAGAGGGCCGATCATTAATTGCTACACAAACACCCGTATCGCCAGCTCGCGCTGTATTGTACAAATATTTCCTCGTCACACAAAGCACTGGCAGCGCCCAGGCGCCTACTATCCTTATCGAGCCCACCTCCCACCGCATCCCGTCCCGCCTAAGCGGACTTTAATTACACCGATAATCGAACCTATTCCACCGCGCGGTCTTTGTTAATTAATGTTCCGTCCGGTGGACGCGTTAGTCGCGGTTTCCCATTGCTGCCGGTCAAGAAACCTCGCATTTTTTCTATCTACTGTAAAACTACAACGACTTATATTTTCGAGATAAATTCCTCGACTAATGAGCGAAGCTAACTAGGAAACACTGAAACCTTGGTTCCGAAAGTTCGCCAACCAAATAATACAGAGAACGCCCACTGGAGATCGTCCTGTGGGAACGAGAATTGTCGAATCTGTGTGAATCTCTGTCGCCAGTCTTTGTCCGAAGCGTCGGCCAGCGAGCGGGTCGGGTCTTTAAAAAATTAGCAAAGATAGGTCCGCGCGTGGGTTCGTTCAACTTTGGCTGTCTCGAGCGAGCACACGCGGGAATATTTCTCGGCTGCCCCTCTCCTTTCGTACATCCCTCTTCCTTTCCTCTAGTTCTCCTTCCGTCTCCTTCCATTCACATATATGTATGTATAGAGAGAACGTTCCGCCCAAGCGACTCGCTATTCCCACCTCCTTTTTTTCTCTTTCTCTCTCTATCCTATTTTTCCAGGCGCTCGTTATCCACGAGAGATGCCCGAGGCTAGCCTAACGATCGCGTTCGAGCGGTCGGTTCGAGGTACACACGGAAGTTCGTACAGATTTCGCGTAATTTCACCGAAAGGTTACCAGACCACGCGTGCGCCTTTTATTCCATCTCTCCGCGAAACCGGTGATTTCTCTTTCTTTCTTTCGGTTTCTAGAACTGCCAAGGGCCTGCGTGCGGTTATCGTCGCAGTCGTCGCCGCGACAATGGAAACTTCCTAGAAGATTGTTATTACCTTCTTCGTCGCGACGGTCGCTGCCGTATCGCCGCTGTTTAGATAGCACGAGGTTGAGGAACGCGGTGTTCCCACAGGTAGACGCCCATGCGTCGCCCCGTGCGAACGATCGCTTAATTGCGCCGGAGTGCGCCGGATTGCCTGATAAAGGAGTCAAAAATGCAGCCGCGCCCTCGGTGACCCTCCTAAACCTAGTTCCGACCCCTTATCGCCATTTAAAGCTTAACCCCTTGCTCTGCGATTTATTTACGAGCAATAAATTGTCTACGAAATCCAATTCTCGCCAGTTTCACAGTACAGCGATGAACACGGATGTTTACGAAAAAATTTCGTGAATTTTTTCTGATTTTTCAATGGAGAATCTCCGTGATCGGGAATCTCCGCATCGCGTAGATGGTCTCGACCGGCGCGATAAGGGATAATTCGAATACCGGTGGTCAATTAGCAATCAAGATTCACGAATAGATGGATTCGGCGATCGATGGGACGGCGGTTCAGTCTGAACGCGTGTAGCTCGATAGCCGTGTACGCGAGTAGCGTGTTTGTTCCCTCGTAATCGGTTCTCGGATCGGCCAATCAACGTGGTCCTATTGCTTGGACCAGCACCGAGCGTCGGGGACGTATCTAAACGCGATACAGCTATAGTGTGTGACGCGAGGCAGCGTGGGAACTCCTTCGAGGCTCAGGGGTTCTCAGCAGCGAGCCGCCGAACCGGAAACGCGACTCGTACTGTCGTTTTCCGGGTCGCGATCGTTGAAAACAGTGGGGCAAACTTCGGGGGAACGAGTCTGTTTCTGGTAGCATCGAGCGAAAAATCTTTTACAGAGAGAGAGAAAGAAAGGGAGTAGCTAGGGAAGGGTCTGTGAAGGGATGAGAGAAGGTTCCGGAGGCTTAGGGCCCGAAAGCGGAGAAAGAGGATAGGGCGGTAGCCGACCGGACGTGCTTGCGTCTTCGTCTCCTCCGGTTGGTGCTTTATTTGGCGAGTTTTTGCCGTGTTTTACGAGCGCTTTAGCGGCGCTTTTTATTGCTGGGTCACTTCACAATGCGCCATCACTGTGGGCTTTTTACAGACATCCTTTATCTAAGCGGCAGTATCGAGTGTGTGGGTACTTTGCATATGGGCCGTTATATAATGGCCGTGTACACGCGTACAGGCTCTTCCCAATCGCGCGTCCGATGCACCGGCGCGCTGCACTCGCCCGATGCACTCGCTCGCTCGCTCGTTCTATGCCAGTCCCGCTTCCGTCGTTCTTTTTTTCGTTTCTTTTGTCGGCCGGCATTGCGGACTGCGATGCGGCGAAACCAGCCCGCGGTCGCTCCGCATTAATCGATCTCCCGGAGTATTTTCGCTCCGTCCGCTTTTGCACCGGCCGGAAACGCAATGTGAACCGTTCGAGTGCCAAACGACGCGACCGCCGCCGCGTTCACACGTGGCGAAAACCAGCCGCGACGCCTTACCAAGTTCGCCGTTCAATTATAAAACATCACGCTCCTACATGATCGGAGCCTACCTTTTAAATCGAAGTACGATTCCCCTGCGGAACAGAAATTTTCCAGAAGCGAAAGAGAAGAATTTTCCCGAGGAACAAAGAGCCGAGTAACGAGAGAAGAGAGAGGTGAACGACCTGAAAATTTGCGCAGGTGACTCGGCGATGCACGGTGGCTTTTAGCGTTAAGCACAGTGGCCGCGTTGTTTAACATGGTATTCGCGCGATCGTTCGATGGTTCGAGACCGATGCTATTTATTTATGCGGTTGCAGAGCGCCAGCACGAGCGAATAAGCGAACGAGCAAGCGTGCGCGCGCGAGCGCGAACAGAGGCCCGTGTGCTTGTGACTCTGTCGGTGTGCGTATCTCTGCGTACCACGTCCTGTGCATAGATCGTTCCCTCTTTCTCTCGCCATTCAGAGACTCGCCATGAATGAACCGCAGACTCTTCGTTCTCTCCGTAGTAAATACTTTTTCCCACACGTTTACCGCAACAATGGCCACCGTTCAAGGTTCGAGGGTAAACGCGAGCGTCGACAACTTATCTGTCCACCTTTGTTCGATCTCTTTTCACGCGGTTTTTTCTCGGCCGGTGTTTTTCGGTTTCGCTTTTTCCCATAGATCCGGACGAAAAATCGCGACTACGTGTACGTAGCTGGTGTAACGTTAGCAGGTATATATCCTTTCTCTCACTGCGCACGCAGGCAGATCGAGCAGCGCGCGCGAGTGTACGAGCGTGTACACCGAGCTCGCTCGTTCACGGTTTAAGGAGGGTTAACGAACTCCGGTTTCCTCGATAGCGTAACATTCGTGGGTAAATGCTTGACGAGTGCTCGCTGAAACGTTAACTAGACGCCCAATCCTCCCGGTTATCGCCCACAAAGGATAACGGTGTGTCCCGTTGCCAGGAACGTGCGAAAATCGCGACCGATACGCTGTCGTATCGATTCCCTACTCTCTCCATCTCTCTCTCTAGCAAATTATCCACCGACAATCGACTCTCGCCTAATCGAGAGATTAGCCATCTCCCCCCCGGTCCTAGAGCCTCACTGAATTGGGACAACGAGCCGTCTCGTCGCAGTGGAGAATTCGAAAATAAAAAAGCAAAGAACCCACCGACCGACCGACCGGATGATCTCTGCCAGCGTCTTTTTTGGCTGTATTGTAACTGGGTCACGCACTCGTCTCGTCGAATCCTTCGGTGCGGCACATGCGTGCTCCGTTTCCGCTCCTGACGTCACTTCCCCTCTCCTGCTGCGAGCCAGACAGTTACATAGAGCCGCCACGTTGCTTACAAGATAGAGCCACACACCGCACCGGGGCCCACGCTTTTCATCCGATAATTGTCTTCCACGGTGTTTCCCGTGAATCGGAAACGCGGTTAGGGTAATTAACGGTGCGATGGGAAACAACAAGACCTGGGGAACAGTCTGGTTTAGGTCTGGGTTGTAAAAATTTTAACAAGCTGAAACGAATACATTGATACATCTGAAATTCTTCGATTCCGTGTGAAATCTGCATTTCCAGTCTGTTGTACGACCAGCGGTTAACAAAGTAAAAAAAACGTTCGGTGTACAGTTGTTGTGTCAACCGGACAACGTGAAAACAGCCTTATATTCACCGCCTTATTTCAACGTCCGTGTTTCCGATACCGGGCCGAGCGCAAATAACTGATAAAAGGTTTGCGTCATAGCGCCACCTGCGCCAGCAACCAATAGCGCGGTTGTTGCGTAAATCGCTGTACCGTGTACATACGTGCGTTCGCAGGAAATCGTAGTTGGCTCGCGTGTCCACGCGTCGTCGTGCGAAGAAAACCGCGGAACGCGGAATGCGCAACAGGTCTTTACAGATTCTGCGAGCCTCGGAGCCCACACCATAGATGTCCATGGGGCAGCCTCTTTCTTTCTCGAATGTCGTAAAACTCGCGCGGCTCATTCCGATTTCGTAATCCCGCGACTTCTGGTATCGGTATCCGATTCCGGCGGACAGCGTCCCCTGGCCCCTTCGCGCTACTCTTCCCCTCTCCCGTGTTCTCCTCGGCTGAATGGAGGCGTCAGAGTTCTTATCGGCAGTCGGAGGGCGCGTTTACGTCAGAGCTGACCGCACCGGGAATAGTTTAGTCCGCTGTTAACGACCCACGATATCGCGACGGGGCTGACCAATCGTTGTTCCGTCGAGGTTCCGTTTCCTCGTATCGCCGTTATCGCTCGCACGCTCGCATACTCGCATGTACTCGACGAGAGAGAGAGAGAGAGAGAGAGAGAGAGAGCACGAGTGATTGTCACGCGTCCTTTCGCGTCTCTTTAAACTTAAACCCATGCGCTGGCCTCGTGCTCCCATCGAGTTTTCCGGTGGCTCCCGGGGAACCACCGGACGCGTTACGAAACCCGAGAAACTCGATGCACGTTTCGAAAATCGAGCCGGAGCCGAACCATCTCTCTCTCTCTCTCTCTCTCTCTCTCTCTCTCTGTCGACGGAATTTCACGGACCGATTCGAGAGCGGATCGAGGCCCACTATCGCAATCGGGCACGGTGCGTGTCCGCCCACTCGTCTCCGACACACGCATCCTCCCTCTTCCTCTCCCGATCGCAACGAGATTCGCACGATCCGATCGAACGCGTCCAACCATCCGCTCGACGGATTCTAATTCGCTGGATCCGGGAGATCGGCTCCACTGATTGCAGATCGTTCTTGTAATAGCAAATTAGTGCGAATTTTACAATTTTCCTATCATGATTTTCGTCGTAGATGAGATCAGCATGCTTGCAGATCGCTGCGAATTCCCGTTCAGGTTCAGCCACCTCGGGAAGGAGGTGGACGGGTCACCATTAGATGCAGCGATTTAATCGCGCCGGTTTCGAGCTTCCGGTCGGCTCGGCTCCGCTCCGTTTTGCTCCGCTTTGCTCCGAAGCTCGCGCTGGACCCGCGCGTTTCGGCTTTCGCGTGCTCCGGCCCGCGTGGGAGACAGAAAGAGAGAGAGAAAGAGAGCCGGTTCAGTAATGAATGGATTAAACAACATGACGTCACAGGATGGATTATATAAACGGTGTGGTGAGCGTGACATCGGACGTAGGAAGGAAGTTCGCTTCCTTTCGTACCTAGAAGGTATTCGTCCGGCCGTGCGTTCGTACGGCGCGTGCATGCGTATGCATAGTCGGCCGCGCGTATACGCAAACGATTTCGTAGCCGAGAGGGGTCGTTCATTTAAAAGCGGACAAGCTCGGTTAGAATCCCAATGACGACGAGAGACACGGACAGTGTGCCGCCCCTTTTAAAGCTTCCCTACCGTCGACTCGCCCGTCGAGCACTCTCTTTCTCTCTATCCTCTCCTCTCGGTTCTCTTCTCTTCACACTCCTCTCCTCTCACCGGGCCACATCGTCGAATCAATTTTTACCTGAGAACGCTTTGATCGCTTGTGCACGCGCGCTACAGCGGTGCTCTTCTACTCTTTTTGTTGCAGATCGGCTCGAGCAGCGTCGCGCAGCTTCATCGACCGGAGACACGGCGTCTCTAGCCGCCAGGACTAGACGGCAGTTTCGATTTTTCCGCGCGAATACGTGTCACACTGCCTAGAGAAGAGGTATGCCTTGCTGTGGCCAGCAAGCCGTCGGAACTCGCTTTTCGAAAAAGAACAGCTCGATCTTGTAACGTAACTGAAACACCTTAATAGCGTTTTACCTGGTGGTCCTCTGTTTTCTTTCTCTTCTGAGAAAAATTACAATCTCCACCGACATCAGGTCCATGCATTCAATCCCCGAAGTTGCGAGCAGATAATTCAATTATTGCAGCAGCGAAAAATTTTCGATTTCATCCTTAGAACCGAAGATTTCGAAACGAAACTTCCCGACATGCTTCGAGCTCGTGTTTCTCGGAGACGAAGGCCAGCCAGGCGAGACGCGGTTAGGATGTCCGAGTGTGTACAGCAACACGCAAACGCTGTTTTCCGAAAAGCGATGTCCAATACCGCGCGGTCTGCCCGTAAGCTCCCGGCGCGGTATATTTTCGAATCACTCAGCATCTGTTTGACCGATGCAGTGGAAACAGAGTGTCGTGGTCAGACGCGACACGCACTGGACGACCCAGTTCTCGCGGAGCTTGTACGTAAAGATCCGAGAGAGCACGTGTGTTTACGGCTCGAGACAAACGCGCGTGTCCCTCTCCGGGTCTCGATCCCACCCTGATCCTCCGGCCGAGGTCCTCTCGCGCGGTTATTAGCGTGTAGTCTGGGAGCCGTCTGCGGGTCGACGTCCGAGGATCAGAAATAGAAGCGCCGCGACGCTTGTTACATTCCGTCACCTACGATCCGCTGACCATCCCCGTGCGGATCCCCAGCTACCTAGCCAAGCTAGCTTGCCTAAGCTCTACCAGCTTGCTCGCTCTTTCGCTCGCCTAGCTAGGCTTGCACCAGCTCTCTCGCTCTTTCTTATTCTCGGTGACCGATCCGTCGTTTCCGAGACGCTCGTGCACGCGTGCTGGATTTAAAACGGTCACGCGCGTGCAGTTTTAGCCCGCCGAGAGACGGGTTACCGCACCGATCTTCTTCCGGCCTAGACGATCGTCGATTGGAACGCGCGCGCGCATGAGTCTTTCTCACCGGGACCAGTTTTCCTAGGATCTTGTCTGAAATTCCGGGCCCGTTTCTCGCGCAACGGGGCGAGTACACCTACCGGTAGTCGTGGATCAGTGACCCTCCAGGAGAGATCGGTTTTTCCGAAACGTCGACGGGGATTACCGCGAGGCTGGTTAACGGTCACCCTCTTAACTCGAAGGGCAGGTGCGGTAGTCCGGTTCACAAGGGAAAAGGGCGGCGGGCAGCTGCTCGTCTTAGAGACGGTTCTGTCCCGAAGCCCAGAGAGGGGAACGAAGACGTGGAGAGAGACCGTGGAAGGAAGGGATGCGGTTCGCTGGCAAGGTAAACGATATAATGGGGACGTAACAGTGGGTCCTTTTCAGAGGCAGATGTCCTGGCCGAGACACGTGCCCATCCCGAGCCCCCTTTTTCGGGCTCCCGGTCCTCCTTTCTTCGACGCGATTAGACCGAGCACACTGCTGTTGGAACGCGAGCTGAAAATTCCTGCGAAAGGGGCTTCTGTAGACCTCGCGTTCTACTCGCTCTCACTCTCTCCCTCCCTCTCACTCTCTCCTCTCTCTCTCTCTCTCTCTGTCTATCGCGAGAGCTTCCGTCTTTTCTTCCTTCCTTCCTCTCTCGCTCTCTTTTTTCTTCTCCGCTCCCGTTCCTTCCTTTTTTCTCTCACCTGGAGGGGGGGACACACCAGCTGCTGCTCTCGTTGTAGCAAGGATCGCACCGGTGCAACCACGACTGTGAAACCGTCTATTGTGCCACCGCGGAAACTTGTCTAACCTTAGGACATATCCAAGTTCCCTCGGATCCGTTCAAGACACCGTTCTCCTCGTCCGGAGGAACGACGAGCCACTCTGTCGGCAACGGAATCGAAAGTTTGCGGAGCCGGTTTTCTGCTCTCTCGGTCGCCGCGAGTTCGATGGATCGAAGATAGAAGACGCGCGAAGCCAGCCCAGGCAAATTCCTTCAAACGGTCGACGCGCTCGCGCGGTTGAAAGGTGCATTCAGGATTTCGTGGAAGCAGCCGGCTCGCCGACTCGCCGCTCCCCAGAGCTCGCTTGTTCGCAAGTCCGAGCGATCTCGTTGTCCGAGAGTCGTCGTGTGACTTTTCGGAGCGGTTTGCTCTCACGCCGAGTGACTACGCCTCGTCAAGAACGGATATAAGCGCGTACTGGCTCCGGAAAGTATCTGTACTATAATTACCCATCATTTTTCAGCTGCGAACCATCAGAGTAGTCTTGTTTTACCTCAGGTAAGAGAAGGATTTTTTACAAAATTGATCGAATGAATGTCTGGAAGAAATATGTGTGTTGGAAACTTTGTTAAATGGACTCTTCGGAAAAGCTCGAAGGTATTCACGATTAAATATTGAACACTGTATTATTGATCTCCGCCAGGACGACGAGTGCAAGCTTTATTATTGCTCGGTGTACGTCTGTCGATCGACGGCCGCCTCGTAAAAACAGAACGGTAGCTGCTGCTGCTATTATTGCTCGGCAAATCCGTGCCAAGGTCTCGCTTTCCGTTTTATTCTCGGATCTAGACACACCGCCACGTGGTTCTATCCCCATGATTTTGCCGGATTTTCGAGAATCTCCCGGCGAGCCTAATCCAGGATCGATCTGGAGAGAAGAGAGACAGTCTGTCTGTCTCTTGAGCAAACGAGCGACGTCCCTCGACGTTTGAGAACCGCTGCGACCGCTTCGATTCTTCTGCAACTTCGTTCGACCCGGACGCAGTGACCCGTGCCAACGATGATCGATCTTCGCGATCGAAGTACCGTCCGACAGTCGAACAGTCTGCAATCCTTTTCATGCAAGTCTGTTGCACCCGAAGACGTGTCTCGTTTTTCTGGTTCGCTTCTATCGGTCGACGGAGAGAAACTATTTGCCTTTCAACGAAGAAGAAACCCAGCGCGAGAAAATGCCCGTTCGATATCGAGCTGTTCTGATCATCATTGACTCGCAAAACCGCGCGGAGACTCTCTAGACCACGGAGAACAGATTCTCTCCTTGCGAGATCAACGGGAGAATCGATCGCGTTTCTTGCTCGATTTCTCTCGCCGATTATCTTGGTCGCTCGGTGAAAGAAAAAAAACAATTCGCGATTTACGATTCAAGGCGAAAACGGGTGCCACGCGCCTCGTCTAAACCTATGAATCGAGCCTAATCCATTATGAAGCGGTTCCTCTGTCTCTCTCTCTCTGCTAGATCGTAACACGTTAGGATTGACAATGACATAACGCACACCACCGCCGAACGCGCTCCATTATTCATCGGGATTATCGATGAATTATCATATTATAATGGCGGAACCGTAGCCTTGAAACGATGACAACGCGTCTACGCGCTACCTTGAACGCCGGAAACGTGTCCCTTAACCCCTTCGCCGTAGACAAGAAATCTCTCTCTTCGTTTCAAATTTCGAGAAAATTTCGGGACAGTCAGATTGAGGAAACTATTTTTGTCACTTTCTTGTAGAAAATGTTTTTGAGGCCGTGTTAGAGCGTGTTGTTCGCGGAGGCTGCAGAGGCTCGCGAAAATAATTGAGATCCGCGTGTCGGTCACCGTGAAGAGACAACAACGATCCGACAGAGGGACTCCGCGGAGGATATCCTACCAACCGCAGCGAGCCCTCCGCTTCTCGGCATTCCTCTGGAACGCACGCGTTTGGTATTCCGCTCGTCGTTCGCACGATGATACTCGTGGCGTACTTCCACGACACTCGAGGAGACCGATTGACGGCGAGTAGTCGCTCGTCGCAGGCCTTCTTCGAGCGATCGTGCCGGAATGCGTTCCCGCGGGTAAAGCCGCGGTCATGTTGGATGCGATTTTCGATCGCATGCGACAAACTGGTCGTCTCGCTTCCCCCATCGCGCCTGCAATGCGTCCGCGCCATCCTCGCCACGATAACTTCCGCGATCGATTAAACATTCCCCCGAGATTTTCTCCCAAATATCAGATAAAAATTTGAATGTGAAGATATTTAAAGATTTGTATTGTTTAAAAATTCAAATTTCTGGAAAATGCGAGAGGTTCCGAAATCTTCTCTGCAATGGCAATGTCGAAAGATATTATTTGGCGATGTTGTTCGGGGCGATTTGTAAATTGCCGATTGAAATTTCTCTCGCTACCGAAAAATTGAGCGGAGCAATGACTCATAGGTTCCGAAGCGGCATTCAATGATCGTCGGTAAGTAATGTGCTAGTAGTAGTCTGGTCGCTGGGCTGTCTCCCACGGCAGGGCCGCGCGTCGACCGCATTCCACTCGCAGACCCTTTCCACCGCCACCGGTGCTGGGTGATCGACCCTAATCGCCAAATTCGATCTCGATTTATCGTCGCGTCGCTTTCACGCTCGAGCTTCGCGCGTTCTACAAAAAGAAACTGTGTCCACCGCTCCGCCCAATGCCGAAAATCCAAAAAATTTCCACGGTCTTCGAAACAATTACACCGAAAATACACAACTCGATCTAGCAGCGCGTAGAACTTGCGAAAATAGTTCGACATTGTGTCCGAAATACACGCGGGAGCAGAGCTTCCATATATTTTGTAGTTGGCGGTTTCCCTCGCGGACGAGAAACGGTGTCGGTAGCGGTGGCAGTCAGCGTGGTGTAAGAGCCGAAGATCGGTTGGAAGACGGCGACAATAGCGGCGGTGATAGTATTATTAGTAGTAGCAGTATAGTGGTAGAAGAGGCACGAGAAGAGAGCCGGGCAAGGTGGTAGTAGGTAGTAGGTGGTGAAGCCGGTAGGTGGAACACGACGGTGATTCGGTGAGCAGCGGATCGACTCCCTAGAGATACCGGAGGGAAAAGAAGAGGAGGAAGAAGAAAAGAACGAGAAGGCGGAGGAGGAGGCTGGTCAGGAGGTGAGGAGGCAAGAGTAAAGTCGGAGACTGGACTCGTACCTGCATTCCATTCCCACTGGCCGCGTAGGTCCTTGTATAGGTGGTCGTCCTCCTCCTCCTCCTCCTTCTCTTCCTCCTCTTTAGCTGCTTCTCCTTCTCCAGGGGAGTTCTCGCCGGTCGTTCCCTCTTCTTCTTCTTCTTCTACTTCTCCTTGTTCCACGGGTCTGTTCAGGCTGTTCGTCTTCGTCTGGCCGTATCGGGTCCCGGTTACGCGATGAAGACGTCCCTGCGCGTGTTCCGCGAAACTTTACCAAATCTACCACGAAATCGCGCGCGCCCCTTCTCTCCACCCTCTCTTACCCTTGATTCGTGTGGTCCTGCGTCTGCATCGGGTTCCTCTTCTCGTTGGCGCGTTGGCGAATTTTCAATTTATCTTTATTCCATCCGGTGCAAGAGAGAGAGAGAGAGAGAGAGAGAGAACGAGCGTGTTCGACTCCCGTCGATCGGATCGCCCCTTTTACTTAATTCGACAAAAATTATAGCGTCCCACGGACTGGGCCCGGCCCGGTCCTACTTTTTCGCAAACCCGCTCTCTTCTCCGATTGGCTAGCACTCCTCGAACGCGGCAGTTCGACGGTAGACCAGAGCCGTTTTGACTTCGTCTTCTCTAATGCCCTACCCTTTCTCTCTCTCTCTCTCTCCTCGCGGTCCTCTCCTCGGTCGTCAAGCGGATCGCAACTTCCCGAGGAGCGAAGATCGAGGATTCTTCCACGGTCGAAGGAGGTCGCGTCGAATAGAAACCGCGAGGAACCGATCTAGCGCCTGTTATTTTCGCGAAGCCTGGACCGGACCCGATCGTGGTTGCCAGCCGGACAACCGTTCGAACCGTCCATACCGTTCCGCCATCGTCGCGCCGGACAAATATAAACCTCGTCGAGTTATTCCAGAGTCGCGATCCTCTTAATTAGAGCAATTAGCCGGTCCAAGAATAGAAGGATGACGCGCTGGCGAACGCGGGATCGCGCCAGCTACACTCGCGCGAGCACGGCAAGCCTCGGGTGATTCATTTTGCTCGAGTGCACGCGCGATTTCGCGTTTATCAGAGCATTAGCCGTAAGCTTTGGCCGAACTTTCTACGGGAAAATTCGGCGACCGGGACCATCGCTAGTTTCACCAACGGGCCCATTTTTCCCGACGTTTTCGCCACAGCGTTGCCGGAATCCAGAATATTCGGGTTCTCGAACACCTCCAGTTTCCACTCGTTCGGACGCGAACGGGGACGCGGCTCTCGGCAAGCTTTTGACAAGGTTTGACGAACTTGAAAGAGGTTGCGCGACGATATGCCCCTGTTGCTTCTAAACGCGGCTCCGAACCGGCGATGCGAGCGAAGCCGCTCGAGCTAGTCGTTCGTAGAAAGTTCACCAACCTCTGGCAGCGTTTCGTTTCTTTGGTTCGGTGGCCCTCTTTCCCTGTCGCGGCTTTCGATAGTCGCACAGCAAGCATTCGGTCTCGCGTACGGTCGCGCCGCTTTTTCGATATCGATTACAAGTCTTTAATCCAGCCACCGTGGGAAGTCGCGCTGGCTTCTTGTTACGAGTCGTTGCATCAGCTCCTAGGAGCGCCAATAGCGGCCGGGACACGCGGACGTTATGAAAGATTCTTTTTTTTTTCCTTACCGAGCAAGCCGGAAAGCGCGTGGCTCGATTCGGTAGCTAGGAACGCTCGAACGGCTTCTCGCTGGAGACGTGTCGCGAATTCTGTCTTCGAATTCGAATGCGTTCCTTCGTCCCTTCGAGACACATGAGATTCCTTGTAGACACGTATTCGTTCAGAAAACTTCTGATTCTTCGATCGTTTAGTTCCTACTTAAAGCCGACCTTGTATATTGGCGCTTGGACTCTGTTGCAAGAGATCAATCTTAATAGTTATTAACACGCTTATCTTAACTTGTGTTGTTGTTGGATGCGTCGAATCTTGTAATCGTATTTTAAACCTCTTCCCATAGTCCAATCTTGCTGAAATTTCGTATGCACACTTGCTTCCGATGACAATAAAAGTAGAAAATAAAATATATAAAAAATCTTTAGAAACCACGCTTATATTAAAATGCACTAAAAAAGGAGAAAATAATTCTTTTGCTGGTTCTCCATAAAATACCGATCTAGTGAAATGATTAATAATATTTTTCCATAAAATTTTAAGCAATCAGTTCCATACTTCTTCTGTTATAAAATTGGTGTCGGAATAGATAGAAAAATGTAATATAAATTTGAATAAAATCATGACATTATAGTGACTATAAAAATGAAAGCTAAACTATATTTAGTGGAGCGTCCACGAAGATTACGGCAATATAGTTTAGCGCTCCTCGCTATTATTTGCAGTCACGAATGTCATGATTTTATTTAAATTTATATTAAATTTTGAACTAATTGCTTAAAATTTTTGTAAAAAATATTATGGAGAACCAGGAAAAATGATATTTTCTCCTTCTTAGTGCATATTAATATAAACGTGGTTTTTAAAAAGTTCTTTTTATGTTCAATTAACTCGTTCCACTGAAACAAGCAGTACCATTCAACCTTTAGAGAATACACAGGCGTACAGCGGTTATAAATCTTCCTTCTCTTCTAGGAAATTGCGAACAAAGAAGTTCTGATCATTGTGATCGTAAAATAAATCGTAGTACAAGGAACTGATATAAGACTGCTGGCGGATCGTGCATTCTTGAATAGATTTACCGGGAGCCTATTAATAAGCTTCGCAATCATCATGCTGTACCAAACGAAAGCTTCTTCGGGTCCTCAGCGACGGGCCATAGATTTCCAAAAATTATGGAATAATCACCTACCCCGTTTCCAGAAGATCACTTTGTCGCGACTTTTTCCAAACAGAAATGAGGAGAATCGAGCGATTCGGTGAGCGGTAGCTTGGTGGTCGTAGGTCCGGTTGGGTGGCCTATTTTCGCATAGTTCGCGGCGGGTCACGAACCAGGAAAAAAGAAAAGAAGTGTCGTCGGCTGGCCGCGCCGCGTCTCGTGACACTTTTCGAAGTTACGGTTCTTTCGGTTGGTGTGCGTAGTTATTCACAGCGCAACTTCTTCCTCCTGTGTCTCTCTCTCTCTCTTTTTGCCACAGCTTTGCTCCGTCTCACTCTCTCCTTCCCGGTAATATTTTTCTCCTCGATCTCCTCTCTCCGTTCAGCGGTGTCTCGCTCGCTCACGGGCTCGCTCAATTACTCACTCTGTCGGTATGCCGAGAGAGAAGCGAATTCCAAGAGTGGCAGCCTTGTCAAGGTGTTCCTCGCGATCGGTCTTGCATGGAAAAGATCCGTCTTTGCTGCGCGCGGCCCGATTGCTCGTAATCGGCTGCGCTCGATCGTCGTCGGCCAGACGAAGAGGATCGAGAACCGCGATCGGTCGGACGAAGAGAGTGGCAGCTTGAATCGCGATGCAGTGGTCGTCGTCGTCGTCGGCGGCGGCGCCAACCGTGACACGAGCTCCTCCAGCAAATTATATAATCGATCCTGTTAATATTTTTTCGACTGTGACGCGATTGCGTCATCGTCTCTCTCTCCCTCCCCCTTATTCTCTTGTGTGCTCTACGTCATCGTTATTGTCGCGTTCCGAAGACACGGTTCCCGGTCACGAAGGCGGGATGGAATTTAAAAAGTTCGTGACGAGACACGGACGAGCGCGCACGCGTTTCGAAACAGTTCCTCCCGCGCGAGGGCCGATCCGATCCGTGCCGCGAAACGATCCGAGCAGCACCGGGCCGGGGCGACAAGACGAAAATAATATCGTGAATCACGAGCAAGCTCGCTCTCCTCCCGACGAGACCCAGATAATCCCCGAAACTCTCTTTTTGCCCCCGAGGCTTCCCGTATCGAGAGCCTCTAAAAACGGTTTTGTACACGCATTCCCGATGGAACGCGCTCACCATAGACGCGTGTTCGCCTTCTACATCTACACATTTACGCGTCCGCGCACGCGAGATTCTCTGGAGGGGTCTGTCACGCGTACAAATAGCTGACCTCGCTTCGTCGCCTCTATCAATGGCTCGACGCTGGTCTGAATGACTTTTACGCCTCTTCCTCTTACTACGCCGAGGAGGGCTGTGCCCGGAGAGCAGCCCGGCTCCCTTCGATCCAATTTTCCTTTCCCTCGAGCCGGGGAACCGTGGGACGACCGTCTTTTATCCGAGGATGAAATTCTCGAAAGGAATCTCTTTCTATCTCGCCGCGATCTAAACTCTGCCTCTTAACCACGCGCAACAGGTCCCTCGAGTCCAGAGCAAAACGTTTCTACAGCTAATTGACATTGATTTATCATTCCAATGACTGTTTGCAGGTCCCTGCAATGATGCAGATCCCTGCCGTACCGGCCAAATAATTCCCTAGATCTTCTCTTAGCGTGCGTCGGCAACGTAGAGCTGGTGTTACCGTCCGTCGACGGCGTACCGACCATCGCTGTACTACCTATCACTGGTAAAAGCAACTGTAAGCGGTCGGTATGTCAGCGAGCAAGCGCTAGCGTCGATCTTTCGACTCGTGTTCGATCGTTCGATAGCGTTTGAATAATTGCGCACGATTAATTCGAAACCCCTCGACTTCCGAGATAAGAGATACCGAATGAATCCGTCTTCGTTTCCACGGAACAAGCACTGACGACGCTCTAACGATCTCCGCTCATTAATATTTACGATCGGGTCGGCCGGGGAGCGACCGCGTTAATTAGATAAAACTAGCGGTCTAATTCTCGGAAGGATTCACGATACGCGTAATCGGCGCACGGATCCGTTCGGCATGTTTCGTGTCGTTACGATATCGTCGAGCTCGGTCGCGTGGTATCTCTCTTAATTTCTGCTTGGTCCCGGGTTGACATCGTCGACGGGAGGAGGACAGTGGTCGCGATTGAAGCGAGATCCATGGATCACTCGGAGCCGATCCGGCGGCTGTGAGTCTCCGCGAAGGCTCGTTGAAAGTCGAGAAGTTCCACGGAATCGCAACGGGGTCGTCGCGGGGTCGCGTGGTATCTTTATCGGTGGTTCGTGTAACCGTCAGCGCGTTATCGCAGCCGGTTGATAGCGCACGTGCAAAATAGTGTAGGTCGATCGACGCTCACGTTCCGACGCTGGCCGACGCCGACGCTCTTACCCGCGAAAGGATCGGGTACGCGATCGAGAACTTGAGCACAGGTCCCCCCTGGATCCTCGGCGTCGATCTCGGCCTCGTTCTTAATGATCCGCGGTATCGCGCGGCTCGTATCGCCGTCGCGGAAAAATCTACGAGCGTTCTTTAATTAGCGAGAGCCCGAGCAATCCTGAAAATATGTGTTGCCGCGGATCTTCGACGGTCGGGCTCGACCGTGAGCCGGTTCCAGCCTTCGTGAGACTCCTCGGAGCGGACGATGAAAACCTCCCAAGTCGATCTGCCGCTGGAGGATCGATGATGGTTTAAATATCACCGATCATCGTTCCTCGCATTCCTACGGGTCACGGTGATCCGACACGCGGATCAACGTGGCGCTCTGCAGAGACGTAAAACGGGACCGGAATTTCAGGCGAGATTCGAGGATTCTGCGATGAACGCGATGTTCTAGGTGGACGATGCATTCATTAACCTAATCAGCACCGTCTGATTGCAGCCCGCGTCTGCACGCGCCGGCGATCCGACGTCCGGGTTAGCCCGGCCAAGACGAAACTGGTTTTCACAATGATTTGACAGATGGATTTGATTCTGAGATCATTGTGAAAGCTGATTTTGTTTGCGAATCATCGGGAGGATTGGCAACGTGTTGGGCAGACATCAGAGGAAGAAGTGATAGAACAATTTGCACAGAAAACTCTTATCTTCTTCCTATGCGGAATGGGCATGGTCTGCACCGAGCAGGCGTGGCATCGCAGCTCCAGACTTCGACGGAGTTGGAACAGTGCCCCACGGGGCCATCTGTGTCCAACTCTGCTGCTGCAATTGTAAGTATCATCGCCTAATGAGAAAATGAGAAAGATGATCCTGCAACATCCTCTCCCGCAATTTCCGCCTCACCGTTCCCATATAATTGTCGGCTAGTAAAATAAATACTCTTACAAAGGGGGCTCTGTATCTTAATCGTGGCTAGCCGCCGCGCCGCACGCGCCACGAAATTTATGGCTCGACGCGGGGAAAAAAACGACGAAAGCCGTTGAAAAGAGTCTCGAGGATGTTCCGCGGAGGAAAGAAGGAATCGACGATCGTTTCGAGCGATAGCCGCGGTGTTCGCGGAAACGCCGCGATCGCACGTAGTTACGCAAGGAGCGAGGCACACAATCGCGAGCGTTGTCGGGGAAAATCGGGGAAAAATGGAACGCGGCCGAGCTTTCTCCGCGGATTCCGGGGGCCGGTGTCGATTCGGTATCTGGAGCGCGAACGAGCGATGCGGTTTTTTGCCGGAATTTCCGGTAGTGATTTATCAAACAGGAAAGATCGTATCGTCGACGGACGAGGCAGCGAGCGGCAAGAAACTGCCTTCGCGGAGGAGCCTCCGGGGAGAGAAAGACGAGGAGGAAGAGGAGAGAGGATCGTGCTGGTGTAGATGAAGAGAAAAGAAGAGGAGAGGAAGATGGCTCGCGCGCAAAGAAGCCAAGATGCGTCGCTGTACGCGCAGCTATCCACGCTCGAGCGCTATCAAGTGTCAAACGAACCGAACGTAAGAAAAACCAAACGGTCTGCTGCGAGCCGTGCAGCCACGAAACTTTGAGGGAACGCAGCCGGACAACCGAGAAACTCTAGATGCTATCCGTGACCGTCTGCAAGAGCGGACTCGATCGCCTACTCGAGCATGGATACCAACCACCAGCGCCACTTTCGAGTCCTCTTCGGACGCGTCACGCGACTGACAGCTCGGGGAAACGCCGACAAGTGTCCTCGAAAAGAATCTTCGTCCTTACCTACCCCCCTTCGCCCCTGATACTCCAAACTTGATCCGGGCTAGGATACTAATACTTTTAGGAGACCGAAATTCTCGTAAATCTGTTGTCGTTACACTTGTACGACATTTCCCATAGTCACAGAAACTTTAGCGTTTCCAGTTAAGCTGTATGCGATGCTGCCAAGATTAATGGGATCTAGATCTGGCGAGTACTTCGGATCCGAAAGCGGTAAGTGAAAAGCGAAGGTGCTTTGAAGGTTTCGTGTGATTAATTTGCTTCGTTTTGCAGATCGGTGTCGAATCGCAGCTCGAACTGGAGTACTCCGGTGGCAAAAGCGTGTCTAGCGACGGTGCGGAAAGAAGGAGGAACTCGAGCGAACTTGGCCTAGTTTATTTCATTTATTTGTTTCCGTTTCGGAGGCGGGAGCTCGTAAAAGTGCGCAGCAAATTTCGACTCGAATTTCGAGCCGATAGAGATCGTTGGCCAGCGTTAACGCGAACGTTGCTCGTTGAGAACGTTCCACGTGGAAGATTTATTCCTTTCCCGGCGTTATTTTGACAGGGTCGCGAGGAAATTTATCGAGTAGGGCCCAGGGGCGGTGGGAACGGGGTGCAACCATGTTTTGAGCTATTAGACGAAACAAGTCGTTCGTCTTTTACGAGCGGGCCGCGTTGACCCGAACCGCGTGCCACTGGACCACGGCGTATGCTCGATCGTAAATCCGATCGATGTTCCTCTCGAGGCTCGAGAAACTGTGAAACATTAAATCTCTCTCTCTCTCTCTCGGAAACTGGACGGAAAATTGCCTTTGGAAAAGCGACGGCGGCCCAACGGCCGTGCGAGTCGCTCGTAAAGTGTTGAGATTTCACGCTGAAAAATATACATATAATCAACGGGCGCCAGGAACTATGAAAATAGGTCGCGTAACCGACATCCCTCGAATCGAGTTTCCATCGTTATCGGGGTCCGTACGCGCCCTCCGTGTATCGTCACGAGCGAAAGTGGGACCTTTACGAGCGAGAATGTTAAGCGACCTCGTAAAACCGTCCGAGGGCCGCGATTTTCTGGGAAACTCGTAAATTCTCCCGGACCACTTGTACTCCCCCGTTCGCCTGCCATGGCAACTCTCCTCGATTACAACGACAGCCGCTCCACGGAAATTAGACCCTCCACTTTCACGCTCCCCTTTCTCATTGTCACTCCGCAACCACTTGTGGAGCGAGCCGATATACCGGTAAATTATTACCTCGGCGCCGTCGCTCTTCACACGCTACGATACACGTCTTTATTTTGAAAATGGGCTCCTCCACTTTTCGTTTGCGCTCGGAGACTTTGCTCGGATCACTTGGTAGCGACTTGAATCAATTTAGGTGCTTATTACTTACGGTAGCGAGTGATGAACGCTCGACTCCTTGTACTTTAATGCGAGATCTTTAAATATTAGTCACGAAGACGGCAATGCATGTTGATATAAGCGTTCGCAGCGTGATACGATCATCTTGAAATTGAGTATACCGACACACGTGCGAACAGCCTCGAGGAATTAACGAATTGGAGCGGAGCGGGCCGGGTTTCGCGGAATAAAGGGGGTTGGAGTGTTCGAAGGGATGATTAGGCTTGTCGAGGCTCGATCGGCGGCCGGTGCAGCGAAAGAATGATTTCTTTGGTGGCGACTGGTGCACGTGCACGACGCGCTCTGGGCACACGCTGCCCGATCCTCCTCTCGGTCTCGTTCTTTCGTGGCGCGCGGATGTGCGCACCATCGCACACGCGATTCGCTCAACTTGTCGGAGAGCCGCGAGGTCCGGCCGTGTTTTCTCTTTCTCTCGCTCTTGTTTCTCCTGCGTGGCGATCTCCGGCCCTTTTCCTGCTCTCGCGAACCGAGGGCAGCGTGGTCGAGCTTTTATCGGGACCGAATCGCCGCTGGCCACATGTGTACCGAGCAAAAAGTCCCCGCCTCGAGCCTTCTCTCTTTTCCCTCTCGGTCCCCGGTCCTCTCTCCCAGCCCTCCTCTCGTTCTCTCCTTCTCGTTCGTCGATCTCTCGGTCGAGGCGAGCGCGGGTGGCCAGCCGGCCAGGAGATTTACGAGGATTCGGTCGTCACTGCGGTATTCGCGATCCAAACGCGGAAGAGGGGACCGATTCGACTCGCTACCGAGATCCCGAACCCTGCGCGACACTCGGGCCCTTCCTGCTAAAACACAGTCCACCACCGAGTGGAAAGAAGTTTCAAGTCGGGAACAAAATTCCTCCTGCTCCTAATCAACTTTCAAATTGTAAATCCTACTTGCCTCGTTCAGATCCAGATCGACGTCCTGTCACTTCGAGGTCCCGAAAGTTTCCTCTCGGTATCGGGTTGCAAGAAGAATCTCGTTCGATATCGCCGCGAGATGACGTTCGGCAACGCCGCTGTCAGGCGTCGTGCTCTTGCATCATGACCCCGAAAGACCTCTCGGCTCGTCGGCAAGACAATACGACCGGCCGATAACTCGAAAGAAACAGGAAAAAACCGACCATCAAACGATAAACGAAAGGTCCTACTCCCGGCGGCGGGAGGAGCTCGATGATATTTCGCGTGGCCCAATTTTGCCGATTATTTTCGCCGATTCGTCGAACCACGCTCGATCGCAGTACCGCGTTCGCCGGCTCGCAGACGCTATCCAGTTGCAAATTACAATAATAGCCGAGGACATTGCAATCGGAGCCGCAATTAGTCTCAGTCGGCGGTGCAGAGCAGAGAGCAGAGTGAGGGACCGGTTTATTGTGGTCCAGAGTTTATCGTGGCGATTTTTCAACGCGACTTCCGATAGAGACGCGCCGCGAGAAGCCCTTTCCGTTCGTCGGTCTCGCGAAAATTGTACTGGATAACCGACCATCAAGGGCTGCCTCGTTTTCCACAATGAATCAGTTGTATTCTGGATCTTAATACTATTTTACAGAGAACAAGAAACTTCATCGACCGATGCATAAACAAACATACGTTTCCATTTAAAAAAATCACCGGCCGTTTCTCGGTCCTCCGCATCGAATGGTATTTTAATCGGTAGGTAACGGGCGAGGGTGCTCCTGCTTGACAGCAACGGCACCGATCGCTTGAAGTGCGCTTGAGAAGTCGCAGAAGGCCTCTGGCATCCTGCTCCCTCGACCTCTCCACCCTCTTTCCACGATCCTCCGGCTCGTTTTCCCCTTTTGTGGCCGTGTGTCGATCCTTCGTCACCGTAACGGATCCCTCTCGACCACGGGAAAAAATGTTGGCACGTGGAATTCTACCCCGACCTCCTGCCGCGACGGCCCTGACACTCTTATCCTTGTAATTGACGTTTTTTCGGGCCTGTTTCGTGTCCTGCGACCCTCCCCTCTACAAATTACCCGTTGAACCCCGGGCGATCCAGGGAAACGCAGGAAATCCTTTGTGTCCAGTCGCAATCCTAGCAGAGACACGTTCCAGAGGGAAACACACTGCGCGTGTCGAATTTTCCTCGGTGGTAATACTTTTTTGGAAAGAGATTCATACTTGGCTCCAGTGCAATACAGTTCAATAAAGATTGTAATAAGAATGGCCCGCAGTCCGGAGGAATAATAGCCGTTCAGCCACAGCGTGTTCTACGGTAATAATAACGGGGGGTTCGCGTCCCGTGCTTATCGCGCGAAGGGTTTACTACGCCGATGCAGATACGTCGAGGAAATCGAAAGATAGAGGAATATCGTTCGCGAAAGTCGGACAGAGAGGCTCTTCCCTGAACGAAGAAAAGAACGACGACGCACGGGGTCGTCTTTCAGACGGCGGCGTCTCCCGTCGTATCTACGATCGGCGTTGGACGACGTCGGCGCAAATTCAAGACGAAAAACGTACAAACAGAAGGATTCTTTCCGAGAAGAAGCTACCGGCGGGCCTCGTATCGCGGATCACTCTCTGCCAAATGCCAATTATCTTTACCCGCCGCTGGCAATTAAGTCCCGAGGTCGAGGGAAAAGTATCGGCGAGCGCGCAGGCCGACTCAATTTCGCCGAAAGGGGAAACAGCCCTGAGAGCCCTGACACTCGGAACGATTCTATCGGATTTTTATGCGAATCGTCTCTCGAGAACACCGCGCGCCATCATTCTCTACGAGCTTTGTACACTTTGTTTGAAAAAAAAGCAGTTAACAGGCTCGCACGAACATTTGCATATGGAAAGCCATCCTTGTATGGTGATCGTTGTTTTCAGAGTATCGTGCGATTCTCGCGGCGAAAACGAGAGTTGCCGACCGTCGCAATTTGTTGAAAAATCCGTCGTCCTGTCTGATCAGTCCCGGGCCCGCTCTACTTGAGAAATTATCGAGCAGCGCTTCGATCGATCGACTTTCTACAGCTGGTGTAACTCTTTGTTGAATGACGTTTTTATTGGACATTTTCGAGTGGGAATGATTTAAATAAAGTTTGAAGAAGCGTAGACCTACCTCGGCCAATTCCTTCGGATCTACCTATCCCGATCGGCGATAGTTTATCGATACGCGGCTCACGCTAGGCGCACGGCACGTTTATCGATATCAGTCGCATAATTACCATGGTAACGCGACCGATAAACCGCTACTCGTGTTTGACTTGTTATTCAACGTCGGGCATGGGGTTCCTCGACGGGTCCTGCTTGTCTATGGGTATGCAGACTCGGTGAAATTCACACGTGGCCATCTCCGTCATGTGTACTGTTCGATTAGATTTCTCGACGCCTCTTTCCCCTTGCGCCCCATCGATTTTCCTCGTGGAGCAATTCGCCTGTCATCGAATGTGATCGATCACGCGTGACTCGAACTGTTTATAACTCTTACAAAAATCGAGTTGTTTGAGAAATGAAAATACAGAAATAATCCTCGCACCATCCTCTTTCATTCGCTGTTTTTATTTTCTCCAAGTCTCTTCCCTTTATCGCGCTTCCAAATACAATATTGCAAAAACAGTGGCGCAGGAAGATCTTCATTGGATTCAATTTAACAATTTTATTTGACGCAGGTCAATATTAAATGTGTGTGCTATCTTGTCGACTGATATTTTTGAAGATTAGCAAAGATAATACATAAGGCCTACGGTCGTGTTTAGGCTTGGGAAATATTCTACGGATAGTTCACTCGCGTACCAGTTTTCCAACCGAATTAATAAACCGCCGAGCAGATAATCGGCAACGAGTTATAGAGAACTTTTAAATGTGCTAATTGCTCCGCTAATTAGGGTTACGATTACGTGAACGCGATAAGCGACCCGATCGCTCGGTTATCTGTCGCGCGTTTAGGGTTCGATCCTTTCTGAGCGACGGGACCGGGCTCGCGATGAAGACTTCATACGAAATCTACTAAATTATGTACGCCACTCCTGTCACTGATATGTAAAATTCTCTGAAAGAATTTTGTCATCGCCAAAGGCGATGATAAATAATAATGAACAATATACCAGACGTGGAATCGTACTCGAGCAACCATCGCACAGTGGAACGAATTCTTGGAGGAAGAAAATCCTAAAAAAATCCTATATGTTGTCGTTGTGAAGAGGAGATCTCAATCTTTAAGTTTATGGTAATTTTAATCACGAACAAAAATTTTTGAAAGAAATATAGGAATTTCATGTAATTTCTTATAGACAAAGCATCTTTCAATTTAGCACTCGATTGTTAACGTTAATGATTGTAAAAAATATTTTGAAAAAATGCATTTGGTCGGAATTGCGAAAAAAAATAGTAAAAATTGATTTTTACTATTGTTTCTCACAATTCCGACCAAATGCATTTTTTCAGGATATTTTTTAGACGTCATTTACTAAACTAATTCTTCTAGCCTTACAGAGAAATTGAAGTCGTTCGGTCCATTCATAAAAATGTCATTCTGATTTAAAGAATGTGCGACCAGTTTTGCTCCTAACTGTATTTTCTGAGATGACTTTTCTCCACCTAAAATGTCCATTCGTTGCACTGTGCATCGAGCGGGTTCGATCGGCTCGAGGCGAGATAAATGAAAATACAAGGGACTCTCGGTGAACGAACTCGGATAATTTTATTCCCGCGATCTCGGCCGCGATCGAAGGGTTCCTCGGCGATTAGGGTGATGTATCTCGGGCGAAGCCCACGTGGCTCGAGATTCCGATGAATGGATAGCAAGGAAAATATAACGCCGTCCGATAATATTACAATCGGGACAGCTGTAAGGGAGTTTACAACTCTTTGTGCGCGCGAGGCATCTATGCGCTGAATGCCCGAACTGTCGAAATTTATCGATCCTATCTGCCGTCCCCCTTTCGACCAAATATTGACTGGGCACACAAAAATCTAGGAGAACGACAACACGGTTCGACCCCGATCTCCGAGCGTTTTCCCGAAAGTGGAGAGCAAAGAAGAAAAAAACCGAGGAGGGAAACCGATCGGTGACACACGATCGTTTCCTCCTGTCGCGTGGATCTTCGTTCGAGGATTATTTATGGATTCAGAGATTAATCTCGAGCGAAGGACTGGCGATTAGGGGGACGGGCGGCGGCGAGGGAATTAATTATATCGCGAGCCTCGCGATAATTTATTACTGAATATGCCTCTTTGTCCCGTGAATTCGTATCCGGTCCCGACTCTGATTTCGAAATTTTCGTCGACGGTTCGCGGAAGGATCTCGGAAATCGGCCGCCGATAAAAGGTGCGCGTCGGTACACGCCGACAGATAAAGATGATAGAGCCTCCTCCTTCTCAATGGTATCTATTGTGGGAGAATGATTGTCTCTCCGGGAGCGTGCCGTTTCACGGAACTCGTCGAACCTTCGGGGTCGAAAGGGCTCGCCGCCGGAGTTCGTCGGGTCCGTACAGAAACACTTTATTCTAATTGTGCTCTACCACTATCGCACCAATTTCTTTCTTTTCGATATTCATTTTTCCCATTAATGGAAGGTTCTCCGTTTCATTCGGCTCGACACGTTTCCCGGTGAGCGACTCGTCGCCAACTCTTTCCGGAGATCGTTCCCCGACGGTCTTTATCGAAATCTTGACTGACAACGAGCCGCGAGTCGCAAGAAAAAAGTCGAGACAGCTGGAACGATACGTCCGCGCGACGGAAAGCCTGCCTCTCGTCAACCTTTTCCGTTTCTTCTCGGTGTGCTCGACGAGACCGGGGCAGAAAAAATTCACTGTCGTTCGACGATGAAAATATGGCTCGTCGATGACGGCACCGTGTTATTTCTGTCCGGAACTCGCTCGCGTAATTTTCATCCCGCCGGTTCGGCCACTCGGCGCGCACTACTCGCCCGCGAAATCTTCGAGCTGGAAGTAAACACGGAGACGTCGACGATCCGCACGCGAAATCCACCGCGTTTACACGTCGAACGATCGATACGGACCCCCGGCTAACTATCCAAATTGTTTATCGAAGATCGGCCGGTGCATTTCTGGCGAGCGAGCCGTGACGTTGAACAAATCCGCGAGTCGGAATAACAATCCACGCACACGTGGACAACGAGAGGACTGCGACTACGATTTTAACGAGCTTCTGTGCGATGTAAATACATATCTCTGATGATAAATATGAAAAATTTATCTTTGCAAAATGTTCTCCGAACTGTAGCCGAACACTCGGCGTTTTGTTGTTTGTACCTCCGGAACTGTCGAGTAACCGCGGCTAGGGATGGGATCAAGTACCTCGCAAACAGGTTCGAACCTTGATTGATGGAATTCGAACTCTCTATAAGTACTTCGAAAAAAAAAATAGTACTCCCAAGTATACTTGAACCTTTGCCAGACAGTTTCGAACTCTTTACAAGTACTGTGGTAAACGTAAATAGTACTTGCAAGTATCACTCGAATCTTGGTCGAACAGTTTCGAAACTTTCGAAATTTTTATGAAAATTTTACTATCGTCACGAATTTCCGTATTCTTGCACGCTTCGTGGCAACGTGAGGAAGCCGAAACCGACGAAGTCTGTGTCAAAATCAAAGAACTTTTGATAGAAATGAGACAGAGCGATGAAGTTTTTTTTAAATGAAAGCTGAAACTCTGCGGAATATGAGATAATTATGGAGATTGTGTACGAACGTTTTTTAACCTTGAAAGAATTCGTTAAACTTGCACAATTTCAAGAAAATTGTGGTTTTTCCAATACCACGAGCGGAAAAATAATTTTTTTAACGTGCGACACATCATTTCCCGTAGATTTTTTCACGCAGATGTCTTTCACAATGAAACAGCAATTACAAATAATACGATACCTATCTGATCGTCTGCTGTGTTAGAAGTGGACAATTATCTAAAATCACAATATTTAGAACGCAAAGAAGACCCGTTATTATTTCGGCGTGAAAATTCCATCAAGTACCCCATTTTATAAAAAATTTCACGTGACTATCTTTGTATAATGGCCACTTCTGTACCTTCAGGAAGAGTTTTTTCAAAAGCAGGAAATATCATGGATAAAAAAAGAAATAGGATAAAACCAAGTATTGTAAATGAAATATTATTCTTAAATAGTTACGAATTTAATAAAGAAACTGCTTAAAACCTACTATGCAGTTCTGATTTCCAAGATTCGAGTACTACTTGTGAAAGTTTCGATTACTTTCAACATCGAAGTACTTACAAGTATCTTTTCGAAACTTGTAAGTACTCATTCCGAGGTTCGATAACTGCTTGTGTACAATGAATACTTTCCAAGTACATATAATCACTGAAACTTTTATTGCTTTTAAGTAGTAATCGAAACCCATGAAATGGATCTTGGTTATTGAATTTGACTCGGATTTGTGAGTACATATTCAACTTGATCCAATCCCTAATGCTTCATACAGATGATTATGGACCTGCACGGTATCGTGGTGCAAGAGCTCGTTAAAATCAAAGTGGGACAGTCGGGGGGTCTTTGCGAGAGAGCCCCGGACCCTCTCTTCGGCTTTTTAATCTCGAGACGCGGATAAGTGGCATAAAAGTCGCGACGTATTCCCACGTCCCTCGTCGGACGGATTTCGATAAGCCTGTTTGCTCTTGGAAACCTAGAACAGTCCACTCGCGCGCGGTCCTCCTATTTTACGTCGTTCCGTGGATCGCTCAAATATTTAACGCGACTCCTTCCTCCCCTTCCTCGCTCCGTTTCTTTTTTTATTATGCTAACCGGAAACGCGCGAATTTCTCGCTCGGGAAGAGCGCGCGAGGTCTGGATCAGGGTAAGGAGAATTGTAAGGAAGAATTGTACACGTTCGATGTTTCTGAAAATGCTCTCTTTATTCCTAGAAATTAGAATACATCGCCGTGCTTACATAAATCAGCCATCTCGCGGGAACAAACGTCCCGCGGCGATCCTCTAACGTTTAGGGCTCTTTATAGGCGGTACAATAAATATTCTAAGTACAAAAGCACGGCTGTCAGCGTAGTAACGAAATAGAGTGTTAATATCTGTGAGAGTTACTGACCTATGTGCTTCGATGGCTGGCTGGCCGTCGTTCGACCGTTCGATACTGAAGAACAGTTTCCCTCTTTGCTCGATTGTAAACGGCGATCCATCGATCGTTTCCCGGACGCTGGATCCGCGTAAACTGTCGGGCACGCGAGTTTCGTGACCGGGTCCGATCGAGTTTCGCAGGTTTATTTGAAGAACGTGCCCCATTACACTTCGGGTACATGCCGGCGCGCGCAACAAACCGCCGCGCCGGGTTTATAGTTCGTGCGTTATGTATTTATTATATTTGGATCGCGGCGAGGGCACCGTATCGAGCGGTCTGTTTGTTTAGCCTGAAATTCTGCGCTTTGGAATGGCCGGCTGTCATGGAATGATGTCATGGAGCAAGATCGTGCCTCCGGCTTGCCGTCCACACGCGCGAACCACCGCTGCGCCGACTTCTTTCGACTCCGTGTCGAGACCTCGAGAACCGCACGCTCTTTTCGATTTTTTTAATGAACCAACAGTGGAAAAAAAAGTAGAACTTAATAATAATCTCGCGCGTTTTCGAAAGAGCGCGAGTTTCTACGATCGCTGGCTCGCGCGTCTCGGTTAACCTTCGCTCCGATCTCGCGAGTGCTTAAACGTAAACTCCTAAACGCTGTAAATTAACCGCTAGACTGTCTCGCATATTTGGCTATTGTGTCGACGACGCGTCGAATATTGTCGAACCGCCGAAACGATTCGAGAAGACACTAATCTAGAAAGATTGATTAACCAAATCGATCTGTCCCCGAACGAACGGTGGAGAGAGAGAGAGAGAGAGTTCGATCTCGATGTTTCAACGATGCGATGCTCGCGTGAGCTTCGTCACCTCTACATGTAGTGCGGCCAGGTCTCAATGCCAGGTACGTAGTGTTTGTACTGCGCGTAGGACGTCGACACGTGCGGATGGTTCATCTGGCCGGCCGCGTGCGAATAATGCGCATTGTGCGAGGAGGAGATATACTGCATCGGGGGCAAAGGCGGCTGCAGCTCGTGGTACCTGACGATTTCCTGGGACCTGTCCTCCCAGGAGGTCTCGGGGATCGTCTGCTCCGAGCAGTGACGCTTGTTGGACCTCTCCACCTCGTCGTCGTATCTGCAATCAGACAGAGAACCTCTTGCTACCTGTGTCCGCGAGATATCGACCTCCAGAAACTCAAAACACCGACGCGATCTTGCTAATCGTTCGTACTCTGAGAAGCTGACCGCGTCTCCACTGAATTTGGGTCACGTGCATCATAAAAAGGCGATCATATTCGATATAACAAATATATTTCATTAACTGTGCCGATTGCTGCACGACACTAGGGCTGTTACTTTTCCGAAGCTTCGACTCTTCGAAGATTCGAAGGATTCGAAGGAACGAAGGGAACTTCGAGGTGCACGAAATTTTAAAGTCTTCGAAACGTATGAAGTTGTAACTTGTGAGTCTCATACCATGTCACGATTTTTGATAAATAAAAATATTAACACGTTAAGCGCCGTGTCAGTCACCGGCGACTGACACTGAACGTTTGGACTTTTCGTAATTATATTAAATTTAGAAAATTGCATTCTATTAATAAATTTCTGGATCATATTATTACGAATGTACTTAAAAAATAATACTTTGTCCGTAAAATTGAATAGAATTTGAACAGAATATAAATACAACCACGCAGTTATAAAAAATATATATTCTCATCGCCTTCGAAGCTTCGAAACTTCGATTCTGATCACCTTCGAAGTTTCTGAAATCGAAGCTTCGAAATCTTCGACCTTCGAAGGAAAGTAACAGCCCTACACGAGACTACATCTTTGGGTACTTTTTGAAGAGTTTAAAACTACTGGTTCACTATTTTCGAGTCACTAAAGTTGTAAAGAGAAACTCTGTGTCTTACAATTAATGCAGACAATTTTTATTTTGCACGAAGACCCGCAGTCTAGTAATGGCGCAAGTTATGAGAGGGACAGTCATCCAACAATGGCTTACCTATTGAACACCCATTGCGACGAGGTAGTGGTAGTCGGTGGCGGGGGTAGGTGCACAGGAGGCGCCTGCGGCTTCAGGTATTGGTCCAGCTCGTTGCTTTCGACCTCGTACTCCTGAAGATTTAGAGGTAGGTTCAAGCCGACACCCCCCAGGGATGCCAGCCCGTTTAATTCTCCATCCACAACCTCGATATATCGATAATCCACGTTCGTAGACTGTTGCTGATGCGGAGACTCGCTCGTCGAGCTGATCACGAGATCCTGATGGTACATGCCGTTCTGCTGTGGCTGATTACCCTGCTTGAAAAAATATACAGTTTGCTTGAAAATCAGTATCCTAATCTTTTCCATCGAAGTAGACAAGAATCGCGCACTGGTTCGTTTCCGTTCATTTACCTGATTGATGTAATGTTGACCTCGAGGGGTGGTTGGCGGGGTGGGTGGAGACAATCCTTGGTTGGGACTGGTCGGTGGGGATGAACTAACTCTACTTTGAGGGGAAATTGGGCCTTGAGCACCTCTGGGACTCATATCCTCCTGCTTCAAGGACCTGGACACGTGGAAGGCGACGGTGTTCTGGTTCCTCGAGGGGGATCCATCCCTACCTGCTGGGCCATTCTGCTTCCTCCGACGGGGTTGGTATTTGTAATCGGGATGTTCGCGTTTGTGGATCACGCGGAGGCGGTCTGCCTCCTCGATGAATGGTTTCTTATCGTTTTCGGAGAGCCGTCTGCAACCCGACCAATATATTCTCGTTAATTACGTTCTTCGACATGCAGTTTGACTTCTTTTCAAAATAAATAAGCGAGAAGCGACAGACTCGCGACGAAGATTTCGAGTAGATTCTACTTAACATTGTATTTTAAGGGTGCCGGCCCGTGCAAATGTGTCGTGGCACACGCGCACATCGCTCGATCCGCATATACGTATATAAACTTACAAGGTTTACAAGAACACAAAGTGACGCTTCAACATTGCAATGAGGAGTTCAGAAGCGGTCAATTGTGATTCCTAAAAGTCAAATCTGTCTGTCCGGTGCCCAAAATGCATATTTTTACGTTATCGAGGAATATCGTATGTAAAAATATGCATTTTGAACCGGGCAGACATAGATTTGACTTTTAGGAATCACAGTTGACCGCTTCTGAACTTCATTTTGTGTTCTTGTAAACCTTGTGATTTCATATACGTATACGCGGATCTAGCGATGTGTGCGTGTGCCACGACACTCTTGCACCCTTAAATCGTCGACTGTGTACAGAATAAAAGTGTCATGGCGTCTGCACGAAGGCCAGGGTGTCGCAGCGTGGTTAATTACCCCGATATAATGCGCAACAACGGTTCACACGCGGGATCCTCTCGGTTCGCGTATCCGGCATCAGAAGAGGCTGGAACGAGAGCGTTTCTATCATCCGCGCGATACACTCGACGAGTCGAAATGGGAGGTCTGGTTAGTGTTTCTGGCTACGAGGAGTCTTAAGGACGCAGCCCCACACCACCACATTCGTTCCCTTCTCGATCATGGCCTCCGAGCTTCATCGCGACTCGAAACCGCACTTGTGTTAGTCTTTAATTCCTCGTGTTTATGTTCCCACTGGGCTCGTAAAGCCTCCGGGGCCCGATAAGCTTTTCCGGTGCCGGAGATCCCGGCGATTCCAACAAATAATTCCACGCGGGTCCCCGGCGTTTCGCTCAACGTTATCATCTCGCGTCGTTTCCGGCGTAAACGAAACGACGATGTGCGGTTCCCGATGATCGCCACCTGTTCTCCCAAGCCAGCCGTCGATCACGCTTTGCTTCACCGAAAGGGTCCACGAGGTCAAGAGACGACAGATCGAATCGGTGCCGCGCAGGCAAAGAAGTTTAAATCCCACGGGGAGGAGAACGTTGTTGGAGAGGTGCTCTCGAGCCCCGACATGTAACGCGCGAGAGATGTTTTGTCACTGGGAACGGGGGAGAGAGCGACAGAGAGACCATCTGGTCAATGGACTTTGCCTTCGAGGTTTTTTCGAACGGCGAGGCGGGATCCGACACGATAGCGGGTCGTGTCGCTGCCTTTTTCCTCGCCAGATCCAACACAGGGTCGGCCAATTTAGATCCCGTGTCCTGGATTCGATAGCGTGCTCTGTATGTCTTGGCGGACTTCGAGGAACGTTTCGAGTTGATAGATGAGTCAGATGCCAAGGTACATCACCTGGCATGTGCGAATGATGGCGCCCCGATGGCAGGTGAGCAAATGGGTGAAATGACGCGAAGGTCTTGGAAGATTATCTAAGAGAGCGAGGATTGCGATTTTTACCGTCGGAAAGAAGGAATGTGTCTGTGACGATTCTCATTTTGCAGTGCAGAGGCTCGCGTTGGGCGATTTTTTATGGCAGGGACGTCGCTTATTGTGCAGTGGGTCCGGTACGTGACTTTTTGTAATTTGGCGACGGCGTTGGGACTGTCACCGCCACTCACTTTAAGAGTTTTACGGTACCTTGTCATAAAACGGCGAAAACTGTATGATTAGTGTCTCCTCGGCTCAAGATGTGAGTCCAGATGTGAGGAAAAACCCAAGGCTGAACCTAACCAGACCTCCACCCATTTTGTAGCCTTTCTAATAGCAAAGGGTCTAGCAGAGTAATTGTAAGAATGGTCCAGCGGGTTGTGTGGAAAACAATGGTTTTATTCGACGCCACTCGGCGGCTGCATGCTGTCTCCCGTCGGTCGATGCGCGTAAGCTAACGATTTATCTTTAATCGACTCAGAATAATATTATATATTTTTGGATTTGTCTCAGCACCTGCTATTATTTTCTGAAGCAAAAGATTAGTATTCCATTTAAAAAAGAAATTATTATTATTATGTTCTACCAATCCGATCATCTTGAAACTTCTGTATATATTAAATAGGTAACAGAACTTTGTTCTTGAATTTTTCGGAAGTGACCGCAATCCCCACCTCCAAAAAATTAAATGATTTTTTTCTACCCTTAATAACACTGTCCAACAAATTTCAACATTTTTTATGTTTCCAATATACTGTTGGGTGTATCTAAAAGAGCCTTTTGCGCTGATTCCGAATCCGTCCTTAATTTTTCTCATCACTGGATTCGGGAAAGTCTGAAGAATCTTCTGCTGTAGATAACAATTCAATATCTTTTATAATAACATCACAATATTTGTTTAAAGTTGAAAAATACGTTTTTTCGTCAAAGTCATGTTTAGCCAACAGTATATTGGAAACATTTTTGGTGTTGGACAGCGTAATTTCATCACAATTGTAAAAAAATATATGATATGAAGGAGGTAAGTTCGAGTATTTTCGTTTTTTCTGATCTGAATATCTTAATTAACAACCGTGAAAGAAAATTGTACAGTTAATGATATTTACCCTCATATCATCCTTATATGAAGGGTTAGTGACTTCAAATTGTAGGTGATTAACTTTCAACCTAAGACCATTGTTTTCCACACAATATCAATAAAAATCGTGGGTGGACCATTCTCATTGTTAGTCTGCTAGACCCAAATTAATAAAATTAATTAACCAAATCAATTTTGCGATGTTCCAGAGTGCCCTACAAGGAATCCAGATCGGGGAAGACGGAGAACACCGTGCTGCAAAATGGCGGAGGACGAGTACGGCGAAGGTAGCCCGTAGGTGTCTCGAGGATCGCTTGAAGCGGCCGGGGTAGATCGGGACACGTTGCTTCCGTCAGATAAGATGCATTTACCTGTTCGTCACGGGCGTTATTTGCGCGTGGTCTCCGAGGCACGGGCTTGGCGGCGGGCTCGGGGAGAGGGGCAGGTTCGGAAAAATTCACCTGACGGGGACAAGGCGTTTATTGTGATCCTTGGGGGCTCTTTATCTGTGGCAGGAACCGGCAGGCAGCTGCCAGCACGCGCCAAGGATGAACCGGGGGATACCTATCTGTTTTCATTTTGTCGACAAACATCGAGTCTAATATCCGAACCGCGATACCTTCCGAGCCGGAAGAAAAAGGAGAAGACGTATTTCCGACGCCTACACCTGGCTCTCCTTGGCTCCTCGCTTGTTATCGATACCGATAGCACGAGCCCTTCCCCGCTCGCAAATAATCCACGGCGAACCTAATCGAACCCTCTAACGAAGTAATCTCTGCGACTTTGCCATTGAATAAATCAGAGTCACCGAGTTTTCCTCCAGCTTGGAGTATTGCAAATAATGGCGAGAGGCTTACGGTTTTATGATCTTCCGTCGATTTACTTAGAAAGTTCTCTGAATCGAAGTAGAAGGGTCACAGGGTCGAACAGCGTGAACTCCTCGCGGAATTCAACATTGTTCTCGTTAGCGAAGATGACTGGTAACAACGCCACTGAATCGAGACCGTAGAAATTCAGTGGAAGCTGCGACGGCGGGTCCTCGAGGACACGATTCCCGACAGTGGGGAAAGACCGACGAGTTATCCGAGAAGAAAGGTTGCCTTCGGTAGCCAGTGTTAATTGGTGCTGGGGTCTATTTCGGAAGGCGCTAAATAATTACTTTTTAGAGGCCGAAATTTAGGGACTGCGCCGGGACCTTCCACCAGCGTGTCTCGAGCAAACGTGTTCCCAGCGTGAAATCACCGGCTACAAAGATTCTATACGCTGATGGTGGCCCTATCAAATCTTTGTTAACCCGTTCGCGTCATCAGTGCACACACAAATTTAATAAACCTATGATCGGAACGCAGATTAATAAATTCGCAGTCGGCGTCGGCCAGCATCGGAAACGATTTTGTTCAAAGCGGGGAACCGCGACGTTAAGCGGGGGGCAGGAGGAGTCGGCGGGACGTTCGATCGTCGATCGGGATCGCGATCCAGGTATTGTAAAATGATTCACCGTGGGGGTCCTTGTCGGCATGTCCTGTGATCCTCGCGGACCCACTGGGGCAGCTCGTTAGCCTCGACCAGGAAACAGAGTATCCTGCTCGAGAGCGGTACCAGACTTGCGACTTTCACGGGCGGGAATCGATCGTTGCGTCGATTTCCCTTCGATCGATCGATCCGTCGATCGGAACAGTCACGCGTCGCTGGGTCAACGTGGCGCCGAGACTTCCGGTTTCTCGTACAAAAAGATTCGGAGACCGAGAGAAAAAGTATCGGTGTCGACGACCAGCATGCGGGCTCGGATAGATGTCACGCGGAGGATCTACCACGTGCAGACTCGGCGCCACGTGGCAGCAATCCTCGAAAACAGCTAGAATGTTTTGTAGTTTCGTATTTAAAACGTTCTGCATTCGTCGGCGATGCTCGTTCTTCGACGTTAAGAATTTGCAGCGAAGCTGTTCGAGACTTTTTCAGGTTTCGGGCGCATTAATTAATTGTGGGATTTGTTCGGCGCTTACCGTGTTAATGCTTAATGAACGGAGTCCGCTGGCGGAAAAAATCTCGGCCGCGAATTCGCGAGCAAAAATAAAGTACATACAATGTTTTGTAGTTCCGTATTTAAAACATAAAACGTTCTTCGACGTTAAGAATTTGCATCGAAGCTGTTCGAGACTTTCCCTAGTTTCGGGCGCATTAATTAGATCGCTTTGATTTTGTGGGATTTATTCGGCGCTTACCGAGTTAATGGTTGTTTCCAGGATGTTTACCCTCGACTAACGGAGTCCGCTCGGGGAAAAAATCTTGGCCGCGAATTCGCGAGCAAAATTGGTGCGACGCGCAACAAGTGGTCGCGTGGATCGCGCTCCGCGTTGGTTATGGTTGGCCATGGCGGGTTTCTTGGTCGTGTGCATCGCGCCGCGAAGAAAGAAGACGAGATTGAATGCGTTCATGGCTCGCTGCCAGCCGGCAGGCCAGCGCCTGTGAGAATCGGATTTATCTGATCGCAGGGACCGCGACACGTGGTGTCGATTAATTTTATCAGGACGCTGCTTCGAGACACGCAAAATCCTCCGATCGGTGCTGTTTTTCTCTGCGCAGATCGCCGCAATTACCACGCCGATAAATGAACGCGTCCGCGAGAAACACTCACCGCCATAGTTTGCCAAGTGACTTGGAGAGTTCTGCGTTATGGAGGTGAGGATACCGGTCGGCGAGGATCCGCCTGGCAGCCTGGGCCCACACCATGAAAGCGTTCATGGGCCTCTTCACGTGGGCCGCCCTTTTGTCGCCGGAACCCCTGCAATTCGAGGACATTATCTTCATTGGAAACGGTTACCTTCTTTACATATATGTGCCAGAAATATATTCGCGAGGCGTACGTTTACACGTGGACAATTTCGAGAGAGTTCAGCATAAGTTTTTCAGGCTTCGTTCATGTAAGCTTAAATAATCCGATGTCATTCTTTGATCATGATTACTCCACAATGTTAACCACAATGGAGAAGTATCCGACCAGAGCTCTGTTTTTAATTTAATTAATAATCATATTGATTGTCCCTCTCTACTTACGCAAATCAATTTCTATGTACCTGAACGTGTATTGAGAACTAGAGCAGAATTTCAAACACTTAAAGCCAGATCTACTTATGGATTAATTAATCCACTGAATCGCATTATTGCAGACTGTAGCACTATCTATAATCGTATTGAATTTTTTTATCGAGTCTTTACACACTTGTAAAAAACAATTGCGCAGGATTATAGGATAATATATACATTAACGAGCATATAACTGATTCAACACACTTTAAATCAGAATAACTTTTTTATGAATGGACCAAACGACTTCACTTTCTCTGTAAGGCTACAAGAATTAGTTCAGTAAATGATGTTTAAAAAATATTTTGATAAAATGCATTTGGTTAGCATTGCGAAAAAAATAGTAAAAATTGATCTTTACTACTTTTTTAGCTGGGCCAATAACGAAAATTTAAAAGATGTGTTTCGTCAACTCGTATAAATGATATATGCTCTGAAAATTACATTGAAATTGGTTAATTGGTTTACGAGTTATAAACGATCACAAGTAAATCTCGAAAATCTGGAAAAATTGCAATTTTTACCACTTTCATTTATACGATCTTTTAAATTTAAAGATGTAGTAAAGATCAATTCTGACTATTTTTTTCGCAATTCCGACCAAATGCATTTTTTCAGAATATTTTTTAGACGTCATTAACTAAACTAATTCTTCTAGCCTTACAGAGAAATTGAAGTCGTTCGGTCCATTTATAAAAAAGTTATTCTGATTGAAAGTGTGTTGAATCAGTTATGCTCGTTAGTGTAGTTTTCGTGCATGTCCCTTCTATGTTGTTACACGAGTAGTCTTTTATTTTTTATTGTTCTCTATTGTACAGATTTATTTAAAAGGACTTTGGTCCGTCTATAATAAATAACAATAATAATAACTTATGCTACCGTTCAGTAGACTGTGGTTTTCTATAAAAAATAGAAATTGTCCCCATCAATTGCAAGAAAGGGGACTTATACAATAATTCATTTCTTCTCTCAATAATTTGAATTAATCATACTCATTTTTACCGCAGATGCATAAAGTCATCAGCCCGTTCGAGTCAAATTGAAGCTGTGCTAGCGCGCACGCGAGAGTACAGTACCGATTTTCGGAGGAATTCGCTTGGCGAGGATCGCAGACGCGTCGGTGACCGGGTACATATTTCTCGAAAACCGAGTGCTGACCGTCGGGTGACTTGCAGAAGAAAATAACCGGAGGCTGCTGTCTTCTGACAGACGTAGCAGCATCGCATCGTTCAGTTGCATCGTTCCGCGGCGAGTTTTGTAACCGGCGCAGCTACCCCCGGGTCATCCGGGCGAGCCGCCACGGCACGCTTAAAACCGGCCTTAAAATAACACTGCCGCTGCCAACCGGTGACGAGCAGGAATGGACGTATCCCTTTCTTTCCTAGAAGATGACTTCATAAAACGGTTGCCCTCTGTCTCGGACAGAATCGACGTGACTGACGTGATTGCGAGTACCTACTTCTTCCTCGCGCTGTTTTCTTTCTGGAGCCGGAGGCCTCGAGGACTCCGCGGCCGAGAGACTAGGAACTGTCGAATTATCCTCGCACGAGAAAATTCAGGAGAACCATATGGTCAATGAGAATCACAATCCTACTTCAAATTAAAGTACAAACAACGGGAGTTGTTGTTGCAAAGTACGAACAAACCGAAGACTAATCTCGGCGGAGGTTGCACAATCGAATCGTTCGAGTATCGGCGATAATTTCTACCGAAGAGTTGCTCCCAAGGGCGATTCCCAGCGTTCCCAGGACAACTGGCAGTTTGTTGTCCAGGACGCCGAGACGAGATTTCCCGGATATGCAGTTTCGAAAGCGCGCGAGAGACGCGCGAGCGCCGCGGATAAAAAGCCAGCAGAGCCAAGGATTCGAAAACAGGCTCGTATATATTTCGGCCTCTTTGAAATAAGAGGGGCGTTAAATCCGTGTGTAAACCCCGAGGAGCCGTTGGGTAATTAGCGCGGGCCCACTAACAAGGGTTTTCACGGCAGTCGCGAGACGAGAACTGTACGAGAGCGGTTTACCTGGATACGCAAAAAAAAAGTCGTCGATGCTTTACACCTCGTTTACGCCGCGCGGAGTACTACCGGAGAGAGAGACGTGTAGGCGTGGCACTGTCAAATGATGCACCAGCTGCACGCAGCCTCTCTCCCTCTCGCTTTCTCTCTTGTTCCCTTGGCTTGCGAAAGAGGATGTTGCAAGAGCCGCGTGAACGCGTCAGAAAAGTCCGCGAGAGACGAGGATGCGCGCCGCGAGATTGATTCGACGCGAGACGGCTTCTGCCGGAAAATTATTTATGGAATTATTCAACGGAGATGGTATTTTCTAATTGGATTCTATCGATTGCAATTGACGAAGGAAAAATGTATTGGCGCGTGAATCGACAAGTGTATGATCATCTTCCACGAAGAGCACTTGCTTTCGATCGCCGTTTGGATCGGCGATAAATCGGGGGCGAAAGTCGAGGAATTACCCTGCGTAAACACAGGAAACGCCCGCCGGGGGTAAGTTCTCATAGGTTCCATGGGAATTAAAACTAGTCGATTTTATCGGGTCCCTATCGCCGGGAATAAACATCGTACCCTTTAGCTACCCCGAGATAACCCCGTGTAATTGAGGGTTAGCGCGATAAGCCGGCATAGCGATACACTCGACGGTGTTACCGAGTCACGGGGGCTAGGGAAATTTTCCGTGGAACCCCGGCGAACACCTTGTCCACGGCTGTCCCCTGTGGTCTCCGTTAGAAAAATTCCGAAACCGATAGAGAGCGAGAGAGAAACGATTTCGTTTGTGCGCCATCGAGCCGGTTGCGTCATTTTCCACGGAGCCGTTTCGATTTTATCGAATCGGAACGATCGTCGGTATGGCGCAACGAGACGGCTATTAATTCGTCCCCTTCTTCGATACGCGAGCAGAAAAGAGAAATAGAATCGCGTTCCACGTATCGCTCTCGTCCTTTTCGATCTTCTCCGCTTCCCACGAGCCGCGGAACAGAGACGAGGAGAACCGAGAAAGAGAGAAGCGACGAGATCGAGCATTAATTAGCTAATTTGCGTTAATTGGCAGCCGAGGACATTTTTCCAGCAGACGTTTCCCAAGCCGAGGAAACGAGTGCGTCATAATTAAGTTAGCGTTACGTATTTTTCAAGCCGCGACGCGCCGCACCTCTCCCCGACGGTTTCTTTACTTCGACTTTTTCCTCGTTTTTCCCCTTCTTTTCCGAGAGACGAGAACCTCCGCCGTGCCTAAAACGCTTAGCGGTAACCCCGTCGCGTTAATTCCTGCTAATATGCGACTCGCGGTGATTAAAATGTGTCTTGGGGCTGCAACCTGTTTGCACAAACACGCACGAGACGATCGCCGTTCTAACCGGAAGTCGGCTGGCTCGGACGCCGCTGGTCTGCTCGCGCGAATTTGCATGATGATTATAATTCCTTATAATTAGAAATTTTCCACCTGAATTGCAACGAACTAGAGTGGAATAGAAATTCACTTTCCTTCTTGAAATGATGAATACAATACTTTTAAATTCTCCTAGTGTTTTCACCGTTTCAAATTGCACGAACCAATACTTGAAATTTTCTATGCAACTCAATCGAATTGTAGGCTTCACAGTTTCAGCACATATGTTTTGTCTCACGTGTAAACCTACGGTGTCTGTCGTTCGAATTCATTCTAGACGACACTTTGACAGGAGAGGTGACATTAACCCTTACGCCAATACCCAGCACAAACAACGTGCAACACCATCAAGATTCCGTTTCAAGAGTTTCACGTTGTCTCAGTAGCCACGTGTTTTTCCGTTCCGAGGTATTTAAAGTACTTTCGCAAAGCAAGTGAGCAACAGATTTCATAATTATATATTCAATGTTTACTCGACTGGTGTCAGTAGTCAGTACAATATTATCTTCAATAATTTACAGACGCCATTATTAACACATTACCGACCGGTGATTATTGCGTAATTTTGAAAAATGTATGGTACATGGCTAAACACTTTTTAATGGAACCTTCAATAGCAACAGCAATTTTCATTGTGAGCTAACAACTCACCCTTAATAACGTCATTTAATAGTTTCATTTAAGATTACAATGTAAAAGAAAATTTCTATGCTTTCTTTTGGTACAGCACAGTTATTGAAAATCCTATTACACAGGCTACCGGTGGGTATAGTGTTAATTTCTTGAAAATGATTTAAACATGGATCGAAACGTCGAAATTTGATAAATTGCAAAATTGCTTTCAAGTAAAAATTGATCGAACCAGCGCGCCGAGGGCATCGATACATCTTGCATCAACAAATATATGATCGATAGAAAGGAAGTTTTACCATCGAGATTGTCCAACAAATTCTCGGGACAAATAGCTGGGTATTGTCGCAAGGATCAAAGAGACGACGATATTAAACGGGGAAACTCACTTGGGTGCAACGGGGACCATGTTCCAGTCGTATCCCTGAAGAGCCTTGGTGACAGCGGCGTTGATTTTCTCGCCGCCATTGGCGCCGACCGCGGTGACCACGACCGCTTTCCCATTGTTGTTCACATTAGCATTGTTGTTGTTGTTGTTGTTGTTGCCATTAGTGGCAACGGCGACGGTACTGGTGGAGATCGCTGCGGACGCTTCTCCCATGACGTCGTTCATCTTTCAACGATCGGGTTCGACGATCAGGAAACTCGACGGCGAATGAAATTATGGATTGTTCAACGATTCCACCCGGTTTATCTCGCACTGGGAATGTTCATCGTTCGGTGCAACGCGACGGGTTCGACTAATCGTAATTACCGTTTTATCATGGCAAACGTCACTTCCGTTTCTCGCGCGAAACACGCGTGTCCCGGGACGACGATTATTGTTTCCCCCGTATTCTTTTCGCGCGTATCAGCTCGCACGTTGGTCACGTTTAATTAATTTCGCACTCCGATTGCTCAGAGCGAGCTACGCGAACGGGAGCGCATGTCGGGTCCGTCGGAGAACGCGGCTCGCCCGTCTATCTTCCTCGAGCTCCGGCTTTTTCTCGGGCAAACGCGATGCCACGGCAATTCTAATCTGCTCTTCTTTGTGCACCGCGCAACCTTATTGCTCTCTTTCCAACCGCTATCTGCCCGTTCTCTTCAGCACGGCCGTCGGTCCAGGCCGGCCCGATCGAGACCGAACGGATTCCTCGGCGAGCTTTGGAATATTTCGATCCAACTCGATTCGCGAGACGTTCAACTGCGAATCCGTCGGCCACGGATCTTCATTCTCTGCGAAGGAACACCGTCGACGAACACACAGACCGTTCACGGAACTCACTGGATCACCGACACGCGGATTTCAAATGTCAATGACGTCGACGGACTGATCGAACCCCGTAGAATTGATCCCGAATAACGACAACAGCGTGTCGGGGTGACTCTGCTCGGCGCAATGGATCACTTCCGATTGAAAGAACGTCGCAGGCTCGCGAGTGACATTGTTTTCTCAGGCGATGCAGAGCGACGGAGAGAAACCGGTGCCGGACGAGGATGATTTCTAGTTGCTGGCGCGATCGGCGCTCGAGTGAGGTGGTTGCATCGCCTCGGGGCAGTTTCCACCGATTCCCTCCGACGGCGGCTGCTGGCTGGGGGCGGGGCAACGCTCAAGAGCGGTAACACTTGTTGCTTCGCGATCGTGCCCACCGATGATGCCACCAACTGCCTCGCCACGAGGGGAAAGGGACAACGGAGGAGAGAACCTACTGCGCTGCCTCCACCGGCGACTTTCGACTGCCTCTCCGTATCAGAAACTCACGAAAAGATGCCTGAAACTACGCAGAATTATGCAGGACCCTCGATGAGCTTGACATTTTTCGAAGTACTCAGAATATTATCCTGGGAGAACTAAATCGTGTCGCTAGACTGCGATCTTTATGCATTTATAGCAAAATTGAGTAGATGAAACTCATAATTGTTAGAAAATATTAAAAATTGAAGATGTCAATGTATGATTTCTCTTCGTTTAAAATCATTAAGGAAAGAGATAACGTTCAATTTAGTTTCTATTCTTGCAATCTATGTAGACAATTTTTATTTTGCATGAAGATCCGCAGTCCACATGTCACTAACTCATACATTTGCATCTTAAGGAATGAGATGCACAGTCTCGATGCAACCAGTATGTCTACATTGGTCCTCGAGGGGTTAAAAACCATTTTAGGACCTGTCGCCATTTTTCGCACGGCTAGTCTTACGTAGCATTAGTTTATCAACCGACCAGCAATTTTTGTTTCGAACAAAGACGCGGTTCAAGGATGTACGAAAATATATCTCTGATTCTCAGAAAGAACGCCGAATGTCACATAATTCCACTTTCGAGATATTGCCATTTAAAGTTTTCATCACTAATGCTTTTATATAGGAGATCGGTTAAATTGCATTATTTTTTGCAGCCTTTCGAATTTATTTGCATGACTTTTTTCTGGTAGAGCTCAATTAATGTGTAAACTCAAATTTTTTGAAATTGTGACTGCGGCGTTTTTCCTTGCAACCACATATATGTATATTATAAATAACAAATCATTATACCTCCGACTTTGCGCGCAGATGTTCGTCGCGGTTTGTTTTCGGAAACGCCTGGAGTGCTCAGATTTAGTTTAGACCTGCTATAAATCATACGTACCATTTACTCGATGAGAGTCTCACTGTAATGCGTTCCATCTCTAAAATTCGCATCCTTCTCGGAGTACGTTCTTTTGCGAATGGCAAAAGGCCAAGAAATCGAGTAAATTTTCGATTCCGACCGCCTCTCCTCCCTCAATCCCTCCTGCGGCTATCAGAGCCCCTCCAGGAGTCCCTCCCCCGTATCATTTATTTCGAAGTCGTTTCTCCTCGCCGCGACAAGAGAGTTTCCATGGCTACGATATCCTCCGGGAGTAGGACCAATCGGGTTTCTCCTCGCTCCACCTATCTCTCCTCTCCTTTCTCTGCCACAGGCCTGTCTCCGTTTCTCCTGGCCGTTCCCTCTTCGTCGTTCCAACGTAGGGACGCCGATTGGCCGGTCGGTCGTTGGCAATTACGACGTCATCAAGGAGGAGCGTGCAATTTTCCTGGCGATGCACCAAACCGCCGAGCTGTCGATGGTTGCATTCGTCCACGGGATAGCGAGTCGCTCGGTCCTCTTCAAGGTGGACGATCATTTTCGGACCAGTTCAATGGAGTTTTAGCTGGAACAATTAGGAGACAGACAAAACCATGTACTGTCCTTCGATTGTTTATTATTCGATAATTAAAAGGATATCATTTTGGCACCTTCTCGATCCAGTGCAACAAATAGAGTCATTGCAGCTTAATAAAAGCGTCCATAGCTAAATGATCACTTTATTGAAAATTTGTACACAGTACAATCTCAAAAAATCAATTGCAAAACTTGTACCGAACAAACAGACAAACAAACAGACAGACAAGACAGCGAGTTAATAAAAACGAGGTAAAAAAAATGATTGAGGGTGAAGGGCCCCTCAAGCAAGACAATCTTAGCCGAATTCAAGTCTAGAGTAGCCGTAGCTGGAATCTTATGGCGTCGTATGTGGAGATGATCGGGCTTACGCGGTACGCGATGACATTATGCCGGCTCGATGACAGTGCAGAATGTTTCGTAGCTCGTGTCACCGTTGGGGGTCCGTCGAGTTGCGGCGCTCGCCACCCGGGGGGCTACATGTGTCGGGCACCCAGTCGACTGGCTCCCTTGGTCCTCTCCTCGACGATCCTTTCAAGTGTCCGACAGAGCCGTGGTCCCCGGACCCCCAGGAATTACTTGAAATCATTATTCGATGATCCGATCTGTCCAGGACGTTTCCACACATTGTCGCTCCTTCTTGATCAAACTTTGCCTCCACCTCCAGTTGCACTCTTAGCGGAGTCAGTCCCATCCCGAGGAATTATAGTGGAACTCCATGTAAATCGAGTTTCGATCTGTCCAGGACATTTCCACGTATTATTGCTCCTCCCCGATCAAAATTTGCCTGCACCTCCAGTTACACACTTCGTCGAGTCAGACCAACCCCCAGGAATTATAGTGAAACTCCATATAAATCGAGCGCCGATGCGTTTACAATGTCTCCAGGCGTTATCGATAGCGATCGTTCTCGACGGAACTTTATTTTCCCGTTAGGTGTCTCCGTGACGTGTCCGCAGCTGCACACTTGGTCAGGGGGTGGAGTAAGGAACGCTCGAAACGTTTTCGGACGTCGGTTAACCCTGAACGAGCGCAACAAGAAGAATCCTTGTTCCGCGTTTGTTTGGTTTCGCTCGAAACGGACACGAGATACGGCAGTGTCCTTTTTCAGGGAAAACGCTCGCCACGCGTTTCCCGAACGTCCCTGAAACGCGTTCTCCTTCGCGCGGTGTATACCGGGAACGAGCCGGAGCCCACATATTGGCGCCACGTGCGCGGTCCGGGATGTTTATCCCAGGAAGAGCAAAATTCCGGCTTGGTGAAATCAATATTATTGTTCGCGGTCGGCTAAATTTGTGATCGCTGCCTGGGTAATGGCGTTGCAGCGGGGGAAAAACGAGATCGGCGAGCGTAAGCGACCCGAGGTACGATCGATGCAACAGTGTTCGCTGATGGGACAAGCACCACGAGAAGCCGAATATCACAGAGACGTCGGAATACGCGCCCACGCGCTCGCTGTTTTATTTTCGCACACCGCGCAGCAAACGATTCGCGCACGAGACAGAATCGGTTAAACGGAGGCGGGCGAGATCCCGAAAACGTCGGGTCGAGCGAGATCCTAAAATTTCTATATTCCCAATAATTTTCGGAATTATTCCCGAACGTCTCTCGGCGTAACTGTTTGAGAATTGACGCGAACGAGGAACTCGGGGATCTCGCTCGCCTCCGCGATGGACTCGTCGACACACCGGGATAAAAACGTAGCGGTCCGAGTAATCCGTCCAAGTGTCTCGAGCGTTTCCGAGAGAGGCAGAACGAGCGTGCGCCGAGCGAGTGAGCGTTTTACGCTCGCGATCGCGCGGCGAGTTAATCCCGTGGAGAGTGCGAGGGCGAGATCCGTCCCCCTTTGATCTCGCACAAAAGCCGCCACACGGCATTGACCGTGGTTTATATACGCTCATGTATGGGCCACTGTCTTTGCTAGCTCGCTCATTCATTAAATTCGTTGTATAATTAGGCTCGGCAGAAAGGACGGCGCTGTCAACCAGCGGGATCCGTGCGCAGCCCTCCGACACTCGCCCTTGGATTTATGCTCCCAACGCGGTTCTTGTTGCGCTATTTCTCCGGTGTGCACCAACTTTCCTTCTCCTCCTCCTTCAACTTGCCTTCTTTCACCCGCGCGATGTCGTCGAACGAGCGAAATCGTGCACCGAGACTGTCGAAGCTAATTATAAAGCGGCCGGGAACGAGGATCCTACGCGTCACGGTCACTGGAGACACACGGTCCTTTGGTTTTCCGATTCCTTCACGCCCCCGACTTTGATAGCGCAATCTAATCGCGCTCGCTGTTTGCTAGGATCAAATATAATCGCTGCGAGGAGCCGCTCGCGACGAGGACTATCTCAATTAATAGATTCCCGGGGTTGGGGAGGATCCCACGCGATTGCTGGAACTCGCAGACTCTGCGAAATGCAATAGAATTGCAGGATCAAAATTGTCTGGATCGATTGCAAGGAACGGGAGCCGAATAAAAATGTTTTCCTCTTCTTAAAAATAGTCAACAGATTCCTCGGACTGAATGCTGCGTCTACGTAACAAGTAAAACGCCTTTTAAACGGGATGCTAGTTGTTAGAACAGCTAGAACATGTCGGACCGGTCAGAACTTAATTTAGAAGTCGTTGAACGTCGCAGGATCACGAGGCAAGGATGCGAGGAGCCGCTCTGGTTGAGGACTATCTCAATTAATAAATTCCCAGGGTGGGGGAGGATCCCACGCGATTGCTGGAACTCGCAGACTCTGCGAAATGCAATAGAATTGCAGGATAAAAATTGTCTGGATCGATTGCAAGGAACGGGAGCCGAATAAAAATGTTTTCCTCTTCTTAAAAATAGTCAACAGATTCCTCGGACTGAATGCTGCGTCTACGTAACAAGTAAAACGCCTTTTAAACGGGATGCTAGTTGTTAGAACAGCTAGAACATGTCGGACCGGTCAGAACTTAATTTAGAAGTCGTTGAACGTCGCAGTCGCCGGCGAGAACAGGAAGAACGAGTAGCAACGTCGCAGGATCACGAGGCAAGGATGCGCGAGGGAACGGTCGTCGTCCGAGTAGAAAAGGAAGAAGATCCTAGGTGACTCCCCACCCGGGACAGAGGTGGTCCACGGAACCGCCTCCGCGATCTGCCATCCAACGTTTCGAGCGTGTGCCAGACGTGTGCTCACCGTTTCTGCCGCTTTCGTGGACCAACCTGTGTGCTTGGTCCCCGAACGAACCTCCACAACGACACAACGGGATCCGCGTCCGTGTCTCTCTTCTCTAGTTAGTCAGTCAGTCAGTCAGCCATCGGAGTCTCCTTGATCCGCGCACGCCGCCGCGTCTTCTCTCCTCCGAACGGTGCCTCGGGGGATATCCTCTTTCTCTTTCTCTCGTCGAGCCTCGCATCGTAGATTTAATTGTTCGCCAGTCGTCGAATCGAAAGGTGCGCGCCAGTTACTCCGCCGTCATTCGGCAGCCGAGTTCTAAACGATCCGCCGAGTTACTACATCGAGATTCCACATCTCAAGCCTGGGACAGAAGATAGTCATCGATAGACATCGGATCTGAATAATAGATTTCCGTGTCCTTCGACAGTGTGCGAAATTCCAAGCGATCCAGCGAGTTGCTTCGTGGAGGTTTTCACGATCTATCTCGATCGGGGACTTTCAAACTTCCAAACGATCCAGTGAGTGACTCCGTTGAGATTCGAGGCGATTGCAAATCGGGATAGAAGCTAGTCATCGATAGGCGTGTCAGAGTCCTCGGATTCTCCTTCTGATTCCTCTCGTTGGCCTGCAAACGCATGGACTCCGCAGTCTTCAGAATCTACAGCTGAAAGGATCCACGGGGAGGGAAGTCTGATATTCCTTGGATCTTTCCAATGACATCTTTCCTATCGCCGTTTTGTCAACGCACGGAATCCTAGTCTTCAGGATCTACGGCTGAGATAAGAGGATTTGCGGTAGGAAGAGGATAGTGACGGAAGTCGATGCGACGCCGATATATCGGTTTCATTCCGAGACAGGACGAGGGTCGAGCCATCGATAAATTACGCGGCGAGATAACCCCCGGTACTAATTGTCGACCCCGTCCGTTCCGATACTTTACGATGCCCGGTTCAAGATCCACGTGAAGCAGAGTATCCGCGATAATAAGAACCCGGCCGATAAACTCGGACGCCGTTTCGCCGAAATTCGTGAGGATCGGGCCCCGGCTGTTTCGTTGCATCGTTTCGACGGATATCTCCGGGAGAGTTTGACAACGGGCGACTCGTTGTCCGCGTCGCGAATGCGGAGAACGATAGATAAGTGATTAACGAGAGAGGATTCGAAGAGATGGAGACGCACCACGATAACGTGTCGTCGTCGGCGACGGAGACCAAGGCAGGACCGTCGAGCGGAGAACCCTGCGGAAGCTCGTTGGACGACGTCGTTGGCAAGCTCCTGCAAGGTTTGCTATCAAACGATTCTTCAAGACCATTGTTTCGCTTCCTTCTTTTTTCTCGGATTGTATACTGCGAGGCTTTTCTACAATTTCATTGCGAAATTATCGCCACAGCTAGAGTTGCCAGAAATGTTTTATTCAAATATAGAAGAAGTAGTGAAAACTGCAATTATGTATATACGAGGTAGGCTCAAAATATAGGAGTTCAAGTAAAAGAGGTACACAGCACATTTAAAATTTTTTTACTCAAACAATGATTTCTGAAAATTCCTACAGGTACGTAAAGATCAAGTTCAAATATAGAAGACTCATATCAAATGTAGAAGATCTGGCAACCCTAGGTACAGCTCACAGGCGAGAAAGTATAATATTTTCGCGTGTTTTAACCCTTGCGCCAATAACCAAAATTTTTGTACAATATTCAGCGGTGTACTTTGCAATTATTTGTATACCTCAAATTACACTGTGATCATCCAAGAACAGAAATATCTACAATTTTGCTACTTGTTCACGAAAATGTTGAAATAATGGAAACCGGGCAAAGACTTTGAGGCCAAGTGACATACGTCAGGTTGCTTTAATTAAATCGCACTTGGATACGTAAAAACTATGCAGCATATCTTTGGGTATAAATTATTCAAAAAATGGCTAAAAATTAGAATAGATATACAGGGTGGTCCATTTATCTTGAGACGGTCAATTATTACGGAAACCAGCAGGAATATGAAAGAATGTTTTATAGAAAATATTCCTCATATGAAGGGGCATATTTAATGGCGCTATGCACATTTTTCCATAATGGCCCTTTAAGGATCAGATGAGAATATTTTTTATTTTATTATATTCTTAAAACATTTTTTTCCTGAACTTACCATTTTTAACGATACCATGATAAATGTTGCAAAGCTTGCATAATGGCATACAACATGTAATTGTGAATAGGCGTAATAAGGAGTACGTACTTTATCAGTTAATTTATTAATCGTAACAAAAAACACGGAAATTGTGAGCAATTAATGTAACAAATGTTCAAAATGATGTCCTTCCATATCAACACATTTTTCAATCCTTCTTTAAAAGGAGTCGTGCGGGCTCTTTCACATTCCTGCCGGTTTCCGTAATAATTGACCGTCTCAAGATAAATGGACCACCCTGTATATTCTTGTTATGTCCATGAATTAACGTGTAAAGCAGTCAGTTTCAGCGGTGCGTAAGTATCAAAGTCCGTAGGCAGGTTCTGAGAGGAATTCGCGGTACGTCGGGATATTTCAAGCTTATGGGGATCGATCGAGCGAAACGTGGATCGCGGTGCACGGCTCATGAGCATCGGGGGCCGTATTTTTCGGCTGTCGTGGTCTCGTTGGTCGCGGGGCTGCATGGCGGGTGTGTCTTCATCGGGTCGTTTAGAGGGAACACTTTAATTGGCGCTGAAAGCCGGCTTCGGTGGGCTGCGCGTTCTCAGATTTATCCTCGCGATACCGAGGGGCACGGATGGAAGGAAACGCGGCATAGAATGATGGAGGAGGACATCGCGGGGAAAGAGAGAAGACGCGGAGACCGCGGAAAGACGATTCCGAGGAAGATTCGAGTGAGCGGCAGGTGCTGCGAGCAGAGCGAGACCGCTGAACGTTTGCCACCGACGCTAATTATGCTAGTACGAATTTAAATCCGAGACATCGGCTCGGGAGGGCACCTAGCGAAACATGGTAGAAGGTGGAGCCAAGAGGGCAACGGGATCTGGGCGTTATTTAAGATGACGCGGACGAAGATACGATCCGAGATAGAGATCCACAGATCGCCGAGTATCACCGCTGTGTTTTCGTTCGCGAGGAATTCGCGCGGGGATCGTCGATCGATCGATAGGAAGATGGAGATAGGAGGCGATACAGATCGATGTGGGCACGTGGCGAAAGCCGCTGATCGACCGCGAAAGGTGTCGATGCGTTGAACGGGTGCCCCCTCGTTAACGAGACGGACGGGCCCGTGGCAACGGACGGTTTTGTAAAGGAGTTAATGTAGCAAGAGTCGACGACAGGTCGGCATTGACGAGCGGGATGCCGAGACACACCGGTTCATTCAACGGGCCACAACCCCTTATTGTGTGCCGCGGTCCCGATCTTCCCTGAGCGGCTGTTCACGCACGGGAAAAGTATCCAAGTCCACTCGATCCCATCTCGCTAGATTAATCAATTCGTCGTTAGCACGCGCCCGTCCATCGTTGGCTCAAATCGAGCGAATTCGCGGCCAATTTCCACCTCGGCTGCTCTCCGATGGACCACCGAAACAGCACCAGACTAATTTCGCTCGAATTAATACGTCACCGTCGTCTCTGATACGCATTTTACAAGACTGATGTTACTCGCGTGTTCTTAGAAGCATTCTTAAAAGGTTTGTGGACAGACTGGATGCTTGGAGGGCGAAGGATTGAAATCAGTCTCGCCGAGACAACCGAGAAGGGAGGAATCGACACCAGGTTTCGCAGGACGTTTTTGCGCGTTCCGTTTCGGGTTGTACCGCGAATCACGCCACGGTTCGGCTACTTTTCGCGCGAAACTTTTTCTATTCCCGTCGCTTTTTAGGGTGCGAGCCCTTCCGCGTTTCCACGGAAAATATTCTGGTCGGTTGTATCGGCGAGGACCTCCAGCGGACGTGAAACGAGCCGACAGAGGGACCGCGTCGTTGAACCGTGTCCCTGTGGTAATTAGCTACTACCGAAATCCACCGGGTCCTCGTTCGGAGTACGAGAGGAGCTCCTTGGTGACATTTCGACCCACGTGCACCCGGGTCCTTCCCTCTTTCTTAACGATCACCGATGCGACAATTGGAAGCAGAAGACCTACGCACACTTCGGTACGATCTACGGTCTCTTCCTCGATTTTTTGTACCGATCCTCGGAATAACCGACGACTTCACCGAGGGACGCACATAAAATAGATTTATATGCTGGATTCGTTTTAAGGAGCAGCAAGTTTATTACTCGGCGTCACCGCGAACTCGTTTCCCACGACGAAACACATCGTTTCTGGGCCAGTTTTTACTTCCAAGCACGCGAAATATTCGAGAGAACGAAGCTGCGAGGTGCGACTCCGAAAGCCCGTGCGATCGCTGATCGTTTCGAACAGTTTGTTCGAGAATATGCTTCTACTCTTCTGAATTGTGAAGTGTTATGTTCACCTCGTCGTTCAGTGGGCTGGATCGAGAAATTTAGTGACATTTTGTTATAACTAGATTGCGGATCTTTATGCAAAATAAAAAATGTTTGCATTGATTCCAGGACACAGGAGCAAAATAAAAAATATCTGCATTGATTCCAGGACACAGGAGCCAAATGAAAAATGTTTGCATTGATTCCAGGACACAGGAGCCAAATAAAAATTGTATTCTTCTTTTAAATATCCTATCAAACTGAAACTAATGCATTGATGCCCTTAAATATTTTTAACACGTCCACTGTTTTAAATTGTACATACTCATTTTTGTCATAAATGCATAAAATCCGCAGTCTAGTTATAACTCTTAAACCATAAGAGATATCGGGATGAAATTTCCACTAAGAAAATAATGAATGTAGAGGAAGGTCTAATGAAAATGATCTAATTTGTCCGAAGAGGTCCAATTAAGTCGATTAAAAGATATACCTTGCAAATGCTAGGAAAGTATATAGATTTTATTCATTTCATTAATTATTAATTTTTAATACATTGCGAGCAGACATCCTCAACTAACACCGTTAATTGTTACCCCAAAGAACTGTTTATCATTTACACAAATGAGGCAGAAGAAATATTAAATAGGGTAATCAGGACACCCCTCGATGAAAAGAAGCAATTTTTCGCAGGAAAACACTGCATCCCGAATGTCTATCTTTGTGAATTTAAATTAACTATAGTTTTTGTGGACAAACATTAATTTTTTCAGCTTCGACGTTGATGGAGATTTAGGAAGCAATACAAATTTATTAGAAATCGATATGAGAATGTCGACTTTTTCGTGAAATGTCACTAAATTTCTCGATCCTTCTCACTGTGCGTCGCTATCCTCGATTTGCTTATATTCGATTCGGGATCGAAGCTGCTCTTCGAACAGCGTCAGATCGATGAACGGAGACGAGACTTTCTCGAATAGAAAACTTTCGCGACCCGAATAATCTCTCTCGAAGCGGAGGTCTGTTTAGTGGGACGGAGAGGAAGTCGGCAATAATAATTAGTCTCTCGATGCTCGTCTAAGATCCGTCGATAAAGACCACCGTGCTCGAGGAACTCCGCTCGCGACTCGTAGATCGCGAAGAAGACGACAAAGAAGTTAGATAAACGCGTCCTGCTCGCGGCGTTATCCTTCTCAAACGGTCACCGAAGGATACAGGTGTCGTTTTATCTGCCATTCCTTTACAGTTCCGCGGGAAGATAAGTCGACCGACTTCCGGTAAACGTAGCCCAGGTTTCCGAGTTTCTTTTCGTACCCTAGTCAACGTGGAATCGATGCACGCAGCCTGGGATCAGGTTCTAAAACAATCTTCTTAACGATTTGTTTCACAGGCTACGACTGGACGTTGCTTCCGGTGACGTCTCGGGCAGGGGGTCGAAGGAGCGCTCACGTGAAGCGTCCCATGAACGCGTTTATGGTGTGGGCACAAGCAGCTAGACGCAGGCTGGCGGACCAGCACCCGCAATTGCACAACGCGGAGTTGTCGAAGAGCCTCGGCAAACTCTGGAGGTAGTGTTTTATCGTCATAGTTGATAGTACAGATTCGATTACGGATTACGGGAGTATTGACAACGTGTGGTCCGGCAGAATTCTAAGCGACGGGGAGAAGCAGCCGTTCGTGGAGGAGGCTGAGAGGCTGAGGAACGCGCACAAGAAACAGCACCCGCATTACAAGGTAATTATACGCGATTGTGCGTCTTTTAATTAATAAAAAAGAACTCCACTCCAATCATATCCTTCAACATGGACATTTGTCCGGGGCGCCATTTTGGCTGTGAGTATGAGAAAAATATTGATGTGTGAAAAGTTAAACATTCAACTTTTACTATTTTTTCAACAATTCCGATCAATTGCAATTTTTAAAAAAATTTCTTTTCACATCCTTTAGTAAACTAATTGCTCTAGCTTCCCAAAAAAGTTCAAATCGTGTAGTACAATATTAAAAAAGTTATCGTCTTCTTTAGAGCGATCTTAAACTTTTGTCCGCTACTGTATGTTTCTTTCTAAATATATGCTTTCATTAAAATTTAAATAGAATGATTTGATTTTTATTGGAAATAAAAAAGATATATATATATTCTCAAGGGTCTGCAATTTGTCTTTTTGTCCGGGGCGATGTAACCGCTAGAGCGGGCGGTGATAGGAGAAAAATTAAGATGATCGAAGAACAAAGATTTCTTTATTCTCAATATTAAACGTGTATCTGGTTTCCATCTGCGATGCAGAACATTTTTATTTTGAGATCAGCGTACTATTCGCGATATTCCGCTTGGTCTGCTTTGTAGTCAAGATTGTTGTTGACGATTGCAGTACCAGCCGCGTCGGAGGAAACCGAAGCCGGAGGAGCAGATGGGGATCGTGATGCACCATCGAGGTCCGTTGTCTTCTCCAGGCACTTCGATAGACTCCACCAGCTCGTCCGACTGCACGTATCCACGCCTGTACCCAGACACCGGCTTGAAGACGTACGACAGACCGACCTACCACGAGACCAAGGCCACTTACGACCTGTCCAGGTCATCCTGGCCCGGCGATCCGAATAAATACACCGTCGACCACGAGAGCAAACCGTACGAGCCGAACACGAAGTGCTACGAGGCAGTCAAGTACCACGAGGTGGCCACCGCGAAGTACCACGAGCCGGTGCCCAAGTACTCCGAGCTGCAGCCGAAACCCTACGATCTACCCAAGTACCCCGACACGCTCAAGTACCCCGCAGACGTCACTAACCCCAGCAAATCGTACGCGTGCGTGCACAGTCAGTATTACTCCGCTCCCGAGGGGTACGCGATGCACGAGGAAAACGACTACCAAACCCAGCCCGTCTCCAGCCACTCCTTTTACCCATACATCTCTGCGTCCATGACCCAGCCACCCTATTACATGGGCCCCCGGTAGATCCTCGAACATCCTCCGAGGTCACGGGTTTGTTGAAATAACGCGTATCCGATCGAAACGCGTGTCAGGCTCGTTTCTGGTGAGCTGTTACCAGTGGACTGCGGATTTGATGCGTTTCTGACAAAAATTAGTATACTTGGCTCCAAATATCGAAGGTACTTGTTCTGCGCATGTCGTTGTGTGTCAGCCTTGTTGTAAAGTTTTTTATTTACTTTACAATTTAAAACGTTTGTAGCTCATTGCAATGTTGACCGATTTCGATGAAATTTTCAGTATGCATATAAGTTACCGAAATCTATAAAACGCATTTTTTAAATTATCGTTACAGGCCCAGATAAAAAAGTTGACGAAACATCATTTTTTAAAATTTTGTATAATTCCTACCAATTGCAATCGTAATAAATTTTTGTTTCCTCATTCTCTAGCGAACTAGCCGGTCTAACATCTTAAAAAAATTCAAGTCCGTTGGACCAATTTCTAAAAAGTTATGCGATTTTTAAGGATGTCCACTTATTATTGCCGATGACTGTAGGTGTAATTTAACACTAAACCTGCCGACCGCTAAAAGCGAAATATTTTAGCTTACAAAAATCACAATGCTCCATTTATTCAGATTTTGTGCAATTTTTATTACAATGTGTGCTTGGATAAAGAATTCCCGTGCAAGCGATTTCATAATTTCAATGATTGTAAGACGAAAAATATATAACCGGTAATTTGACCGGTTGTGCTAGGTTTAGTGTTAAAATATATGTAACTCTAGTTTGTTGCAATTCAGGTAAGAAATATTTATTAGGCTTGAGAATTTCTTGCGGGAATGTAACGAAGGAAATCAGAAATTTATTTACAGATCTTTGTTATACAAACTTCGAAGGATCAACGAAAATTTCAGTAAAATTCTATCTCCTCTACAATAGAAGAACGCGCGTGGAAGTAACTTTCCTCGCATTAGTAGTCATAGAACGGAGTTACGAAAATAGGAATTTGCACACAACATGCTTTTATTTCTCCTTTCGGCACAAGATTTTTGGATTACTTCAGAAAACTGTATACAGTGCTAGGAATCAACGCAGCTAGAACAAAGTACTGCTCGCTTGAAGAGTAACCGCGTCGCTCGGAACGTTTTGTTTAAACAATAACCTGTTGAAGTACCAAGAATGTCGAGATGATCGAGGAAAAAGTGTGGGGTCTCGGATAGATTCGTTAGATCGCTTCATGTTTCTTTCTGTTCTTTGCTATTTATTATCTGACGTGACACTTTGCAAATAAATAAAGAAATAAATATTTAAATATACTCGCTTCATTCCATCTGACCACGAGGAATTTCTACACGGTGTATAGTACATTCTATCGCGCGCGCGTGCGTCGGTCATCTTCCTCCGAACTGTGCTCGTGATCGTTGAGTACGCGCCGCAGAAGAGGATAGAAAAGAAAAAAGGGAAAAATTCAACTAAAAAGAATTATGCGCAATCACGGAGCTAAATGATCGGACTTGACAGCGACGCGTCTACACGCAAACAAACGATTAATGATCTATATTGAGGCACGGGCAGAATTGGACGCGGGGCAATCGTATCTAAGGCGTGCAACATCGATCTAACGCAGAGGTCGGCCAAGAAGTATTCGTTTCGACCGATGTTCTCGTGACGGTCCTAGTTCTCGAGCCACCTCGGGCCTTCAGCCTTTCGTTCGCCATTTAGAATTTACCAAGCACGTCTAAACTACGCGAAAATGAAGTTAATTACTATTCTACAAATTTATCTTCAGAAATTATCATGCGACATAGTCGAAGAGGCTTACAACGGTTACCATTGACAAAAGAAAAAGCGCATTGACAATAGTTCCTCATCGGTAATGTGGAAAGCTATTTATACGGGCCTGAGGTGGCCCGAGAAAAAGGAAACGGACCTCTTCCTGCTTCCTGCCGACCTCTGATCTAACGGAAACGGACGAATTGTGCCGCGTCCCTGATTCTATCGATTAACAGTCACGGTTTATCACAACGGCAAGCTCCTTGATTTGATCCCTATTCGCGTGCATGGATGCTTTCGCGATCCAGATCATATCGGCCAGGACCTCGTCGCTCTTCTCATCCATGGCGATGTCCTGCGAGAGCTGCGGGTTGAATCTATAATACGGTACTCCGATCATGGAGCACCAGTTCCTGGCCCGATCGACGACCCTGCCGTCGCTGGCCGTAGCCTGGTCTACCAGCAGCTCGGCAAGAGTTGAGATTCCCATGGCGAATTTCGCCGTGCCCCATAGGGATTCCGGTCGAAAAACGTCGATTCCATGCAGCGGGCTAGTAGGGATTAGTCCTGTTCCAAGTGACACGACCAACGACAGAGGAATATCTTGCCGTCCCATCGCTCTCAGAGCAAGATTGTACTCGTTGATCTCGGTCATCGCGTCCAAGGTCGGATTATTCGCGATCAAACCACCGTCGAGGAATTTGCAGAACTCCCGGAAGTAAGATGGCGCGGCGCCGGTGGCTCTAGCCGCGTGCCATATCAGCTGCTCGTTCGGCGGCTTCGCCGTAATAGCCGTGGAACTTCCCTGAACGTTCAGAAGCGCGCTCGGCGAGTCGTAATTCCGGAACAGATGAAGTTCGACGGGTCTCTTCTCGGCTACAACTCCGGTGATCATCACTTTGGGACCTTTGATGTCTGCCATGACCGTATGCTCACCCAGACAATCTTTCAACACCTTCTCCAGGGCCTCGCTGTTGTAAGGCCGACTACCGACGAATGCTTCCTCCTTGATCCGGAAGTACAGAGCCTGACACTCGCGCAAGGACTTCCCGATAGCTAAGCCTAGAGCTAAAATACCACCCGTCGAGGTGCCAGCGAGCCAGTCGAAGCACTTCACGATGGGTTTCTGAAGGATCGACTCGATCTCCAGAAGGGCTTGAACGAGAATCAGTCCGCGGATTCCACCGCCGTCTAGGCAGAGCAATCGACCGCCTTCGATACGAGGGTTGTCCTTCGAGGACATCTTGTCCATACCGTTGATGTGCAGCATCTGATCCAGAACCGTTCTCGGGATCGCCGTGGGAGGCTGTGCCGGCGCCAGGCCGTTGAAGTTTTCGTTGTACTTGCAGCCCAGGCTGCAGTTGATCATTTCCGGCACGCAGCGCGCGGCTCCAACCGCGTCCAGGAGATACAGAATCCTCTGACCCTCGTTGCTCTCCACGTTGACACGGTGTCTCGGCGTTTCCGACTTCCAGTTTCTAGCGTTGATGTCCGCTCCAAACCCAATCAGCATCTGGACGATCGCCTGCGTGCCTTCGCAGACCGCAAGGTGCAACGGCGTGTTGCCATCCTTGTCGACGATGTTCACGGACGCCATGTGGCTCAGCAGAGCCACCACGCAGGACAGTCGTTTCCTCATCGCCATTATGTGCAGCGCGGTCCTACCGTCGAAATTCAGAGCGTCGATGTCGCAGTGCGTTTCGATCAGGGCGTTGATCACCTCTCTGCTTTGGGACCAGTGCAGCGGCGTACCACCGAACTTCATATCCTCGGCGTGGAGAACGTTAGGCTTGCTGTGCAGCAGGTCGCCCACGTATCCTGGACTGGAAGGTTGCCCGTCGGACGCCGGAATGTTCACGTCCGCGCCGATCAACAGCAAAGCTTTCACGCATTCCGGTTTGTTGTTCAAACAGGCGACGTGCATCGGCGTGTGACCGTTGCTGTTACGAGCGTTCAGGCTGGAAGGAAGATGTCCACCGAGGGCTAAAATTATTTCTTTGGTAGAGGTAGCTGCAAAGTGGTACACGGTATTGGCATTGTGGTCTAGGTGCTCTAAAGAACTCTTCGCTTCTATCAGCATCTGAACCGTACGCAGATTGTTCGTCTTCACTGCTACCTGCAACGGAGACTCTCCGGATTCTATGTCTCCGCTGTTTAATTCGCTGTTCACCACTGCATGAGAAAACGCGTTGTACAGAGCAAAGTGGGCTGCTAGATGCGCCAAGGTCCAGGTTGGGTGTTCTGACACTGTGTCGCATAGTTTTTGAATCTTGCTCACGGTGCATAGCTGAAGAGGAAACAGTAATAATTAGTGGTAAGTATTTTTATAGGAAAATCACTCTTGCGTAAGGAGTTAGTTACCTCTCTGCAAATCTGAGCTAGCACTGGAACCTTGTCTTTGTATATAATGAACTGCTGCTCTGCTTCTTCTCTGTTCTCCGACCGGTAAAGACTGAAAGGTTACATCGATTGGATGTAAAGCTATGCGCGCTTGTTGGGTAAATCAGGGAGTTCCAACTTGTAGCTTGCGATCACCTTTCCAGCCCTACAGCTGTACATAATGGTGGCAAGAGGATCGAGTAATGGTGCGAACCTTGCGCTTCTCGGAGAAGAACAAATTAGAACTCGCTGGGATAAATCAGGGAGCTCCAACTTGTATCCTGCAAGCTACACGCGACTCTTTCTCCGCTCATGTTCTTCCTCCACTCTTAGACTTCATCATTGCCATAGAACTTCGTCCCTGTTCCCTTGACACTGTGCGTCCACTAACTCTATGGCTAGACGTAATACCTTACAGATTTCGGAGGGGAACAAGTTGGAACTCCCTGAGATAAATGATGAGAGAATAGCGTAAATACCTGTACGCTTGGTGCAACGTTTCCGTGCAAGGTCTGTGAAGCACGATATCATATTTTTCATTTTTGCCTGACACACCGTAAAGCATGATGGCATCTTCACGACAGAGAATATGTCGATTGCTGTATTGTTCTGATTTGACTTCTTGGACTAGATTCGGCTGTACATCCGGATTCATAATGTTCCAGAACACATTGCTAGCGATGTTTCCTAGCCAAGCCATGGCTGCCGCTAGGTTTTAGGTTATCCGTTAAGCAACGACAGCAACGGATTTCGCTGGACTCTATCGTATCACTATCTTATGTAAAGCTTGATGAACCATTTCCCGGAAGAAGTTGCTCGGATGTGTTGTATTTGACGCGGAAAGTGGATTAAAAAGCGGGTTCGTTACAACAGCCTCGGATACAGGTCGACGAAGCAGTGTCACAGTCATAATAAACAAACACCCGAAGACAGCAGTGACAACGGACTTTTCGAGCGTTATGCGTCTTATTATAAGAACAATTAGTCGATGATCTCATGCTTGAGATCATCCATTCGGAGTGTGTTAATGATTACAGATGCAAGCAACAATTTTATATGTTCATAATGACCAATGACGTGCAAGTGATGCATGCGCAGATAATGTTTGCCGTTCTGGTCGTCAGAACGCATGAGAATTGCGGCAAGAATTAATTGTGCATTGACGCTTATTCATTTCGGAGGTGGCGCCATCCGTGGTAAAACGCTGAAACTGGTAGACAAATCATATTGGGGCGATAGTGCTGCCATGCGGGCGGCGGAATTGCGAACTAATTTTCCCTATCTTCCCCATGTGTAAGACAAGGACAGAAGAGGTCGCTCGTGCCACCTCCTTGTTTGCGACGCTTCGAATCTCCTGGTAAGATTCGAACTCCTGGTAAGTACTAGGCGCACATGCTAAGCAAGGAGGTATCCGAGTTCCCGACAAGGACAGACTTATATAAATGACGGAGAGCGAGAAGGACAGATATAGACTGCTCTCATTTCTCTATCAAATCAATCTATGATTAATTAATTACTCGTTTCACAGCAACAATTTATAAACTTTAGCTATTGGAGAATACGAGGTGGAACCTCCTGCTACTTTCCTATACAGTTTTTGATTAGATTTTGTTAGTTGTTAAATAGTTATTTACAATTTTCCGGACCTCTGCCCAGAAGTGGCTTGAAAATATTGACACCATCTTAATAATAAATTATTTTCTCACTCTCTAGACATAATTTGTGTAGATTTATGGTCGAAGAAGCTGGAATCGACCTCTAGCAACAATCCAGTAGCAATTTTGTATAGATCGGGCTCGTATGTAATTAGTTATTAACAATTTTTACAAAGGGTAATTGTTTCTTCTATGCCCGTAATGATATTTTATGGATAGGGGCCGTCAAAAGTTAGTTTAATTAGTTAATACTTTTATCTTGTTGCTACCTCTACTTTAATCATTGTAGTCAATGCTGTCGAGCATTGCAAGTAGTATGTATTAAGAATGAGAACAATTTTCACATTACATCGTATAAGGTATATTATTTATTATATCTTATTTACATTCAACATCGTCTTGACAACACCATAGGAAAAATGTTTTTAGACACATTCCAAAATTTGTCGACATTAACTCTCTTATTGCATCTGTTGCGCTTTGTCGCATTGTCTTTTTCATTTTATTTATTTTTTTTCGTTTTCGCACATACTTTTCTTACAATGAATCGAGGACACACGGTGGCGATTTCGCTGAACCAATCTGCTTGTGAAAACTCAGTTCGACGAGTATACATAAATTATGATGCGTGTACGTGTGATAGTTATGAATGCGAGCTATTTATAATATATACGGGACGGTACCTGTGTGCTTTGTCTTCTCGCGAATTTCTCGATATTATAACAGTTCTCGTTTACTTTTACATTTTTCACGTTTCTCTTTGTCGTGTTTTTTTTTCGTTACTATTTTTTTCGATAAAACTTCTTTCTCTCGTATGCTTTTTTTCGTTCGTTTTCGAAGCAGGTACATTGATAAAGTTCGCTGTAAAAAGACCGGTGTGGTTTGGCAATAGAAAAACGGAATACGAAAAGAAAAATATAATCGGAGGGAGAATGAAACACGAGACGCGCCACGTAGGTCGCTCGTCGAGAAGAAAAAGAAACAAATGAAAATCGCTTAACTAATCGATAAAGAACGTTTAGCTGCTCGGAGACTCGACGAATCGTATTTCTATGATGCCGTGTGTGTTAGCTGCTCATCGGTTTTCTTTTTCCAAGGTTTTCACGACTTTTTCTTTTCTGTTTTTTACAATCGGGACCGAGCTTCTCGAAAAAACCTCCGCGGTAAGGAAATAACTGCGTGTTCTCTCTCTCTCTCTCTCTCTCTCTCTCTCTCTCTCTTTACTTTCTTTTCTCTCGATTTCTCTTTCCTTCTCTTTCTTTCTTTCCTTCTCTCGTCCCCTTTCGCACGATTCTGGCAAAGGTAAATAGATAAACCTACGACAATTCGAACACGTTCGCTTTAATTTAGTCAGATCTCTAAAAAATAAATAAGGCTTTCTTTGCTTTTAATAAATAGTAGTACAGAAACAAGTGTTAACCGAGTAAAAAGGTATTAAGTAAAAACAAAAAAAGAGAGGGGTAAAGGGGGTGAGGCTGAGGGTGGTCGGCGTTGGTTTCTCAGGTTTCGTTTTGGGCAAAATAGCTGCCGATTGTTAGACACGAGAAATGCTGCAACTAACAGTAACGATAATAATGAAACAAAACAAACAAGAAAATAGTGGAGGTTGGTTAGACAAGCGAACCAATGGGACACAGAGGCAACGATGGCGGAGGGCCGACGTTGACAAGGAAGCAAACGCTGAGAAGCTCGTTCTCGCGCAACGACCGAGAAGAATTTTGATTTACGTTACTGGATACATCTCTATTTTTCTATCGCTCTTCCTTCTCGAAATCTCGCGGATCCCCGTCTCTGGGAAAATCAAAAGGGCTCTCCTCGCGTGTCTCGTCGTCGGACAGGGAGAAGGAGAGGGAGAGGAAGAGAGAAAGAGACAACGTAAATACACCGACACGAAGTACGATCAAAAGCTTTGAAAGTGTAGGGCGGCCGGCAGTAGAACAAGTGGAGGGACGAATAACAAGAAGAAGTAGTACGTAGTAGAAGAAGAAGAAGGAGATGATGTGGGAAATTAGAGTGGCGATTAGTATAGATAGGGACGGGAGAAGAAGAATGGCGGGGGTGGGTTTCTCGGCCCGTGTTCCTCGGGCCGATTCGAGACTCGAAAGACTTAAAAAGTGAAAAATCGAAAAGGTCTCTCACTAATAAGATATCCTTTACGCTCTAACTAATTATCATCTGCTCGTTTTCGTGCCTACGATCGTGTGTAATATCGATAGAGATCTATGAAATCTAAATATTAAATCCGCTGAAACTATCGACATTCTCAAAACTTCAGGTCGCACTCGCAGGTTTCGTCGCTAGACACAAATAGTTACAGCTTTGAAAGAGTTTCTTGAAAACCTTTTCCGTTGGTTTTTTTGGCGGGCGTTTGCTGGCGGCCGTTTTCCCCCCCGGCCGAGCAAAACGAAAGCTACACGCGCGCCTCCCCCTCTTTTTTTCTCTCGCTTTTATCGTTTTCGTTTGATTCGGCCGTCGACGGGTTCGCTTCGCTTTCGGACGCGGTTCTACTCGTTCGGGGGCTGGGAATATGTGCCATACACGTCGTAGCGTCGCGTATCGCGTTGCTCGCGGCATCCACCCTCTCTCGCACGCTGTACACCTCACCCTCTCGTGAACGTTTTTCCCACTTTTCATTTTAATACGAACATTTAGGAAGATAGCGCTATCGATAATTAATATCTTTCTGAAATTTGTTAACATTCTCTATATAAAAATCTGCATTTGCGTGTATTCGCTTATTGCTTCTTAAATCGTCGCCGTCTTTTCTCTTTCCTTTCTCTCTCTCTCTCTCGCTCTCTCGCTTTCGTTTACTGATCCGGCAGCTTCTCCGGGTTCCTCCTCGTTCCTCCTATTCAACACGGAGTGCCCGTGGTCGCCGCGTGGCCTTTGTCGCATCCGTTTTTTCCGCACGGCCGCGCGACCATCTCGAGCCTCCAGGACCGTTCATCGAATTATCCGAACGCGAACGGAACGACTTCGAGTACGAATCTTCTAATCGAGGGGCCTCGACGCCGATCGATCGATATTTAAATGGAACACCATAGTCTCGATTGATTTCCACTTTCGGTTTCCGTTTAGCCGTTTGCGCGCTTTGTAGGCCGAAAATGTCGGGTTCCATCTGGGGATCGATCGGAGTCTCGGAACCCCGCCAACTATATTTCTATATCGTAATTCGTTAAATTAAGAATAAAAATTGCCCGTGGCCCGGCGGACTCGCTCGGAAGGCTCTTCGATCGCTCTGCCGCTCGAGCTCCGGACGAAGCGTCGCTCGTCCTTCGACACGGGTGTCTCCGGAGGCCTAATTGGGACCAGGGAGCGCAGTCTTTAAAATCAGCGAACGCGGCTCCTCCAACGAGCCTACAGACCATCCGTCGCAGAGCCTCGAAACGATTCGTCGCCGCGATCGTCCGGAAGGAGATATCTATCAATCGCCGGAACAGATCTCGTCCCTCGGCTCCTCGTTGTCCGAGCATTCGATTCTCTCTTTCTCTCTCTCGCTGGCTTTTCTCCATACGCCTTGATATGTTCACGTTGCCGAGGAACGCGCTCGACGATTTTCCTACGCACATTTTTCTCCCCCTTCGATCCCGATAAAATCGCGCGTACACGCAAAAGACACTCTCACGAATTCGCTCTCTGTCTCTTTCCTCACCACGCGACTCGAGGCTTGATTCATTGGCACATGTGTTTCGTTTCTCTCGCTCACTCGTTCGCTCGCTCGCTCGCTCGCTCTCCTCGGGCAGGTACACGCGCGCGGCTCGCGTACAATAAACTTTTAACCACGGTAAAACGCAAAACGTATTAGGCTCTCTGTTTCTTATTCGTCGTTTTCGCGCACCGATTCGCCGCTGTATAAAGGATCAAAGATTCGTTGCACGGGACGCAAAACGCTGCGTTAGGCTCTCGGTCATGCTCTCCAATTCTCTGACTTATCTAAGGGGGGACCAGTTTCTCGCGAGCAAGCTGCGGCAAACTTCGAGGCTCTCGTTTAAACATCGATCTCTCTACTCGCTCTCTTCGTAAATTGTCGTATGAATAAATAGTACGATTCGCAGCGACGCGCAGTCGCCGACAATTGCAAAGCGTTCACCGTTCGTTATTTATTACCGAATAATCTCAAGAAGCTGCACATTCGTGGAAGCTGCGATAAACGAGCGAAACGTTTCGTGATGAGAGTATTTACTTTCCATTATGTTATCGTCGATGTTCATTGATTCGTAATCTTATCGGCGGTGTGTACAAAGAAATGAGACGACCTGCTTCACTATAAACACAATAAAGAAAGATAGCTTCTATCGCAGCTCCATCGTTAACCTAATATTAGCTCCGGTGAACAGATTGCGTTGTTTGACAAGCAAACTCTTTAAGAAAATTATACACAAATTAACGTTTCCACCCTTTCGCGGTTACCAGCGAGAAATAATCTCGTCCGTAGCAGCGAAGGGATTAATTAAAAACTAGAGCTCGAAATCGGAAGAGAATCCCACGGTCGCTCGAGGGATCGTCAATCAACTGTTCCCACTTGTTCCGCCAGTTTGCCGCAACGTTTCGCAGGATTTCGCGAATCGGAGATTGAAAGGGCGCGGCGCGTGGACAGAATATTAGGCCGTCGGTTCGCCGGATGGTCTGCGTTGGATTGTTGGATCGCCGATTCGTGGCTCGATCGCCGTCCGACGCGAGCGAGAACACCGCGTGGAACGTGGATCGGTTTGCGTATCACGGGATTGAGTAAAGAACATATAAAACAGAAAGGAAGTTCGTCCGCGAGAGCTAACGCTTCACGGACCGGACGTGAAATCTTTCCGCAAGCGTTCGAGAAATACAAGACTTCCCATGTGGATTTGTTTCGGCTGAGAATCGCCGGTCGGTGAAGCGTTAGCTCGCCGCGCTAGTCTCGGCTGCGTCGGTGCGTGAGCAAAGATTCAGTGCGTCGGCCTCGACGGTGAGCGGTCGGCAGTATTTCCTCGATCGATCTCGCGCGATCCTCTGGCTGTTTCCGGTCGCGTCGAGCGGAGTGTCGCGAGTGCGTGTAAACGGTATTTTTACGGCAGTGATTAGACGGCGGCAGTGATTAGACGGGCAGCGGTTCCGGTGTCCTGTCTCGCCGAGGAGGATTATTCGATCAGTTCTCCGGGACACCGTAGCTAGGAAGAGGAGGGAGAAAGTAGCCGCGGCCGACTCGGATTCGTTAGGCCGTCGCGCTCTGCGTACATACATATACATTATCTACGGATTGATCCCGTCACGGGGTAGCGTCGCGATTGCCGATCGAGATCGGCGGGGTTCAACGGGAGTCAGAGACGGTGATCTGCTGGCTCTCCGTTCGCTGACGAGTTCTTTTACGGGGGGAACTGACGGGACACACCGCGAACGGCGTGCCCTTTCATTTTTCTGTCTTTCTTTTTTCACGGGGCTCTATCTCTGACCGGCCGGTGGAATGTGTTCGTTCAAAGCAGGTTCCTCGCGGTACTCGCCGGCGCTGCTCTCCTCGAGAAACGCCTGTCGTCCTGACTAGGATGATGATGTCGCCGCACGGACCGTCGTCCCACGATGGAACCCCTCGAGGAGAGGCGATCGTCGACGACGCCCGGCTTCGTCGATCCTCGAGAACCGACGCGACGTTTGCGGGTCGTTTTGCGGATCGTTTTGCGAGGCAGCCACGCGGTTTACACGAGGAAACCTTGCGAGGTGGCGGACATCTGCGCCCGCAACGCGGTCACGCTGTTCATGATCTTCTTCTGGTGGCCCACCAACGTCACGCCCAACGCCGTCAGCTCTTGCACGGTGACGCGGGCAGCCGCCTCCAGCGTCGTCACGCCGGACCTCTCGAAACTGTCCGCGTACCGGGACATCTTGATCGAGGCCAGCCACTCGCTGACCGAGGTCAGCTGCGTCAAGTCCACCGCGTCCGGCGCCAGTGGATTGGTGCTCCTGTCGAGAATACAGCGTTAGATTTCTTCAACGGATTCGTCAGGGGGATTAGAGATTCTTCGGGGTGGGTGGTTGGAGGGCACTGTGGAGGGACGCTACGCGAATCAAAAAACCTGGAAACTCGTACCGGGGGTCTACAATCCGTTGGTCTGGGTTGCTAAGGACAGGTGGCGAAAGAACGCAGGCTATTACGTTCGTCGCTGATCTTACAAGATTATCGAAAGAGATGTAGGGTAACTCTGCACCAGTAAATGAACGCTTTTGTATATTTCAACAAATTTTAAGCCGCACGGCATACTAGCGATAATGGCTCTTGGGCCAATGGAATATATGACTCTTTTTCGTAGCTGTATTCCTATTGGTTTATATTGGTCAATTGACCATTAGTTTCTAAGATGGCCTATTTTCACCAAGTGCGTTGAGTGTGTGCAACACAGCTAAAACTAGTAAGGTATGTATACTATGATTAAAGTAATTTTGTTCATTCATTGGACCATCATTGTTCAATTACTAGAATGTAGCGTTCATTGACTGGTATTTTTTATATTTTTTATTTAACGTTTAATAAAGAAAAATAATGATAATTTCATTTTATTTGTGTTCATTTGTTTTTGACAAATGAAGTACAGGGAGCCATTTGGCATATATGAGATTCCTTTAATTCACATATTTTTTTAAAAAATAAAATATCTTCCTGAACAATTTCTTAAATGTTCATTCACTGGTGCAGTTACCCTAGAATCATTGAATTCTGTGCTTGGACAGTTCGCCTTCGTTCTTTCGCGCTTCATCACCCAAGTAAAGTAGACAAGTTGGTTCTTGGAGGACGTATCACCCGAACATTCTGTCCTGGATCGGTACCACCTGGATACCGAGATAGTATTACAGTATATATGTACAAAGGGCGCCCATTAGAACACACAACAGTGTCGATCGCTCTGCTCGCGGGAAGGCCGACGATCGTCTTAAGAAACATCGTGGATCGGCGACGCGTAGCCTCACCGCCAGCAGAAATCGAGTTCTGGATAAACTAGGTTACTGGTTAGGGGATCGAAGAAGCGTGAGTCGAGTTTCGAGAGTCTGCTACTGACTTCTAGAAGTTTTTACTCGGTACTGGTGTGTCGTTCACTCGATTGACTTTTACGGGTACACTGTATAAAATGGATCTCAAAAGGGAACAGACCGAACCTAGCCGCGACGATTCCGAGGAAATTTATGCGAGAGCGATGGGTCTTCTGAAAATATTCGACCCGTATCTTTCTTAGGATGCTCGTAGGACGGTCCTTGAAATTCGGGACGAAAAGCACATTTGCGCGAACGTCTCGAGAAATAAATAGCACAGAAGAGAAAACTATTATTGCGTGGCTTTAGGTCGCAAATCCAAGGGAGGAATTTCCAAAGAATTATCTACACGGAAGATACGTTTCAATTGCGACCCGAAACCTTTAAAAATAAATTCTCTTCTGCACCGTTCAGTTCCCGAGATACTCTAGAAAACGTACTCTTCGCCGTTCTCACCCTCTCGGTACGAATGACCGTTGATTGAAGCATATGGGCGCAACATTCTGCGACACAAATTTCATCGAAATCACGATTGCAGGGTGCGGCGTGTTCCCCAGTTTATCTAAGAGAGGGTTGGGGGTCGGGGTTCGGGGTTGCTCGTTAAAGTATCTTTATGTACACTTGGATATCGTGACTCGGCAAGTTTCCGCGACCGCGCCCGGGTCCTTGGTTCCGATCCCCGTTTCTGAACACTATGGAAAAGGTGGATGAACGTCGGCCGATCGGTGCCAAGAAGGCCGCGGGCTAGGTCGCGGAAGAAGCTCGAGCCCCAAACTCCGTGGATCGTTGCACACGGCGATGCTGCTGGCACACGAGAGATCGATGGTGATGAGAGTGTGAGACTCGCTGATGGCGGCAACGAGAGCACTAAAGAATGACGGTGTGTGATCACGTTTCACGGTTATACACAGAAAGTACTCGGATATAGTATATTACTTATTAGCTGGACGTACGATAGTAAACGTAGAGATACGTGATAATATGGATAATGGTGCGTACGAAGCAAGCAGTGCGATACGAACTAAGAGGGTACAAGCAGAGCAAATGCTGTCTACGTGGCAGCAATACTCGTGGGTGAATCCAACGCGGCACGGAGACCGACGAGCCAGTAGACGGGTGAACGATTTACAGAAGTCCACGATAGAGCGAAAAGGGCCGGCTTCGAGATCTTCAAACAATCGACTATATCAACAAAGATTGAATTTAGCGAAGAGTCGACAAAGATTTCGAACGGATTTTTCACTCTACCGTGTTGTATCACATTCGAGGCGGAGTTAGATTGGAACAACGTTAATTCCACCCATCCGAGCTAGAAGGAATGGCTGGTCGGTCCTCGTCACGCGCATCGTTGTTTACTTGTTTGGTCGACTGAAAGCTGTTCTTGATTTTTTACCTTTTCCTCAAATGCACGTTGGAGGATGTCGACGAGGCGGGTGGGGGTGGGGGTGGAGCACCCCTTTCCCTGATTCTGACAATTGTTAGCATTTGTTAGTGCGATGGAGGTCACACACTGAGGTGTGTGTGCTTGCGTGTGTTTCTGTGTTTGTGTCGTGTGTTACCGCGAGCGCGTCTCAGTGTATGAATTCCGTGTTTTCCGGGCAGTGTGTGTGTCTGCATGTGTGTGTGTAACGTGTCCTTTGGCTGGCGTTTCGCAGTTTTCCTTCCGCGAAGCTCCTATTCGTCGCGATTGTCCACGTGTATCATTATCTGAGGTAATTAGCGCGCGTCTAAAACGTCGATTCACGTCGATTCGATTCGATTCCCGCGACCGAACGCGCTTCTAAGCTGATTGTCCGTCTCTCGCTCTCGGTCGCTCTGTCTCCCGGGTTAATTATCCCTGTCTTTTTCCCTATTCGGTTCACCCGAATGTCGCCGGATCGATCGGAACAGAAAAATCGTCGGAGAACCGTCGCCTTCTCGAATGAGCGCCGCGCGAAACTAGGCAGCCTCTCTTCCTCTCTCTCTCTCTCTCTTTCCCCCCGTGCGAACCTCTTCGATCGATCATTTTTCCTGCAATGGTGTTGCGCAACGTATAATACACGTGTACCACTACTGTTTACGATCGACTTTCCGAAGTTCTCTTTTTCCTAAAAGGTAAGTGTACGCGACGCGCGCTTGCTAGCCGCGTCGCGCGATTGTGTATCATCGATTAGCTAGCTCGGCGTGGAAACACGGCCTGGGCTTGTCTCTCTGCGTTCAACGGCGTGTGTGTGTGTGTCTCTCTCCGGCGCGATTTTCACCGACGTTTCTTCCGCTTGGTTCAAGTAAAAAAATACTATTCTAATCTAGTCTCGAACGGTCGCTCGCACGATTAAATGCTAATAAGTCTTTGCAGTTTTGTTTGTTCGTTTGTTTTGTTTGCTTTATTCCTCTTTCTTTTTGCCGTAAAGTCGATGACGTCAATAAATACTATATATTTATATATATGTGTGTGTGTGTACATACATATAGCCTTTCTTCTCTCTGTTTTGTTCTTCATTTATATATATATATAGATTCATGTATTTACGTATACGCGTGCGAGATGTATACTTAGATTTATATATATATATATTACGTATATTATCAAGAATTAGAAAAACATCTGAAAGACTATGACTGCATTCTCGCGTACAACACGTTCCGCGGATAAAATCCTCTCTCTCTCTCTTTACTCGCTTCTAAAGCTCCGAGCTTACGTATCCTCTCTCCTCCGGCCACCTATATTGCTATTCGTTGGTTCGATTCGTCCTCTATAAATTCTCGTTAACGCTACGAAAAAACTGGAGGGTACATATACATATATACGCGTGATGTATTTATATATATACTCTCTTAAAATTTTCCATATAAATCCCTCTAACTAGAACCATAAATACTCTCTACACGACGTCCACACGTGCCAGCTAGAAACCGATCAAATCTACGTCCGAACATCGCGATAAAAAACACTTTGGCGAAGTTTCCGATTACGTCCGTGCTCAGAATTGGACGAAATTTTGGGAATGGCGTCTTTTCTGACTAAAATGATGATTGTCAGATGGATTTTTGGCGACAAAACATTTTTTACGATTTTAATGTCATTCCCTACCTTACCGACACTACTCTGTATTTTCTACCGCCACCCCCTACAACCTAATCCTAACTAATTCTGATCGCATAATCTTCCCATTGTAGATATTTAATTAATTGGTTGAACAATTGGAATTTTAAAAACATTTTATATTGATTTCCAGAATGTACATATTTAATATCTTTAATTAATTGCAAAAACGGATCATCACCAGGTTTGTTGACCTCTTAGCGCCATAAAAATTCACACGTGTGATCTATAATTGAATGCCACCTCTACTTAGACTATAGAGTGACATTAAGGATGTTCTCTGGAGGTATGTAAAAACGCAACAAGATTTTGGAAAATTTGACAAGATACAATTCTTAGTGGGTTCGATTCACTGTACTGTGCTTAAGAATTACAGCAACTTAAAAGTTTGTACATTTTAACACGTCTTCTTATGAAGAATTCATAAAATTCCACTTCAAACCCTATTTAAACCTTGAAACAACGCAACTAGAAACTCCAGTTTTTTTTATATATAGTAAAAATTATAAACTGTTACAAAACGTCAAATTTATCGTGTTGTCATCTCACTAGCATGGAAACGCGACAACAGTGTAGACAAAAGTGTACAAAAGTATGCAAAATATACTCGTGAATGGCTTTCATTGCCAATATATTGGTGGATTTCGAATTTTTTATACTTTTGTCTCCCATTGTACCTCCAGAACATCCTTAAAATAGTAAAAAAATTTTGTCGGTAAGGTAGGGACTGATATTGAAATAATAAAAATTTGCTTTTTGAGTCGCCAAAAATCCTTCTGATCATCATCTTTTTAGACAAAAACGAACCTATTTTCCCAAAATTTCATGCAACTCTGAGCGCGGACGTAAACGGAAACACAGCCAACACTTTTCGTCGCCGATCCGACGAGCGAATCTAATATTAGAATCGTGTAATCGTAATACATAGGCTCCGTGTCTCGTTCGCGGATCTAATTTAATTCGAATCGATCTATATAATATAACCGGTTGAAAAATCGAGAACAAACATTTTATTCGTCTACAGACGGCTAATCCGCTCTCTTTCTAACATCTCCTAAACGTTCTAAATACGTGAAAACGGAGTGATTCGAGCGCGTCCTAAACACTTTTATCCCTAATACGCGCGAAATCGCTAATAATCGCTCGCGAAAAAACGTTCTACGTGTTATTCCCGTGACTTCCCGGTGTTTGCCCGGAACGCTACCAGCTCGCGAACAATCCTTTCTCGTCGCGGCTCGTTCCGGGGATGGACGAAAGCCGCGCGACAGCGGTGAACAAAAAAAAACAGATTCGAACCTGTTGATCCAAACCCGGAGCGCGCGGAAAGAAGAAGAAGTTCGATCCCCCTCGGCTCGTGGGAAACTGACAGTTCCCTCAAGGTCCTCGTTACCGTGTTTTTTCTAGAAAAGAGAACGTCCCCGAGACTCTAGCCGGTCGAAAATCGTCGCGCGGCTTTGATCCTGGAATAAGATCTCGCGCGAGAGGAAAGTCGAGCGACGAAGACACTTTGTACTCCTGGTTGCTAGCTCAAGGGGCTCCTTCGGTTCTTTCCCAACCGAGTCGCGTTTTCACTTCGACGCTGCTACTTTTGCATTCGAGAACAGTCGGGACCGTTTCTCTCTTTTCCGAAGAGCTCCAAGACGGTCGATGCTCTTTGCCCGATCGCCGATAAAGCGATCAGAATATCGTTCTTCTTATCGCTTTCGTTTCGTCTGCGGTTATTCTTGATCCTCCTTGGATCTGTCCTCGTCATTTCTATCGCATACCTTTGTTTCTGAGTATTATAAGGAAGTGTGAGTCGTGTGTGAACAGCTACGCAAATGATCGTGTTTATAATAGCTACGTAAAATGGACGCGATGAAATCGAATCGAGCTGGATTCGAAATCTGCATCTGGTGCGTCAATGAAACTGGCAGTCTTCGTGGATGCAACGGTTTGTTAAATGAAATGTACAAAGTGTACAAAGTTGAAAAGAAGACGGCAGTCTTTAATCTCCGAACACACAGACCCGTCATTTTACGCGCCTGGTGTTAAACGACAGTGCTTGCAGGCTGATGACTAGACAGCGGATCTTTACGCAAGATAGAAATTGTATCGTATTCATTGCAACAAACAGTGAACGCATAAAATCCGCAGTCTACGGATAACCAAGCCCAGAGCAGGACCGCGAACCGATGGAAGCATAGAGACGAATTGGTAGTAGCAGCGTCGAGTTAGAGTATAATATTTGGCAAAACCGTTGTCGAGATTGAACACGACGAGTGTTAGAGGGCCGCTTGGTCGTTCGACTGTTCCAGACGCGGATGGTTGTGAGTAGACGGGCCTTGCCGGGCCTAACCGAAATGCGTGAACGGGACCCAATTAGGGTAGGTAAGCGGTGGCTGCTGTGGCAGTGCGTGTGTCGTTGCGTGTGTGTGATAGTGTAAGCTACGGCCGGCTCCTGGTGGCATTACTGGAACGGCAATCGTCGACTGGGCTTGATGGGCCTGATGGCCGACTACGTCTACGAACTGGCCGGTGGCCGCGGCTGGCATCACAGCGGCCGCTGCCGCGACCTGTGCGGCAGCCGCGTGGCTTGTGACATAGTATGGATTGTGTGCAGGTGGCCTCACGCTGTTGTTGTTGTAGTAGGTTGTTGTCGGAGAGTTGTAGATTGGTGGTAGATGGTAGTTGTCGCAGTTGCGTTCGGTTGCAGTTCGTAGTCGGGTACCAAAGACACCACAAAACCAAAACCACAAAGAATTAGCCCAGAAAAAAAGGGACGTCGTCGGTGGGAGAAACTGAAATATCGTTTTTTTTTGTTCTATCGGGAAGAAAGGGAGGAGGAGGAAGTGTCCGAGGAGAGAGGGAGAGAGAGAGAGAAAGAGAACAGAGGCTGTTGATTTCGATCAACTCGAAAGTCGAACGATTTCAGAGCAAAGAGCCGTGGAATCGATCTTGAAGAACCGGATGGAGAGAAGGAACGCGAGAACGTGGCCCGTTCCGTTCGACCGAAAACGCTTTCACTCGACGGTTCGGCGAAGAGACGGTCCACAGGGCTGCGTGTGAAATCCAACGATAATCGATTGGTCCCAAGCCGAAACGGTCCCGTTGCGAGATCGTTTTTCTCGGGGTTCGAGAGAAAATGTCCTGTCCCGCGTGTCTCTGGTTCTCTTTGTTTCGGTTCGAGTGGCCCCTCTTCGTCTCCCGCGGTCCTCTCAGCAACGGGAACCGAGATCAGGCAACCGGCGCGACACAGACGTCTCTCTCTCGTATTCCTTATTAACGATCGGTCGACGATAAAGCGGAGCAAGACGTCGCGTCCGACTCTCTCTCTTTCTCTCTCTCTCTCTCTCTCTCTGTCGAGTATCGTTTGATCTCGCCTTTGTTCGCTCTTTTTTTCGCGGTGGTTCCGCGGTGGAAATAAGTGGCGGTGCGGATGGGCCGAGTTCGGGGGGAGGGACCACCGAGGGATGGAGAAGGACGGGACGTGACGCGACGGAGGGCGTCGGAGGAGGGTAAAGGGGATCGAGGATTACAGAAACGATAAGCGCTAAAGCGATAAAAGCTCTCTGAAAGCCACCGCAGTGCGATGCGCACTTTTGTTTTCGTCGTTCTCTTGAAACGCGAACGGCAAAAATTATCCCGCGCGAGAATGATTCGCGCCAAAGACTTTCGTCCATAAATTAATTTTTCCTCCCAGCTAAAGTAGCACGGACAACAGCGACGGAATAGTTGCGGTTTTTAGTTTTTCGACACCAGCTGATCGTCGCGTTTACTCTTCTCGTTTTTTCCAGCACGCGCGCGCGCGTTCCGAAGAAAGTTATCAGGTTGTTGCATGTGAAATGTCCGATCTTGAACAGTGACGTTTAACAAGCACAGCTGTTTTCCGTTTGACACCCAGATGATCTACTCTTTTCTTTTCTTTTTTTCTTTCGTTCTCGTTCGTTTTTCTGTACGCGCGCGTTTCAAAGGAAGTTAGAGAAGCAGTTCCGGAAAAAGCGCAGAGTCGTGCGCGCACGCAAAAGCCACTTGTTGTCAGCGTCGCGGAACTTTCTCGCGGCCGAGCAGTATTTCCGCGATTCAACGTGATCGCGGGCGCGTCCGCCGTGAGAGAGATTCGCCGTGCTAAACGTGTGCTGCAAACAAGAATAATCCAACAGAAACGTGTTCCAGCTGCTCGGACACGCGGAAAAAGCGAATTCGTCCCCGGTATCGGATAGAATTTCGATGCGAAGAGAACGGGAAGCGAGGAAGCGGAGGCGCTTTGCCGAAAAATCAATTTTGACGACTTTTCGTGCTACGGGAAACCGTGCGAAAAAAACTGGAGAAAGAACTGAAGTCGAGAAAGAGCAAGCGGAAGATGAGAATTCACAAGAACGGAAAAAGAGATATATAAAAAAAAATACAAGTAGCGTTTAAACGAAGAAAACCAATATATCGGAAGTAACGAGTAAAACAGCTTGCTTACGTAAATGAACAAAAAAAAAAGAGAAAAAAAAATCGACATATGATCGTTGTGAGAAAGGTGCGAACGAACAGAATCACAGTCCAGTAGATTTCGATTCACAGATTATAATATGCCCGGGTTCCAGTAATGCCAATCAGGTCGAGGTGCGTTACACGACGCCTCGAGCGCGTCGCGTGCAGACGAAAAAATCTGTCTCTGTCGGTATATATAGGTTGGTCAGAGGCGCGCGCACACACACAGGTCTAAATTCATCAAATGAGACATTATATATCCTGGACGATTATTTCAACAGGCGTACATGTATACACGTCGCTTCGATGGCGTGACAATCCTATTATACGAATGAGCAACAACATATCGCAAAAGCCCAGATCTAAAAAGAAAAAAAAAACCAGCGTATACGTGGAGAGCGCAGAGCGGTGTTTCGCAAGTATTCAGCGTAGAGAAAAACGGAAAAAACCTTTGGCTGTCGAGAGAAATTAATTTATGGACACGAAGTGTGAATACGCGTGGCATGCGGCATGATATCGTGTTAAGAGAGAGATGATGGACGAACGATTCGATGGTTGGGGTATAGCAGTAGTGTACGTACAGGCGCGGGTGGCTCGCGTTCGAGGATGTACTCCGCCGATGTTCGAGCCGGCGATAATTTCGTTGCTCGCCCCGGTAGCGGAGGAGAGGAAAACGCGAGAGCAAAACAACTCGGAGATATCGATCCGCGTTGCTCGCGGCGCGGCCATCGAATCGTTCGCGCGATGAACAGGCAAAACGAACTTGTTGTTCACGGTCGCGTTAGTAGACGACGGAGAGTGGTCGCGCGACCTAGAAAAGCGAGAAACTTCGCGAGTTAGTACAAAATAAGATCGCAGAGAAGACAAACGACGACGACAACTCGCAGATCGTCAGCGGCGCGCGAGAAGAAGACTGGAGACTCGGTCGCGCGTGCTCGCGATTGTCAAACAGTTCGCCAACAGAGCGGCCCGAAAAGGACAGGAGAACGTTTACCTGTTCTGGGCGATTTTCCTGAGCGTCTCCGGGCTCCGGATTAGCTTGTCCAAGGTCTGGGTCAGGTTGGCGAAGGTCGGGCGATGGGTTCGTTCCTTCTGCCAGCAGTCGAGCATCAGCTGGTAGATCGCCTCCGGACAGTCCATCGGCGCTGGAAGCCTGTAGCCTTTCTCGATCGACTTGATCACGTCCTGATTCGACCAGTTCCAGTACGGCCTCTCCCCGTACGACATCACCTCCCAACACACGATGCCCATGCTCCACACGTCCGACGCGCTTGTGAACTTCCGGAACGCTATCGCCTCGGGAGCTGTCCATCGCACCGGAATCTTTCCACCCTTTTGCGGCAAACACACACACGAGCTTTCGTGATCATTCAATTTCACGGTGAGGTTCAAATACGAATTAGAGTTATCAAGGGGCAAAATGCCTTCGTTCCTCTCCGGGGGCCACCCGAGCCTAAGGGCGGCCCTGCACCCTCTAAAATGCTATGGACCACACTCTCTACACTGGACAGGCTCTGTATTCGCTAATAATCTAGTTCCGAGTTCTGAATTTCAATAAGGGTGACCATTAACAAACCTACAAATACTCTTTTCTCTTTGTCCAGCGTTTGCTACCGAAGATGCCATTCTCTAAGAGACAGAAGAGACTCCTCAAGAGAGTCGTACACGGATGTACAAGGACGTTTAGCTCACCCTGGTCGTGTAGGCTCCCTCCGTAGCGCTCTCGATCTCCCTGCTCAGTCCAAAGTCCGCGATCTTGCACACGAGTGCGGCGTTCACGAGGACGTTCCTCGCAGCGAGATCCCGATGCACGTAGTTCATCTCCGCGAGGTATTGCATGCCGCTGGCGATGCCGCGCAGCATGCCGACCAGCTGCAGCACCTGGAACTTGCCGTCGTTCGCACGCAGGAAGGTGTCCAAGCTGCCGTTCTCCATGAACTCGGTGATGATCATCACCGGGTTGCTCTTGGTCACGACACCTTGGAGGAATATCACGTTCGGATGCTCGAACTGGCCCATGATCGAGGCCTCGGTGAGGAAGTCGTTCCTAGCCTTGTCCGCGGAACCTGGCTTCAGGGTCTTGATGGCGACGTCGATCTCCGTTCGACCATCCGGCGGCAGTTTCAGCTTTCCTCGACACACGTCGCCGAATTCACCGCCACCTGTTATCGCACAGAACGGTAGCGCGCGGATCAGTGAGCGTGAATCGTGGGGAGGATGACGATTGGTTGTGGTGCTCGGTTAAATTTACATCAGTCCAGGAGCGAAGCTTTCTCTTTACATTTTGTATTCATTCTCTGTTCTTCCTCATCGAGGTAGCTTCGCCGAAGCCAGTCGGATCATCAGTTTTCTCCCGGTTTACTTTACACGACTCGTTTAAATTTAACCGAGCACTGCTGTAGAGGGTAGAAAGGACTCCAGTACCTATGATGGCTTCTATCGTGATGTATCCCGCGTCGATCTCGCGAGCGAACTCTCTGACAGCCTGGTTCGGGTCCTCGTAGGTGTGAGGATCGACGTAACTCCTCGCGCTCGCACCACCGGCGCCTCCAGCACCTGCGGCAGCGACCCCCACTGCAGGTGTGAACAGCGGCGTGGTCACTGCAACGTCACCAAAACAGAGTTCATTATATTAACACGAGGGCCGGTGTGTTAAATTTTGACGGAATCTCGGAGCGTTACAGGGCAACACTCGCTCCGTGCCTGACACAAAGAACCGTATCATCCCGTGAAAACACTCACACACCCTTCCTCTTAAAAAACAAAAACAATACAGTATCGTGAAAGAACAGAACGAGACTCGTTACGCTCCAGAATCAATGTGAATCAAACTGTTACAGATCAATCGCAATGTAAATGGTGCGAACACGCTGAGCAAGCAGCCTGTGATATTTTGTGCGGACACGTTGCTTGTTACGTCACGTGAAATCATGTGTTATCAGTAGACTGCGGATTTGACGCGTTTATAAGCACAATTTAAAGCAGTGGACATATTAAAAAGATTTGAAGACATCGGCGTATTGCTTTCAGCATAATCGGGTAATTAAAAGGAGAAAGATACTTTTATCTCACTCCAGTGTCTTGCGATCGATGCAAACGTTTTTTATTTTGCCTAAAGATCCGCAGACTAGTTATCACGTTGCAGACAGAGGAGATAATAATGCATTTGGAAATCTATTGGCTCGCGTCGCGTGAAAACAAGTCATTTCACGTGACGTTCTTAATGCGTAGAATGTCACGAGCTACTTCCTAGCGTATAAGCACCTCAAGAAAAGAGCGCAAGTCGGAGATGTATCCATCTAGAGCCGTCTAAGTCTCGTCGTTGACACGTAACTTCAGTTTTACTATGTAAACCGCGTCGACGGGCACCATCGATCGTGTTTCTCCGTCGCCGGAACGAACAAACGCAAACATAACAGAGAACGCAACAACGAAAAAAGTTCGACAACAGGGCCGAGTTACGTTCTATAGGCTGCTGCCGCTATATACGGTCGCAAAACAAACTGCGAAACAAGAAACTAAAAAAAAAAAAAAATTGGAAAAAAGAGGTCTCGCGCGCATAACCAATTCTCATGCCAGAGCAGAAATTCTCGCATGCCTAATACGCCAAACGATCTCAATCAACGATGCATCGGATTGAATGACGTTAGTCGCGGCGCACCGAGTGCAGAGGATGCTCCGGTTCGAATCGAATTACTCGGTCGGTCCGCCGTTAATTCACGTGTCCGCGGCATGGATCTGCGACCCAGCTGAACGCTCGCGTTACGCTCTCTCCGCGGGAGACCGATTAATTCGAGTTCCACCGGAACATCCAGCATTTCCCGCGTGTCAACGCTCGGAACGTTTCACGGAACGTCGATCGTCCGGTCCGAAAGATCGGTTTCCGGTTGGGAAAAAGAGTAGTGGAGAGAGGGCGGGAATACGAGATAGGGTGGAAATACGAAATACCAAGATTCTGTATACACGGTATCGATGAAAAGCGCGTGTTCTGTAGAAAATTCCTTAAATTTCGATTTTTCCACTTGTATCTGCTCCGAGAATTTCTGGATTAAGAAATAAAACGGGTATCTCATATTCCTACCCTCTCCTCTAGACGAGTGAGAGGAAGATAGAAAAATATAGAGAGAAAGAAGACACACGATGCAGAACGACGAACAGAGAACGAGAGAGAAGGAATCGAGCATGCTACCGTGCTTCTGTGTCGATTACGGTGTAACGTCTAGAGACGATCGTTTAGTTAAGAGAGAGAGAGAATAGAAAAGAGTGAGATGGCTTACAGAAAAGTGATAGAGACAGAGTGTATAAGCGGAGGACGTATTTTTGTCGGGCGACAAACTATAGTGTACGTGTGTCGCGGGTAAGAGTCTACGGTTCGCGGATTCCTCCGTCGGTTTCGTGTGTTTTAGCTGTGGGACTGAGAGTGTGAGGACTTACGCGAGGACTTGCTCTTGTTGTTGGTGTGGGTTGTCACAATCGGTGAACTGTCCATTTTGCAGTGCACTGTGAACAACACAACAACCAACACACTAATTGACAAAACAGCAAACAAAAAGAAGCGATGGATGTTTTTTTCTTTTTAATCGAGATTGATGATGTGATTCGAGAATGAGTCGCGAAGCTGAACAACACAGATGCAGAACGAACGCAAAGCGTGGAGACGAAACGGAAAAGATGTGCGCGATCGGTGTGAACGTAGCGAAACGCGAGCTAGTCTTCTCCGCGGCTCGATGGAACTGCCGGAGAGAATTCGATCTCGTTTGCTCGAAATGTTCGCGCACGCTTTTCCGTCCCCGTCTGCCGCGATGATCGTTCGCCGCGCGCGCTATACGCGTGTGTAGGATATGAAATAAAAAAAAACAACAGACAACAAAAGAACAAAGAACGATAGAACAACACACTTGAAGTGAAACGAGTGCAATGGCAAGTGACAACACGCTAAGAACAGTAGGCATGCAGAACGGTAAAGACACAGAGTATACGCGTCGCAACGTAGGCAAGCACGCGAAACGCGAGCACGCACGGCTCTCTCTCTCTCTCTCCCTCTCTCTCTCTCCCTCTCTTTCTCCTCTTTATCTCTCCCTCTAGCAGTCTCTGTCGCTATCTCTCCCACTCCTTCTCTTTCTCTCTGCTCGCCTGTGTGTTCCCGAGGCGGGGTTGCATTCTGCATTCGCGAGACCAAAGGAAAACGCGCATTCCGTTCGACGATGGACGGGGTACATAGAAGCGAGAGAGCAGGAAGCGAAAAAGAGTGCTGTGCGTGCCCGTGCTTTCAGAATCCGGAACGCGCGAGCTGACAAAGATGCATGTACAAAGGGGGTGCAAGAAGTAACTACGTAAAACCGAGTTCCTAGAAAATAAAAACTTGAGGTGTTGGAGAAGACTTACTGTAGGTCACAACTAGTCCTGTAGTAGCAGGCGATTGTGTACATTGTTTCATTGGGTTTTTTCATGGATTTGTTCATGGAGGCAGGTTCGATAGATTAGGGGAATCGCACATGAAAAGAAAGAATCGAAAGAATTCGGTTAGAATAATGACAGTACGGCCGCAGACCGGAATCGGTGGAGTGAATTTTCCTGACAATAAAAAGCACGTTTCTCATTGCTTTCTGCTTTTTTTTCAGTTTACTTTTTTACGTTTCTCGCGTAGAGATATAACCACGCGAGTGTTTCTGTGTGTCGTGTATATATATATTACTCGGTACTTCGACAACTTTCTTTTCGCATATTTCTTTTTTTCTTCTTCTTCGAACGAACAAAATAAGGCGAACCACATTTCAGCAATCTTTCTTTCATTTTTTTTTCCAAAGAGAGAAAATAATTCTCTAACTAGCAGTGGGTGTTCGGCGACAAGACATTTACCGGTTTACTGGGGTTACTGTATACACATGAGTCGGTGAGAGGGGTTTTGCGGGGGCGGGGGGCTAGGGTTCGATACTTGCTTGGGTCTAACGGGGTTCTGGTGGTTCCAACAATATTAGTCACAAGACACGAGGGCGCAGTGAAACAACTATGAAAGTGACAGGGGGGTAGTAGCGATAATAAATTTATGAAGGAAAAGAGAGTGTTTGTCCGGCCTGTTGGCGTCGGACGAACGTACCTTCGCCGTTCCTGTACTCCAGGGTGTCGCAGTCGCTCGGCTGTTTCTTGTTGCACTCGTCCGAGGCCCTGCTGCAGCGAAATCATTACATCGCATCAATTCTATCGAAACAAACCCGGTGGGACATACGAATTTTATACTCGCCGGTCGTACCTTCTCAGTATCAGAACTGTCATGATGATGATGATCACCAGCAGAACCACCACGGCTACGATCGCGCCCGCTATGATCCTCACCTGCATGTTGTCATCCTCTCCAACGTAATCTATAACAAGGAAACACACACACATTCGTGATTGATTCCTCTTGGACTCGCATTGGCGTATAAAAAACCGGGTAATAATTACCTAGGCCCATGGCATGCGGCGTTTTCTTGTACACCACAGGCGTGTACTCGCCCCATCCGCGGGTCGTTTTCGCTCGCACCTGGATCGCGTACTCCGTGGATGGTTTCAGGCCCTTGAACGTCGCGGACAGGTCCGATGTTTGGACGACGGTGGCGTTGGTAGCGTCGTCGTGGCGTGAATAGCACCTCACTGAACAAAAACGGACACGAATCAGTCAGACTACCAATCGGACTCGTTTAGCCTTCCGTCGGGCGTAATATCTGGACCGCCGAGTTCGGGCGCAATGTGCTTGACGCGCTCACATTCAAAAAACATGGTAAACACCTAATTAAGTTCATTTATACAACCGCTGTTAGGGAAATAGTGCACTTGGTGAGGTGTATACTTGTAGGGCCGCCCTTTTGGGCCCTCCCCAAGGGTGGGGGTGACTGTTTTCGAGGTACGCCCGACGGAAGGTTAACCCTCATCCGTCCATCGTTTTACAAACTGAATCTGTCACTCAGTGTCAAATTAACAGTGGTAAAAAGGTTCGCATTAAACAATTAAAACTCGCGAAGCTTCGGGTAAATTTACCGAGAAATAACAGAACGGTATAACTTATTTCGAGAAAACTGGGACGGACGAGTGTTAGCAAGGATCGATCGACGACAATCACCTTCGTATCGCTCGACCAGGTCGCTGTCCGCGCCTATCTCGGTGATGGGAGCGTCCCAGCTGATGCTCAGTTCGGAGCTCTTGACGCTGGTGATGCGGACGTTGCTCACCAAGCTGGGAACGCTAGCCTCGGTGGTCACGGTGATGTCCACGTACTCGGATTTACCGGCTAGCGCCGACACGCCGTTCTCGGCGAACACTTGGAACCGATATGTGGTCACCGCGTTCAGCCCCGTGATCGTGATCTTCGTGTCGTCGAAAACCTCCTGCTTAAGAGAGAAAAATCGTTCAATCGTCTAGCAGCGGTTCCCCAGAAATAAAACTATTTCTCGAAGGTGGTACAGTTTGCGGTCCTCGGTTCGAAACGTTAACTTACGGTGCTGGGAATGTACTTGACGCCCATGCTGCAGGCGTCGCAGACCACCCTGTAGGTGGTGTCGGTTCTGCCGCCCAGGACATGCGGCGCGTTCCAGGAGAGGATGACGGTGGATTGGTCGACGAAGTTCACCGTCAGGTTCTGCGGCGCGGAGGGTGGTTCTGTGAAGAAGATCGATTAGAATCGTTCAAGGACGAGGCGGTGGAGTTTCGAGGAAGATACTCACGCGTGCACGGCATGTTCTTGGGGTCCTTCTCCGCTCTGAAGTATCCGGCGTTGCACCGGCACTCGGTGAACCCGGAGTCGGAGGATTTGCTGTGCGCCGGGCATACCTCGCAGCTGTGGGATCCCGCCTCGAACTTGAATTTCCCGGCGGGACACTTGGTGCACTCCTGTTTCACGACGTCGGCGTGGTAGCCTGGCTTGCAGTGGCATCCTCCGCTGGGCAGGTACCATTTTCCATCGCCCTTGCACAGGAAGGTAGGCTGCTCGATCACCACAGCGTTGTCCACGCAGGTGCCGTTCGTCTGCTCGATCAGCGCGACCTCGCGACCAGTAGGCGTCGCTGGGAAACGCGCGAAGTTCACCGAGACCTCCGGGCAGCTGATATAGTAGACCTTGATCGCCAAGATCGAGATGCAAGCGCCCTGGTCCCGGAACGCGAAGTACACGCCCTTCTTCGTCACCGGGATCGACTTCACCTCCGTGTTGATCACCACCTCGGTGTTCGTGTTGAACCTGCCCTCGCCGGCGGCGATGCGTCCTGCGAACCGAACAGTCACAGCGTGTTGTCTTCTCGTCTTTCGCAGAGATTATCGTCGTCTTATTCTACTCGCGCGCGTCTTTTGTCGTACGTCGCGTCGCGTCGCGTCGTTCAGCACGGATTCAACGGAGGTTGTAAATCTCTGATACGAGTTAACGTCCGCGCGCGCTTCTTAACTACGGTTTACGGTGGACGGGTGATTAAAGCGCGAAGCTGCACCGTGGCAACTGGTATATAGCAGCCGAGTGTAACAACTTCAGCGTAGATTGTTTCCGAATGATGATATCGACGGGGTATAAATGAACTCGACAGTCGCGAATGGGCGAGTGATAGTCTACGTTAGTGCAGTTGCTGGATCCTGTTTACGGTGCCGTAGCTAGGGGTTTGAAGGAAGGGAGGACAACGATGGTGTCTTACCGATCAACTTGTAGCTCTCGGGCTCCCAGGGCGGCGGCTCTTTGGTGGCTGCGTCGAACTCGTAGTAGAGCAGGCTGAATGTTTCCTTGCAGCTGCGCGCGGTTCCGGGGAACAGCGAACAGTCACGGATCGTGAATTTGACTTCTACGTACATGCGGTTCGCCGGGCCCCTCTCGATGAACGGCGTCCACAGCCAATTGTTCACGCTGTTGTACGCCACGTCGCAGACAACGTAGCTCCGCCAATTGATGCCCTTCTCGAAGTTCGTGAACGACTCTTCCACCCACTGCAATCAAGCCGGAACACACGGGACGATCTTAATTTTGTACGATAGCCAGTCGTTAAATCGGGGCCACGGGCCCTCGAACCTACGCGCGAGCGCGCGCGCGCGCCTGCTTCTCTGACTCCGAATCAGTCGCGATAAGATAAACGGAGTTTAAATAACGCGGCCCGGGGGCCAAGGGCTCGTGCTCCGGTCGGGGGGGATCCCTTTTCCGCGACCCTAGAGCACCGACGTTCTCCGACGCTGTTTGCGTTCGGATTACGCGGGATTCCATCGCGTCAGCATCTACGAAATCAGCTTTTCTCGAACCCCTCGTGAGTCGCGAGTTTCCCTCCCACGTCTCAACCACCTTCTACGTTCTCCGAGTAGTTCTTCCGCTCCACGCTTCAAGGTCTTCCTATTGATTTCAGATACCCCCGACTTTCCTATCCGCCGATGATATTTACAGAAACAACGAAGACGGATTAAACCGTACCCGGATTTCGAACTTCCAAGGAACGACTGGTCGAAGAGTCGACCGGAGAGTGGACTCGGTAATTATTTACGAACCGGTACCCTCCATCCAATTCGATTGGCTAGATTAGCTGATGTTCTCGAAATTCTCGGATTGTTCAGAACGGTGACCTTGACAGGAAGCTTCAAGGTCATTGAGATTGATTGGGACTAGCTCTTCGTAAATAATTAGGCCTGATAGAGACAACGATTTTCGATCTCTATCGTGTCGATCGTTAGGGGGATCGTGAGCATGGAGGGACAGGGAGAGGGAGAGAGAGAAACGGGGGGACCGTGGTCCGTGTCCGATCCGAGGAACCACTTGTACGTCGACGTCGGACGCGGTATCCTCCCTCGGCAAATGACGAGGCGGTGAGGCCAGGTCGTCGACTTGCGACAAACAGACCGCAAGGAATTACCGGCGCGCGTTACCATTAGTTTTATTGCCCCCCTCGGCTCGAGCTCTGGCTCAGGCTCGAGCTCTCGGGCTCGGGCTCGTCCCGAGAGAGACCGCAAAAAGTTCCGACCGTGCAAGAAGGACCCGTCGTCGTCGTCTTCGTCGTCGTCGTCGTCGTCATCGTCGTCGTCGCCGAGGTCCTTGTGGGTCGTCGACAGCCTTCTCCCGCGGTCCTCGTCCTCTATTCTCTTTCTCTCTTTCGGGGCCTGCGTAGGTAAGAACGCGCAAAAACCGGGTAGATCGGAGAAGAGCAGGCTTCTTTGCCCAGAGGATTTTCTTGCGAACGTGTTTCCGGCAGGGAGGCCGCAATAAATTCAACCGTACGGTTACTCGGTAGCACAAAGAGATTATTACGGGAAGAGATGACGAGGCGACCGGGGGTAGAAAAACAACCAGCTTGTCTTGGTACGCGGAGAAAAAGCGAGAGGGAGAGAGAGAGAGAGGAGAGCAAGCTCGTCAACGCGGACTGAGAAAAATCGAGGCAAATAAAGAGGGACGTTAATTACCGTGGTTGGGCGCGAGTCGATCGCGATTATCAACGAATCGATGCAGACTTTAGGGGTCTCTCCGCCGCGCCGCGGAGACGGAAGGCGCGCGGTAATATTGCACCCCGTGCAGAGACTATTAGAGGAACGAAGAAAAGTCCTGGAGATGTTATTTCGACGCCTCTGCCGGAGCTTTATCGCCTGGGAAATTGCGTTAGGACGGTAAATTCCACCCCCGTCCATTTCTCTTTCCCTCGGTGTGTCTCCACAACTCCCTCTCGCTTTCTATCCACCTCTTTTCCTCTCTGTTTCTCTCTCTCTCTCTCTCTCTCTCCTTTTCTCCCTTTCCATCTCCTGTCGCCTCCTCGCCGCGCTTTTACGTCATTCTTTCACGAGAGCCTCCGGAGCTGCCGCGAAGCGAAAAAAGACAGAGTACGCGCGTCGTTAACGCCGCGGAATTTAATTGGATCCCGCCGAGACGTCCTCTTTTAACGTGCCGCGTCAATTTTTCGGCGAGCCGGATTTCCCAGCGGCGCGACCCTCCCGTGAAATTACTTATTAGTGGCGGAAAATAAAGAAAAAGAGGGTAGGAGACGGAAGGGAGAGACAGACGGATCCTGGAACACGGCCACCGGGAATCGATCCATGGGAGCAGCGGCGAGTTCGTTAGCGATGCTCCGCGGTATTCCTCGTAATTCCACTCGAAAGTGCGATTTCCTATACGCGATCTGCTACGCGTTCAGTAAGCCAAGATATTTCCACCTCAACCTTTTCATTCGATTAACACATCTTCCTAACGTCGCAAATGGTGGGAACCATGATTGCATACTTGCCCGAAGAAAATTAGACATAGAGTCGCCACTCGAATACCAATGGACTCAATTAATTATACACCTGTTGTTATATGAGCATCCAAATCAAATCACGCCGCACAGTAGGACAAACCGATGAATTCTGTGTCAAAATCAAAGAACTTTCGATAGAAATGAGATAGAGCGATGAAATTTTTTTAAGATTAAAGCTGATACTTTGCAGAATACGGGAAACATAGAGAGATTATGCTATGAACGTTTTTTAACCTTGAAGAAAATCGTTAAACTTGCACAATTTCAAGAAAATTGTGGTTTATCCAATATCGCGCGCGGAAAAAATGTTTTTTTCACATGCTATACATCATTTCCAGTTGATTTTTTCACGCTGATTTCAAATCTGGTCTCAAAATTTGTCTACGAAATCAGGATTTTGAAAAATCGATTAGAAAACTAATGTAATCATTTCTTTGGTGAAATGTGTGACTGTAATAATAATTTAAGGTAAGGTAAGTATTTCATCATTTTAACTTACTTCTCATTAACGAATTTTTTAACTACCGGTGATAAAAATATAAGGTATCAGCAGTAGTAAAAAGTTCGTTGATGAGAAGTAAGTTAAAATGGTGAAATGCTCACCTTACTTCCTAAAGTAACTGTAAATGAAAATATAATTAATGAAAAATAGATATCTAATTTAAATAACACTACAGTCACACATATAGCCTACAAGGAGTGCCAGCGACAATCGCAGCGGATACGTCAGGTGATCGTTCGTCAGGTAAAAAACAATTTCATCGCTCTATCTCATTCATTGATTTTGATGCGTGCGCCGTTCAGAAGTGTACAACTTTTTTGCGACAATATATGTACATCTCTTCGCGTTATATTAGCGGACACGTTAAGAGAAAGTTGTAAAGGTAAAGACTGTTATTGAGACGAGCCCAGCTCGCGAGCTCGTTAATTAAACTATTATCGGCGCACGCATACACGTCGCTCGTACGCATGCGATTTGCAACAGGAAGCCGCGTGTATAATAAATCCCGCCTCCTATAAAATCGTCGTCCATATTCTGACGCGTGTTTCTGTTTCTTTTGTAGCGCGGTCGGAAGCCGTATCGAACGGTCGAGTTTCTCTTGCTCTTTCCGTATCCGCTGGAGATTTGAAATGAAATTAATTACACCGGTTAACGTGTTTCGCGCCTCGGGTTCGTTAGCGTGCTGCATGCGAGATTAGCGGGAGAGAGAGAGAGCGCGGGCGGGCGCGCGAGGCAATTTCGCTTTTTATCGCGTGAAACAGCAAATTCGCCGGACTTCGGGGGCGCGATGTTTCCCAATTAGCCCGACGATCGATAGGATCGACGCGACCCGACGCTGGAATGGGACCGAACGGGTGAACGTGGCCTGATGAAACGCGAATCCGCGGCCGGGAAGCCCGCGAATCCATTAGCGGACCAGTCGATTCGAGGGATCGAGGAATTTCCCGCATTCGAAATCGGCCGAGAGATAATAGAACGCGCGGCGGCGGCTAACGTTGTGCCCGGGGAATGATCGCGATGGAAGTAAATCGAGAGGCAAAAGCGCGTCGCGAATTCGGCCGGAACACCCGGGGAAAAAATATTTCCGCTCGGCGTCGCGTTTAATTGCTTCGCGTGTAATGGCCGCGCGATATCCGCACCCCCTTGTCGTCCCCCACGCGAAACCAGCAACGGCAGAGCCAGACCCTCGACCCCCGTCGTCCTCGACAAAACTGCCGGGAAAAATATCGTTCTTCCGCGTCGATCGTCGATTATTAATTCGCTCGGAAATTATGTCGAGCACGAACGCGCTCGCCCCCTCTCTACGGTCTTCACGGGTTTTTTCAATCGGCTCGGCGAATTGACTCCTCGCCGACCGCCGACACGAGAATATATCCGCTCTGGAAAATCCGCGATCTCGCCGTCGTCGCAGCCGCGCGCGTTTCAACCTCGCGGCACCATTCCGCGAACAGAATATGCGAGGAAAAAATTTTTTAAAAAAAGGAGGAGAGAGAGACAGAGAGGTAGATCGGAAGAGAGAATGCCCGGAGGAACGTTGACCCGGACAAAAGAATCCTCGACGTATAGAAAAAGCAACGTTCCGCGCGGTTATCCGGCATCCGCCGATGCATTCCGCGGTTTTGTTCCCCGGGAAACGATGAAATTCAGTCCGCGGCAATAAAGTGTAACGCGTTACACGAACCAGGCATTAAGCTATCGATTTGTCGGGAACATGAGCATCCCCGCAGCCGCAGCCCCGCTAGACGAGTCACGCCGAGGCCCGGCGTGCGGATAGCCGTTTTCTGTTTCCTAGCGGATCAACTGCGCCAGTAAATAGATATGAACCGCCGCGTCGGGCCGGTTTCGAAATAAAGCCAATAAGCTTCGCGGCGGCGGCGGCGGCGGCTGTGAACGATCCATCCACTCCTCTCGCGAGTCGATGAACGAGGACGTCCGAAAGAAACACGCCAAGGAGCAGAACCTCTCGCGTCTCTCTCTCTCGCATCCTTCGGTTATGGCTGTACATACGACCCGCGATGATGCAACCGGAAAGCGATCTTGTTGCCGGAAAAATAAGTCGAAAGACCGGGATCTAAATTATACAGAGTTTCTTCCAAGTCTCTTTAGCATAAATATTATAAGAACTGTTAAGCAATGTTATATGATTCTATTAAAAGCAAGAGCAACGAAACCACGCCCATTCGGATAGACCACGCCCAGGATACAGGAAAGCAAAGGGAACAAAGTATTCATGAAGTTTCTTCCAAGTCTGTCTATGACATTTCCATCGTTTTGCTCTGAGGAGCACTGCTCTGGCTCCGTTGAAAGTAGGAGCGAAGACACCACGCCCACTCAGAGTAAGCCCCGCCTACTCTATAGAGAAAGAGCAAAGTAGATAGGCTTCTATCGCTGTTGCTGTCAAAGTGGCATGGTTTAGGGCCACCCCGTGGCTGTCGAGAGCCGGTTAGAGAACTCAGAAAGCAAAGAGCGCTGTAACTTGACTAAACTTTTCTCGGGGATTATTTTTTCACGGGGCCACCCAGTACAGTCTGGTAGAGGAAATGGTCTGTCTTTCTTCCTCGCTCCGTAGCGGTAATATTGCCACCATAATCGCAATTCCGATGGTGTAGCCTCGGTCTATGAGGGTGGAGGAGCGTTCGTGGGAAGACTTAGGGGGTTGCGCGGGGTAGACGAACTTTCAGTCTAGCGGAGGGTTCGCGGATCTTAATATATATTGAGCTCTCGTGCCCGACCACCCCTCGGCCTTGGGGTTAGCTGCAACTCAGGGGGATAGAGAGAAAGAGAGGAGGAAGAGGAGAGAGAGAGAGAGTGAGCCGCGTACACCACTACCTTGTTCCTGGAGGTACGCGCATCACGTTCCGCCGTCCGTTTCACGGCAGCCACCTCGGGCAACTAGCTCGCGAGGGTACGCGATTGGCGGAATCGCGAAAGTTAAATTAACTCCGGGGGGCAAGTTGCGCGACCGTGGCGAAGAGCAGAGGCTCCGGGAGAGGATTCGATCGAGCGGGGTTCGACTCGGCGAAATGCTTTTTTTGCGGCCACCTTTCCGAGACGCGCTACGGACCCCGAGAGAGAGAGAGAAAGAGAGAGAGAGCACAGCCACTTTGCAGTCGATATTACTCTACGGGCGCGATCATCGTTATACGGGGCCGCTCCGGTGTTTACCCGGGACGATCGTTGAATCGCGTAATTCAGCTTTTCTTATCTGCGCATCCGGTGCCCGTGACCCCGGCTCGCCTCATCGGAGGATCGTTAATCGGTAATCGTAACGAGCGATATTCCTTCCGAGCCACCGGGAGAACACGTTTCAACGAGCGCGACGTCTCACTCGACGATCGAGGGGAGAGAGAGCACCGCGTACTCCTCCTCGTATTCCACGAACACATCGACTTTGATCTTCTTCGTAATCTGCGAGTCGATATATATCTGCGCTCCAGACGTTATCCTCCGGTAGCTAACGGATCGGTACATTCGCTCTTTCCTGTCGGAGCACACGCCGTACAATTAAATCTAATTTTCAGAAATTGAGCGTCTACGGCCAAATGAGGAACGAAAGACTTCGCAACGGTTCGTAGACCGTTCGGACGCGACAGGGTCGATAAAGTTCCGTGAAGCAGCCGGTGTATCCGGCGGATTAACTCCGAAATATTAGATGGCGAAAGAAACAGTGAGGGACGGGACGATTCGTTTCGTTTGTAAAGGAAAGCCGTAGAGGTTCGTCCCGCGCGAACGAAGGCAGCAGGGAGAGCGAACCGAAGGGCAGGGAGAACAAGTGCACATATGTGTGTCCGCGCACGAGACCCGTCACCCTTCGGACAATATGAGGGTGGTTACGGAGGGCGCCGATCGCGCAAACTTGATGTAGCCGGTTTATTTGGCACCCCCGAGCCGATACAGCGACGCCCCCGATGGGGAGAAGTCTCTGGAAGTACCATTTAAGGAGCATTTCCACGGGTCTCGGGCGTTAACCGAGATTTTTCTTCTGAGCCGCCGTTACGGGAGGGGGAGAGAAACGCCGAATGGGAGGAAATGCCGTGGCGAAGGGAGAAGAAGAAAAAGCTCGCGCCAGATCGTCACAGAATTTATTTCGGGATTATTCGCCGAGGGAACGCGCCTCGCAGATAGGACAAATCGTTCTTCTTCCCCGGATCGAAGCGCCGCGAGAGAAGCAATTCCCGAACCAGTCAGATTTATGATCGGGAGATCGACTCCCGACGGCAGTCGTCTACCCGAAGATTCGATTACCTTCGATCCCCTCTGTATCGATACTGCGCGCTAAGAAAATTCACAGGTAATCGCTGCGCTAGTGGAAACCTATCGGATGCCTATTGTCACACAATTTCCGAACCTAATCGACCTATCCGACTCGATGTTATCGTGCAAGGGGTTAATATCCATCGTAATTTCCACGCATGACAGCTTAGTTATTTAGGGTTAATCTACCGTTCCCTGCCGTTCAATCGGCAATTTAATCATTCCCACTGATCAGTGCGTGTGATTCTCGTATTAAATGGTTCGTTGGAACGGCTTGTTTCAGGAGACAGCGCGCAGACTTGGCTTGGATCGTCTCCAGTCTGTGGGACGTCGGGCTCATCGATAGCCAGCCAGGCGTAACGAGCCTAAGCGTCGTAATATTTCGAGTTAGGTGGACGCGACGCGTCGACAGTGTCGCGTGTCTGAAGGGCTGAACGCGCCAATGACCGTCGCCCCTGACGAGACGGCACGTCACACGGCGTAACGAGGAGGGCTGCACCGGCGAGCCAGCCACGTGGGGCTGAAAACTCGACCATACCAGACCGTGGCCACTGTGTCTATCTTGCCTACGTTCCGACGAACCCTTAAGCTACGTCCAGACGTACGTCATACACTGAAAGACATAATAGACCGGCCTACAATCGCTAGAAATTATTGAACCGATTGTGCGAGCACCGAAACCATCAGATCCTACGGCAGCCACTGCTCTATGAAACTAAGAGAAAAAATGAATTCTGTACATATAAATCGCAGTGCAAGGGATAAAGTGGTGGTCGCAGTACACGTGACCAGCCTGGGAGCACCGTCTAGCCGCAACCGGAAGTCTGAAACGGTACCGGGGGTCTGCGCTCACGTGCTCACTGCTTGGAATCCTCGAATTCTTAGCTGGTCCGTGTCTCCGGGCTGACTCGGGCTTTCGCTGGCCCGTCGATTCTCGAAAACCCACGGACCCTGGTTCGGGAACGCAATTTACTCCGACGTCGGGAAACAGGGAGGCAAGACAGTCAGACAGACGGACAGACAGGTCGAGCCAATAAAACGAGGCGTTCGCGGCGCGAGCAAGAAGAAGAAGAGGAGCGCAGAGACTCGCGAAGAAGATCCAGCGGTGCAGGGAGTTGCGTTGAGTTCGGGAGTGTGAATGGAGTCTGGTCCAAAGATACACCGAGCGATATCCCGGTGCTATTTCGAGTCGGGCAGGCGAGTGTCGGCGCGTAAGGGGCGTAGCCGGGCAATGATCGTCGGGCAGACGGGCCGGCACGTCGGTTATGGGCTCCGCTCGTTGCAACGAGGAGAAACGATCGACTCTCGTGGGGTGGAATTGCGAGTCGCGAGGCCATCGTGGTGATCGTCCTGCATACTCGATGTAATTTTTCTCTTCCTGCTCGGTGCACCCTCGCCCGATGCCAATTGGGGGGTGCCCGGCCACCGGAACCGATCTTATGCTAATTCCAAAGGGAGAAAATCCTCTCTCTCTCTCCCTCTTCTACTCTTTGTTCGTTTATCCTTTTCACTCGTCTCTTTCGGACGCGTGGAAAACGCGGGCTTTATAAAATCGTCGGGAATTAGCCGGGCCAAGGGGGGTTGACTTTAATATCGAAGGACTTGCTCGGCCCGGGACCCTCCACGCACGCCCCTGGACCTGTCAGCTTGACGTATCGCAGTCGCAGGAATCCATTATATAGTCAATTACTCGTCGTGACAGGGAACGTGCTCGCGGACGAGGCATCTGACGGCCTCCGATGCACTCGCTCGCGGTGTGCATCGATATCCGGCCAGCGAACCTCGCGTTCTGTGAAATTTCGAGAACGAACTTAGACTCCGTTCACTTTTTGCTGTCTTTGACCTCGTACTCTCTCTCTCTCTGTATTTAGCTAACTCGTTGATTTATTAAACGGCCCCTAAGCTGCTCAATTTACACACCATGTTCGCTTCAAAGGATATGGGTTTCCCATGAACCGCCCCAAAATGTCCCCCTTCAGTTTTCAACGAGCTACCGAGGGGGAAGTCAATTTTCCTCAAGTTCGGAGATTCATTCGGTCGGAAGTCACGCGAACTCATTCGTCAACGGCCAATGGAGACTTTCGAGGTCAGCTCGACCCTATGTTTTAATTAAACGTCGCACGGTGACTAATTCCTTATCAGACCCCTTTGAACCCTTTGAAAATCAAGACATTTCTTGTAACATTTTCATGATTTCGTCGAAACATTTCGGACTAACGAGAGACGACGATTAACAAAAGCCACACGCAGAAGTTTCGATAAATATATCGCCCGGGGGAATTGGATTTCGCCGTGGATGTCGAGAACCGATTGGAACGGGGTCCGTAGAGTGCAGTATTCGAACTGCAGCGAAAAGTGCATCGGCGACGAAGGTTCTGGGTTTCCCGCGGGACTCGGCCGCGCGCCGGGTCCAGGCATTTCGGCGATTCGCTAAAGTTAGACGCTCCGGGAGGAGAGCGGACGCTGTTCTCGTCAGAGCGTTCGAATCTTTGGGAAGGTTCGAGGAATTTCGATAGGCGGTCGGGAGAGGCGAGGCTAGACTGCCGAGATTGCCGGAGCGGAGGCAAAGGGCAACGAGTCCGGCTGCGTTAATTAAAATTCGCGAGTCGGTCCCGTGGCTCCCCAATAAACCGGCGAAAATATTGCACGAGAGGAGACAGAAAGAGAGAGAGAGAGAGAGGGAGGGAGTCGGCGGAACGGCGGTTGGACGAGCACGAGAGAAGCCGAGTGGAGAGAGTTGCAGTTTCTGCGACGTGGTTGGCTTTGGTTGCACGGCAGGTTGCACGCAGCGAGCCGGAACCCTCGATCGAACCTCGTTAACTATTTGAACTGGTTAACGTCGTCTCCTGCACACGCGGTCGCCCTGCTAGACGCGATATTTGGATAATAATCGAGTCCTCGGCGGCGGTACACGAGCCGTATAATGGCCGTCCAGATGGTACGCGGCGAAACGATCTTCACCTGCCGGCAAACGGCTTTCCTACGACCATTGTTCGAGAGAGCTGGTTGTGCTCCCTCTCCTCGTTCTCTCGCTCGCCGACGCGACCTTTGACGCCCCGAGTTATTTCACCGGGATTGCCTTTCGATTCGGCGAAATATCAGTCGAGCGCCGCGCTCTCGCTTTCCAGAGAGACAACGCCGTTTCCTTTAGCCAGACTGGGCCGAGCACGTATCCGCGGAGGATCGAGGTGTGTGCGAGAACCCGAAAATTGTCGGGATCGAGACGGGTTCTCGAATACATATATGTATTACAGCGAATATCAGGAAATCCGAATATCAGAACCCGACCATCGGGTACTCGACATTTACGGGTGCTCGTACATCTCCGGCGACGGATCACGGATGATTACGGCGGATCGGTATCGTCTATCCAGGAGCAGCCGCGCGGCTGTGCTCGGCTCTCGGGATTATTAAATTAAAAATACAATTTCCCGGGCAGCCGAGCCAGGCCCCTTCCAATATTTTTCCAAGGGCTTAGCCTCGACGAACAATGCCGTCTCGACTCGGAAAGATATCGCGTCGGCTAGATATAACCTGCGAGAGAAAGAAAAGAGAGAAGAAAAAAAGAACGTTACCAGAGACCGTCCAGAGAGAAGGGGAAGGGTACAGGCGGAGGAAAGAAAAGCCGAGGAAGTTGCGAAAAGGTCGAGTTCGAGCGGAGACGAGTCCTGGCGAGGTGGGAGAGAGCGAGAGAGAGAGAGAGAGAGAGGACCATCCCTTTTCCTGGTCCCGGAGAAATTGAGTTTCCGAGTTCGCTTTTCCCCGGGGGTGGTGGTCCGTGGCTCGTTCGACTCGACTCAACTCGACTTTCCTCGACTCGACTCGGCTCGACGCGACGCGACGCTGCCACCTTTATCGTTGTAATGAAACTGTGTTTATGATAATCCAACAATGGAACAATGTGGGTAACGACCGAGGGGTACGCTCGCCAGGCCACAATGGCCCGCGGTTATGCGCTCTCTCACCTAGGAAGAAAGCCGAACCGAGAGGCGATGAGAGAAGGCTGGACGAGCCGCTGCCAGAAGAGGGTCTTGTCTCTCCTTCTCTCTCTCTCTCTCTCTCTCTCTCTCTCTCTCTCTCTCTCTCTCTCTCTCTCTTTCTATCTGCTGCTTGCTACGGGTTTCGGCTCCCGAATCTTAATTAGGAATTTCACAAGGGCTCGGGGAACAGCTACCCCGCACGCCACGGTCCACGCTCCCGAGGAAACGGAAGAGGGCACCGTCCAGAAAAAACGAGGAAAAAATATAATGTCGTCTCGGCACCCCTGTCCGATCGTTGCGTAGATAAGCTCTTTGGAGATAGCGCGATCACGGCGGGGAAACGAGAAAGGGGTTCCTCGTGCCGCTCCTTTTTCTCTCCTCTCGCTCCCTGCGACGTTCTCTACTGTGCTCAAGGAACAGAAGGGGACTTGTTCCCCGGCTCTATAAAAGAGTCGAGAAAGATTGCTCCGGGTACGTTGTAAAATTAAATACTTTTCGTCAAGATAAAGCCGGAATGGCCTCCGCGCGCTCGGGTCACCGGAACTCGGCGCATCGATGACGCTCTCTCTCTCTGCGTTTGTTTTTGTACCAAACCTCTTTTTAACTCCTCGTGTGCTCGACATCTTCGTCGTTGTCTCGGTAAGGGGCTGAATAATTTCCATGATACAGGAACTCGATGCATCGATAATGAGAATCTTTCGACAGGAAGTTCGACGGGTATCGAGGAAATTTCGAAGCAGCCCGATAATTCGTTGCGGGCCAAAGATCCGGGAGGATCTTAATTGAGCAGGCTACTCTGCGAATTAGAGGAAGCCACTGTTCCTACCCGGTGGCTTCCGGCCGCTACTTTATGTTATGGAATCCTCGGCCACCGTTATACTCCCGCAGCAGTTTCCCCGAGGAGCCGCAATTTCCGTCGTTTCGCGCGGACGCGAAAGTTCCCTCCCGGCAACTTTTCGAGCAGATTAATTCGGGAATTTATCATCTTCGGGATGGCAGAGAGAGAGAGAGAGAGAGAACCCGGCGGTGGGCCCGGTGGCCGCTGACCGTAGCCGAAACCGTTCGTCCCGAAAGAAATAAAAGTTTCGCGAAACAAAAGGCTCGAACTTTTTTCGAGTTCGCCGCGGGAATAGCCGGCAACCACCGTTCCCGATCTCCCCTTCTTTCCTTTCTCGCTCTGGTCCAGTGTTTTTCTTTCCGGTCGCATAGTGGCCCTGTTTATGGCCCCTTGACCACCAAATATCCCGACGAGTCTCTCGAGGGTGAAAACCAACGACTTCTCGGCCGCGCGAGAAAGTTTGCGCGAGGATCTCGACGAAAATCCCGATCCTCTCACGAGGGATCTATCTCTCCGCAGCGGGCAATCCCTCTTGTCACCTCTTTCCGCCTCTCTGTCCCCCGGTTGCTCCGAAATATCCAGCACCGAGGCTTGGATATGTGACGGAGAACTTATTTTAACCGAAAGCTTCGGTTTATCCGAAAATTGAGGTCCCGTTCCATTCGAGATGGAAAAACCAGAAACTGAGTATAAATAGGAAATCAACGCGAAATGTTTTAATACGTCGCTTTCGAAAACGGCGAAGAAGCGGAATTAGCATCGCGAACAGCAAACCGACGCATTCCTGACACCCTCTATCTGTCTGTTACAGATTGCCCGACCGAAACCGCAGCATTTCGAAAATCCTGTCGGCGCGACACGCCCGTGGCAGAGATTTCAGCGCCGGGGACGGGTCGCACGCGCGAGAGAAGGAGGAGGAAACGCGAGGATCCCGGCACTCGACGACTCGTGTCAATAAACAGAGTCTGTTCTAACGACGCGGTCGGGATGACAGATATATATGTATATACGTGGATCCGGAGGTGAGCGTGAAAGAGAAGGAGAAGTCGTCCGCGAGAAGGTGGGACAAAGAGGACGAACGACGAAGAAAAAGACGAGAGGGTGGAGAGAGAAGAAGAGCGAGGAAGAAAAGGAGGAAAGAATGGGACGAGGAGGGCCGAGAAAGAGAGAGAGAGTGGATAGAGAAGAAAGAAGAGGCGAGGAAGAGAAAGAAAGAGAGAGAACGGAGACGCAGGCAACGGCCTGCAGAAGCCCCGAAGGCCGTTCACATGAATACCAGTCTTTCCATTAGTACTCGAATGGAGGAGCCCTGGCCGATGCATGATCGATACTCGTAGATCCAATCTCGCTCGGGCCTCGTCCAATCGCGATCGAGGACCACCGCGAGATACAATGTAAGCGAACCTACGCGCTCAGCCCGCTGCCGTTTCTTTCGCGCGCGCGCGTGTCTTGCGAGCGGGCCGATATCGTCGCGAACACCGATCCTCTGGGAGCTTTTAAAGGTCGCCCTTTTCACGACACGACCCGAAGCAAATCCTCCCAGCCGGCTCTCTTCGACGGCATCGCGAATTTGGAGCGTTGGGGATTTCTAACCACCGGGAAAATTCGACCGAAAGATGTGTCTTTTCGTTAATTGCCTGTGTGTTCAGACTCCACCCCCCAAAACTCGATCTCCGAGAGACCGAGTAAAGTTTCCCGCGACAAAGATCATCTATCTTGCGTTCTATGTACAAAGTAGGCGTGGCGCGTTCAAGGTGGGCGTGGTTTATTTGCTCCCGAGTTGTCCGGAGCAGCGAGCAGCGGTACGATAAAAACGATAGAATTCCAACGATGATTGTCACCGAGCGAGATGAGACACGAAAGAGAGCATAGGTGAGGAGGAGTGGGCAATTACGGAACGGCGAAAGCAGGCCACCGTTTCCTCGAAATACCAAGTGGACAGTAGTTTCTACTCTAGCCGGGCGGATTCTCTCTCGTTGCCGGTTCCGCTCTACCCACTTTCCATCCACCACCGCCTCCTCCTCCGGGAGGCACGGAATATTAATGTCCCTCATATTTTATAGAACCACTCGGAGGGCAACGGTGCCTCCCTCTCTATCCGCCTGTTCCTCCCTCTCTCGCTCTATCTCGGTGTGCGTGCCGTCCTACTCCTCCTCCTCGTCCTCCTCCTCCTCCTCCTCCCCCGCTTATAAAGGACTAAAAATATATGTACGTAGGGTGTGCGCGAGCACGGTAGATCCTTATCCGCGGGGACAATGACAAAACGAGCAAAGGTCGAAATACCTAGAGAAGTTAATTCGGTTGTCGGTTCGCGGCACCTCTCTTCCTTCTCTTCCTCTCGCTTTCTCGCTCCCTCGGTCTCCTCTTCCTTCCGTCCCATTTCTCTGGGATCCCTCTCTTTCCCTTTCTTTCTCTGTCTCCCGCTGCCACGTTCACAAGCGCTCGTCGTAGTCGTCGTCGGTTCCAACCCCGGCCTTATCAACCTCGACTTTTTATTTTTCACCCGATTTCTCTAACCCGGACTGGGTCTCTTCTCTCGCCCCGGCGCGCCGTATCCCGTAGATAATTTTAACGAGCACCACATTTTTCTCTGGGAAATGACCCCTTCGCGGATTAGAAGGAGCTGCTCTTCAGAAGAAGAGAGCGCGGGAGACACGACGATCGTTTGCGGAGGGTACTTTCGAGCTCTTTTAGCGACCACCGACTTCCCCCGGCTCCTCTCCCCGACGTGGTCCGTCCGTCCTCGTCCTATTCTTCTTCCTACTACTTCTCTCGCTCGGACTCGAAACAACGCGTTTGTCTCCCGGCCGAACCTACGGGAATACTCTCCCGAACGCGCACATAAATCACTCTCTCTTTCTCTCGGGAGAGAGAGAAAGCAATTTATTACCGGACCGATACGCGGACGCTCTACTCCGAATTCATTTCTTTCCGCTTCGATGCCGGATCTATTAATACCTTGGAAAAGTCTGGAGCAGGCCATGTGTGTCTTGGCTATCCTTCCCTTACAGGAAAACCGGGGCACATTTAGGGCTGCGATAAACAGAGAAAGTGGACAGGCGAAAAGACGTTGGGACCGGATGTTGCCTCAGCAGACCGCGTCGTATTGTCCAGCAATAAAGCTCGGAATTGTAGCAACTAATCTAACTGTCCAAAAGAACCCCGGTCGTTCGGCACAACGTGAAAAAAGTGTTTTCCGTCACTTTTCGTTATTTCGTTCTCTTAAAAACAGGCGAGTGCGCGTGTCTCCGCAGTGAGCCCAATTTTTTATTCGTCTCCGCGCGATTCCATCGGCGCGCGATAATGTTTCCGATGAAATTTTCCGGCGGTGCACTTTAACGGGCTGCTGCACGCTTCGTGTCTATCGCGTCGACACCGTCTGCTCGTTCCGAGCGCAATAAAATCGCGAGATATTATACGCGACCACGCGGACCAGCGATAACGAACGGGGCGCCCCTTCTGGTCGGTAGCATCGAATTACGACACGAACAGGCCCTTTTATCACGGACATCTAGACGCCTGGCTTCGAGCTCCGATCGCTCGTAAAGATCGCCGGCGATCGAACCGGGAAACCCAGCCGAATTCTTCCTCGATCATTCGATCGAATCTGTTTCTTGCTCGGTACGCATTGTTCGGTCTCAGCTCCAGTTCCCGCGATCCTGATAACCACCCTTGTACACTCTCCTGGAAATTGGGACATCCCTATGTGGGGCGTTCAATGCAAAAGTGGAGTTAATAAGGGTCGACAGCGAGCATGCTGAAATATTAATAAAGCGAACTATCGTAGCGAATAGCGATTGCTCGATTCCACTGTTTCACCCCCGGATAACAGTGGACGGAGCTCATGGGAGTTTCGATGATCCCCGTGAAAGGTTGCGTGGAATACCGATGATGGAGGCAACGTGACATCCCCGTAGAACAAGGGGGACGTTCGTTCTTTTCCGTGAACGTGGCGATTCCGCGTGAGGCGTTGATTGCGTTCCCGATGCCTTTTCGGACACGCACCCTCGTTTAGTTGTCGTCGGGGCAGGAACACGCTGAGGTTTCCCAAATTGACTTTCGCCCCTGCTGTCAGCCGTAGAAGGAAGCGTTCCAGGAACTTTGGTATGCGCGAGCCGATCCGAGGGAAAACTCTCCGGGACGAGCGTTCCTTATTCCGGGGCAACAATAGCTGCGAGATGAATCATCGATCCTCGTGGAACCGGCGGTACGTGCGGTGCGAGTCGAGTTTAAGGTGTGTTTGTGCAACGACAGCGATAGTTCGGGGGCAGGGTTCTTTCTCGTGGTGGCGCGAGAGGTCCTTTGAGGGGGTTGAGCCGTACCGCGGGTGCCAATCGAACCCACGAACCCAGCCATCCAGCCCAGCCAGTAGGTTCGTTCGACCCTTCGACAAATTGGCAATCCTCCCTCTCTCTTTCTCCTTTTCTGTGACGGGAAACGACGCCGCCTCGAGTGTCCTCGATCGTCCTGCCGGCGCGAGGATCGTTTCTTTTGTGCTCGCTGCGTGCCGCTTCGAAATTTCCCAAGACCGGTTTATCGATCATCGACGGGGCGCGCTCGAGAGATTGGCGGCGAGACGCGGTGAAACTCGACGGTGCGGCGGCCGAGGCTGCGGAGGGAGAGCACCAGCCACAGCCGCAGCCGAAGCCGCACGCGCGCGGCGGCCGCGATATTCACAGGCCGACGTGTTCTCGAGGGCTGCGCGTTTTCCCGTCCGACGAAAATTTGATTATCCCTAGCGTAGCTGGCGGGCGAGAGCAAGCCGGCCCCCGAATTCAATTCCGACCTCTCGGAGTCGCTAGTTTTTCTCGTCGCGCCCGAACGTCGGAACTTTTTCGGAGGGTCCGCCGCTGCTGTTGCTGCTTCCGTGCTCTCCCACGTGACCTCACGGTTGATTTAACCGTTCTCTTCTCTACCGCCGGTGTATCCATTTATCCCTTGCCACCCTTGCTTCCCTTTTTCTTCGTCGAATCGAGAAAATCATGGCGAGCCGGCGGAAAGAGAGAGAGAGAGAGAACGAGAGAATCGTGCGTCGGTATTGCATTCGTGACGCGCCGCTCCTCTCCGTCTCTTCTTCGTTCGATCCCCTTGTCTACGTTCATCTTTCTTTCGCTCGTCTTCCCCATGGGCAACGTGGTCACGTCCCAGTCGCTATGGAAACCCGGCCGAATCGAGATGGAAACTCACCCTCTCCTCGCGCTATCCCTCTCTCTCTCTCTCTTGCTCCCTCTACATTTTACCCCGTCACGTATTCGGCTCTCTCTCTCTCCCCCCTTCTCTCTATCTCCACTACTCCGGGACTCCGTCTTTCTTTAATCCACGCCGCGCAGCCTGGCTCCGTCTTCCACCGGCTGCTGTCCTTCCCTTCTGGTTCTGATCTCTTCTCACCCTCTCCCTTCCAGTCGCCTGGTCTCGTTAGTTTAACCCACGCGCACCGAATCGTAATGGGAAACGTACAGATGCATTAGGAGAGGCTTTGCCATCCTAGATACCCCCGATGCCAGCCCGGCTGCTACCTTCAAAGCTATTGCCGCTCGCTCTGTTCGCTCTGCTCGCTCGCTCGATCCCACCCCCCGTTCTTCCAATTCCCGGCACCCTATCCCACCCCCTTGGCCGCTCACCTACCCCTACCGTCGCCTTTGTCGTCCCGTACACCTTGCCGAACAATGCGTGCCTCGACAACGCTTCCGTTCCGACTCGTTTCGACGAGCTTCCTGCGAAATTCGCCGCCGCCGGTTGTCGCGCCGTTACCAAACGCGATTTTTCCCCACGACCAATTTCACGAGTCCCATATGTGGGTCACTGTTCGAAAACGGTGAACTAGACGGATCGTTTTGTGATTTCAGTTCATTCGTTCAGCTATAGATCTTGCGGGAATAAAGCTCTGTTCTAATTAACGACGAGTTGAAGCAACCTTTTCGGGTTCCACGAAGAACCTGAAAAAGCCTGTTTGTTATTGCGCTCGAGAAGCCATTATCCGTCTTTACGGAGGTTAGATGTCCAGGATGGGACGCGTTAAAGCGTCTCCCGTGCCAGGAATATCGGAGAGCCAGGTGAAGCTACATCGAGCGACTATCTCTCTCGGCTGCTCTCGAAATTAAATCTCGATCCCATCTATTCCGTGATGCACATAAAATTCGTGGTTCCAGAGACATCAGACGGGCCGCGTAGTGACCGCTTGTTTAACTTTCCATACGCATTCGACCTATCCCGCCCGGCGAGAGGACCCAGCAATTTAATGCAGCCTCGAGTATCGTTCCGCTCGAGGAATACAAAACGCGAGGGAAGATGCGGACTCTTGAAGAGCACGGCGGAATCAGCGTGTTCTCCGAATAGTTGGACGACTAGCAGTTTACCCGTGAGCTGTTTTCCTTTGACATTGATCCCCCCCCCCCCTCTTTCTCTCTGTCTCGTTCTTTTCATCCCAGACTCCGAAATGGTAGCTTATCGTTCCAACCATCGAATCACAAGCACGGATTCCTGCATCGTGAAACACACCGGGATGTGACCGGAGTGTGCGAACAGCGTTCAGCGAATGAACTTGTTTAATTATCATTCAACGAGGCTTCTAGCTCCGGCCGGATGTATAAAGTTTTTCAGCTGATCGACCGTTTCACGATCCAATGCGGGCTATAAGGAAATCGGTAGCCTTCTCGAGACCTGTAATAATTGCCACCGGAAACTGCGATGAGTAATACCGATCGTTAAACAAAACTCTAAGAAAAGTAGCAGGGGCGTGTGGAGATATCGGTCGAACGAGCGTTAGGGTGGCAAACGATCGCGGCGCGTGCGGCGTTTACGATAAAGGAATTAGGAGGACCTCGCCAACAGCTTGGCGAGCGGTCGCAGGACTGACAACGAGATGGGATTCGTTTTTCCCGTGGCGTCGTTCCGCCGAGTGGTCCGCGAAACGATAATCGTTCCCGTATCTTTCGCAGTCCTGACGCCTTGCCCGCATCTCTGCCAGGCTAAGCCGTTGAAGGGTTAATCTGCGAAGCGCGAGCTCGAATCTGATCAAAGTCGTCGGTCGGACTCGTTACGGCCGCGATCCTATTAATTCGCTGTGAACCCGCGAGAATCCGAGCAGAGTGAAGAAGAGGGACAAACACGGTGAGAAAAAGAGAGAAAGAGAGACTCTCACCGAGCCTGGCGGAAAGGAAAACGGAGGAACGAGAAAGTTCAGAAGGTTGAATTTATGCTGGCGGTGGCGGCTCGAGGTGGACCCATCCCGGGCGTTTGTATGCTTTGTACTCGTCGGGATGTCCTCTTTTTCTTTGTCCCCTGGTCGCGGGGGCGGCATAGTGGGATGGAAGACGGAGGATTTTTAGTATTCGCGGTGGTTGTCGTTTTTATGATTTTAATTCCTGGAAATTACTCTCGGGCTCGGTCTGGCGAAAGGGTTCGCCCCAGTCTCTCCGCCCTCCGCTCCTCTCCTCCTCCTTCTCCTTCTCTCTCTCTCTCTTTTCTTCCCGCGAGAGAGCAGCAGTTTGATATTCCGCCGCCGAAGGGAACTTTGTAACGAAAGCGGAGAAACGTCGACGGTAAATGCACCGGGCTTGCTTTCTGGATATGTCGTGTATCGAATACGCGACGCGACGGACGGATGAATTTCAAAGGGACCCGGTTGCCGCGGCGTGTGTACCCATTGCGCTTGAAAACGGGAGCGAGAGGCGCGCTTGTGTCCGCCGCTCGCACCGCGATTCGGCGGAGAAACATTTATTTGGAAGATCGTGGGCGTGGGAGAACAGAGGTGGATACCACGGGATGTGCCCCCCGGAGAACACGGCGGATCGGTGTTTGCGCAAACACGCCGAGGCCCGCAGCGCGGAAGCCTCAAGAGTTTGACGCAGGCTTTGATTAATCCTCGCGAAAGGGGCAACGCTCGTCGCCCTGAGATTGACACGCGCCTCCGACAAGCTTTGCTGCACGCGCGTCCCTTCCAACGACCTCCCACGGAACCGTTTTGTTGCTCGCTCAGCTGACGTGTTGCACGCGTGGACACGGATTTCCCGGCAGCGCACTCTGGACCTTTGGCAGGAGCAGCGAGGCCACGCCTACCGAGTACTATCTACAATGGTATTCTCTATTGTTTTTCTGATTTGCTATTTGGTGGCACCGAAGCTTTCACGAGCAACAAAAACAGGCCACGCCCAGTCTGTGAAGGAAAAGACGAAGACGAATCGTCTGGTATTTTTGTTTCTGATTTGTCCAGAGCCATTCGCACCGAGGAAACGATGGATTACGGTAGAGAGACGTTCGTTTCGCGATGGCGGCGTTGCCTCGGCAGGCCAATGGATTTATTCTCGATCCGGCGACACGCGGAAGAAGATGGGAGCCGATGATACAGAACGGGGAAACACTGATTTTGAATAGGCAGCGGTGCGAGCGGGCTGGCGTTAGAACGCGAGGGAACGACGATCTATTATGCTCCGGCCGACAATTACTCGCGAGATCGGGGCTGTAACGGTACCTGTGAAATTCCGCGAAAGAAAGGTTCGCGCGAAGAATCGTCATCGACGCGTTAAATCGGCAGCAGACTTTTGCCAGTCGCGTTTGCCGGCTCGGCGTGCGCATGCATGAGAGAAAGATCACGCGCGTACGTCAATGTGTATGTGTATAGGTACCGTGGATAGAAGCGGCGAATAAAAGACGACTGGGAAAATCGACGACGAGCTCGTGGCTCGTTGGTCGCATTCGGCCGAGAGACCGAGCCCGATCTCTTCTCGGTGCTCGAAGACGCGAGAGACCGGGCACGGTGTGTGCGCGCGCGGATCGTAATCCCTTGCCTCGTTGTATACGATGTACGTCTCGCAGTATATTTCACTGAATCCTCCCGGTGGAAGGTCTTTTAGAGACCCTTTTGCGCTTTCATTGCCAACCTCGGCCCGCGAGACGATTGATGCAGAAAACTGCATCAACCGCCAACGAACCGTGGCCTTTTTCTCTCTCTCTTAATTAACGCATCCGCGACGCGCGCACACTTTACACCGATCCCGAATCCGGACGAAAAACGAAACGTTGTTATTTTAATAACGACCGCACAGGCGCACAACAGCCGCGACCGACCCCACCGGCGGCGTCGCGCCAACTTTCGGCTAATTAGACGCGCCGCTAATAACGCCGGCGTTATCCGCCGTAAATACGTCGAAACGGTTGCCGATAAACGCCACACAAATTTTTCGCTCCGCACACCGGCCCTCCCACTAGTTTCTAATTGTCGGCCGACGACGTGCGTACTCTAAATCATCGCTCAAATAAACTCCCTCTAGTCGCTAGATCCTGTCAGAACGATGGGTCAGCTATTTTGACTTGTTTTTTTCTGTGAAATGGGCGTGGCCTGACCCGAGGAGGCGTGGCACAGGTGCTCCCAAGTAGAAAGGAGCTATCTTTCCTTGAATAATTGAATGTTTCTTTCAAACGTCAACTCCTATCGTTGGACCCACTAAAAGCAGACGTAGGAGATGATTAGTAAGCCTCTATCGAGTTCTAGCTGCGAGAGATTCGTCGCGCATCGGCCGGATTAATTTCACTGTCGGCGGAGCTTCGTCACGATCGCACGACACTTAAAACTGTGTCAAAGATGTTCGCCGCGGTCGGGCCGGGGTCGACGACTCGCGCGAGCCCCCGCCTCTCAATAATCATCGTCGACAGTGTATCGGGGGACGATCGCCGAACGATCGAGCTCCATCCATCACGAAATCCTTTAGGCCCCCATCGTCAAAGGGAAAGCGACGCTCGCGGTGCACACGTGACGCGCGGAACTCGACGAACCGTGGAAAGAAGAATAGCGAAGCGAAGAGAGAGAAGGGAGAGAAGCGAGAGGAGCACGTGTCGCGATGTAAATTCGTTGCGGCGAGTGGTCGTGATTTAAAAATTAAATCTTAATCGAGTGGAATTCGGCCCACACGCTCCGCAAAGAGGATGATCTTGGAGCGAGCGAGCAGAACGCACACTGTCCAACGGAGTAATAAACGGACGCGCGCGTGGATTAGTCTGGATAGGCCGTACATCGTGGCGGTTCGTTCTCTTTCTTCTTCTTCTTCTCCTCCTCCTTCGTTTTCTTCTTCTTCTTCTTCTTGTACCTCCTACCATCACTGCGCCCCCCTTCTACGTCTTCCTGACTCTCGACCGGCTGAAATATCTCAGCCAGTTAAAACGCTATCAGTTCTAATAAACGATCATTCGTCTGTTTCGTCCTCTCCCTGGTGTATCGTTAAATCCCGAACAACAGGCTCGAGGTGAGGACACGGGGGAACTGGCAGCCAACAGCGGGGAAACCGAGAGGGACAGACCGAGAGGGAGCGAACGGAAAGCCGAAGGGGAAACGATGATGCGAGACACGAGGAACCCTGACATCGTCTTCTTTTTTAACCTGCACCGTCACGCGGTACACGAAAGGGATCGACACCACTGATCCAGATGTCGAGATCGACCGAGATACGCTAGGGGCCGCGATGACGATGCCCCGATTCGATGTCACTTTCAATAAAAGATAACGCGACGGGTGCAAGCCGCCGCGCGAGTAACGAGCCTCGAATCCCTCCGCTCCAAATTTCTTCCGACGAACGTCCCCGCGAACAGAACCGACGTCGGCCTGCACTTTGCGCCTCTCCCAGAACCATCGTCCTCCTCCGACGCAGCCAAACTGCCTCTCTCTCTTCAACGTACACACCGTGGAAAATAGCCTCGAGTATTTCTGCTCAGTTACTTTCGTCTAGTAATTAGCGATGATCTATGTTTGACTATCCTCCCATGTAACGGATGATTTCGTCTTTTTTATATATATTTTCGCGCCCGTCCCCAATTTCAGTTGGCAAGCTATACTAGCCCCGAGTGTATCATTCTCAATAATCATACCTCGCGCAATAAAGAAGCTAGAATCGGCACGACCCGCAGACGTCGTTCTTGAGGGGTTAAAATTAATTTTCTAAAGCCTATGCAAATTTTCTATAGAACCGATAGATGACCCCGTACCGCCCCTGCACATTGAGATGCATCGAGGGTGCATATTGAGATCAACGGAGCGCGCGTTGCAGTCACGGGCGCCTTTCCGGTGGGTCCTCCAGAGGGGGGCTAAGGCTCGGGGGAGGATTCAAAAAATTAACGACACCGGGAGAAGTCGTAAAGTTCCGAAAATCCTCCGATGGAAAAAAAGAAGAGTCATGGGACAGAGAGAGAGCAAGAGAGAGGAGGCTGGAGGAGAGACGAGGCGCGGGTGCAAGAGAGGCGTACACAGCGTGATTAATCCCGTGGAAACGGGCCGACGCTCGTGTGACCGATGGCGTGTCCCGGAGTAATCCACCTCTATTCTCTCATTCGGCTCCGGGGATTAATTCCCGGGGATTAGCATTAATTTCGTTCCATCCGAGGTCAGTCGGGTGTCTCCAGCCGGGAACGCGCGTTTCCTGGGGGTGCTCGACGAAAGCGAAAACGGAATTCTGAGGACGGTTTCCTGGCGGTCGCGAGAAATTTGACCTCCGATTGCGCGTTCAAGTGCCGGATAATGACTCCACATATGTACCGCGTGGCCTGTTTGATGATTTCAACTCGAAGAGACCGGTAAAAATCATTTTTGGCAATTTTTTGGAAACTGGCACGACGAAATTAACCTCCGTTGGCAGAAGTACGAGCATCTCCCGAGCAGATCTCGATTCGATACGGACAATATATTCTTCTCAACGTCGGCCCGAGGAGGAAGTGGTTGGTCAAATCCCCTTTCGCCGGACACGCGGGTACAAACACATCTGCGGGATCGTTAATGAGCCGGAGTTTCATCTTGGAACTTGTGGATTATGTTCTTGGCGCTGATTTGTCCAATAAGAGGGGGAAAAATCGATTTTGTCGAGACCCGTTGGTTGAGCGATCGAGCGTGTCGTTGAACCTTTATTCTTCGCCGCGAACTAATTACCGCCCGGGAGTTTTCACGGCTCGGGGCTTATTCGGAAAGAGGGGCGGGGGCAGGAAATTTACGGCCCGCTGCAAATTCCACGAATTTACGATGCTCCGAGCGCGAAACGATGAGACGAAGGAGGATGGACGCCGGCCAGCGATTAAACGGGGAAAGTTAACGAGCGGAACGCGCTCTCTCGCTGCCGGGAGAGCCCTTCTTCCCCGTTGACGGACAGTCGACGAAGCCCTTTTCGAGGGAAAAGCCGGCGAATTATATCGGCGGTGGTCGACGCGACACTAGAGAGAGAGAACCCGACTCTCTCTCTTCGAAGAGAGGAAGAGGCGCGCGAGAGACGGCGAGTGAGGCCCCCGTGTTTCTTCTCTTTCTTAGGCCGTGCGACGAGAGACCCGGTACACGCTCGGCTAGTCACGAGGGACAGGATGAAATAAAGGACCGACGATGCAGATCACGCGACAACGATCCAATCCTGGCCGAAGACGATCGAACGATCGTACATCTATCGAGTGTCTCGATAAAACGTCTCGGCTCATCGGCTCCGAGGAAGCTGGCGAGACCTGCGGGAACGACGAGGACGGAACAGACAGGATCCTCGTCCTTGCCTGTCCGCCGAGGAATCTTCGCGTTCGACGCTTTCGTGTCCATTAACCCTCCTCGTGGTACTCTACGGCGCGATGGTCGCTCGAAAATTATTGGAACCCGGCTAGAACTTGCATCGCTGTTTCCTTGAAATCTTCCACGATCATAGAATAGTCCCGACACTCGGAAATGTCGCAGTCAGGCGCGACACGCGGAAGCTCCATAATGCATATGTGTTACCTCTTCTTCCTCCATTTTAGCTCACTGTGTCCCAGCTTTATTCTGTGTTTAGAACCCCTAGACCCTTTAGTACGTTGGAATCATCTATACTTGACGGGAAAGGACGACGACTGTTGCACGAGGAGAGGATCCTGCAGAAGGTGCGCGCGGTGTCGGTTCGCGAAAGCCTGGAGAAAGAAGAGAAAGACGAGCGCCGCGGAGGAGGAGGTAGAGCGAGCAGAGAGAGAGAGAGAGAAAGAGGGAGCTAGTCGCCTGTACCTGCCGCCGCGGAAGGCCTTAACGACGCAATCACCGGATAGCTTCGCCGTGATAAAAATCCCTGGGCGAAACGACGCCGGGCCACAAATCAGCAAACAGATGCGTAAGCGCGACTCCTGGGTCAGGCCTGGTTACGAGCATCGATCCAGCTCCGGTAACGACCGCGCTCGTCGACGATTTGGGACGAGCTTCGCGTCCCAGGACACACTCGTAATTGCGTATAACCCATCCACGACGCAACACTTCCAAGAGAAAACGGCAGACGAAACAGGATAGACAGAGAGAGAGAGAGAGAGAGAGAGAGAGAGAACCTCTTTCCTCCGCTCCCTCCCCGCCGTCCGCCAGCTTTCTTCCACGATTCGCCTTCTTTTCCTTTTAATCGTGTTACTTGGTAGTTTTGCTGTCGCATAATCGTATTTGTACGAAGCCCCGAGCGCTGAGCCAGCCTTTAATCACCCCGGCGTTTGCATTAAAAGCAGGGAAACACGATGTTTACCCACGTCTCTAATTATCTCGCGTCTTTCCAGGAATCGTGTTCTATTCGCCGCGCGAAACAGCCTCGTCCGGCCTCGTTCTTTCTTTTCTTTTTTCTTCTTGGTTCTCCTCTTTTTCTCTCTTACACGTTCTCAGGCCCGCGAGACGCGGATCACGAACGCTCCCCCCGGTCTATCTCTCTCTCTCTCTCTCATTCTCTTGCTCCGTGTACGATCATTTCGCGGACCGACGCGATAACGTAGACGCGTGCCAGTTTCGCGCTCGCGAATCGCTTGCGAAACTTCCTCTCTCGAGCCTCGATCCCGCGATTCCGTTCGCTCCGAGCTCTCCGCGTCCCGAGTTTCCTGACCCCTTTCGAGAGATCGTACGCGCGAAACGCCTTTTAACGATTTTTATCGCGCGAACGCTTCGCCCCGGAATCGTTCCCAAGCAGCACGGTTTGGTGAAATCTCGCCGGCAGGAATTCATTTAAATTTTCTACTTCATATTCAGGGATCGGTCGCGAAGACACGCGCGCGAGCATGAGCCCCGTAATTCGAAGAGGTCACGAGGGAATGCGGATCGACGAAGAGCGAGGTGGAAGAGGGGCCAGAGGCGAGCCTTATCGATCGGAGGCCGTGATTTCTTTCCGTTCCGCGAGGCCCCGATGAGAAATCTGTAATCGATACTTTCGGTTCGACGTTCGCCTCGCGCTGGTTCGCGACGTGCCTCGCGTATATGGGAAGCGTGGCGCGTTCGGCTTTTGCGCAGGGTGGTCCGGCGCCGCGAGGGGCCCCGTCGACATTTTACGAGCCGAAAACACATGTACGTTCCGCAATTCGAGAACTCGGCGGGCCGCGAGGCCCCGAGTTTTACCGTTTCCTGGACACAGAGAGGCTCGGGCTCTCGATTAATTCCGTCGAGCGCCGATAACTCGCTCGCTTAATTTCACCCGGGATTCCGAGGCGTTCCGTTTTTTCTCGACGAGAGGAAAGAGAAAGAGAGAGAGAGAGAGAGAGAGAGAGAGAGAGAGAGAAGGCCCTCCGCAGCGCGGCGGTGGCGTACGATTACCCAGGATTTTGCATAATGCGTCCGTACCGCACGATAAAGAAAACGGAGGACAGCCGGATCGCTGAGAGAGAGTCCGAGAAGCGGAGGAGAGGAGGGCACAGAGAGGAACGGGCTGACTCACGCGTACCTGGAAGAAACGGAAACTCGATTACGGTACCGAGAACCCGATCGGTCGCTATTGGCGAATGGCGCGCGTGGTTTATCCTCCCTCGACCGATAAAGCCAGTCTCGATAAAGGGGGCCAAACGAGACGGGACGAGCAACGAGACGTCGCGGAGACAAGTGCTTCTCGAATTTCTGTCTCGGGGAACGCCGATAAATCGACGTCCGCCGGATGGAAAAAAAATCCCTCGAACATGTACGCTCGCGTTCTGATAATCGTCGCGAGCCAAGATAATTTTCGTGGTCCCGCGGATCTCGTTGTCTCGTTCTCGATAACGAGAGCTACATACAACTAAAACGATCGATCGCTCGTCTGCGAACCACCAATCAGCTAGTTTCTTCCCTCGGAGAATCCTCGAGAGGGGTAAGATGTTTTACGTAAGCAAACGGAGAAAATAAATCATCCACTTATCGGCCTAATAAATATTTAGCTAATAGCCAGCTAGTTATTCTAGACACACCCCCCTTCAAGAAGGTAACCCGATATTTATTATTCCCGCCTGGCGCCCCGAAATGTTCACAGCTGTACGATTATCGTGGCTCCACCCGGTACAAGTCCCCGGCAGAAAGACACACGCGCGCGTCTCCACCCTCCTACTTGTGTAGTCTTTTTATGAGCCGAGGGTAATTACTTAGGCGGGCCGGGTTATCTCCATAAAAATCGACCTACGACCGATATCAATTTTCCACTGTGGCGATACGCGATAGAAAGAACGAACATAGGACTTCGTTCTCTACCCTATACGGTTCTAGGCCGTTCCCTTCCTAGCGTGGAAAAGTCTACGATCTCTTCGTTGGCGGCTCGTCACGCCGCCGGGTAATTAATCCGGCACGACATCGCCCTATCGATCCCGCCCGTGAAAGACACTGCCCTTCGAGCGACCGTTTCCATGCGGGAGGTGTTGAAAAATCTGACGATGGGAACGAGCCGCGCTTTCCGAGGCGACCAGTCCGACGCCAATAAAACTCCCCTCGTAAATCGGAATCTTTTGCTTGGAAAAGAATCCCGGCACCAGCCGTTACGAACGCCTAACGAGCCTTTTATTTATGTATTTTCTGGCTACGATCCTATTCCTCAAAGTTTAGAGCCCGGGTCGCAGGAAACCGTGAGAAGACTCCAAAAAACGCAAATCTTAATTACCTCGAGGCATTCGTATCGAATAGTCTGTATAAATATGTAGGAACAGAGAGTGTCGGATGCAAGAAAAAATTGTATTGACGGCACAAACAGACATATATTTGTTCGCTGTCGCTTAAATTCGCTATCACTCCAAAAAGGACGCTCTCGCATTGTTCTCGCTCGTTATGTACGTTTGCTTACATTCGCCATCTCGCTCTTTCTCTCTCGTTATCCCGTTCTCTCACGCACTCTTTGTCTCACGCGTCCCTCGCTCGCATTCGCACCGTTAGTCCAGTCGACGAAAAGGTTGTAGAGGGAAATGGATTTGTTGCTCTCGTCTTTTCGATCTAGACCATATGATCGATCTACTCCGCGGTCATTGCTCCCTACAAATAATTCAGTCTCCCATTTCTGGGGCAATCAAAGTGTTGGTGCTTGTACCAGAAACTTTCGTACCAGAAGAACGTAATCTCGTTTCAACTAAAAAGCAAAGAGTACCATTCATGCTCAGCAGAGATTTCGTTCAGGATTCTCGTCACGAGTTTGCCCCGGTACTGTTCAGCAAGAGGTTGAGCGTCCAAGTAGTCGAAGGTTTTGGTAGGCGGCCGAGGCCGCGGGTCAAACATGACCCAGAGTAGACGAGACTGGGGGCTGACTCACAGGTTCGAAAATTCGCGAGAGAGGTTGGCGAACGAGCTACCGGTATGCAAAGCGTGAGCGAGCGAGCAAAGTGTTCGGAAGAGTGAGCGAGGAAGAGGCTTGTCGTCGGGGCAAAGTGTTTTCTCGCGGTCTCGTCGCATCGGTTCGCATTCCGGGAAGACGATCCTTGACGAGCAAGAGCCCCCGAAGACGCGGTTACCCGAGTCACATATCACCACGTGACGTCCTCAGAATTTCGCATCCGAGGAGCGCATTTAGATGCAGATACGCCCGCGGACGCGGACGCAGACGCGGTTAAAAAGACCAGAGCCTCGGAGAGTTGCGACGGGCGACGGGCGACGAAGACGAAGACGATGGGTACGGGGACGAGGACGAGGACGAGCCTCTGTGAAGAGGGTGGCGAGGGCGAAAGGGAAAAAGAGAAAACGAGTCGACGAGTCGTCTCGGCCGCGCGGTGCGAGAGCAACGAGAGGTTGTGGAGGACGAGGAGGATGAAGATGAAGGAAACGCGAGATGAAACGGTCAGATAGTAGGCTCGAGTGCCACGTGCGAGAACGGAGCAGACCTTTTCGCTGGAGCTGCGGACACGATCGCTGCCGTTTCATCGGCTCCGAGATGAACTTCTCCGAGGCCGACACCACCGGTGGACACGGTGGATCGGCCAGTGATACAGAGGATCCTCTTTCGGAAGCCAAATTTCTGTCGGACTTTTCTCTTTTTCACACTCGGCCGGCTCGAGAGCTTGGTTATCGCTCGAGTACCGTTACCCTCGTAGCTAGTTCTCGTTTTCTGTGGACGCTCCTCTTCCTCTCTCTCTCTCTCTTCTTCCACGCTCGAGCAAAGTCGAACCAAATATGCCTTTGCAGACAACACTCTCGTGTCCGGAACACGTGGACACGGCTCTGTCCGATGGCAATCGACGACTCTTTGTGTTACACTCGTTCCAGGGATCGGATCCTCGAGTACACGAGGCCGAAACTAGGACGAAATGCTTGTAGCCGGGCCAGTCGATGCATACGAATGTCCTGCTCGTTCCCGAGACGGGAAATGATTTAAATATCCCGTCGGACGGGTCAATCTCAGGCCGACCCGTTCCATCGAGCACCGGGTCCGTCGAGATAAATCGCTTCGCGTACCCGTTTCTGACTATTACCGTCACGTTTCCTCTCGGTGTTCGACGCGGTGGATCGGGTGTCCTCGGGTGTCCTCTTCTCTGGTCGTCTATACGGTTAAGAGCGTATCGAGCCGGACCGACGGCGGGGCGCATATACCGTCGATAATTTACGCTTAACGAGGCATCGAGCATAAAGTACACGGCGAACGGTACGACGACCGGTGTTTCCCAAAATTGTCCCGTCATTGTTTATTGGACTTTCTAAACGTTCGTCGGCCCTCACCTACGCGCGACGGTTACACGACACCGGGAAACGAGCCTTGCCGGGAGAGCCAACGATAAATTTATTCCACGGGGAAGAGATCGGGAGAGATCTCGCATCGGGGATCGACGGTTCCCCGGGTTCGATCTCTTCTGAATGAAATTCCAGAAAATTACCGTTCCACCCGGCCCGGTTGGGAAATGTCTCTCTCTCTCTCTCTCTCTCTCTCTCTCTCTCTCTTCCTCTCTCTTCGCGCGCATCCACTCGAAGCGCCGTATAACATCGAGTGGAGGAAACCTACGCGGGACGAGCCTGCTAATAACCGAGGCAGGGAGCAAGAGGTTCCCTTGGTCGTCGAAGATGGAAATGAGGCGAACGTGGAGGACCGGGAAGGACGCGACGGGGTACGTCCGTCTCTCGATCGAGTGACTCGGAAACTCGAGCATTCTCAATTAATTCAAGCGCGACTCTCCCTCCATTCTTCCGGCATTCTTTTTGCTGTTTCTTCCTGCTGTTTTGCTTCAAGTCCTCGCGACCCCTGTCCCGGTGTCCCGGTCCTGGTTTCTGGACCAAGGACCACTGCGAACGAGATTAGTGGCACAGAGCGAGTCGAACTTCGAGATCCCTTTATACGCGAGTTTCGAGGACCAACAGGAATCCGTCTATCCAAGATTTAATCATGATAAATGTTCAAAATTTAAGGGAAAATATTTTATCAATTTCCGCCAGGATTTCGAAACTTGACATCAAAGGGCGCGTCTCGCTTCGCCACGCACGCGGCCAAAACCTTTTCCCCCATCGAGTTGTTCAAATACACCGAGCTAATTGTGTTTGGGCTGTTTGTTCTGACGCTGTTCGCCCTACGGTTCTGTATATTAATAACCCCCACGCCGAGCCAGCACTCGTTCCGCGGGAACTTTGGCCCACGATCGGGGAACCAAAGTGATTAGAACTGCCTAAGAATACCGGCAAACACTATGCGAACCCTTCTCAACCCTACTGCCCTTCACGCCGATTTGATTAACCCTCCGAAGGTGCCGGGTTCTTGGGACTGTAAAGTCAATGGGTCGATCTTTCGCGAGTCGAGTCTCCACATCGATTTCATTCGAGCTCGACACAGACAACTGTCAGCGCAGCTGTGCCTCGTGGCGATTTATCTACTTATCTCGCTGTCGTATTGATTTTTTTGCAACTGGGTCAATGTAGTTCGAAGACCGGGACGATCAAAACCGTGTAACCTCAGTCCTATTTTACAAACCGTATAAATAAAATTTTCAGATGATTCACCTGACGTGTTGAGAGGCGAAAAAACTTCTCGGAGACTTCCAATTTTCTCCGATTGCAATTCCATAGGAGACGATTGACTATCCAGCCGTCCGTCCCATCGATCACAATTTTTCTCCAATCTCCGAGACTCTGTCCAATTTCCCAGAAGATCGCGTCACCCGAAAGAAAGTGCACCGAAACGTCGGCGCTAAAAGGACAGGTGGCTGTGTCCGGTGAAAAAATTTGTCGGTGGAGCGGAGGGATGTGGACTAATCTCGCGAACGGGGAGACACGGTCGATCGGCTGCGGGAGAGATACGCAGGAGCGTCGTTAATCCCCGTCCGAGAAAACTGATTAGGCCGTCTTAAGGGCCTCTTTCCCGAAAGGCTCTCTCTTTCTCCCCGCCGATCTATCTCGCATTCCGTTCGCGCGCGACTCCCCTCGGAAAAACCATCGTTGGAAGCGGATCAAGGAGCTGCTGGCCGACTTTAAGAGGATTCCCGTCCTTCGCGGGATTTTTCCTCGACCCGAGAAAACCGAGAGGAGACGTCTCAAGGCGACGGATTCCTGCGGAAGATGGAACGCGGGTGCGGAGGTTAATTCCACACTTGCTGGGAGAACTCTCTCGTCCTGCAGACGATCCCGTCGCAGGATCCTCTCGAATCGATACAGAGGATCTCCAAATCCACTTGTACGTATCACTTTACTAGAACATTTCAGGCGAACTATTAGAAAACGTCTGAAGCGTTCGACTACGAAGAATGTTGCTGCTATTCAGACCGGAAAGTAGTATTTATACTATTGAGTATATACCGGAGGAGTTCCATCGAAGAGTTTTATTGACCAAGGTTTATGAAACATCTTCCAGCGGATGCAAGCCGCAGATGATCCGCTTTACAAGTATCCGCTCGGAGAGCGTTTAACATTCAGAGTGAATTATACTATTAAAATAATCTAAGCCATTCGAAAATGTAACGCGGAACATAGTGGATCGATGGAATCCGAGGGGAGATAGCAGAATCGCCGTCTGTTCTCTCGGTTAAATCACGGACACAAGAAAGCGGAGGATAATCGTGAATAATAATACGTTCGGCGATTAAGCTCGCTTGTAGACCACCTCGTAAATAATAAAAGGAGTCGGTCACGGGAAATCGTTCGAGAGAATGGCCGTTAATTATTTACGGAGTCCGCTCGCGCAAGTTCAAGCTTCCAATCGCGATGACGTTCGGCCCGAGTCATCCGGCTCGAGCGCGATGAGCTAAGACCTCGAGGAATTCGAGGGGTAGCCTGTCTTTATCGCCGACACCGGCCGGATCGATTACTTTCTGTTTCCGAACGATGATCAACGGACACCGATTCATCGAATCGATGCTGGCCTCGTTATCGCCGAGTTCTAACAAAGATAGTCACATGTCCCTGATTGCCTGTTCAAGCAAGTCATCCCTTCGCTTTATTTGCCACTTGAGATCTTTATGGAAAATACAAATTGTCTGCATCAATTGTCCTTCTCTGGTAACTTTAATGACTTGTAAATCACACATCGTTACTGGAAAATTAAGGTGGCTTCCGTATGGAATTCTGTATTGATTAGATATAAACATGGTTAACCCTTATACGATCCTCAGGGTAAAAATTCACCTATTTACTATTTTCACATACTGTAAAATCATTGATCCCTTTATGTCTACGTTGTGAGATGTATTTCTTTAACCCTTCACTGCATGATTCTTTTAATTGGAATGAAAAAATTGAAAGAAGTTCTTGTGTTTTATTTAAGGGAAAAATATTCAAAAAAATTAAAACAACATTTTATTATGTATCATATTCTTAGTTCACTATATACCAGATTTGTTAACTGTATAAGATATGATACATTACGCAGCGAAAGGTTAAAATGTGACGTTACAAATGGAACATAATTCGTTGATTTCACGTGTAGAGCTTCATGGGCGAATTATTATCCTAGTCTCTTTTATGCAACTATTCTTGAGGATGAGGGTTAATAATGTAACCGATATTTTGAGTAATGGTACAGCAATTTTTAATGGCGACTCTGAGTCAGCACTCGAGTGCTCATGGTTAAGAATCTTCATTTTAACGGTAATCCCGAGAGAATGAAGGAAGGGAACGATCGGACCACATTCCTGAGGGTGAATTGGTCGACGACCAAAATCGCCACCGCCGTTGAATAATTTCGTAAGAAAAAATCCTCAGCGGTGAATCAGAAAGTTTCTATTAATTATCCGCCGGTGAGTAATGCGTTAATATATGGGCCAAATCACAGCCTGTGCCATCGGCGACGGTTTCTAGCGGTAGGTGTCCGTCGGAAGAACCGAAGACCGGGTCCGGGGTGATGCAGGGGCCTAAAAGTTCTCGGGTCAACTCCGTTCGGGAGCCGCAAACTGTGCAGAGGTCCTTGAGACAACACGCGCCCGAGCGAAACCACGAGCACATATTTGGACGTTCCACTTCCGCTTCTCGTGCGGAGCGCGCGAGCAGATATAGACAGAGGAGGTGCGAAGTGAACTCGAGTACTCGAGGACGAGAGCGGAGACCGGAGGCCCCCCGGTTCTCCTCGCCTCGTTTCGTTTCACGGGAAAAAATCAGGCTCCCGTGCACCGCCGGGTACACCGGCAGTGTAACACACACCGGCCCCCTTTTCCATCGAAGGGAAACGCAGGACATTTAGCAGCTAGAAAAATCAACAGCAGCCTCAAAGAACCTTTTCAAACGGAGCGTTACGCTGTCCGATTAGCGGCACCGCACTAACGATCCGAAAGCCAACCGGGTGGGGAAAGAGAGGAGGCCGATATCCTTTCGGTCGATCGTCCAATTTCGCTCTTTCTTTTTTTCTTCGAATCGAAGCAACGAGGTCGATCGACCGGCCGTAGGCACCTATGTGAACCAGGTGAACCCGCTCGATTCTTCATTCTACTTGCATTAATTAAAGGGAAGTGAATTGGAACTTTTCGATGGGAGCGTTGCACGATGT